>NW_022631052.1:349-600349 GCF_010015895.1 Lontra canadensis
ACATGACCCCACATGATCTAACCCCTGTTCATATCAAGCAATACTCTCCAAGCTATTCATTTTTCTTTTAAGTTTTTATTTATCTGAGAGAGAGAGAGCCCACAGTCAGGTGGGAGCAGCGGAGGGAGAGAAAGAAGCAGATCCTCGCTGAGCAGGGTGGCCTCCATGTGGGACTCGATCTCACAACCCTGAGATCATGACCTGAGCGGAAGGCCGATGCTGAAAGGATTGAGCCCTCCAGGTGCCCCTCCCCGAATTATTCTGGAGCAGCACCACCTATGTGCTGACAGGTACATTCTTGATGTCCGTCTAGATGTGGACATTAGCTCAGTCTGGGCGTGGCCTCGCCAGAGCATGGATGTGCAGAAAGACCACCGTATTGCCAAGGTGAGCATGCCTGTCTTTACCCAAGGAACAAGCATTGTTTTCTTGGTTTCTTTCATCAAATTCAGGTGAAAACCAGATAATATATGTTGGTGAATTGAACAATAATAAAAAATTCATTTTCCTAATATAAATTGCTTGTATATGGAAATAAAATGTTTAAACTGTATGAGTGTGTGAACGTGTGTGTGAATATGTGTATGTGTATGTATATATACGTGTGTGTGTGTGTGTGTGTATGTATATATCATTATATATATGTATATATGTATATATCTATATTTCAATACATATAAATATATATATTGATATATACATACACACATACACATTTGAGAGGACATATATATATAATTTCCCTTTTGGGGAGAGTGCTGAGTGGTTGTCTCTTGCCAACCATCATCTGATTCAAGAGGACATTTACCATTGGCAACAGCAAACCTGGTTATAATTGCTGTGGTAGTATCCTTTCCCACAGCAAGAGTTTCTCCTGCTTGGATGAGAATTTTGTAGTCGCCATCCTGAGTGGACGCGGCAGACACATCCCCTAGGAAAAACAATTTCCTACAGGCATCCTGGTCGCTTACTGTGGGGGCCAACCACAGGGTTCCCTCTGGTTTCCTAATGTCACTGAGAGAACCAAAGATCATGCAGACAGACAGGGTACAACATGACCTGAGGCTCATCATGTCCTCTTTTCTGTACCTGCAGGTGCCGCCCAGAATGAGCCAAAGAGGTGTGTATCCTGGAATCAGTCTCTTGCTGTCTGTAGTCAGGGGCACCGTCAGATCCTGGGTTCCCACTGGAATGGGGATCAGAGGTGTGGTGAAACAATGGGTTTTCCACATGGATAACCATGGTCGTGTCTTTGTAAGTGGCTGTGTAGCGTTCAGGCAGTGAGTTTGTGTGTGTGGAGGTGGGGTATGTCTCTGTGCGAACTGACAAGGTGTGATTCTGAGTGCGCATGTGGTTTTGTGTGTGTCTAGGTGTGTGTGTGTGTTTCCCAGAACTTATGTCTTCCTGAATAGCACAGTTACTGGTGTGAACTTTGCCATTTAGGAAAAGAAAAAGGAAATCCCATCCCCTTGCCTCATGGGTGTGTATGTAGGTCAGAACTTACGGCATTGTAAGAGTTAAATATCTGCGTAGTGTATCGTATGCCCAATAGATCATCTGAAAAAATCCCATTTTTTTTCATCTGAAAAAATCCCATTACCACATAGGAAAATGTTCCCAGCATCGAGAGGAAAAATACATTTTCGGAATCCCCATGAGTCTGTCAGGAATGACTTCAGTTAATGATGGGTCTCACCTCTGAGCGGACAGTGGGTAAATCATGACTGAAGAGAAGGACTCCTGTGGTATTCAGTTGGCCTCAGAAAAAAGGGAGGCTGGAGAGGGTGCTGAACGACAGTGGGGTCACAGTGCCTGTGTTTGGGGAGCCCCACACAGAGATGAAGCCCTTTAACCCCAACTCTCACGAACGGTTTCCCCCCTTTCCATTGCCAGGGGAAGACCCTACATTTCTACGCTGAGTTTGCTATCAGTAGTGTAAGGGCCTATTCCGCCAGAGCGATGCCATCCGGTTAAACAGTGATTTTGTTGTTTATGCAGTAAAACTTAAACTGCCCCTCCCCCGCCTCCCTCCAGGGGACCTACTTCAAAACAAGTCCCGGAAACCAGTCCCAGGTAACGAAGCCCAAATACCAGGATGGGTCAGGCCAGATGGAGGTATCCAATCGGTGGGGGCACATACTGTCTCCCCAGCTACCAAGGAGTATGGGCCACGCCCTTTGGGTGCCTTTTGGGTGCCAATTCTGACCAAGGTGATAGGCTGGTTCAAATAGCTACTAGGGTAAATTGTAATTCAATTGGCCCCCCGTGTGTGACCTAGCATGACTGCGCAGCTTTCTCTGTGTGTGACAATCTCTTTGGCCACCTGTGCGTGGCCAGGCCCAACCCCATGGCCCTTGCCCTTTAAAAGTTAGTCGGTAAGGCAAGGAGAAGTCGCCTCTTTGTAAGAGACGGCCCTGACCGGTCAGTTTGATTCTCGATGCTTGGTGCGAAATAAAGCTTTGCTTGACCTTCACTTTGTATCAGTCTCGCTCCTTTGACCATGGACCCAACAGTAATACTTTTACACCTTGTTCCCGATCCTCCTCCTGTGGGGGGCTCGCCACTGAGACTACAGTGATCCCAGGGTCCTTGCTCTGTCACATACCTTAGCATTAAAAGGATAATTCCCGCAATGGATTATTCCCTTCTGCCCCTCCTCTGTTCCCACACCCTTTTGATGAAGGAACCTGAGAAGGAATCCTCCCCCTCTTAGCGGGAGAGCTGGGGCAGGTGGCCCCAAGGGCAGATGCGTGCCACGCCCTGTTCTGAAGGGAATCTGAGAAGTGGGAGGCTCCAGGTTCAGGAAATCCTTTGTCTCTAGACCATGGTCTCACGGTAGTGTAGAAAGGATTGCGTGCTGGGCGCACCCCAATACAGAAGTGAGAGCAGCAGCTAGGCTCTAAGGAGTCCTGACTCCGTCAGATCCTTCTGCATTGAAGGGTGAGGGCACGACCCAGGGGCTTGGACTAGATATTCAGAGGGAAGATGTAGAGGGGATGGTGGGTGGGGGCCAGAGGGACAGCACAAGGGACAGCCAGGCCATGTGAGAGAGGGAGGGGAAGCCAAGATTGCAAGATTAGGTGAATCAGTCCAGCATCACTGCCTGGGCCCAGCCTTGCCCACACTGAGGATGCCATTCCGGCTCCTCCTGAGCAGGGACGAGGCAGGTCACACTGTCACACTGTCACAGTCTTCCTAAATCCCTGGGGAAGGGGCTTGCTTCCCATTCCATCCCCTTCTCCAGCCACCTGTGTGACAAACCAGGTCTCCCATTCCCTAAGCTGAGACACATCAGTGGGGATGGAACCAGGACCAGGCCAGACACATGGAGGTTCCCAGCCTGAACCACCCAGGGCCAGGAGGGACGAATTTTTACTTTTCACGGCTTCCAGGAGTCACCTGACAACCAGTCCTTGTCTACACACTGTTGGCCAAGGGTTATCTGGCCTGCAGACATATTTATACTGAAGAGATCTCACACCATGTGGCTATGGCAGCTGTAGAACATTCTAGTTGCACAGGAGTTGAGAGGGACACAGACTCCAGCACACAGTGAGTTTAGCAAAGTGGTGGAAGCTGATCCCAGAGTCAAGATGCTCCTTGCTGCTCCCTTTTATGGACCAGAGGACATCAGTTTGAGAGATTCTCTGAAATGGTCTGAGAATTCTCAGACCCAAACTCTGTGTCCTTCAGCTCATAGGGATGGGAGTCCTGGGCCCTGGTAACCACTGCAAGGGCACCAACAGCATCTCCCTCATTCCTTCTCCCCCAGATGGTCAGCCCTGAGCCCCTCTTAATACACTCTTGGGCTGATTGGTCTTGCAGAAAAAGGAAAACATTTGGAAATCGATCCCAAAAGACTAGAACATGGTTTTTCAGGACAGAAATGTAAACATAAAACCCAACGAAGACAACTATGACCATTATAGTTAATATTGGAAATGTAATATCTCTCAGTACCTAGTTTATGTGTGTCATACACAAAAGGTTCCATACGCTACTGCTGTAACTCTTTGGCGTGTGTGTACCAAGCAGAAATTATTTTAGCTGTGAGCACATAGTGAGGGTCTTTCAATGTTTCTGTGGCCGAAGACCTATCAGCATTGCTCAGGGAAAATCGGCGGTGCCCAAGACGACTTCCCTGAACACCATTCATTGGATTTACAGGAGCAAAAAAATGGAAGCGGTGACTCTACAGCAGAAATTTTTAGTGCATGTCAATACATGGGATCCATTGCTAATGTGATGGAGGGAGAGGATTCCCTTATCCATATCCAGGGAAACTCCTGAAAGGCACCTAAGCTGTCTGGTATTTTAGCCACCAACCCCCCCTCCGACCCGCTAGCACCACCACCCCATCACCACCACCACCCCCCACCCCCCAACCCCCTGCCCTGTGACAGTCGAGCGCTTAACGTGAGTTTGAGCACTATCTCGTTTTAAGCTCTTTTCAATAATAATAACCCTTATCAAAATAACATTTTGCCCATTAAGATTATTTTGCCTTGGTTCCTTTTCCTGTATTTAATGGGGCTTCTAGACAATGTACAATCACATTTTCATTTTCATCACGCTGTATTTCTCCTGCACCTCACCAGCCTAGACTCTGACACTCTCCAGCTCCCCAGCTGGTCCAGCCTCACCCTGAGCCCTTAGCGACGAGGAAGGAGGCTGGGGTGGGGGGGCGGTTCTCACTTTGAAACTTCGGCTCCTTCACAGCAGCCCCTGAGGGGTGGAATAAGCCAATGGGGGGACCTCCAGGCACCATCCCCTAGAACAGTCCAAGCAGTGGTCTAAGAGAAAGGAGGACTATGGCATCTCTCCAGCCTGGATCTTGAAAATCTAGCCCTGTCCACGACTCCTAGAGCAGAGAGCCCAAGTGTACGCTGTGTCTGAACTTGAGCTGATCTCAACAACGCTGTCTGTATGAATAAAGTACTCCGTTCCCGGACTTCACTCTGCCCTATTTACCTTCTGCAGAAACCCAAAAAGTAAAAAAGGAATCATGTAATTGGACTCACCTCTCCTCTACTAGATTTTTCTCTGGCCTCAGCTCCTCCCAACGGTGGCCCAGTTCTGGAGTGAGACTGATATACCAGGGGCCCGTTCTAATAAAGGTTTCTCTTCCCACCCTACCACGCCTGGACGCCCCGCTTTAATCCGATTCTATTTTGTCTTAATTCTGGGAGAAATGAGATTTACTAAGGAGAGTTTACTACCAGCGTTTTTATGCAGCGTTTTTATGGCACCAAAATGCCAACAGGAATAGCACTTTTCGTTAATTAAAAACAATTTCATTAATATTCCTGTATGTTTGTATTTGATGCTGATTGGGTGGCAAGCCACTCAATGGTGACTAACATTCTCATTTTGACTTACACTTTTTAAAGATTAAAACCTTCAACTTTATTAATTAAAATTCCCCCTTCACCAATAATCAGTATAAATTTTCCCTCACTTCGGCTCAGCTATTTCTGTGAGGCCGAGTTAATGAACACACAGCCTAATTGCCATGGAGTCATGGGGAGCCAGAGTGAGGAGAGATGGGAAGAGGTCTCATCCCACGAGACAGATTCTTCACTTTGGTTTTTATTACCAATCAATGACTAGAAAGAAGAAATCTCAAACTGCTATCTTATTTTACCATGCATTAAAGGATAAAAATAAAACTAACAAAAATCATGAAGCTTATTTCAATACACATATATTTTAAAATATGGAATGCTTCCAGAATCCGTGTGTCATCCTTGCACAGGGGAGGGGGGCCACGCTAATCCTCCCAGGATTGTCCCAATTTTATTATATGTACTGCCAAAGCCAGCACTATGTCAAATGTTTTTAAGTTGAAAAGATGGGAAGGTCATAACAACACTTCATAAATTATACCTATTTTAAATATTCTTATTAGCGAACCCTCGGTGAGATCTGAGGGGTTTTTGTTGTTGTGCCTCACTCATTTTGGCCTTTATTCCTCAAATAGAGAAAGTCCTGGTGGATTTTAGTTCTTTTTTTTTTTTTTTTTTTTTTTTTTTTTTTTTTTTTTTTTTTTTTTTGGATTTTAGTTCTTGAGTGACTGCGGCAGACACTGGAACTTTTGGTGAATGGAGCGGTCGTAAATGTAGCTGGCCACTAGGTAGAGCTACGTCACAGAGTGTGCAAGCTCTTCCCTCTTCCCATCCGGGCTTTCCTCCTCCTCCATTCCACCTCCTGAAATGCCCACCAGAGGGCAAGGACCCATCTCATCCCGCAACTGCTCAGTTTAGTAAACATCGCTGTCTCTTGATAACTAGGGGTGATCTTCACTACCTGGTGCTCACAAGGCCATTCAAAGTTATAGCAGTTTAAATTCTGTTACGGGCCGAATTGTGGCCCCAACACCCTCCCAATTCATCTGCTGAAGTCCTCAGCTCCAGGACTCCAGAGTGAGACTGATTTGATCCGTCCTACATCGTGCCTTCTACACTTTGCGGGTCTCTCAGAAGAATGGCATTGGATCCAGGTGGCAGCCACGGGCAGGTTGATTGTTCATGGCAAGGATCAGAGTCCCAGCTGAGTGAGGTTCTCCTGATGAAGCCATGGGTGCTGAAGTTCCAGAGAAAGAGACTTTCCCGCTAAGGACTCAGAGGTAATTGACACGGCAGTTGGTTCTTCTTATGAAAAGTGGGAATTATCTGAATTGTGGCATTTTACCCTCCTGTGCCCTTCCCGCACCCGTGGTCCTCACCCGTGAGCGTAAAGGCGCACGCCCAAGTCCCGCTCTGGGCACAGGTGAGCCGCCTGGCAGAATAGGTCACCAGGGCAGGTTGGTTTCCGCTGAGGCACCTGTTATTTGGAAAGGTGACCCAACTCATGAAGCTCTCCCCGTCCAGTGCTCTCGCCCTGCCCCACCCCACAACCTCCTCTGGGCTCTAAGTCGCTGCCAAAGCCCAGCATCTCCCCACCAGGCCCAGGCCTGAAGTTGAATCTCTGTTCTCGATTTCTCCACAAGATACTCCACATAAAACAGTCATTTTTCTTAAATTCGGGGAGGGAAAAATTGCAATACTAATGGGGTATCTGTCTGACTTGGGAAAGTACAATCAAAAAAAAAAGAAAGGTATTTCAAAAATTACAGTGCCGCATATGTCGTATATTGCTTATTTCCATCTTTCATGACTTTGTTGCATGTTTATTGATTGGCTAGTTTTAAGAGAGGATCTATTTTAACACCAGTCTTCAGCCGATTCCCTATTTAAAAAAAAAAAAAAAAAGAACACATGGGGAAAAGAATGTGTCCTGTGGTGAATGAGATTTCTCTTGTTTTCACGCACTGTAAAGTGTAGACGAGAAAAAAACTGATTCCCTTGGGATCCCAGATAAAAATTTTCATAGTCAAAAGCTAATTTCAATGTTATGCGCTTGGCAGTACATATGGCAATAGACCTACTCTTTGAGTCTTTGGTTAATTTTTTTCTTTCCTGGACCTCTTCCTCAAATTTCAAATTAAACTTCTGCAATTTTTACTTGTTTGTTTTGCTCCTGAGTTCCCTTAGGCAGTGCTGAGTTGATGATTGAAAGAAACATTGTTTTTTTCCATTTAGGGTTTTTTTTTTTTAATTGAAGTGCAGCAGACACAGGATGTTCCATTAGTGTTCCATGAGGTTCAGGTGTGTGATATAGTGATTCGACAGCTCTGCGCGTTTTGGTGCGTTCCTGCTGTCACCAAACATCACCACCATGCCATCAAGGACTATTCCTCACGCTGTACCTTTCATCCCTACGACTTCTTCATTCCTTCATTCCTAACTAGAAGCCTATACCTCCTCCTCCCCTTCACCCATTTGGCTTCACCTTCCCCTCCCCCCCACCCCTCCCCCCTACCTCTCCCCTCCCCTCCTCCCCAGCAACCACCAGTTCATTTTCTGTGTTTACGGGTCTGTTTCTGCTTTTTTTGGTTTCTTTGCTTGTTTTGTTTTTTAGATTCCACCTACAAGTGAAACCATACGTCTGACTTAGTTCATTTCCTGAAATCAACATGCCTAATGGATCCAACCCATTGTCTCGTCGACTAGACGTTAAGAGCGTAAAAAAAACGAACGTAAAGCAGAAGACAAATTTGAACGCAACAAAAGATATACCCCAGGGTAATTTCTGGAACTGGAATGATGGTGTGCTGTGATCACTATTGCAAGGGTGTCTTTCCAGACGTCTCCCCCAGCCTGTTTCACCCAGCCTGTGCCTACCTAGGTCATCAACAGTGTGGTAAGTTCTGCCCACCCTCCTCTCATCTTCCAACCTCACAGTCACGCTCTTTCCCAAAGCCATTTCTTTAGGCCACAGCTATGGTAAAGTCAGGGTGAGGTTTCTCTCACTGCGGGCAGCCTCAAAAGCCATGACATGATACATACTTTGGAGTCACCCAGTTACTAAAGGAAGAAACATCTAGGGAATGAGAAGGGCAGAGCTTTTTTATTTTTCACTGGCTTTGGTCTGGCGAGCCATCCTGATTCCAGCTTCTTCGGGACCAAGAGGACTTGAGTGTGGTGAAAGAAATTTCCATTCCAGAAAAAGAACTGTCACCATATTCTACAGTCCTGGAAACAGCTGCGTTCCCTTTCAGTGGTGTGGATAGTGTGTACATATGGTGGGTCTGGGTGGTGTGCGTGCGTGTGCACCAAGAGATACATCTCATTTATACATCACGTTGTGGTGTTAACTTGCTCAGATAGGAAGGAGGGAAAGAGGGGGGAGGCCAGAGATCACCGCTACACACCTTACATGCATTTATTCATTCAACGCTCTCCATGCCAGTACATGGAGGTTGGTCCAATATCCCCATGCCTCAAATGGAGAAAGTGTGGCGCAGGTATGAATGAGTCCGAGTCCCAAGCTCTTAAGTGGAAGAAATGAAATGTGAACCCGGCGTGTGTCTCCAGGGCTGATGGTCTGGACTACTGAACGGCACCTGTCACTCATCAGCGGAACCATCGGTCCCCCTGCCAGAAGTTCCAGCATCTGCCTATGTGCCTACAAGTCCCCGAGCCCACAGAGATCCCAAATACAGTCATCATTAAAAGGTGGCCTCGACGGGTCCCAGGAACAAAAGCAGCTGTCAAGCAGGAAGGCCCAGCAGCCAGTGCCAGATGAGTATTCCCAGGGCGTGCAGGACAGCAAAGATGCTGATGATGCCAACCCCCGAAGCAGGAACCCACACACCTCGGCCCCCTGGATCTGCTACGGGTTCAGAGTTGTCAAGGAGGCTCGACACACATGGCATGGGTTAGAACACACTGCATTCACTGGAAGGAAAAGCAACACAGCAAGATCAGGGTCTGTAGCGTGCACTGGTGTCCTAACAGCCCGTGGGTCCCTCCCCCAAAGGCCATCGCAGGGTGGTGGACTGCGCACGCCCCACCCACGCCACAAGTGCGAGTCCGTTCTCTTCCTGCGGGGGCCACATGTAACTGATGAAACTGACCAGGTACCATATGACCACATACTTCAACACAAGGAAAATCTGGGGGACCCAGGACAGGGGAAAGGTTCTCCGAAGATGGAGGAAGAGTCTAGGGCCAAGGGAGAGCTATGCACATGGTCTCCGTCCAGGGGAAAGCTCCAGTCCCAGGGCATCGACTGGGCAATCCCTGAGGCCTCAGGTCTCACCATGTCTGCTTCTCCAACAGTAGCTCTAGGTATGCACGTTACACATTGGTGTCCTCATGCATGTGAAAAGGGCATAGAAAGACCACATGCTCCTGGGTCAGCTCACGGACCCTGAGCACTGAAAGCGCTACGTAGGACGACTGGGTCACCTTCTGCCAGGTCTGGGTCACTCCCCAGCAGCTGGCACAAAACCAGCAAGAATGCACGTGTGACTGTAGTGTATCTGGCCGCATCATCACCAGGAGCCCTAAAACCCCTGAAATCCCGCGAGAGCTGCACACCCTGGGGATAGTGACAAGAACGAACCCAGGGTGCCACTTTGGTTTTAGCCCCGTGCCCATCTCCCTCATTGCAGCGCGCTCATGCAGCGGGCTGAGATGTCGGCCCTCGCTCCATTCCCTCTGCGCCACCAGAACGAGGACAGCCCCCTCCCTCAGTGAATGCACACAGGAGGACTGGATGAAGAAAACACCATCTGATTAATAACGGTTATTGTTAAATCCAGGATTTCCATGCTCTCTTATCGTCTCTGTCTCTTCGTGACAGAGGACTGGCGAATGAGTACAATGCAATGTGTGGGCCCATGATTCAGTCTTTTCCACCGATACGAGTTTGCTTTTAATCAAGCGTGAAATCCCACATGGAGAGGGCTCAGCAGCCCGTTTGCCTCCACAGAGGCTGAAAGGGTCTTGGAAGAGGTCGAGGAGGTAGGCACCACTGAAAGGAGCTGCAGATCGGGCAGGAGGAACGCGGGGAAGGGGCCATCAAGACCTGGGGCATCGTTTGGTCCTCTGGGTAGACTGAAGCGCCTGGCTTGAGGCTGCCTTCAGCTTCAAAGCCAAGGACTCCGTTTCTCATTTCTTTCCATGTCCTCTGCTTTGCCTTCTTTCAACCACCAAGGAGAGTGGCCCAGCAGGAGCTCAGTCCATGCTTGTTACCCACCCACGACCACACGCTCTGGCCCCATGCTCCCATCAAGTGAAGCACCCTGAGTTAGTCCTGAATGGCCCTGAAAATGACTGACAGTCCATCTGTGTCCTCCTTGATCCCCCTGAGCACCTGGCGGGGGAGCAAACAGCAGGGGAAGAGACCCCTTTGGTCCCCGAAGTGAGGTTGCTTTCCCTACCTTCTTGGTTTCTCTCCTTTATAATCTGATTTGCGTATGAAATCTGACTATGTATATGAGGTTATGCATACGTATTCGGGGTATGTACAATTTCCATGGCGGACAAAGTGTTGAGTGAGAGCCCTTAGCCAAGTGACCTGAGCCAAGAGGCCATTTGCCAAGGAGAGCTTAAGCTGAAGAGTAGGGGGCTTTTGCTCCACAGCTGTTTTCCTCCTGGGATTAAGAATTTAAGAACCTGGAAGAAGACACACCCTTCAGGAAAAGCTCGTGCCTTTCCCACAGGTGTCCTCTGCATGTGCTTTCGAGGCCTCTGAATCAACCACGGTTGCCTATCTGGTTTCCTAAGGTCATCAAGAGAACCAAAGACTTGTGTGACCAGTGCACATGGAGATCCGCCCCTCGAAGTGTTTTCTGTAATGCAAATGACCCCTGGAGCAAGTGAAAGTGGGACATAATCTGGAATCACTCACTTAGGAAAAAATATGCTGGCTTTTGCATGGACAGCCACCCAGATTCTGGGTCCTAGCTGGGATTGGCCAAAATGTGGGTCAAATGGATGAACCATATGGTCAGGCCTGAGACAAGAAGGTTCCTAATCCTGATACCTGAGATCGGGAAGGACCGACCTATTTTTACTTTTCACCTGCTTCTGGGAGTCACCTGACAACCAGCCCTTGTCTACACGTTGTCGGCCAAGGGTTGTCTGTCCTTCAGACACGTTTACACTGACGCGATCTCACACCATGTGGCCAAGGAAACTATAGAACATTCTAGTTGCACAGGAGGTGATAGGGGCATGGATTCCAAGCACAGTGAGCTTAGCAAAGTGATGGGAGCTGGTCCCACAGTTGGGGTGCTCCTTGCTGCTCACTTTTATGGCCCAGAGGACATCAGTTTGAGGGTTTCTCTGAAATGACCTGAGAATTCTGACACCCAAACTCTGTGTCCTCCCACTCATGGGGACAGGAGCCCTGGCCCTTGGTAGCCACTGCAAGGGCACCAACAGCATCTCCCTCATTCCTCCTCACCCCAGTGCTTAGACCAGAGCAGCCCCTCTTGTAACATCCCGGGGCTGGGGTCCCGACCAGAGCTGGAAAGTTCCCTCATCAGCTTGTCTGGGCCTATTGCTGCACCACCATCCCCCGAACACACAACCCCCTGCCCCCCGCCAAGCTAGATGCCTTCCCAGACTCTAGCCTGGATCAGGAATGGAAAGATGGGCTCCTAAGGACAGTTAGGAGGCCCCCCTCTGCTCTGCTACTCTCATTACATTCAGCACAAATGTATGGGCACCTGCTTTCAGCTCCGCTTATAAGCGGGCCACTGCTGGGATTCCTCTAGGACCTCAGTATTGACCTTCCTGTGTGAGTATCCCCAGGGCTTCATGTCATGCCAGGAATGGGAGCAGGATCACAGGGAGAACCTGTAAATGAACGATCAGATCAGGCAAGCAAAGTCCTCTGCAGAACCCCCAAACCATGGAGGTCACATCTTCCTCATATTTTGATCCTAGAGCTGCGATATCCAGGGGACAGCCGCGAGCTAGATGTGCCTGCTCACGTTTAAATTAAATAAAGTTGAATATTCCCATCCCTGATCACACCAGTCCCATTTCAGATCCCCGTCGTGCATTTTTACACACAGAACATTTCCATCCTCACAGACAGCTCCCCTGGGCACCGGTTCTGAGTCTGGCAGAGGGGCTGCTCACTGACCCCATCGAACCCAGACTGTTTCCACCACAGTTGGGATCTCAGGTTGATCTGTGTGCAGGTGAGAGCTATATGATCCCATGGAGATAGGGAAGTGTCAGAGGAAGGGGCATTCTTCCTCTTGCTGAAGGTTAGCAGCTGTGCTCAAGGTCTAGTTGAAGGACTCTGACTCCAGGGAGCCCAGGGCAGGTGTGAGGATCTGGAGGAAGAGCAGGTGATGCCGGGCGAGCCAGCCTGGTCTCCGCTGGAGCCGCCGGCACAAAAGAGCCCCTCTCTCTAACAACCCACGGCTCATGCTTGTGTCTCTAGAGAATGGGTCCTGGAAACCATCTATGAAGTCAGCTCAGAGGAGGTAGACTCGCCAGGTAGGGAACTACACTCAGCTAGGAAGCAATAGAAAAGGGTTCCAGGAGCAGTCGGGTTCACTTGCTCCTTTGGAGACGAGAGTGGGAGGTAGGAAATCAGAAAGATGAAGTATATTTATTAGAGGATTTCTTTCTGTTTTTCAGCGTTGGAGAGGCTCTATGTCTTAGAGAAAGTGAAGGATTGGCGGGGAGGGGCCATGGGAGAGGGAGAAGCCAACTCCAGGCTGAGCCAGGAGACGAATGCAGGCCTGCTCCCAGGGATCAGAAACCCAGCTGAAGGCAGACATTGAAACGACTGAGCCACCCAGATTCAGTCCCTGCTTTGTTCCTTTCCTTTAATGGTAGGCTCTTTTGAAATAATAGTAAGAAGAAAAAAAAAAAAAAAAGAAAGAAATAATAGTAAGAAGAAGTCTGCCTCTGGGCTTTGAAGGTGCTCTGTTTGTGAGCCTCTTTTCTTAATTGATATTTAAGATTCTCTTCCAAGGGAGCAGTGAGGCTGCTCAAGGTCTCGTTGAAGGGCTCTGACTCCAGGGAGCCCAGGGCAGGTGTGAGGATCTGTAGGAAGAGCAGGTGATGCGGGGCGAGCCAGCCTGGCCTCCGCTGGAACTGCCGGCACAAGGGAGCCCCTCTCTCTAACAACCTGCGACTCATGCTTGTGTCTCTAGAGAATGGGTCCTGGAAACCATCTATGAAGTCAGCTCAGAGGAGGTAGACTCGCCAGGTAGGGAACTACACTCAGCTAGGAAGCAATAGAAAAGGGTTCCAGGAGCAGTCGGGTTCACTTGCTGCTTTGGACACTGAAGTGAGGGAGGGGCCTGTAAAATCAGAGAGAAGAAATATGTGTGATGGCTTGGCCTGCTTTCTTCATATATCAATGACATAATAGTAGGAGATATTTTGTGGGTGGGTTTCAGTGTGCTTTGCTGGTGAAGATTATCTTTTCCCAGACCTACTCTTTTCTGCTCTGCTTCTGCCAAGCATCAAAGCCTTGTTTATGTTTGAATCTCGTGTGTTGAGAACTGAGCAGGGATGCTCCTGGGTCGGGTTTGTGGGACCCGAGACAGAGGTGTGTATGAAGGCTGCGGGGCTTTGTGCACACAGTGGCTCTCATGGTCTCTCTGAGCTGGTCTCCTGGGACCGACCAGGCCCAAGACAGAGGTTCTGAGCACCAGAGCCAGGGTCCCTGCTCCTGTCAGAACCTGCTGCCCCAGCCACACAGCGATGGGCCTGTTCCCCACATCACGGTCACGGCCCCCTGTGGGACCTTCCCTCAGGCCTGCCTGGGGCCTCCCCCAGGCCTTCCAGGGCTCGGGTCTTAGAGCAGATGCTGGCAGGCACTGGTGTTTACATGGCCGCCTCTGCTGTGGATATATTCTCACTTCACCTATAGACTGGAGGACCTCGGATAAGTTAGATGACCTCTAAGCTTGTGTTCATCTTTAGAATGCTATGGGGTTGTTGTGAGATTTAAATGTCTCCCTAGAACCTGGGGTTACCCCAGACATAGGGCGTTGGCTGTCACTGTCTCTATGGGCCCAGCACAACCTTGTGCCCATGGACAGTCCCCTCCTGAGTAGGATCGTGTGGCTGACTGGAGGTTGCCAGTACATCTTCCCATTTTGGAGAATCAGATTGGTGGGGATGGACAAGGAGAAGGGAATTGGGCTTTATTCAAGGGACAAAACAAGCAGGGAATCTGGGAAGAGGGGGAAAGGGGGAAGGAGGGGCAATGTCCTGCCCAGAGAGTCATGGGGACAGTGACTGCATCTTGCAGGAATGGGATGACAGGTGCTCCTTGCTGGTCCCAGTTATGAAATGTGAGGGCTGGGAAGGGTCTAGAGACCCTAGACCCCCTCCTCATCACAAAGGTGAAGTGGTCATGGTCCTGGCAGGACCACAGAGCTAAGGACAGAATTGAGTTCTGGGGTCAGGGACATAATCCCCAGGGCAGTGAGCCTGAGTTCTCACTTCAGCCCTGACTGTCCCCCGTCATTTCCCAAGGCCACCCCCTCTCTCCTGAGCCACTCCTGTCAAGCTCCGTGCAGGGGGTTCCTTTGCAGATTTTGAAGACTGGACAGAGGGAGCAAAACTGAGTGGGTAATTTATCTCCTCTGTCATTTCCTTTTCATTTTCTCAATTCCCTACCCATGAGCTCCCTCTGTGATTCTTTCCTGTTCCCTGACGGGATGATTGTCATCCGGAAGGACCTGGTCCCAACCAGGCTCAGAAGGTCCTTGCATCTCCAATGTCTATAAAATCCCTGGCCACTGCCTCCCTCACCTGCTCTCCTGCATCACCCTGGCTCCTGACCCGGGTCTGTGCCACTGAATGGTGCTGAGCAGCCCCGAGTAGCGGACAGGGAGACCGGAGGGTGCAGTGAGAAGGGCTGGGCCACACACACACACACACACACCCGGCGGGAGGGGTTCCAGAAGCCTGGCTCTGCCCTGGGCAACCCCCCCATCTTTGTGCTCTCCTGCCCCGGGTATAGAGAGGGGGCTCTGAACATGCCCCCTTCTCTTCCCACCAGCTGTCAGGTCCCGCGGAAGTCTGGCATCAGAAGTTCTCTTGTCCTGGGCTCAAGAGAGGGGGTGCAGGACGTAAAAGCTGATAAAGTGGCAGAATAAGAAGAAATGTGAGCGTGGAGGAGGCGGGGGAAGAAGCAGGAGGCAAACAAGTCCCTTGTTCTCCATTGCTTCCCTCACTTTCTCTTTGGCGCATCAGGATGAAAACAGCCCAGAGTGGAGGGCCAGGGTGGACGCTACTGCACGTGACACAGAAGTGGAAACGAGATGTGGGTAAAAATCTGTACAGGAAACTGCAGAATTCCCTGAGCACATCTTCCGAGGGAGTGGGGACCCCCCCCCACTTCCATAGCGGTCCCACAGTGGCTAAGCGGCAGCCTCCAGTGGCTCCTAATTGGGAGGGGCGTTCCATAAGTGCCCACAGGGCCACCAGGCGCTCCGCCCCAGGTGTGGGTCACGCTGTGTTCTTTGTGAAGGGTGCCCTGGAGGTGTTCAGCATCTCACTCAGGGAGACCCACCCCGCCCTCCCAACTCCCTGAGGTTGACAGGGCGTATCCATAGCTAATCACCAGGGTGTGGGGGGAGTCTTATGGTGGGGGAGGGTGGGGAGACCTGACCTTCCACAGCTCAGGATCCCTGGGAACATGAGGAGGACAGAGGCCCTGGGGCTCCCTCCCATGCCAGCAGGGCAGCTCAGCCCAGCCCCACCACGCGTCCCAAGGGCACATGGCAGCCGGGGCTCAAGTAGGTGACAAGGCAGCATCCATCCCCAGCTGGGAGAGGCCCAAGCCCTGGGGCCCCCTCAGCCTCTACAGAGACCTGTGGACGGCCAAGGTCACCTCATGGCACCGTTTCTCAGGCTGAGGTCCAGTAGATTTTTCGTGCACGTGTAAAAATTGAACACAAAACAAAAATCGAAGGAAATTCTGTGCCATGCTAATTTCTGGTGAACTAAAGAGGTAGGATTGCAAATTACTTGTGTTCTTATTATTATTCCGGCATTATAATTAAATAGCTTAAATATAGCTGGTTTCATTACACTCTGAAAAATGGTGTCTTCCGTAAGGTTTTCATGTTCAAACACGGTATTACTTCTACTAGGACAGTATAATGAAAAAAAATTTTTTTAATTGACAAGCACAGGCAAGTTTGGTAGGGGTGCAACCAAAACAAGGAGAAAAAGGGAAGCCCTCCAGATAACTGTCTCCCTTGACAGTGCAGGTGTCACACTGGGTCCTCCCCTGGGAAGACAGTGTCAGCTGTCAGCTCTCCCACCCTGTGTCACTAGACCTCCTGCTCTTCACAGGCCCAGGGGTGGGACTCCGGCTCTCCACCCTGGAATCGAGAGCCTCCCCTTTCCACTTCTCCAGGTCACTGTCCAGGGGACCAGTGGCTTAAGGGTCGGCAGGTCACAGTCCCGGGTTGAATCTCTCCTGGAGGATACTTACAGATACTCTCACAGACATCACCCTCAACCTGAGAGCGGCAAGCAGGCCTGATGCCCTGTGGATCTGACTGACTGCTGGGGACCTAAGGTCACCTATCTTTTCTTTTTCTTTTAATTTGACAGAGAGAGAGAGTGAGCACAAGCAGGGGGAGTGGCAAGCAGAAGAGGGAGAAGCAGGCTCTCTGCAGAGCAGGGGAAGCCCCATATGGGACTCGATCCCAGTACTCTGGGATCATGACCTGAGTCATGAAGGCAGTGGCTTAACCAACTGAGCCACCCAGGTGTTAAGGTCACCTTTCAAGACCTGAGGAGTCTTCTGGGACCTGCCCACCCACCCTAGGCTGCCCTCCTCCCTCAGCTTCTGTGCTTCCCAGGGGAGCCCAGCACCCATGTTTGTGCTGCAGATGCTGCTGAGATGCCTGGGAAAGAAGTGCCCTGCAGGAGTCAGCTGGGGCCTCAGAGCACCTGGGCTTGGAAAGTGTTCGGAAGCTTAACAGGACAGGAAGCCAAGGACCAAGGTCTGCCTCACTGCAGCTCCTCCGGGCCCACAACACAGGGCAGAGATATATTTTATAGTTATGCTGGAGGTTTTCGCATGAAGCAGAATTTATCTCCTGCTAAAATGAAACACAAAAGCAGAACAGCCCTGGAAGCAAAAGTAGCAGTCACTGAATTCGTGTGTGGGCACCGCACTCTCTTCACTCTGTGAAAGCCCAGATGCTTCTGAGAGGCTTCTCCCGGCTTCCTTGCCCTGCCCCCACACTTCCGCTGTGGAAATTGGATTCTCCCAGCTCTCCTGCTGCTCCACTGCCATTCCAGGGTGCTTCCCCAAATATTTTTGTGCCAATTATGTATAATCGTCATGCTTGGAATATTCATGGAGTAGTTGATTTCACGCTTGTATCCTAATAAATTAGTGACAACCTTGACGTCCTTCTACAGGAGGCTGTCAGGGGGCTGGAGCCAGTCAGCATGGTGGACTGGGGGTTGACAGCAGGCATGTTTATGGGAAACCGTAAAGCTGTACACTAAAGACAGTGCACTGTATGGTATATGGAGGAAGCAGCAATTCAAAACAGGAAATATAAAAAATAATCTTCACAGGAAGCAAACTTCAAGCCCCAGGGTGTTTTCTCTGATTTCAACCAAATATTGAAGATGGAAAGGATGCCAGTCTCCTCCACCGTCTCCCAGAGAAGAGACACAGAGGGCACACGCCCACATTGTTTTCATTATATCAGGAGACTCTTGATGCTATCCCAGCATGGACGTGGCAGGAAAAGGGGAGAGCACGGGTCAGCTCTTCTGGATGTGGACGGCAAAATCCAAAACCCCATGTGAGCTGTGAAAATCTGGAGATTTAGAAGTGACCCTGGATCTCACAGTGGGATTTCCATGGATGGATGTGGACAGGGTCACTGGCCGTTTGGGGGTTGCCTGGAGGAGCGGTTGAGAAGGGACAGGGCCATTGGGTTGGTGAAATGAGCATTTGGTGACAGAGGGAAGGAGGGTCTGGGTGACTCTCTGGGAGAGTCCTGGGGTGTCACAGGCTATAGCTATGATGGAAACCCTCTATAACAACATGGCACTCTCTCCTGCCATACAGGATCTAGAGATGAATGAGAAGTCTGTGGAGACTTCGTCATATTAAGGGGTAGGAAAGGCACCTACTCAGAGACAGTGCAGCCCCTGTCCACCCTCAACCAGACCTTAGGCCAGGCTCACATAGTTGTTCAAATCGGTAGTCAGTAGACAAAAGGGGACATGCCAGCTTCCTCCATTAAACCACCAAACATGAGCGCAATGGGTCACTGTCCTCAATCAGCACTAACTGTTCATCCATGGTTGGAGGGTAAAGGCCAAGCTAATTTATTAGAGACCTGCCATGTGGGCAGTTGGCTAGGAAATTCGTGGACTCTGAGCCACGTGGGGGCCAAGCAGACGCCCAAGAGCTCACTTCGGGCAGCTGATCTGTGAAGATGCTGAGGGAGGAGGGACACAGATTGGAACCCCCCGACCCTTCAGGGGCTTTCTTTCAGGAAAACGTCATAGCTTTTGGGTCAGGGATTGAAATCTATGGGAAGAGGCCGAGTCGGACATGTGACCTTCTTTGTCACGGGCACCTCCTGTGTCCCCGCAGCAGGAAGAGTTTGGGGTATGGAGGGAGGGTAGCCCTTGGTCTGGAGTCCAGGACAGGATCTAGAGGATTTGAGGGACATGGGGATCTCTGTCCCCAGGGAACCTTCGGCATGCCTGTCCCAGATCTATCGGCCATCAGTTATGACTCTGGACAAGTTACTTAAAATCTATGAACTTCAGTGCCATGAACTAGGAAATACGGGTGTCTGCACCTGCCCTGTGTACCCCATGGGGGGCTGAGGGGGCTCATAGGAGATGGTGGCAGAGAGGTAAAGCATCGTGCCCTCCCCTGTCCCATAGCCATCCATGCTTCTACTCTGGAGGCAGCCACTCCTGCATTTCTTGCTTATTCTTCCAGATGTGTTCTATCCGATCAGTCACATAGCCCTTCTAAGGTGCCAGTCATTTTCTTTCTGCATCATCTGGATTTTCTTATACTAAGCTTTCTAAGGTAATACTAGTAAGCAGACCCCATATCACAGAGCAGGGAACCGAAGACAGAAGTATTAAGAAATTTTCCCAGGCATGTGTGGCTTCTAGTATGATTGGATACCAGGCATCAGACACCAGCTCCCATGCTCCCAGTCACTATCCTCTATATTGTCTTTTCTATACTGTCTCATCTCAATAAATTCGCGTCCCGCGCATCAGTCGGCTGGAGGTGGTAAGCACTCGCCACACCACAATCCCTCCTTCTGAGCCCAGTTTGGACTCAGTCAGCTCCCCAGGCACAGGTGATCAAAAACGGGAGTGTGACCTAGGAATGAATGAATGCACTCCCATGGTCTTCTCCCAGCCACATATCAACCAGTCTCTCCATGGTTAGTGTACTTTCCAGGATCGTGGCTCAGGTTACAAAAAAAGATCATAAGGGATTCAAACGCAGGATTCACAAGGAAATCATCTGTGCTCAAGAAAATCTAGTGGCTGTCCCCAGCATAGCCCCAGCAGCATCAAAATGGGCTTCCGGCCAAACAACAGGGTAGAGCTACAAATATCACCCCCCCACACTGACCGCTCCATTAAAGGTACTGTGGGTATAAAATCAGTAAGTAGGTTGTAGAGAGACTGTAGTTTGTACGGCAGAGACTGGATGTTGGGGAGGAAGGAAGGAGCAGGGAAGGTGCTCGCTCAGAACCAGGGAGCCCCTGCCTGCTCTCAGCCACGCCTTAGTTCTGGCTGCTCAGATGATGGGTCTGATCCTTGGTCACCAAGATACTCAGGGCTTGTAGACGTCATCCATTAAAGCCACTGGAGCACCAGCCTGGCAGACCCCTCTCTCAACTAAAATGAACTGCTCATCGCCCAGGTTTGGTCAGTTGAAGATGAATTCTTGGAGCAACTGTCAAAGTCAGCAGTTGGTTTAGAATGTCCTGGGTTCTGAGACAGTTGAGAGTCAAGCAGACCAGTGGTCATTCCGGGTGGTCACCTGACCACCAGCAAGGCAGCTGGTAGAATCGAGTGCTGGGGGCTGACGGAGGGGGAGATGGAGACGTGTTTGAATCACAGCCCCCCACACCCTGTCCATCATGGGGTCAGGGATTGAAACATAGAGCCAGGAGTTGGGTCAGGTTTTGAGCCATTCTCTCAGACCAGCACCTCCTTAGGGTGCCAGCTGTCTTCTCACAGCAACCTTGGGGCAGGAGGATGTGGGCAAGGGAGTGAGGGAAAGGGTTTGGGCACGATCTCATACCCCCGTGATCATGGATCTCATACCCCGGTGATCAGAGAGCTCTATCCCCAGGGAGGCATCTGCATCCCCTGATTCAGAGCCATCCCTCGTCAGTGCTGTGACTCTGAGTGAGTCCCTTCATTTCTCTAAATGTCATGCACTGAGCCACTAAATATAGATCACAAGTCCCTACTCTGCCCAGCCCACAGTGCAGATGTGAGCATCAAGAAGTCAAGACTTTTTCCCACGAGCACTAAAACATGTTCATGTAGTTTCCATTCTACTGTCTTGCAGCCTTCCAGGTGCCCTCTCTAGAGGAGACCAGTACTACATTTCTTATTCTTCCAGACATCTCCTATTTGAACACTTATGTAGGTAGAACTTAAAAAAGCATCGATCCTTTTTCTCCAGGCTTCATATTTCCTTATTTTTAGCTTCATAACATAATACCAATAAGCAGACCCTATTAACAGTTCCATATTCCAGAGCAGGAAACTGAGAAACAAAAAAAAAAAAGCTAATAAGCCTCCCCAGACACACATGTTTTTCAAATGGGATTTGAATTCAGGACATCAGGCCCCCACACCCATGCTTTCAGTCACTGTATTGTGCTGGCTTTCTACTTGCCTCATCTAAAGAAAGTTAATCTTCCCATGTAGAGTCAGTCTTTGGGGTATTTTAGGTTCACACCAAACGGCAAGCTCCATCTTCCTGAGACCTACTTGGATTCAGGGGGCTCCCCGGGCAGCTAGTGATAAGGAGAGCCAAAGTTTGATCTGGGAGTATGGTATGAATACTTGCGCCGGGAGGACATAAATAACCATCCCTATTGTACATACCGTACCTTGCTTTCCCAGTACCTTGCTTCAGGAATACAAAAAGATAATGAATTCAAACAAAAGATACATGTGGGGAGTGATCTTCAGTGAAGAAAATACCTACGGGCCCCTGTAGGCAAAAGGGCTCTGGCCACACAGGGTACCCTACAAGCTACCCCATTGACTTCACTGTGGGAATTCCATCATTAAGCTGACCCGAGAAAAATTATTGTATGGTTGGCCATTGAACGACGTAAGGATTAGGGATGCCAAGCTCCCATGCAGTCGGTAATCCAAGTGTAACTTTTGACTCTCCCAAAACTTAACTACTAATATCCTACTGTTGCCCAGAAACCTTATCGTTGACATAAACAGTCAACTAAGACCTATTCTGTATGTTATTTGTATTAAATACCGTATTCTTACAATAAAGTAAGCTAGAGAAAAGAAAATGTTCTTGAAAAAAATAAAGAGGAGAAAATATATTTACAGTACCGTACTGTATCAAAACAAAACAAAACTGGGGTGCCTGGGTGGCTAAGTGGGTGAAGCATTCTGCCTTCGGTTCAGGGCATGATTCCAGGGTCCTGGGATGGAGCCCCATATCAGGCTCCCTGCTCAGCAGGGAGGCTGCTTCTCCCTCTCTCTATCTGCCCCTCCCCCTGCTTGTGCTCAAAAAACAAAAACAAAACAAAACAAAATAAAAAAAGAAAACCGTGAATAAACGGACCCTCACACTTCAAATCTGTGTTGTTTAAGGGTCAAGTGCAGTTTATTGATGAATCATGTTAAGAGACAAACTATACAAATGTTAAAAAAAAAACCTAGAAAAATGCTAAGTCCCATTCTTTTTTATCCAGATACAATTCACATCTCATAATCTGATCTTTTTTAACGTGTACAGTTTGGTGGGTATTTAGTATCTTTGGGTTTTGCAATCATGTATAATCCCAGTACATTTCTATCGCCCCAAAAGGGAACCCCGTACGTATTATCAGTCAATATCATTTTGTCTGCCCGATATCCCCCCCAGCACTAGCTCATTCTGTCTTGTGGATTTTCCTATTTTGGACATTTTATATAAATGTCATATGATGTGTTGCCTTTTGCGTCTTTTTTCAGTAAGCAAAATGTATCCAAGTTTCATCCAAGTTGTACCATATATCAATGCTTCACCCTTGAAATGGCCAAATAATATCCATCGTATGGATAGAATACTTCTATTTCCACTCATCAGCTGATGGGCAGTTGGGTTGTTTCCACATTTTGGCTATTGTGAGTAGTGCTGTCATAACGCTCATGTACAAGTTCTTTTATTTCTCCCAGGCACACACGCCTTCTGGATCATATAGTAACTCTGTGTTTAACTCTTTGAGAAACTTGCAAACTATTTTCCTTTTTATATTTGCAAAGGTTTCAATTTTCCACATCATTGCCAAAATTTGGTTGGTTGGTTGCTTGTTTTTAATTACATCCGTATTAGTGAGGTGTGGTATCTCATGTGTTTTTATGTGCTCAGCGAGAATTGCTCCCATTTGAAGCAATACCCAAATATTTTGTTCACTTAAAAAATTTGGTTATTTGACATTTTCTTGTTGAATTGCCAATGTTCTTTATATATTCTGGCTAATAGGCCTTATCAGATGCATGATTGGCAAATATTCCCTTCCACTCTGTAGGCTGTATTAGACCTTTCTTGATCATGTTCTTTGAAGCATGAAAGAATCTAATTTTAGTAAAGTCCTCTATTATTTTTCCTTTTGTGGCTTGTGCTTTGGGCACCATATGTAAGAATTCACAGCCAAATCCAAGACCATGAGGATTTTTAACCCCGTCAAGATTTATTTAACTCTTTTCTTTGGAGATTTACACAGTTTAGCTCTTACATGTAAGTCTTTGGTCTATTTTTGATCTAAAGTTTATTTGGTCTGATTCCAGCATAGCCATTCCCACTCTCATTATTTGCATAGAGTATCATTTTTCATCCTTTCATTTTCAACCTGGATTGAATTCACTGATCCAAAGGCCCAGAGTGGATGGAAGGATTTAAAAACCAAGACACAACCATATGCTGCCCGACAAGAGACACTCCAGCTTTAAAGATACACACGGTCTTAAATGAAGGGATGGAAAAAAGATAGCACATGGAAGTGGAAACCAAAAACAGTGGGGAGCACCATAAATCTACCAGACAAAATAGGCTTTAAACTGATGAGAACAGACACTACACTACATTCAGAGCCAAATGGCTGAGAAGAAATAGACAAAATAAACTTGAAGCCAAAAATGTTAACAAGAGACAAAGACAGACATTATACAATGAATAAGAGTCAATTTATAAAGAAGATATAATAGTTCTAAATATACACACATCCAACATCGGAGCACCTAAATATAAATATAAGCAAATATTAACAGATCTGAAGGGAGAAATAGACAATTAAAAAAAAGTTTCAGCAATGGATAGATCATCCAGACAAAAAAATCAACAAGGAAAAACTGGACTTGAACATACTTTACTAACAGCCATTTATAGAATATTCCATCCCAACAGAAGCCCAATACACATTCTTCCCAAGTGGACACAGAGCATTATCTTGGAAAGACTATGGAATAAGATACAAAACAAGTCTTCAGACCAAAATCATACCAAATATCCTTTCTGACCACAGTGATGCAAAACTAGAAACCAACAAGAAGAAAGCAAGGGAAATTTGCAAATGTGCAGAACTATAACAATACACTCCTGAACGACCAATGGGTCAAAGAAGAAAGCAAGGGGTGCCTGGCTGGCTCAGTCTGAAGAGCAAGAGGTTCTTGATCCCAGGGTCATGAGTTTGAGCCCCGCCTTGTACTGTAGAGATTGTTTAAAACGAATAAATAAGGGGTGCGTGGGTGGCTCAGTGGGTTAAAGCCTCTGCCTTCCGATCAGGTCGTGGTCTCGGGGTCCTGGGACTGAGCCCAGCATCAGGCTCTCTGCTTGGTGGGGAGCCTGCTTCCCCTTCTCTCTGCCTGCCTCTCTGCCTATTTGTGATCTCTGTCTGTCAAAATAAATAAATAAAATCTTAAAAAACAAATAAATAAAAACCTAAGCACAGAAAATAGATTTCAAACAACCTAACTTTATTATCTCAAGTGAACCAAGCCCAAAGTTAGCAGAAGGAAAGAAAGAATAAAGATCAGAATGGAATAAAAGAAATAGAGACCAGAAGAACAATAAAAAGGATCAATGAAACTAAGAGCTGGTTTGTCAAAAAGATAAAACCAGGGACACCTGGCTGGCTCAGTCAGTAGAGCATGTGACTAATTATCTTGGGGTGCTGAGTTCAAGCTATATATGTAGAGATTACGTATATAGACAAACTTAAATATTATGTGTGTGTGTGTGTGTGTGTGTGTGTGTGTGTGTGTATCTCACTATATATATCATCACTGCTCACCCAGCAGTGAGACAGATGTGGTCCCATATACACACACACACATATATATGGAGACCTGGGTGGCACAGTCAGTTAAGCATCCAATTCTTGGTTTTTGGCTCAGGTCGTGATCTCAGGGTGGTCAGATCAAGCCCTGTGTCAGACTCTGTGCCAGGCTGAGCTCAGCATAGAGTCTGCTTGAGATTCTCTCTCCTTCCTCTGCCCCTCCCATTTATGCTCTCTCTCTAAAAACAAATCTTTAAAATGTATATATATTTTTAAAAGATAAGACAAAACTGGCAAACCTTTAGCTACGCTGAACCAGAAAAAAAGATTTCAATAAATAAAATTAGAAATGAAAGATGAGACATTACAACTGACACTACAGAAATGCACGCGATCAGAAAATACTGCTGTCAACGCTTACACGCCACCAAATTGGATAACCTCAAAGAAATAGATAAGTTTCTAGAAGCATACAACCTACCAAAGATGAATCAAAAGGAATAGAAATGGGGCGCCTGGGTGGCTCAGTGGGTTAAGCCTCTGCCTTCGGCTCAAGTCATGATCTCAGCATCCTGGGATGGAGCCCTGCATCAGGCTCTCTGTTCAGCAGGGAGCCTGCTTTCTCCTCTCTCTATCTGCCTGCTTCCCTGCCTACTTGTAATTTCTCTGTCTGTTAAATAAATAAATAAAATCTTAAAAAAAAAAAAGGAATAGAGAAAGTAAATAGGCACCAACATGTTACACACTAATACTCTATAATGAACAGTGGGCACTGGCCCAAATGTCCCATACTGGTTGTCATCTTTGAATCACTCCACATGTCTTACAGGATGTGCCACTTCACAGCAATAGGTCCTGGACAAGTTTCTCAGGCTCGTTGACCTCAACTATCTCACATATGGAATGGGAAACACATTGGTTGTAATGCTTACCTCACAAGGTCATCATGAGGATTAGATGATGTGTGAAAGCATCATATAAACTGTATAAACTTTATAACCTGTAAAGTTCTGTGTCCACATGACCTAAGAGAGTATAAAACAATGGATGCCACGAGGTTAAGACAGGGAGGGAACTTATAAGATAGAAATAACTGGAATGCAAAAAATGGTAGATGTGATTTTTGTTCTATATTCTGGTGAGAGAGGCTTTATAAAAGGATAAATGAATTAATAGAGCAAAACTGGGGTAAGAGCTAGGAAAGAAGATAATTAAGAATGGGAAGCCTGGACGCCTTTGCATCCTCCGAAGTCTGGAGAGAGAAAAGTGCTTGTTTGTTACCCAGCAGAAAGAAATTCCTGCAACTGGGCTAGGGCAATTTCTGCTTGTCCCAGACAGATTCAAATCTTGCCTCTACCATTTTGATGTTAGGACTCCGTTTTCTCACGTGTAAAGTGGGCCCAGGTACCCCTTCCAAAAGATTTCTTAATAACATGGCATTGGATTATAATCAAAGTATGAAATAAATGTACATGAGTTTATATTGATATAAATAATGAACAAACATACAAATGGGGGGAGGAGAGGCAAATTTTCCTTTAAAAGAATTCCAGAGGGGCTCCTGGGTGGCTTGGTGGGTTAAAGCCTCTGCCTTCGGCTCTGGTCATGATCCCGGGGTCCTGACATCGAGCCCCACATTGGGCTTTCTGCTCGGCGGGGAGCCTGCTTCCCCTTCTCTCTCTGCCTGCCTCTCTGCCTACTTGTGATCTCTGTCCATCAAATAAGTAAATAAAATCTTTATTAAAAAAAATAAAGGGGTGCCTGGGTGGTCAGTGGGATAAAGCCTCTGCTTTTGGCTCAGGTCATGATCTCAGGGTCCTGGGATGGAGCCCCGCATCAGGCTCTCTGCTCAGCGTGGAGCCTGATTCTCCCTCTCTCTCTGCCTGCCTCTCTGCCTACTTGTGATCTCTGTCTGTCAAATAAATAAAATCTTTTTAAAAAGAAAAGAAAAGAAAAGAATTCCAGAAAATAGACTCCCCACTTCAGGAGGTGAAGTTGAATCCTTCCCACCCCCTACCTCAAGGGTGGACTGGGTTTAGAACATGCTTCCAAATAACAGAAGGGAACAGTGACTTAGTGCAGCAGACTGGCACCCACAACCTTAACTGAGTAACAAAAGTCAGCAGTAATGTCTTGGGACTCTAGCGCAGCCCCGGCTCCCATGGGATGAGAAGGCACAGAAGCACTTCACCTTGGTGATATTCTTTCCAAAATCCATGCTCCAGCCTCCTCATGAGAAGAACATCAGACAAACCCAAACTGGGCTCATTCTACAAAATGGCTGGCCTGGAAGCACCCATCAACAAACTTGTCAAGGTCATAAAAAACAGGAGTGAGAAACTGTCCCAGCCCAGAAGACCTTGGGCCAGTGGGACAGCTAACCGCAGCATGGTGTGCTGGGTTGGCTCCTGCACCAGGAAAGGACATGAAAGGGGAAGTTGGCAAAATCAAGTCTGGAGTTTAGTTCCTGGAACTAAAACAACACTGTTTTCTTCATTGTGACCAGTGTCACAGGGTCATGGAGGTGATAACAAGGTGATAACAACAACCACTAGGAAGTGGGTCTACAGGAGCTCCCTATGCCACCTCTGCAACTCCTCTGCATTTTTTAAAAAAGATTTTATTTATTTGACAGAGACAGTGAGAGAGGGAACACAACAAGGGGAATGGGAGAGGGAGAAGCAGGCTTCCCGCTGAGCAGGGAACCCAATGTGGGGCTCGATCCCAGGACCCCGGGATTATGACCTAGCTGGAGAAGGCAGATGCCCAATGACTGAGCCACCCAAGCGCCCTTAAAATTATTTCACAACAGTTTATTTCAAAGAAAATAAAAATAAAGAATCTTTCTTGAGAGCACTGTGACGGTGTTGGAACTGGGGACCCAGCAGTGAGACAGATGTGGTCCCTCATCTGGAATCCACAATGAGTGAGGAGGTAGAAACAAGTAAGGAAAATGTGATCTATAAAAAGTAAGACTGGGGCACCTGGGTGGCTCAGTCGTTTAAGCGTCTGCCTTTGGTTCAGGTCATGACCTCAGGGTCCTGGGATGAAGCCCCACGTTGGGCTCTGCGCTCAGCAGGGAATCTGATTGTCCTTCTGGCCCTCCCCTCACTCCTGCTCTCTCTCTTTCTCTCTCTCTCTCTCAAATAAATATTTTTTTAAATGGTATATTATTCAGCTATATGAGAAAAGGAAGTCCTGCATTTGTGACAATAAGCAGCAAGCTCAAATCCATTATGTGAAGTGAAATAAGACAGAGAAAGACACTGTATGAGCTCATTTACATGTGGAATCACAAGTAAATGAAACGAAACGAAAAGAACTCCCAGAAATAGAGCAGACTGGTGGTTGCCAGGGTTAGGAGGTAGGGGAGAAGAGCAATGGGTGAAGGTAATCAAAGAGCACAAACTTTGGGTTATAAAATGAATGAATTCCAGGGGTGCCTGAGTGGCTCAGTGGGTTAAGCCTCTGCCTTCAGCTCAGGTCATGATCCCAGGGTCCTGGGATCGAGCCCCACATCAGGCTCTCTGCTCAGCGAGCAGCCTGCTTCCCCGCTTTCTCTGCCTGCCTCTCTGCCTACTTGTGATCTCTCTCTGTGTGTCAAATAAATAAATATAATCTTTTAAAAAAAAAAAAAAAAAAGATTATTGAATTCTGGGAATCTGACGTACAACCTGGTGACCACAGCTGTCAACACAGCTGACCCTTGAACAATATAGGTTTGGCCTGTGAGGGTCCACCTATATGCAGATTTGTTTAAATACTGTATACAGTGCTGTAAGTGTATTTTCTCCTCCTTATGATTTTCTCCTTTTTTTAAGATTTTATTTGTCAGAGAGAGCACAAGAAGGGAGAGCAGCAGGGAGAGGGAGAAGCAGGCTCCCCGCTGAGCAAGGAGCCCAATGTAGGACTCCATCCCAGGACCTGAGATGAAGACAGGTGCTTAACTCACTGAGCCACCCAGGCGCCCCACATCAGCCCCTATGTTGCAGACTCTGGAGTTGGTTGTTTATGCAAATCTGCTGATTTTATCCCTCCCACCAAACCTGGATTGGCCTGTGCAGCCAGCCATCAGGGCCTCCTGGCCCCTCAGCAAACCTTTCATGTCCATATTTCCAAAACCCAATCTCCTCCCCACGGTCGTGGGTTCCCCACACTTGCTCCATACCTATGATTTCAACGAGTGGCAAAAATCTTATTTTTGCCATTAACAAAAACAAGAAGAAAACATCTTTCTGGCATTTTGTTGACGGAGTTGGGATGAGGGCAGCTTTGAATTCCTAACCCCGAGTTCTGCTATTTTTTTGCATCATCCTGGGGATAAGGGGATCTTCACCTGGATCTTAGGAACAAAGTAGCAAACTGAAGGTGTGTTTCCCTTTGCTCTTAGAAAAGAAAGAGCTCTGCTGGTTCTGGGCCTGGCTCCAGGACTTCTCCGGCTCAGCCCAAGCCCCCACCTTCCCGCCAAGGCTTCAGCACCTCCTTACCCCCAGGGGTCCACACAATCCAGCTCCTGTAGGGGGTGGGGGTCTCCTCTGCAAGCAGCAGGAAATGGGGCACGGGGGTGGGGAGAAACGCTCACACCGAGACTCAGCGGGTGATCTGCAGAGGGCGCTTGGCCCCACACTCAGCCCTTTTCCCTGACAGCCTCCACCGCCCAGAAAATTGCAGTTTCAGGAGTTCACTTTCGGTTTTCAGTTTCGGTTTCCCAAAGACCTGAGCAGGAAGGAGCGGGAAGGAACAGCCTTTCCCCAGCCCTTCAGCCTCTGGGGAAAGCCTAGAGGAGCCCAGAGAATCCAGCCCGGCCGGCCGCCTGGGCTGGTGAAGATGGCGCTCTTTGAGGTCCCATCTTACACCCCTACAGACACGCTGTCTGCCTTCGTGGAGCAGAACCTTCGGCCCGACCCGGACTGGAAGGAGGAACTGAAGGATGCCCGGCAGAGAATAGAGCGTTTCTTTCGGGAACGCTGCTTCCGTGATGAGCTGGTTCTAGACCAGGAAGTCAGGGTGCTGAAGGTGGTGAAGGTGAGCTCCTGGGGACTTAAGATTGACTTTGACTCCCAGCCCGTGTGACCTGGAGACCGTGTGACCTTGGGGGAGGGGTCGTTTCGTCTCTGGGCTGCCCCCTCTTTGATCCGGATTTGTTACAAGGAAGAGACGTGATAAACTGTGGCAAAGTGCCTCTGAACTGTAACAAGTCTGACAGAGGAGGATGATCAGGAGGAGGAAGATTATTTTGGGATCCAGCTGATTTGGGGGGGGGGGCCAGGTGGAATACGAATAATAGGTCTGATAAAAGTGGACGCTTTTGTTTCTTGTTGAAGAAAACCTGTTGGGGTACCTGGGTGGCTTAGTGGGTTAAGCGTGGGATTCGCAGTTTCTGCTCAGGTCATGATCTCAGGAAGGGGAGATGGGGAGATAGAGCCCCACTGGGAATCCACTGTCAGGGTGGAATCCTTCCTCCCCCCTCCCACCCCCCTCCATCGTGCTTTCCCTCTGGTGCTCTCTTGCTCTTGCTATAAAATAAAATCTTCTTATTTTAAACCTGCTGTACCCTCCAAGTTATAATCTGTACTTTTCTCCTAAAATGGTACTATATCTACATAGTTATGCTAGAATCTATCTAGCAATTGTGAGTACTTCATGGGTTAAAAGGGATTTTTAGGAGCTGACCACATAATTCAACTTTTAACATATCACCTGTAAAGTTTCGCAGGCGAGGTAAACACAACACCAGGCCAGGTAGGCGCAAGGCAAGATTTATTAAAGGCATCTCTGGCAAAGTTTCAGGGCTCAGGAGAAGGGGAGCCAGGAAAGTCCCGCTGGGAGGAGGTGGGCACCCTTGGGCGAGGTTCAGTGACTCCGGAAAGGGGAGTCGGGGAAGTTGCACTAGGAGGGACTCAGTGGGGGTCTTTTATAGGGCCAAGGCAGGGCATGGGCTCACATCCATGTATGGTAAGTTATTTGGTGATCGGAGGGTATGGGGTGGGGGCTCCTGATACTCCTGTTTCCCGCATAGGTATTGGGTTACCTATGGAGACGTGACCTGGGCATACATCCTTTTGGCAGGAGAGTCAAGGGTTGGAAGGGGAAGCTGGAAGATGGCGGCCCAGGCGGTCATTTCTATTGTTCCTCCTGCTTTCCTGGAGCTGGGACCCAACATCACCCTAAATCAAAATTGCTTTGATCATCCTCTAGGTTTTGCTAATTTTGCTAGATGAAAGATATCTGTTAACCTACCAAAAAAAAAAAAAAAAAAAATTAACAGCCAGTTACTTTATAACAAAGAATGGCAACTCAGCACAAGCCCCCTAGGACAAGACCATAGGCAAGTCCAACACACAAAGGAGAGGAATTTAGGGAGAAGGAAGAGGAAGGTGCAGGAGTTGTTTTGAAGGAAGTCCAGTCAGAGTAATGAGACTTTCTCATTGGCTGAGTTGCAGGGTAAATTTCTTATAGAAAATGCAATGTACATGATTTCCTGTTGGGGCCTGCAATTGATGTTTCTTTTTTTTTTTTTTTAATATTTTATTTATTTATTTGACAGACAGAGATCACAAGTAGGCAGAGAGGCAGGCAGAGAGAGAGGAGGAAGCAGGCTCTCCACTGAGCAGAGCTCCCGATGTGGGGCTTGATCCCAGGACCCTGGGATCATGACCTGAGCTGAAGGCAGAGGCTTAACCCACTGAGCCACCCAGGCGCCCCGCAATTGATATTTCTTTCCTGTTTACAGTTCTGTTGTGGTCTGCATGGATAATTCCTATAATTGGCGTTGGTACCCCTCCCCCTGGTGACCTCCCCCTCTGGCCTCAGACTCCGTTTTGTGAGGCTTCCCTTAATTTTCATGTATCTAATTACTTTTAAAAAAAACATTTTGTCATTTATTTGTCAGAGAGAGAGCACATAAAAGCAGGGGGTACAGCAGGCAGAGGGAGAAGCAGGCTCCCTGCAGAGCAGGGAGCACTATTCAGGACTCAATTCCCAGACCCCAGGAATCATGACCTGAGCTGAAGGCAGGCGTCCCATGAATCTAATTAAGTAAATCAAGCTTCACCTGGGGGTGGTATTGTTAGGAGTAGCTGATTGGACACTTAGGTAATCAGGGCCAGGATCCCCAACAAGAAAACAGGGAGCGGGGACAGCTAAGACAAAATCCCACCAGCATCCTGTTTCACAGCATAGACAAGACCACAATGGCATCCTGTCTAGCAGCCTCTGTAGGAGTGACTCTTACAGAATATCCTGAAACAAAGCAATTAACCACAAAACGTGAGTCACTATCACAAGTTGAGACAGTTGGTTCTCCAAATGTCAGCCCAAACGAGCAGCAACATGGGAAAATAACCCAATAGGTAGACGGGGGCATGATCAAAGCTTGGACTGGTACACCTCCATAGGCAATCCACAGGGGGCCAACACTCCGGATGTTCAAGATAGTCCTGCAAAAGAGTTAATAAAAACCCCTGGATGGGAAAGCCAAAATGGCAACCCTCTGGGGTCCCCTCCATTGCCCAGGAGCTTTATTCTATCGCTCAATAAACTTTGCTTTGCTGCCCACCACTCTGTCAGGTCTACCTCTTCATTCTTCCAAGCAGCAGGACCAAGAACCACGGGACTAGGGGGACAAAAATCCTCTAACACTGTGGCTGCCAAAAGAAGGATGTGCAGCCTTAAAGAATCTTTAGAGTGTTGTTTTGTTGTTGTTGTTGTTGTTGTTGTTGTTGTTTGTTTGTTTTTTAGAGAGAGCAGCAGGGCTCGATCCCATGACCCTGAGATGACCCGAGCCAAAATCAACAGTCATTTGCCCAACTGACTAAGTCACCCAGGCGCCCCCAAAGAATCTTTAAATAAAGAGTTGAAGCCAAAGATTCAGGAGTGCGATCAGCAAAGCATGAGCTTCCAAATGGAATTTCAAGAAATAAAGGCTACTGTAGTTGCTTAAAAAGATACAAACTTTGCACTTCTGGACTCTGATTCTTCCAAATATCTGAACTTCCTGGAGTGATTGTGATGCATGCTTTCTGCTGTAGGCCTCCTTGAGCTTCTTTGATTTCAGGACCTAACACCAAAAAAGGAACGTATGTTAAATTTATTCTATGGATTTAGAAGTGTTGTGTTCCCATTGGAGACCTGCCATTTGTGTTACTTCAAATACCCATGACTTAAAGTTCCCATTCTCTCCTTTATGGGTAATACTACGCATGTCAAGTGAAGACTATTTGGAGAAGAAGAAGAAAAAAATCACTTCCCCTTTTCTCTTGTTCTCTCAATGATCTTTATTTCTAGAAACTGAAATACTCCTGCAATAGCTATGTCCAACTATTATGAGCAAGATCAACAATGCCTAGAACCAAGTATTTATTATTTTTTAGATTTCATTTATTTATTTGAGAGAGAGAGTACGAGAGAACATGAGAAGGAAGAAGGTCAGAGGGAGAAGCAGACTCCCTGTGGAGCAGGGAACCTGATGCAGCAGGGCTCGATCCTGAGACTCCAGGGCCATGACCTGAGCCAAAGGCATCTGCCCAACCAACTGAGCCACACAGGCGTCCTGAGCCAAATATTTAAACACCGTATTTGGATAAACATTGGTAAACCAGCAATAGCGTAAAGGACACACATTTGTAATGAACGTTTCTGTTTCTATATGAGGAGGAAGGAAGAGATTACATTGTGCGTTGTACATAATTCAACAGTTCTTTCTCTCTGCCTTTCTGGAACTTGTTAAGCACTAGATTTTCTAAGTTGCATCTAATTTCCCTGGTTTCATTTATCTCTATTGCAGTGAGAGTTCTGGAATTAATTCTTGAGTTCGATGTACTGATTTCACTGGATTTCCTACCATGAGTGGCCTGGAGAGTCTTCTAGGACCAGAAGTAACTTTTGCAAAGACATCTGGCCATGTCTGATCACTGCCACCCCACTGACATCCGTATGCTTTCTTTTTCTACTATTGTTTTTCCCCAGGTCAAGGAACCTGGTACCAAAGTTAAGATTACATAGGAATCTGGGGTCCAAACTGCCTCACGATTTTTGAAAATTATACTAGTAATTTCTGGTGCCAGCCAAGAGGAAGTAAGTTTCTTAAAAACTGCCTCACAAATTATAGCTGAAACACTGGACAGACATCAAAAAGTATTTGAGAACTCTGTACAGTAAACAATAAGCAGACAGATGGGGGATGGAAGTCAAAACTCAAGGTACAAACTTTAACAACGGGGATGATAGTGGAGCAAACTGGTAATATATGGAACAGCATGGATGGATGTCGAAAGCACTGTGCTAAGGGTGGCTCGGTCCTTAAGAGCATGCCTTTGGGGGGCACTTGGGCAGCTCAGTGGGTTAAAGCCTCTGCCTTAGGCTCAGGTCATGATCCCAGGGTCCTGGGATCGAGCCCCACATTGGGCTCTCTGCTCAGCGGGGAGCCTGCTTCCTCCTCTCTCTCTGCCTGCTTCTCTGCCTACTTGTGATCTCTGTGTGTCAAATGAATAAATAATTTTTTTTTTTTTTTAAAGAGTATGCCTTTGGCTTGGGCCATGATCCCAGGTTGCTAGGATCAAGCCCCACATTAGGCTCCCTGCTCAGCGGGAAGCTTGCTTCTCCCTCTCCCACTCCCCCTGCTTGTGTTCCCTCTTTCACTCTCTCTGTCAAATAAATAAATAAAATCTTCAAAAAAATATTTATTTTGCTTAGAGATTACCTAAAAATAATTTTGTACCCTTCTTGAATACTTTCCTAATAACGTTTAACATACGAAAAATGTGTACAAATCATAAAGGTACAGCCTGATGAATTTTCATAATGAATTCCCAAGTGTAACCAGCATGCAGATCAAAAAGTGAATGTTCTCCTCTCTTTCTTGCCAGAGACAACTGATCATAGCCCAAGTTTTAACAACATAGATTAGTCTCAACTGTTCTTGAATTTTGTATAAATGCAGTCATATAGTATGCACTTTTTGGTGCTCTTTTACTCATCTTTTAAGATTTCATTTTTAAGTCCCCTCCACACCCAATGTGGGGCTTGAACTCACAACCCCAAGAACAAGAATTGCATGCTCCACTGACTGAGCCAGCCAGGCCATCCCAGTTTGTCTTTTTTTAATATAACAGTGATCCCTCCTTAATTTTATTAAAGATTTCATGAAATGTTAAAAAATAGGCAGCAGACCCATCCACAAAGATCTGACAGGCCAGAAAGGACTGGCATGATACATTCAGAATGCTAATCGGGGAAAAAAAAAACAAAAACAAAAACATGCAGCCAAGAATCCTTTTTCCAGCTAGGATGTCATTCAGAGTGGAAGGAGAGATCAAAAGCTTCCAGGTTAAACAGAAACTAAAAGAATTTGTGATCACCAAAGCAGCCCTACAAAAAATATTAAAAGGGACCCTTTAAGTGATGAGAGAGCCCAAAAGTAACATAGACCAGAAAGAAACAGTAACTTTACAGGTAATACAATGGCCCTAAACTAGTATCTTTCAATAGTTACTCTGAATATAAATAGGCCAAATAACCCAACCAAAAGACACAGGGTATCAGATTGGATAAAGAAGTAAGACCCATTGATACACTGTCTGCAAGAGAGACATTTTATTATTTTTAAAGGGTTTTATTTATTTCTTTGACAGCACAAGGGGGAGCAGCAGGCAGAGGGAGAGGGAGAAGCAGACTCCCCACAGAGCAGGGAGCCCAACCCAGGGCTCAATCCCAGGGCTCTGGGATCATGACCTGAGCCAAAGGCAGACACTTAACCGACTGAGCCACCCAAATACCTCAACAGACTCATTTTAGACCCAAAGACACTTCAGACATAAAGTGAGGAGGTGGAAAACCATTTATCATGCTAATGGACGTCAAAAGAAAGCTGGGGTGGCAATCCTTATATCAGACAGATTAGATTTTAAACCAAAGACTATAAAAAGAGATGAGGAAGGACCCTATAACATAATTAAAGGGTCCACCCTACAAGAAGACCTAACAATTGTAAATATCTATGCCCCTAACCCGGGAGCAGACTTGTATATAAACCAATGCATAACAAAGTTAAAGAAACACATTGATGATACAGTAATAGTAGAGGACTTTAACAACCCCTCCCCCACACACACTGAAATGGACAGATCATCCAAGCAGAAGATCAACCAGGAAACAAGGGCCTTGAGTGGCACACTGGACCTGATGGACTTCACAGATATATCCAGAACATTCCACCCTAAAGCAACAGAATACACATTCTTCTCAAGTGCATATGGAACATTCTCCAGAGTAGATCACATCCTGGGTCACAAATCAGGTCTCAGGACAGTGGCTGCATTTCTACACTTTTGAGAAAGAGAAAACAATTTTTGCTTTTCTTGTTGAGATTTCTTTTGACCAAATATTAGGAACATGTAGTTTTCTAGTTCATTCTCTGCAAGTGCATCAGCAGTAAGTGGGGAAAAGGACCAGGCAAGAAGATCATTTGCAAGTGAAGTAAATAAAGGCAGGCAGGACTTTCCATCATCCTCAGTCCCCCTCTAATGGGGAAACTCCATCATCACCTTGTCCATGAATTTGGATGCTTGTCCATGACATCTAAATTCCTTTTCCAGCTTTTTTCTTACCAGGAGGAAAGACTTATGATGTACCTTTCAAGGCTACAGCTGGGCCTCATTCTATGAACACGTATGCTACCAATGCACTAGGGTTTCCAGCATCCTTCATATACACACATGCACACACACAATGTCCAAAATATATGTTTCTGCCTACACACACAAAATGTATGTACAAAATATATATGTTAAAGTCTGTCTGTCTAGGCCAGAGATATCCAATAGAACTTTCCTAGTGATGGAAATGTTCTCTACATGTACCCCCCATCACTCTCTGTGGGTGGCTATTGAGCACTTGGACGGAAGCTAGTATGGCTGAAAGACTGTATTTATAAATTTTGTTTCATCCAAATGTAATTAGCCACATGTGGCTCTTGGCTACCATATTGGACAGCGTGGGTTTAGGCATCAAGCATCTCTGAAATAATACAAAAGAAGCTGGTAACTGTGGGTGCCTCTGCAGAAGGAGCTTAGGGCCTGAGGTGCAGTGGAGTTTTACCTTTCATTTATATCTTTGAATAGTTAATCATGCACTTAATTTGTCTAAATCAACAAAGAGATGTGGTCAGCAAAGTCCACCACATAGGGAAGAGACCAAGGTCTCCTTTTGGCACCTATGTAAACAGCCTAACATGGGTGCCTCTGGCTTCACCCTGACTTCAAAGCTTTAGGCTCCAAGATAGGTGAAGCTTCAACATTAATTTCCTCCCCAGGGTGGCTCCTCTGGGAAGGGGACAACGTTGAACTACAGCTCTGATGTGGACTTGGTCTTGTTCTTGAGCTGCTTCTCCAGCTTCCAAGACCAGGCAGACCACCGCGAATTTGTCATCAACTTCATCAAGAAGAGACTGACCAAGTACAGCAGGAGCCTGGCCTACAGCATCACCATGGTCCCACGGAAAGAGACCACCAGGGTCCCCCGCTCACTGTCCTTCCAGGTCCAGCTCAGGAAGAACAGTAAAGCCATTGGAGTGGATGTGCTCCCAGCCTATGATGCTCTGAGTAAAGACAATAATGGTTTGGGGCCCGAGAAACTAGTAGGGGGTCTTCACCAACCTGGCCTTGGGGGAGGTTTAGGAAAGTGGAAACCAGGGGAGAGAGAGTAGAGTTCTCTTCATCTGGGGGGGCTGCAACTCGAGCTGTATCTTGAAGTTAAGTCGTTCCATAAATGTATGTGCTACCATGCCCCATGCTGGGGAGAGAGGGGACTTTTCCCACCCAGCCCAAGGAGAGACTCCTCTGTGACCCTCTGGGAAACACCAGGATAAGAAAGCACTTCAAGGTCTTTGGAGTTAGGATTAGATAGGAATCATTTTAAAAACCGAACTCTTAATGTCTTTTAATTTTAGCTTTAAGACTTACTAACTGTGATCTTGGGCAAGGTATCTAACACCTCTAAGACTCAATGTACCAACCTGTTAAATGGGATAGTATCAGGTTGAACCATAGGAAATTGACAATATTTGACCATGTTTGATCCACAAAGATGGTGCTCCTTATGGTTCCACTTAATTTTACCTACTTCATGGAGCTGTTCTAAGGATTCCGTGAGCTTAGCCCAGTGCCCAATACAGGGTAAAGTCTTTGGCCATTGCGAGTCATTTAAAATCTCTGTGACTTTTGAGGGGGCTACCAAACTCGGTAAGCCTCTACCTGTTTTGATGTAAAATGGGGGAAAGAATACAGGAGTGGGGATTGTGTGAGATCATTTATGAGCCCTCTCTACCTAGCAGTTTTTTCCCATCTTCTTGTCCTCAGATGGTGGATTTTCTTAAACCAGGTTCTTTTCTCTCCCAGAAAATTTTTGCCGGGACTCTAAACCATCACCGGAAATCTATGAAGACTTAATAACCAGTGGTGCCCCCCCTGGGGAATTCTCGCCAACCTTCACAGAGTTGCAGCGGCACTTTGTGAAAAGTCGCCCTGTTAAGCTAAAGAACCTCTTGCGGATGGTGAAGTACTGGCACCAGCAGGTATGGGACTCAGAATGGGGCTGGGTGCGGGGCTTGGGTGCCAGGGCTGGGCGGCTTGGGCCTGGGAGGTGCTGGACTGGGAGATGCAGAGACAAGAGGGAGGGCAGGCGTATGCTAACTTTTTTTTTTTTTTTTTAAGATTTATTTATTTATTGGGGGAGATGGAGAGAGAGAGCAGGGTGAAGAGCAGAGGGAGAAGCAGATTCCCTACTGAGCAGGGAGCCTGACGGGTTCAATCCTGGGACTCCAGGATCATGACCTGAGCTGAAGGCAGAGGCTCAACTGACTGAGCCACCCAGGGGCTCCGCCAATGTGATTTTCCACAGACTTCAGACCTCAGGCATTTCATGCAACAGCAATGGGAAGAAAGCTGCTGTTTACTGAGCATTAATTGTCTTCTGAGTGCTCTGCATATTTTCTCTGTCTTTCCAGCAACCCTGTCATGTAGGCATTCTACATTAGCCCCATTTCAGGGATGAGAAAACTGAGGTTCAAAGGCTAAAGTTGGGCTGAGATTTAAACACCCAGGTGCCTGACTGTGCTATTAATCAAGAAGGCTGGTTTTTATAATAATAACATTTCATAATAATAATAGTTTTCATAATAATAATCACTTTTTCTGATTATTTGAACATTACATTGGGCTTGTGAAAAATTCAAGTAATGCACAAAAAGAAGTATAAAAAGGAAGGTAAAATTCAGATGAAATGCCTGAAATGACACCAAAAACGTTTTTGGAGACTATCCCTTCATTACTCTCTCTTTGTTCACACTGCTCATGCCCAGAGCTCACATAAGTGGACTCCCATGATGCCTTATTCTTCTGTAGTCCACTCTTCGCAAAAATGCATTTGCTTACTGATATTTGGAGTTGAACTTAGGGGAGTTAACCTGTTAATGTATTTTGCATCTTTTTCCATTGGGTGTTTTGGGGGTTTTTTAATCAGTTGTGAGAGCTTTTTGTAAATTATGTAGATATTTACTGCTATTTCTCATGTATTACAGTGTTTTCACCAATAGATCACTCCTCTATGGACCTTAACTAAAGTATCTCTGACAATATAATTTTTCTAATGTTTAAAATACACAAAGTTGGGGGGGCACCTGGGTGGCTCAGTCAGTTGAAGGGCAGACTCCTGATTTCAGCTCACGTCATCGTCTTGGCTCCTGGGATCCAGCCCCTAGTGGGACTCCGGGCTCAGCGGGGAGTCTGCTGGAGGATTCTGTCCCCCCACCCCCACCGCTACTCCTCCCCATGCTCAGGCAATCTCTCTCTATTTCTAAAATGAATTAAAAAATCGTTAAATAAAATAAAATACACAAAGAAGGATGCCTGGTTGGCTCAGTTGGAGGAGTGTGTGACCCTTGATCTTGGGGTCATGGGTTCAAGCCACACATATTGTAGAGATTACTTAAAAACAGACACACAAATAGGTCTGACTTTTCTGGGTTGTAGGTTTTCTGTCTTGCCCACAGTGTGTAGGTGGTCTTCTAATTTTCTTCTACTATGTTTCACATATTATTTCACTCCATTTGCAAACTATTTTGGTATTTAGTACCACAGTGGGATCATCTTTATTTTCTTCCAGATGGTGGACAAATTGTGCCAGCATCATTTGTTGGATTGCACGTTTTTTCCCATCTTCCATCACCCTTGTCAGTCTTTGTTAAGTTTTTTTAATCTACTGAGAACTAGTTCTGGGCTATCCATTCTGTTACACTTGGCTATTGCTTATTCTGACACCAAAAACATATTTATAAGACATATCTGAGAAAACAAATCCCAACCTCTCTCTTTTTCTTTCTCACAATTTTCTTGGATTTCCTAAGCATTTATTCCTATATTTGAATCTTAAGATCATTTTTCTCCCTCTAAAAAACTGGTGGGATTCAAATTGTAATTGCAATAAATTTCTAAATGAATTTTTGAGGAACTGAAAATTTCACACTCTTAACTCTTTTTCCATCTTTCCATTTGTTCTGGTTTTTGTGTTATGTTTTCAGTGTGTCCATGTGCTTTTGTTTTCTTTAATTAGACCCTGTATTCACCATACTGCATTGTCTCCCCCATTCCAACTCAAGAACAGAGACTGATGGGGCCTAAAATGTCTATGAGAGGCTTCAGTTTCCCCTGTCATGGAAATTTTGCTGGCCATGGGACGTAATCCTTCTAGAGACGAAGCTTCTAGACCCGCTTCAAATTTCATGGACGTGCTACATAGTCCAGATATAAAATGGAGTTGACAAAGTAGTTATTTTCTTTATTATTTTTACTTATTTATTTTTAAGCAAGCTCTATACATGACGGGGTCTTGAACTCACAACCCTGAGATCAAGAGTACTATGTTCTATCTATTGAGCCAGCCAGGCATTCCTGAAGTTGACAAAATATTACTGGGATCTAGAAACAGAGAGAATTGGAAATTCCCAATTCCCAGGGTAGCATCTCATATTTATTTTCTCTCTCTCTCTGTCTCCCTTTCCCCACAAACCCACAGAAATTGAAACCTAAATATCGAAATGCAGCATTGCCCCCAAAATATGCACTGGAGCTATTGACCATCTATGCCTGGGAAATAGGCACAAACCAAAGCGACAACTTCAGCCTGGATGAAGGGTATAGAGCTGTGATGGAACTCCTCATCAATTATCAAAACATCTGCATATATTGGACCAAGTACTATGATTTCCAAAATGAGACTGTCAGAATCTATGTCAAACAACGTTTGAAGGAACACAGGTGAGTAGATTGGTGGCATTATTTGCAGCTTCAAGGAACAGGAAACCCAACTCACACGCTTTTTTAAATAAGGGGAATTTATTGGCTTTTGTAACTGAGAAGCCCAAGGATAAATGAAGCTTCAGGTATGGTGTGATCCAGATGTTCGCTATTTCATCAGGGTTGCAGTCTGTGAAATCGCTCAGCCCTGCCCTTCCCTGTGTTTTGCCTTTGAATTCAGGTGAATATGATTACATCAGTTCTAGTCTCCGCGTCTGCCCTCATCCCTTTCACTACAAGAGAGAGTGCCTTTGCCCTAGCATTCTAAGCAGAATCCCCGAGATTCACTCTGACCAGGCCAACTTAGGTTACACCTTTAATCACAAACAAGGTTTAGCTTGCAGGGAGGCCTCCCTACACAGAGGCCTTGCACGTCCTACAGACTTTAGTGACAGAGGCCAGAGTCCTAAGTGTGATGGAGATCTACTTCCCTTTCTCTCTCCCAGGCCAGTTATCCTGGACCCAGCTGATCCTACCAACAACCTGGGAAGCAAAAAGAGATGGGACCTGGTGGCCAGAGAGGCTGTTCGTGAACTGGAACAGGCCTGTTTCAGGACTGAAGACCCCAACCAGGCCTGGTACATACAGGTATGATCATCCCCATGCCATCCCATGCCTCAGTCATGACCCAGTGCTGACCTCACTTCAGCACCCTCCCCCCAGTGAACCCCTCAGTTTCTGGCCACAGCACCTCTAAGACTCCAGGACAGGTAGCACCCCCCCACACCATGGAGATGTCCCAGGCAACCAGATGTACAAGTCTTCCCCTTCTGCTCTAAGTATTTGGCCTCAGTTCTTTCATCTGTAAAATGGGCAGTTTCTTCCCTGCTCTGTAGCCACTGGAAAGATATAATCAAAGACTTTATCACATACATACCCCCTGTGGGGTAACATTTTCCCTATTATGCGTTGTTGAAAGCTCAACTTCTTGCTGTCAAAAAAGATTTAAGGGACACCTCGCTGGCTCAGTCAAAAAGCATGTGACTCTTGATCTCAGGGTTGTGGATTTGAGCCCCATGTTGGGTGTAGAGATTACTAAAAATATTTAAAAATAAGTTTTATTTTTAAAAAGAGAGAGATTTCACAGATGTATCCAGAAACGATCAGTTAGGAGCGCTGGATTCCACTGCAGACAGCAACACCCCTAGTGCGCCACCCCTCTTCCACATTCGCGGGTTTCCCCCACATGACCATGGCAGTCCTGGGTCTGAACACTATAGGAATCCAGGGTTCAAAGACCAGGACGTGGCTATCGGCTCAACTGAGAGAGACCTCATTTCCCTAACCTGCTACGCCCCTAGAGATCTCATTGCCAGTCCCACATCTCGTAGCCTGCAGGGAAATCCTGTGGCTGGCCTCAAAGGCAGATAGATCTGCAGCAGTTCCTCACGCCTGAGAAGGACCTGCCACCCAGCACTGGCCCATTGACGGGCAAGTCCAGTGGACCAGGAGGCTCCCGCAAGGCAAGATTCACGGGACTGTCCTCCAGCTCTTGCTAAGAACCCTCCCCACCACCTTTTTTAATATTATCGTTTTGTGAAAAAGTAACACACATGTTTAGCAAAGAATTTTAAAAATCACACTGTTGAAAAGAACACACAACTAAAGTGAGTTGCCTTCCCATCCCGATCCCCAGGCTCTCGGTACCGCCTTCTCCCCAACATCCATTTATCAATGTCCCGCATCTCCTTCCGTGGATAGATATGCCGCCCACACACTAGCACGCTCCTGTCTGACCGTAATCTAAATTTTGCCTTTTTGCTTTTATTTACTTAGACGATTCGGCTACTTATGTTGCTCAGTTAAATTATCAGAAAGGCAATTCCATATCCACACCTGTAGACCTAAAAGGGCTTGACCATGTAACACAAAGTCCAAAGCAGGATATTTTTGAGCATGAAATGGGGTGATGCTAATTACGCCAGGACGAGGGACACACACTTGGACTAGACTTCGAGTCCCCCTGGATTAACAGTTATATCATGATCCAATGGAGGAAAGTACCTTCTCTTTTGTGACCACTGCCCCACTGAAAGATTTTTAGGCTGCTTCCAGACTTTTGCTATTACAGTGAATATCCTTGATCACACGTCCCTGTGCCTCCATCTGTTAAATGATTTAACCTAGAGTAGCCCAAACACCTGTGTAGGTGCTAATGTTATCCCCATGGGACAGATAGGGACTCTGAACAGTTCAGCACAGGAGGAATGGTTACTTCAAGAACTGCTGCCAGTTGTGACTCTGATCAGGGTGAGTCAGAAGGCAAGTCAGGCGACTCAACGGTCCGGTAAGCCTAGGATGATCAGGTGTTCTGCTCTGCCTGGGACAGTTCCAATTTATACCTGCTGGCTGAGAAAATTACCAATAGCACTTTCTCCTACCGTAAGTATCTTCATAGGCAATCAATCCTATTGTCAGTGGGCAGGAAAGGAAGGATTTGGAGACAACAGCCATGACGGTGAGATGTCCTTATCTGGTCCTCCTTCCCTTCCAGCCAGCAAGGGATGTCCAGGTGACGGTGAAAAAGGCAGGAGAGGAGGCCTGGACATTCTCAGTGAACCCCTATAGGCCCATCTGGAAGATGAAAATAGAGATCAGGAGGATGTGGGGCTTCGACGGGCAGCAGCGTCTCTCCTTCCTTGAGCCAGGTGGGGAGAGACAAATGCTCAGCAGCCGGAAGACACTAGCAGATTATGGGATCTTCTCTAAGGTGAGCATCCGGGTACTGGAGACCTTCCCTCCTGAGATTCAGGTCTTCGTGAAGGACTCTAAAGGCCACAGCAAACCTTACGCCATCCACCCTGAGGACTCCATCCGTGACTTGAAAGAGAAGATTGAGGAAGCTGGGGGACTTTCTGTGGTGGATCAGATACTAAAGTTCCAGAATCGGACACTGCGGAATCACTGCAGCCTCTCAGACCTGCAGATTAAAGACTGTGACACCATTCTACTCACGAGGAGAACCTGAGTGAGGACAGGATTAAGGTATAGGCAGAGAGAGATGGGGGTCCCTGGCTAGGCTCTGAGACTATTCCTGGCAAGCAGAAGCGCCAAGACAGAGTGAACAAGAGATAAGGGAACAGCCCCCTGGCCTCGGATGGCCGATGGTCGGCAGTATTTTTCTTTGGTGGCTACAATGTATCATAGAAAATGAACAAACCTCAAAGAAGTACGTCATTAAAGGTGTTACCAATAGTCCATGCTCAAGCCAAGACGGCACCAGAAACTCAAGGCTATAAGTCACCCAGTCACTTCTCAATAAAAGGACAGACTACAAATCAGAGAAAGACAACTATCATATGATCTCCCTGATATGAGGAAGTGGAGATGCAACGTTGGGGGCTTGGGGGTAGGAAAAGAATAAATGAAACAAGATGGGATCGGAGGGAGACAAACCATAAGAGACTCTTAATCTCACAAGACAAACTGAGGGTTGCTGGGGGGAGGGGGGTCAAGAGAGGGTGAGGGGTTTCGGACATTGGGGAGGGTATGTGCTATGGTGAGGGCTGTGAAGTGTGTAAACCTGGCGATTCACAGACCTGTACCCCTGGGGCTAATAATACATTATATGTTTATTAAAAAAATTTTAAAATTCTATATTAAAAAAAAAAAGAACAGACTACAAGCCCTCAGTGGCAACCACGTTGGGAGCCCTCACTCCTGAGAGCTTTTTCTGTACCCTTGCTAATAAAACTATTGCTTTACTCACCCTCCTTTGTTGGTGAGAGTCATTCTTCGACTTGGTGAGACAAGAACCTAGCTCCTCGATTCAAAGCCACAGGTCCCCAGGTCAGGCTGCACATGATGTAGACTTCTATGGTTCTGTTCCCTCACCCACCCCTTTCCACCCAGACCACTGTGATTTTCAGAAGCATAAATATGAATATACCCTTCCCTGCAGGAAGTTCTCCAATGGCTCCTATCACCTATTGAATAAAGTTTAAGTTCTTTGTCTCGGCATTCAAGGTATTTGACAATTAAGTGGTTGCTTGTTTCTCAGTCTCTCCTCATCACTCTCAAAACACACCAGGTGTGCCCAAACTCTCAAAGCTCCAGAGCACCGAATTCTGGATCATGACACTGTGACCGAATCAACTATCCCTTTTCCCTCGTGTTTCTATCTGTCAACACTCAAAGCTCTAAGTCATCATTCTCCAAGTATGGACCCCAGACCAGCAGAATCAGCATACCACCTGGGAATGTCTCAAAAATGAAAATTCTCAGCAGCTATCCCAGATTTACCTGAGTCAGGTCCTCTGGTGGTAGGGTTCAGTAGTCTGTGTCTAAACAAGCCTTCTAAGTAATTCTGGTGCATGCTCAAGTTTGAGAACCATTGCTAGAAGCCCCACACAACCAACTGGGTCACTTCCTGCCCCTACACCCAATTCAGAATTCCATGAAAACACTTGAGACCCTCGTTGTGTTCCATTGTTGGATCATTCGTCTCCCTGTTCTAATGAGACTTGACAAGGGCCTTATTATGTCCCCATGGTCTAGAATGCTATCTACCTGGCACACATGTTCAGCAAATGCTTGCTCAATAAACGAATGAACCAAAGAATGAATTCTTCCCTCTTATCTTCCTGAGGGTCTCAGCCCAATGCTATTTTAGAGACCACATGGTAACTGCTGTCTCATTCTTTGAAATTGCCCACTCACCCATATGCGCTCCATGCCATAGTGTAAACCATGCCAAGCTCCGACCAATAGCTTCGCTCATCTGTCCAAACCTAATTGGACCCAGAGTGATCAGCTGACCTAGCATAGACTACCATCTATTGGTTTTACTTAGCCTGATTTTGAGCCCTGGGGGGTGGGACCAAGTACAGCAGTTCCCAGTATAGCTAAGTGAGCGTGAATGTCTAAGCAGAAATGCAGTCAGAGCAGAACAGCCTAAGGTCAAGTCTACGTCTGAGTAAAAAGTCTTCCCTCTGCACAAAGAATGGAGCCATGCATAGCAAGAGAGAATCAAAAGCGCTCACAGCCCCAGGGAGAGACGCTGCAGGGTGCTGTTAGACCAGTTTGTTTAAAAAAAAAATCAAATCCCCCCCCCATCATTAACCTAAATTGAATGAACTCCTACTCATTGAGTAAATGTGACTAGGTAGGGTATCTTTTTTGCCCCCAAAGCCTTGACTAAGATCAGCTTCCGCAGCTCAATAAAATTATTTATTTTCTATTCCTTAGTAACTTAATAATTCCATGCCTCTGCCTGGCATTGACACCAAGAGTCTTTATCAACATGATGTCCTGTCCTCACAGCTGCCTGGGAACTTAGGTGCAGGAGTACGCATGATACCTTCTCTCCCTTTTTACAGATAGGAATACTGAGGTTCAGAAGTATTCTACGCTGGCCCTTCCCAGTCTTTCCCATCTCACTTAAGGACAATTCTATCCTTCCAGTTGCCAAACCAAAGCCTCGGAGTGGTCCTTGGGTCCAGTCTTGGTCTCACATCATATTCTATCCATTAGCAAGACCTGTTTATATTCAAAATAGATGCAGGAAAATGATACAACATTTGGGGTTCATGCTTAAATAACACAGGAGAGGACACATGGATGCGAGAATCACTGGATGCCATTTTGTTGCAGGATCGGAGGGATCTTGTCTCACCGGGTTGAAGAATGAATCTTGCCAGACACAAAAGGGTCAAGGGAAGTGAAAGTTTATTAAGTGAAGGTGAGAGCAGAAAGGCAAGAAAAAAGCTCTCTAGAGTGAGAGGGGTCCCTCATGGGTTTCCACTGAGGGTTTTCAGGGTGGGTCCTTTTTGAAAACTCGACCAGGAAGCTTGTGACCTTGAGATTCTCGTGCCATCTTGGTTTGAGCAGGTGTTATTGGTAACACCCTTAATGACTCATTTCTTTGAGGTCTGGTAATTTTTCTGTGATCACACTGTAGCCACCAAAGAAAATGACTCCCTAACATCCGGGGCCAGCGGTCTGGTCTGTTCGCTTATCTCTTGTCCAGCTTCTCTTAGAGCTTCTGCCTGTCAGGAATAGTTTCAGAGCCTTGTCAGGGGCTCCCTATCCCTCCCTCCCTACACCTTAACCCTTTCCTTCCTCAGTTTGATCATTGTGGAAGCTAAATGATGGTTCACAGAGGTTCCTTTTGTTATTCCACTTTTGTTTATGTTTGAAATTTTCCATAATAAAAACATTAAATCAGGGGCACCTGGGTGGCTCAGTCAGTTAGGTGTCTGCCTTCCTCTCTGGTCATGATCCCAGGGTCCTGGGATCAAGTCCTACTCAGCGGGGAGTCTGCTTCTCCTTCTCCCACTGCCCCTCCCCCCAGCTCATACTCTCTCTCTCTCTCTCAAATAAATAAATAAAATCTTTTTAAAAAATTAAATCATACAACTTCTGATCCAAGCTGCCAGATCCCCTCTTGGGACTTTTTTTTTTTTTTTAAGATTTTGATTTATTTATTTGAGAGAGAGGGGGAGGAGCAGAGGAGAAGCAGACTCCCCCCACTGAGCAGCGAGCCTGACATGGGGTTCGATCTTAGGCTCCAAGATCATGACCTGAGTGGAAGACAGACACTTAACAGACTGAACCACCCAGGTGCCCTCCTGTTGGGACTATCGAAGTAGCTGTTTAACTGAGCCCCTGCTTCCCCTCTCACCTCCACAACTACCCTCTGCTTTTAATCTAAACTTCCCCTAGCAGCCAGTGTGATCTCATTAATATGAAAGTCAGACCATTTCACTCCTCTGATTGAAACTTTCCAATGGCTCCCCATTTCATTCAGGGTAAAAGTCAGCCTTAATGAATAGTCTTCAAGATCCTACACTATTGGGCACCTGGGTGGCTCAGTGGTTAAGCCTCTGCCTTCAGCTCAGGTCATGATCTCAGGGTCCTGGGATCAAGTCCCACATCGGGCTCTCTGCTCTGCAGGGAGCCTGCTTCCTCCTCTCTCTCTCTCTCTGCTTGCCTCTCTGCCCACTTGTGATCTCTCTCTGTCAAATAAATAAAATCTTAAAAAAAAAAAAAAGGTAAAGAAGGCAGCTTTAAAAAAAAAAAGATCCTACACTATTTGCACCCGAACATTTTACCACTTAAACCTCATCTCCTCACAGTCTCTCCCTTTGGTCATCCCATTCTAGTCATGCTGTTATTCCTCAAACCCACCAGGCACACTGATGCCTCAGGACCTTTGCACTTGCTGCTCATTCTGCCATGAATCATCCTCTTCCCTCTGGCATACACATGGCTCACACTGCCTCCTTTGTGTCTTTGCTCAAATATCTCCTTTTCAGGCCTTTCCAACCACCTTATTTGAGACTGAACATCTAAATAATCCTATACACACACACACACACACACACACACACATACACACACCATATATCTTAACCTCTTGCCCTGCTTTACTTTTTCTGCTTAGCACTTCTCATCGTCTTATTTACTACAATTTGACTTATTTATCCTGTTTATGGTCAGTCTCCACCATCAGAATGTAAACCCTCTGCAGACACGGATTTTTGTCTAGTCCCTGCTGTATCCCCAGCACCTGCCTGGCACATAGTACCTACTCAATAAATATTTACTGAATGAATGAATGATGGCATTCCAATTATTCAACCCTGCCCACCTGTCCAGGCACATATCTCACCTCTCTCCTCCTTACCCTCTGTGCCAATGGATATTTGACAATTCAATTCCTGGCACACACCAGGATCATTCGGACTTCTACTTTGCCTGTGGTCTGCCCTCCTCTTCCTCCTGGCCAGATCCGTAGTCTTTTAAGGGTCACACTGGACTCTCAGAATCTCTTGCCCCTCTCCCCTACTGCTCTGAGAGCCCCTGGGGACAGGAATCTCATCTTATTTTGTCTTTTTAGCATGTTGGCAGCTAGCAGTTGCTCAACAGGTACTTCATGAGTGAATAATAATATTTGCATTTACTGAGCGTTTTCTGTGCTCAGTGTTCTCACACTTAATCTGGACAACAACCTATGGGGGAGGGTATGAATACTAACCCCATTTTTATGGGTCAGTTATGGGAGGGTCAGAGAAGTAAAGAGTGTGGCAAAGGGCAGACCAGAACTCAAAGTCTGTTCTGCCAGACTCTGGACCTTTGGGCTTCCCCCAGCTCACCCTGACCAACCATGAGCAAGTCCCCATCTTTCTGAGCCTCGGGTTCATATGACAGTATGGGGTAACTGGACTGATAGAGAGCATTCCACTCTGACCTACTGGGAGCATTGGCTCCTCCAGGGCTAAACTCAGCCAATTTCAGTTTCCAAATGTCATCAAAGGGAAACCAAAGCAGCTGAGAATCGAAACTGATAGCAAAAAGATTGGGCTGGAAATCAAGCTTGTTAAGGTGGCCCCAGAACTCCCAGCGGGAGGGCCCCTGCTGTGGCAAAGTGTCTCCAAGAAGAGGAACTCAGGTCAGCCCAGTCACCTCCTGGTTTCCTCTCCACTCTGGCCCCTCTACCCCCCCAGGGTGCTGGCAGTCAACTGAGGAGGAGCCCCCTTAAAGAAGTGGGCATGCAGGGAGCCGGATAACTGTGTGGCTATATATCTGTGCAGCGGAAGTCCTCTGGCTCAGAGATGGCACTCACCAGGGAGCTCTTTGCCACCCCTGCCTCCAGGCTGGACTCCTTTGTGGCTCAATGGCTGCAGCCCTACCGGGAGCAGAAAGTGGAGGTTCTGGAGGCTGTGCAGACCGTGCAACAATTTCTGAGAGAAGAGCACTTTGAGGGGGACTGCGGACTGGATGAGAAGGTGCGGGTGCTCAAGGTGCTCAAGGTAAGATTGGTCCCCTCCATCCATAAAGCCAGGGCCGGGCAAAGGCAGCATGAGGGTCCTCGTCCCAGAGGATGCTGGGAGCCTCTTGCCTCATTATCCTTAGCCCATGCTGCTGACATGTCAGGGCACCCCACTGAGCTGCCTGCACCCTACCCTGCTTCTGTCTTGAGCGGAACAAGTCTGGTAAGGAAACTCATGACAATAGTTCACTTTTCTGGGATGCACTAGCCTAACCCCTAACACGAGCTCTAATTCATGCACCCTTTGAGGTGTGCACGATTCTTTTCCCATTTTACAGATGAGCAAAATGGAGGTTCGGACCCTTAAGATTCATAATGACTAAATGCAATGCAAGGTCTCTGATTGGATCCTGGTGTGAGTAGACCATCCATAAAATACAGTTTGGGGACAAGTAGGGAAATTTTAATATGGCCTGGATATTAGATAATAGAGGGCATTGTTGATTGTTTAGGTATAATCCTTTCGTGGTTATGGGCCAGGAGGAAGTGCTCTCTTTAGTTGGATACAAATGCTAAAGCAGGAGTGCCTGGGTGGCTCAGATGGTTAAGCGTCTGCCTTTAAAAGCTCAGGTTATGATCTCGGGGTCCTGGGATTTGAGCCCTCCATCGGGCTCCCTGCCAGTGGAGAATCTGCTTCTGCCTCTACCCTTGCTTGTGCTCGCTCTCTCTCTCTCTCTCACTCAAATGAATAAATAAAATCTTTTTTTAAAATGCTAAAGTATTCAGAGACAAAGTTCCTCAGTATTTGTAATTGCTCTAACAAGGTTTTGATGCAGCAAATGTGGCAAGGAGTTTAGACTTGCTGGAACTAATTGACTGGATATGTGAGTGCTCATTGGAGTCTCTTCCTACTTCTCTGTTGTAAGTTTTTGATTAGAAGTTTTCTTTAGTGGAAGCTCAGAGAGGTAAGGTGACTTGTCCAAGGTCACACAGCTCATGGGGGAGCTGGGATTTGAACCAGGATCTATCTATTCCACAGCTGGTGCTCTAGGCCAACCCCACTGATTTTTTCCCCCCATGCCCTTCCTTCAGCTGCTTCTTGTCCTAGCTAGAATCAAAATTCAAGGGGGTCAAAGCTGGAAAGGCCCTGGAAAATCAGTCTCGGCCAACCCTTTGTTTAAACATTAAGGAAACTGAAGTACAGAGATGGTGAGAGATGTCTCAGTTTCACACAGTGAGCTAGTGACAAAGGCAGGACTAGAATTAGGGTGCCTGACTCCCAGCCTAGGGCACTAGTTCTCACCTCAGAGGAGGATTTAGAAATCTCGAGTCCCCAGCCCTTCCTTACACCCACCTCCAGCACCTAGAGGCTGAGGCCACAGGATTTAGACAGACCACGATTTGACTTTTGGCTTCCTTTCCTTTCCTTCTTAGACTCCTCTTATCTCTCATACCTTCTGTCTCATCATCATCATCATCAGTTTCCTCTTTGTCCAGCAAAAGCCTCGTCAATGTAAACTAAGAGATTAGCACATGGCAAATGCACCAAAACAAAAGCACCATTATAAATTCTTGCTCTGAGTCAGGCAGACCCCCCCCCAGCCTGCCCCACCCCTGACAATCCTGAGGGTGAAGTGGATGAAAGGGGGGTAGTCTGGAGACCAGGGGATGCTACCAACTGAATGAGTTTTGATGACATGAAGTGGAATTTACCCAGCCCTCAAATTCTCCCTGGAGACCAGAGCAACTTCCCCCTCCCACTGAAACCATAAAATAAGAGAGATACCCCCAAAGCAATGGTAGAGGAGAAATAATGATTTATTCAGGTTCTAAACCCTCTTCCCACCCCCACAAAAATCTGGAGCTTGGTTGGTTCACATGAATGAATGCTTGAATGAGTTGGGTTTAAGAAGACTTGGACTGGAGTAAGTCATGAAGCTTGTTCAAGAATGTTCTTTAGTCTCCACCTGGGTCTTCATTGCAAAAGGCAGGAAGTCTGGGCATAGCTTTCAAGGGAATGTGCCCTTCATCTGCACACAGGGTTCCATCCCCAGCCCTGCCAAATGGGGCAGAAATGTTGGATCTCAATGAAGGTGCAGAAAGAGAATGAAAAAAAAAAAAAAAAAGGAGGAAGAAAAGATGGCAGACTTCTCAACTAGGGCCTGGCTCAGAGACTTGGGGCACAGGGAAGAAAGAAGTAGAACACCTTGTCAGAACACCTTGTCCTCTGACCCTTTAACTGACCATGACTATGAATCCTGGCCATGAATCCACTGTCTCAGCTTTCTCATCTGTACAGTGGGGACAATTACTGTGGTAACTAGTCCCCACCCCAGTCAGCGGGTGTTAAGATTAAATAAAAGATACCATGAGCATAAAGGACCTTCCATAGTGCCAGACACCGTGAAGGTTCAACCCATGACAGTTGCATTATAATCAATCTGTCATGATTCCATTTGCCAGAAGAGGTAACCACCCTGAGGTCTGAGGGCTCTCCCAGCCTGGGGTGAGAAAGACAGGAGGCCAGATATTTGTAGGGCTTTGTATACCAGAGGCAGGAGGGGCTGGAGAGCGGGTCTAGACTCTCAGAACATCAAATAGACTTCTTCCAAATCATCCGGCTCAGGCTCCTTCCATCCAGATGGGGAAACTGAATCCCAGGCAGAGAAGGGATGATCTGAGTCAATGAGACAAAGAAGAGAATGAGAGCTATACGGCTGACTTCCTGCATGCCGGGCCCATGGCAAGCCCCCTGCACACCTTCTCTTATCTAATCCGCCCAGGAACCCAATGACTCATGTTCCACGGTTACTCTCATTTTGCAGACGAGGAATTAGGGTTCACATTTATGGACCAGAGATGAAAAACAAGTGCAGGAGTCAAGGTCAAAGTCAGGCTGCCCCTTGGCTCTTACCCACCAGGCAATCCTGCTCCCAACTTTTTAAAGTCATGAAAGGCTCAGATGCCCAAATGCTCAGAATACCCTGGGGGGTAGGCCTCAGTGGTCTCTTGGAGGAGGCACCACTCTGCAGCTTAGAACACCCCATCTCAGCAGCAAAACAATGTCTGGGCTCTGGAGTCAGGCTGCCTGGGTTCAAACCCAGGCTCTGCTGTATACTGTGTGTGACCCTGAGCAAGTGACTTCTTCTCTTGAAATCTCAGTTTCCTCGCCTGTAAGAGGGGATGTTGGTACCACCTGCCCACCCTTCTGGGCTGTGGGGAGCCTCGGATATGGGATAATTCACGTAAGGAGCACCAGGGACTGCCTGGCACAGGCAGTGGCAGGTGACAGGGTTCTATGTTTTGCAGGTAGGCTCCTTCGGGAATGGCACAGCAGTCAGGAACAACTTGGAGGTAGAACTGGTGGCGTTCCTGAGCTGTTTCCACAGCTTCCAGCAAGAGGCCAAGCACCACCAAGCCATTCTGAGTCTGATATGGAAGAAGCTGTTGTGTTGCCAGGATCTGCTGGCCCTTGGGCTCAAGGACGTGGAAATCACCCAGGGAGAACCCGATGCTCTTGTCTTCACCATCGAGACCAGGGTGACGGCAGAGCCCATCACTGTCACCATCGTGCCTGCCTACAGGGCCCTGGGTAAGGGGGAGGGGAAGCCCATCAGATGCACACACCTGCCATCTCAGGGAGACCTGAACTCTCACACCTCTCATTCACGGCCACCTGCAGACACCTGCATTCATCTGTTCGACCTACATCCTGAGCTGGGGGCTCAGTTGGGGCTGGCCCAACTCGGGCCATTGTTGATCAACTTGGGAAACAATTATCAAAGAATCATGTGGATAAATACATGATTGCAAGAGGAGATGAGAGCGGCAGAGGGGAAGATGTTAGAAGCAGAAACTGGGGTCCTCCTGTAGCATTTATCACGGGTGCCAGGGCTTGTCCTTGTTTGGGCTTTTCCAGAAGCAGACCCTAAGACAAAGATGTGAGGATAAGCAGTCCTGGGAAATGCTGAGAGGGAAGTAGGGGAGAGGGATAGGGAAGGGAGGAAGCATCACAAAGTCACCAACACGAGCCTCTGGCTTCGTGCCCCTGGAGAACTCCAGGGGACAGCGCAGAGTACCCCTCAATCAAATACAGCGTGGGATGTTTATTCCCCAACTTACCATCGCCCTTGTCTGAGTTTGTCCTCAGGCAAAGAATCCTGGGGTTTGGAATAAACAGTATCAGCTACAACCCCAGGTGAATCAGGTTTCATCCAGATGGGTGGATGCTAGGATCCACCTTGTAGGGACGGTGTCAGAAACAGGGTCCCATCTGGGCAAGAACAAGAGTGCCGGGATGCATTAGTGATGGCTGCCACAGAAGCACACCCTTCTGCAAATGCCCTTGAGGCCGCCTGCTCTCTTATCTGACCCTGGTTCTCGCTTCTGGTGTCAGGAGGTTGGAATCAGTCACTGAGAAAGAAATCCCAAGCAGACATCAAGGGGACCAGGGGGGTTGGGGACCTCGAGAGAGAATAACAGTCTTTGAGTGGCCTGAAGAATGGCAACCCCACTTTTGGTTCTCCAGAAGGACAATCAAGCAAGGCAAACCTTGATTCTCTTGGGCCGTGAGGAGTCCGGTTTCCCTGGGGAGACAGTCCAGTGAAATTAGCAGGCTCTGCTCCCTCCTCCCCACTTAACGACCTGGGGTTTCCTAAATCCTGGCTCTCTACCTTTGCTCCCTCTCACCCAGGGCCTTCTGTTTCCAACACTCAGCCACATCCTGAGGTCTATGTGAGTCTGATTGAGGCCCAGGGTTACCCTGGATATTTCTCCCCATCCTTCAGCGAGCTGCAGAAAAACTTCGTGAAATATCGGCCAACCAAGCTAAAGAGCCTCCTCCGGCTAGTAAAGCACTGGTACCTGCAGGTGAGGGGGCTGCCAGGATGGGGGCACCATAGGGGGAGCCTGTAGAGGGCGGGGAAGAGGAGGCGGGGCCTGCATCAAGGTGGGGGATGGTAGTGTGGAAGGGGGGGAAATGCTAATCTTTTAAACTGTAAGTTGAAATAGTGATGAAGGTGGAGGAGGAGGAGGAACAGAAGGAAGGAGAAAAGCAAGGAATATACAATATTTTCCAGGACACAAGTGTTTGTGACACCCCAGTTTCAGTCGATACTGGCTAGCACTGACTACATTGAGTTCTCCAGATGTTACTTAATCTCAGCTAGTTAAGGACTAACAGAATGAAAGTTTCTGTTAATTGTACCCACACCAGTTTCCCCCACAAATACCCGTGTTCCTGTCATGGTCATTACCGAGTGAATATATCTGCAACAGCCAATTTTTAGATTTCACAGATGATGGCTTGCATGGTACCAGGTACATTTCAAAATATCTCCATGAACAAAGTCAACTAAACTTATGAAAGGAAGACTCAGAAACAAACCCAAAGTTAGAAAGGGAGGAAGAAAGATGCTTTTTATATATATTAAAATACACACACGCAAACACACACACACACATACACACACCCCTGGGTAACCCAATCATTCAGGGTCCTGGGATCAAGCCCCACATAGAGCCCCACACTCAGTGGGGAGTCTGCTTGAGGATTTTCTCTCCCAGACTCTCCCTCTGCTCCTCCCCCCACTCACTCGCTTTCTGTCTCTCTAAAATAAATAAATATATCTTTAAAAAACAGAATCAGAAAATTTCCAAGTTAGTAAGTTTACAGTTACTCTGTTTATTGGGGGTGGGGGTGGGGGGTGGAGGGAAACAGCCATTTTCTTCTCACACGATTATCAAGTCAACCAAGGTTGTGGCACATCTTCCGTCATCAGAATGCCCAAAGCCAAGAACAAAGCTGGTTTGGTGGTTAGTCAGTCACTTACAGGAAACACAAGGTTTTGTGGCTTTGGAGAACTAGAACTCTGCAGAATGATTCATTTGCTTGCTGTCTAAGAATGCAAAGTGCTTTCTTCCTACATATGATATGCCCTTTTTCTGGTAATGTCCACAGGACAGTATATCAGCTTTGCTTCTAGACGCCTCCCTTCTGTTTTTGTTCAAGCCTCCTCCTTAAAACAAGGATTTGATCACATATGATTTCTCTCTCTTTTTTAAAAAAGATTTGTTTATTGATTTGAGAGAGAGAGTGCATGCACCTGGTGGGGGGAGGGGAGTGCAGAGGGAAAGAATCTCAAACAGACTCCCTGCTGAGTGCAGAGCCCCCTATGGAGCTCAGCCTCAGGACCCTGAGGTCACAACCTGAGCCAAAATCTAGAGTCAGCCACTGAACCGACTGACCTACACAGACGCCCCTAGAAAGATTCTTTAGACAGGAGGTGACTGGTATCAGGTAAGATGCTTTCTTTTGCAAGTAGGAGAAAAACCAACTTAAACTGACTTAAACAGGGGCGCCTGGGTGGCTCAGTGGGTTAAGCCTCTGCCTTTGGCTCAGGTCATGATCTCAGGGTCCTAGGATCAAGCCCCGTATTGGGCTCTCTGCTTAGCAGAGAGCCTGCTTCCCCCTCTCTCTCTGCTTGCCTCTCTGCCTACTTGTGATCTCTCTGTCAAATAAATAAAATCTTAAAAAAAAAAAAACTGACTTAAACAGTGAGGACAATTATCAGCTCATAACAGGATTCACCCTGGCATTGAGGAGAGTGGTAATCCCATCCAAACAGCGTAGGTACTATACAATGGAGAAGAGAGAAATGCTTCCTAGAGCCTTCTGTGTTCCCCCACAGAATCTCAGCTATTGCCAGGTTCTGTAGAAATTTCCCTGTTGGGTCGGTGGCTCTGGGAAAGCAGGAGGAACAATAGAAATGACCGCCTGGGCCGCCATCCTCCAGCTCCCCCCTCCAACCCTTGACTCTCCCGCCAAAAGGATGTATGTCCAGGTCACCTCTCCATAGGTAACCCAATACCTATGCAGGAAACAGGAGTATCAGGACCCCCCACCCCATACCCTCCAATCACCAAATACCTTACTATACATGGATGTGAGTCCATGCCCTGCCTTGGCCCTATAAAAGACCCCCACCGGCTCCGTCCCAGTGCGACTTCTCCGACTCCCCTTTCCGGAGTCACGGAACCTCGCCCGAGGGTGCCCACCTCCTCCCGGCGCGACTTTCCTGGCTCCCCTTCTCCCGAGTCCTGAAACTTCGCCAGAGATGCCTTTAATAAATCTTGCCTTGCACCTACCTGGCCTGGTGTTGTGTTTACCTCGCCTATAAAATCTTACATTCCCACCCCTCTTTTTCTATCAGCAAAGAAGACTTTTCTTTAACGGAAATCTTTCAGAAAGAACCTAGTACAGTAAAATAGATAGAAATGGAATTTCTTAGGCTCGGATCTAGAACCCAACACGTTCGCTCTTTGGGACACCTCTTCCTAAGTCCATTCCAGTCCACTGGCTGGATCAGTCAGTGTCATATACAATTCTTGATCTCGGAGTTGAGGCTTGGAGCCCTACATTGGGTGCAGAGATTGCTTAAAACTAAAATATTTTTTTAAGGTTTTATTTATCTATTTGACAGACAGAGATCACAAGTAGGCAGAGAGACAGGCAGAGAGAGAGGGGGACACAGTCTCCCTGCTGAGCAGAGAGCCTGATGCGGGGGTCCATCCCAGTACCCTGGGATCATGACCTGAGCTGAAGACAGAGGCTCTAACCCACTGAGCCACCCAGGTGCCCCAAAACTAAAATCTTTAAAAAAAAAAAAAAAAGGAATAGTTTGAAATCCACTGGACCAACTGAGCCCCTTAATTCTGAAACAGGGAAACCATTTAGGGCCAGAGTGGGAAAGCGACTGGCCAAGATTACACAGCCAGCAGGTGGCAGAGCTGAGACAAGAAGTTGGAGTTGCCAGTTTCTGGTCCATCTAGAGCGATCCTACTCAAGATCTTGGGGTCTCTCCTGTCTCTTTCAACAGTACGTGAAAGCCAAGTGCCCCAGGGCCGCGCTGCCCCCTGACTATGCCCTCGAGCTGCTGACCATCTACGCCTGGGAGATGGGTACTCAGGAAAATGAGAATTTCAGGCTGGATAAAGGCTTCACCTCAGTGATGGAACTGCTCCAGGAGTTTAAGTCCCTCTGCATCTACTGGACCAAGTACTACACATTCCAGAACCCAGTCATCAAGGATTTTGTCAGAAAACAGCTCAAAAGAGACAGGTACTGGGCCCCTACGTGTCTGCCACATCTCACAGAGAACAGAAAGAAGAGAGGCAAAGGCAGTGTCGCATTGAATGAGAGGGCTGCTTTATCAAGCACTAAAATCACACTGACATCTCAAACCTTTCAAAATGCCCCGGTAGGCAGAGGGGCTGTAAGCCTTCTCCTTGTGCCTCAAGGAACCCCACCCTATTTAGCTCTCTTGCTTCCAAAAGACCATTTCAGGGCATTCTAGCAACGGCATGGAAATGTGGAAAGAATGGCGGACAGCCGGGTTTCATCCCAGTTCTGGCTTTTCCTCACCGCTGTGAGCCTCAGCTCCTCCTCTGTAAAGCAGGAGTAAGTGGCATCTAAAATGCAGGCTATTGTTAAGGGTTGGGGAAATACCTAAAGGGCCCATGCGGTCTGGTCTATGGTAGATGCCAGAGAGGTGTTCATTCTCGTGGCGCATGTAGCTCTACGCGAAGCACCAGCACCCATCCCCAACCCCGGGATTGTCACTGTTTATGTGAAGGCTGGCTCAGCCTCCAGCCTTTACCTGGGGCTTTCAGCCTCCCCCAGTGGCCAGTGGAGGCTGGTGGATAAACACCCCAGCTCCCTCCCATCCCATATGGAAGGACTCTCTTAGGGTCACATGTGCTACATTGTTTCCCAGAGTCCCTGCGCTGGGACTAACCTCCAGTTGCCCACAGTGGGAATCACCTCAATACAAACCCTTCATCGGTGTCCTTCCCTTCCTGTATCACTCTCCCACTCCCTGACTGGGGCTTCCTGGCCTGTCCTTCCGAATCAACCATTGGCACTCACATCCTTCTCCTGGGATCTGCTTTTGGAGAAACCCAGCCTGAGACAACTCTTTATATTAGAAGCTCTAGGTCAGTGCGAGCAATATCCCAAGAATGTTTATTGTCCCTTATGTGAATGTTGGGTCCCTTTTTTTTTTTTTAAACAAGGAAGTAAAACCCAGTCTCCTGATGAAAAGAGGATTCATTCTAAGGATGCCCAGAAATTTGAGGTTAGGAAACCATCAGGACCTGAGGTAAACCTACAGACACCCTCTTTCTCTGCCACTCCCTCTCATGGTCCACATGCTGTCTCTTCCTCTGACAGCCTCTGCTTCTTTCCCCACACCTGCCCTACTCCCCTCTTACTTCCATGTGATGAGGGACCTCCCTTATCCTTGGTCCAAACCCCCGAAGGAACCAGTCTATTCATTGGGCCCAAACCATACATGTCAGGTCACCTGGTGGGTCACTTTGGGTCAGGAGATCTTACCCTGTAGGGAAGCCTGGCACTGCTCCCTAATTCAGGCAGGGCTGTTTTGGGGTGCAGAGATGTTGGGCATAGCAAGCATAGAGCCTGTGGTGTCCAGCACCCTCCCATAGCACACTGTCACATTCTGTCATAGATGAAGTCACAGCTCCCTCCTAAGCCAAAAGCTCCTGGAGGGCAAGAGCCAGAACTTAATCATGGGCTTGGCATCTGACCCATGTGCTCACCCCAAGCAACCTAAGGAGACTGTTAGACCCTCTTTGAGCCAATATTTGCTAAGTATTCATTCACCATTTATACAGAAGAGAGATGCTTGGGGGCAGCCCAACCTCTTCTCTGTTGAACCAGAGCAAAGGGATGGGAACACCCATCTGCTGACAGTAAGAACTTCGAGAAGTCTGTGCCTCAGTTTTCTCATCTGTGAAATGGGGATATATAACAGCAATAAAATAGTCTCTCCCCGGGGCACCCTGGGGGGCTCAATTAGGTAAGCAGCCGACTCTTGATTTCAGCTTGGGTCATGATCTCAAGGTCCTGTGATGGAGCCCCACACCAGGCCTCCCCATTCAGCGGGAGTCTGCTTGTCTTCCTCTCCCTCTGCCCCTCCCCCGGCTCATGCATTTTGCGTGCTCTCTCTCTCTCTTAAGTAAATAAATCTTAAGGGAAAAAAAGAAAGAAAGAAAGAAACCAATAGTCTAATAGTCTTTCCCTCCTAGAACTGTTATAAGGATTAAAATAGGTTAATTCCCATAGGGCTTGACCCAGTGCCTCAGTAACTCTCAGTGGTTAGTGCTGACGGTGTTTCTATTATCCAAAGCAATTCAGCAGCCCTAGCCTCAAACTTACCTACGTAGTAAGCTTGCTCAGCAAAACAAAAGCTCTGATCTTAAGAGGCCCACCTGCCCGAGCCGGCCTCTGTTCTTGCTACAGCATGCCTTTGGGGATCTCAACACTCCACACCCCAAAAAGGACTTCTTGGAAATATAATCAACCCCGATCTGTTCCTCTCCAGCAATGTTCCCGGACCCTCCGGGACCGATGGCCCCCCAGGCTCTACACCCAGTGCATGCTCAGTGGTTTTGATTAGATGATTCCTTGAACAGGCTTCTTTCTGGCCTGCAGACCAGAAAGAGCCTGGGAACCCTCTCCCTGTGCTGCAGGCCCATCATCCTGGATCCAGCCGACCCCACCCACAATGTGGCAGAAGGATACAGATGGGACATAGTCTCGGAGAGGGCCTCCCAGTGCCTGAAACAGAACTGTTGCTATGACAACAAGGAGAACCCAGTCCCCAGCTGGAATGTGAAGGTAATGGCTCTTCTGTGGGGCTGTCAGGGGCTCGAAGCTCAGAAGGAGGTAACTGCGGAGAATTTACTTATTTACTTACCTTCTGTGTCGATGGCACCAACAAGGCTTTAGAACCAGACAGGCCTGGCACCCAGCAGCTCTGTGAAATTGGGAACATTTTTCAACCCGCTGAGCCTCAGATTGCTTCCTTTAAATCCATGTTCTCTTTTTCTTTCTCTTTGCCATAACCGGAAGAGAGAGCTGTCATGATCCCAATCACTGTGGGCAGGAATTGAGGCCACGCGAGTGAATTCAGCAGCTGTTTCGTGCCAGCACTTGGGGCTGGTGGGGACAATAGTGGGGTAGAAATTAAACATGGCTCCTACTCTCAAAGAACTCACTGGATTTGGGTGGGAAGCAAGCCCATGAAAACAACCTTGCACAAAACTGCTGGAAAGAAAAGAACTGCGAGGGAAGTTATTCGGGGAACAAAAAATGCCAAGTAATATTATTATGCAGTGGCAAACCTGCTGTACAGGCAAAGATCATAATAATCACTTTGATTTTATTCCTCTTGTACTTAATAACTTGCCAAGCACTTGTCCTGGGACAAGTCTGTCAAATAGAGAGGTCAAATATTATTATCACTATCTCAAACATTGTTATCCCCATTTTACAGATGAAGAAACTGAGACTCAGAGAGGTTAAGTGAATTAACCAACATCACACTGCTTGGAGCAGAGCCAGGATTTATGCCCAGGTCTTTGTGGGGGCCACCAGCCAAGTGAGGCCCACAGACAGATTGAAATATATATGCTTCTGGATTTTTCCTGAGTATAAATACCATTTTGCAAATATGTTTAATCTTGAAAATCAGAGGACATGGGGATTCTGGGCCTATATTCCTTCTTGAAAAGATCAGCTAGGGGTCCAGCCCCATCCAGCACCTGCCAGGTGCTGTTCTCCAGCCACCCGGGACTCCCAGAACCTTGAGCATGACCTCCGGTGGTGGTGAAGAACAGACTTTGGAGTCTGACCTTGGTTCAAATACCTGCTATGCTCCTCACTACCTCTGCGATGGTCGCTAAGTCACTTAACCCTGCTCAACCACAGTTTCCTCATCTGTACAAGGGGATGATAGGAGCCAACCTCATGAGGCTGCTGTTGTACGGGACCCGGACTGGATCCTGGCCAAAGAACCCAGTGGCACTCGGAGACCTTGGAGGATCCAAGGTTTATTTAATGCCGGTGGGCTCAGAGGAGAGTAATCTCTCAAGGTCTGAGCCTGGAGCACAAAGGGGGCACTTTGTGCCACTCTTACAGCCGCTGCCAGTGGGGGCAGGGGAAAAACCCGGAATGGCTCTGGGGTTGGGACTGGGATCTCCTGCTGGATTGGTTGGCCACGTTAGAACACAGATTTCCGTTATCACTGTGAGAGTAAAATGCATTCAGAAGAGTGCGGGCACCCAGCACAGGGCCTAGAAGGTGGCTAGCACAGCCCAAGTGTGTTGCTACCGCTGCTGCTGTTGGAAACTTAGGGACAGGTAAGGGGAACTTCTGCATGTCAGGCAGAGGAGTGTGGAATTGACCCTCTCTCCCTCTTCTCTCCCTTCCAGAGGACACGAGACATCCAAGTGACAGTGGGACAGTGGGGTTACTCAGATTTGATTCTTACGGTGAACCCTTATGAGCCCATAAAGAAGATCCAAGAGAAGATCTGGGAGAGCCAGGGGTCCTTGGCCCTGAAGCATCTGTCCTTCCAGGAGCCCGGTGGCAAGCGACAGCTCCTCAGTAGCCAGTGCTCCTTGGCCTATTATGGCATCTTCTCCAACATTCGCCTCTGTCTGGTAGAGACCACCTCCCACGAGATCCAGGTATTTGTGAAGAATCCCGATGGGAGCCATGCCTATGGCATTGACCCCAAAAGCTTCATCCTAGGCCTGAAGCACCAGATTGAAGACCAGCAGGGGCTGCCCAGAAAAAAGCAGCAGCTGCAGTTCCAAGGTCAAGTCCTGCAGGATTGGTCGTCTTTGTGCAGCTATGGGATCCAGGACGGTGACACCCTTATCCTTTCCAAGAAGAAAGCTGAAAGCTTTCCATTTCCGCCCTGCTAATCCAGGACTCAGCATATCAGCCACTTCCTCCAGCTCTCACCTGGGGAGGTGCCCTGTCTTCACCAGCTTTGTAAATAGTTAGCTTAGCCCTGCAAGTGGGGGAATGAGGAGGGATGTGAGACACTTGATATACTATGGACAATGGCCAGACCACATATGGCTCTGCAGTCCCCAGCCCAGGAAGCCAAACCACCACCTTCGCAGCAATCTACCTCCAGTCATCAGGACTTGGTCACTAACTGCCTAATTCCACTGCACTTCCAACATAGAGCCAACCAGAAAAAGGCAAATAAGTTCCCTAACCAATCACAGAGGACAGCCTGCCTCTAGTTAGCCACCTACTGCTTCCCCATGCCAACAGCTTCAATCAGGAAGTGAAGAGAAACCTTCTCTTTTTTCCACTATAAAGCATTCTCTGTCTTGGAGTCTCTGCCAATTTGCAGGGAACGGTGGCTGGCTCCCTTGTAATAGGAAGCTGGGAATAAATAACCTTTGTTTATTCTCTTTTGGATGTTCTTCATTTCTTTCCACACATGCTAATGCTGTCCTGGTGATTCTTGCTGAATCATTTGAGCCTCCTAACTCTGAGAGGTGAGGATTGCTGGGAAACTGAGGAGGGAGGCAACATCTGGGACAGCGAGTATGATGAAGTGTAAAACAATTCTCTCAACTCCTGATGCACACACACAAATGTTATGTAATAGTCCAAAGGCTTTTGGAAAAGAACAGTATCTCTATCATCAGAGGACTTCATGTGATCAGGTTACTCCAATCACCCAATAAAAAGTTTCATTTCCCCCCTCGTCTTTGCCCTGATTCCTTTTTTGTTTCTTAATATATTTTTTTTAAGATTTTATTTATTTATTAGAGAGAGAGAGAGCACAAGCAGGGGTAAGAGCAGAGGGAGAGAGAGAAGCAAGATCCCTGGGGGACAAGGAACCAGATGCCCACCAGATGCCCAGAACCCTGGGATCATGACCTGAGCCAAAGGCAGATGCTTAACTGAATGAGCCACCCAGGCGCCCTCCTTTGGTTAATTTTTGTTGGACACAACAATCCGAGTTTTAATAAGTTCCCTATGGTGTTTCTGACGCGTAGAAGAATTTGGGAATTACTGGAATAAATGGATAATATTGAAATTACACTGGATCAAAGCCTAAGAACCAATGCTGGTTTTGTAATTAACTCCCCGTAGGACCTTAGGCAATTCCTTCTCCTCTGTGGATCTCATTTGCCTCATCAAGAAAAGGATGGAGAAGTTCACCTCTTAAGCCCTTCTAGCTCTCACGTTTGAGAAAACTCTCAGGGTAGTTCGTGTCCCAGGCGGCCGGCGTCGAAGAACTACAATCCCCACAAAACCGTGCATTCCCCCGCCCTCCTGCGGGTGCAGAGAAGGTTCGCCAGTACAAGCGCTCCCCACAATCCTTTACGGTAGTTCAAGATGGCGGCGCCCCGTGCCAACCTGAGCGATTTGGAGAGCAGCAACAGCAGCGGCAGCGGCAGCGATGCGGAGGAGCTGGCACGGTGCCGGGAGGCGGCGATGCCGGCCTGGGGCTTGGAGCAGCACCAGAGACGGCATGAGAAGTCAAGAGCCGGTAGGACACTGTGCTCTGGGAGTCTGGCGGAAAGGCGTGGGATCTTATCCCGGGGTCTCAGAGGACAGATGGTGAGGAGTGTGTTATCCGGACTCCATTCTCTCCCTGAGAAAGCTTCAGGGACTGGGTGGAACCCCTATTCAAAGAGCAGGCAGCAAGAGGGAGGGTTGTTCCATTATCCCAGTCAGGGAAACTGAGGCACCTGAATGTCTCTTGACTCTGTTTCCTTTGGTCCATCGTTACTGCCGCACTCTGGCAGCCCGCCACCTCTTCCAAGATGACTGCGACAGCCCCCTTTCTGTATACCGGTCTCCAGCCTTAACCCCGCGTCCAGCTCATTCTCAGACCTTGGCGTTGCCAGCGAGCTTAGTCCTACACGTGTCTGACCGTGACTACAACCCTGAGAATAAATCCAAAGCCCTTCAACATAGGGATTCCTAGTCATGGGTAGAATCTAGAAGATCCGTGACTTTGGAATCGGAAAAATATTTTACCTTTACTTTCATTAACCTGCATTTGAAATTTAGCATCCCTTTCTGTCATGCATGTGAGCAAAACAGCTACAATCGTTTGGGCAACACCTGTTACTTTGTCCTGACAAAATCACAGATTTTCATATCCCATTGCAGTCTGCATATGTATCAAAACACCATTGTATTCACAAGAAAATATTAGGAAAAGATAATTTACACTCGTCCCTGCTTTAAAATTGCAGTCATTTTTAGACCCATCGGTAGATCTTACTTAATGCCTTAATAAGGACTATGCATTAATAAAGAAGCACATGTAGTAATGTTGCCGGGTTCTTTTCTCACAAAGTCAAAAAATGGATCTGGCAGACAAAGGGTGAAATTAAGTGAAGGATTATTAAGGGAAGGTGAGAACAGAGGGGAAAGCTTTCTAGGTGAGGGATCTGGAATGGGTTGCCACTGAGGGCTTTTATTGGTAAATATTTTGTCTAGAACGTTTAAGGCAAACAAGATGGATTTGTAGATATTATGAAAATATCTTGTCTATATTTAAAACAAACAAGGTGGGTTTGTTTTGTTCCCGGCTCTCTGGTTAATATCTTATCTATAACATTTCTCCACTTCTGGGATTTCTGTGAGCCTGGTTACATAGTCCCCTTCATGAGCCTGGTCACAGAGCCCCCTACCTGTCTCTCCCTACCTAGCCTCACCTGTCCCTTACTCCGTAATGTGCCATTTTTTTTTTTAAACGAATAATGGTAACTGGATTTCTGTATCATTGGTTTTCTTTCTAATCATATGTGTTGTGTTTTATGCATTTCAAACATTATTCTGAGGAGGCTCAAGGCTTTACCAGACTGCCAAAGCAGGCCATAGCAAAGCAAGGTTAAGAACCCCCACATTTGTTTAAAAGGACTTACAAGCCATTTGGTAATCTTCAGTCCATTCCCTGCCTGCCTCTCCCTTCCTCCTGTCCTGCCACAATGGTTGCATTTCCCATAGGTAGACTCCAAACCATATTATATCCTCTCATCTCTGGACACCATAACTCAGCACTTTTCTCTTCAGCTCTGCATACAGGTCTGCCTTGCCAACTCCATCATTCACTAGCAGTGAGAATATGGGCAAGGCACTTGTAAGGGTAATGGTGGTCCCTCCTCTCCCCAAGGAGATGATACCTCTACAATGCTTGGCACATATTAAAGACCCAATAAGTGGTAGTAGTTTTATGATTGCTCTCTCTACATGGACCACTTTCTCTCTCCTGCTTAACTCCTGCTTACCCTGTGATATAGCTGAGATAACCACCTCTTCAGAAAAGCTGGTTCTATGTCTTCACAGTGTCACCATCATACCTTGTGCGATTCCCTTCATAAATGGTGCTTCCTTTTCCCCTACTCTTGCCACTTATCTCTTTTTCCTTCCATCCCTGCATCCCTAGCATTTGTGGGTGAGTTAACCCTGGCCTGACTTGCTCCACAAATATTTTAGTGAGAGGTTATGTGATGTGAACTTAACAAAGGCTGGGATCTGGCCTGTCCCTCACCATGGTATCCCCAGGGCTTAGCACAGTGTTCAGGAAAATAGTTCTTACATGAATGAACTTGCCAGAGAGACACTTCTCTGATGAGTGAGGGACTGAGATCCAACCAGAATTCCAGTCCAGTTGTTTCTGCCTTGACAGAATGGATTTCTCTGTGGAGCTCTGAAGCTGACCCCAGACAAGTAAAATAATTTCTGAGAGCCACAGTTTCCTCATGTATGAAATGCCTAAGTCCTAGGATTGTTGGGAGTCTCAAACATGAACAGCTTTGACCAGCTAGTGAGGAAGTATACATGGGAAAAGAGGCATCTAAGATATCTGCTTTACGACTCACTGTTTTTGTGAAATCGTAAACCTTCTGCTAACCAAAGTAGATGTAGCTGCTGATAATATGCCCTGTTACTTATTAAGCACCTTCTGTGTGCCAGGAAGAATACTGAACACTTAACATACATTCTTGGGCCATTCTAATAGTAGCCACCATGAGTTGAGAGTTTACTGTGTGCCCTGTTCTTTTTTTATTTTTATTTTTATTTTTAAAGATTTTATTTACTTGAGAGCGGGAAGGAGGGCGCTTGTGTGGGGGCGGGGCAGGGGAAGGAGCAGAGGAAGAGAGAAACTCAAGCAAGACTCCACGCTAAGCCAACATCTCACAACCCTGAGATCATGACCTGAGCCAAAATCAAGAGTTGAACACTTAACCGACAGAGCCACCCAGGTGCCCCGTGTGCCCTGTTCTAAACACTTCATGTTCATTGTCTAGTTTAATTCTTCCAGCAATCCATTCTAGCAATTATTAGCCCCATTTTACAGATGAGAAAGTGAATGCTCAGAAAGGTCATCCAGCTTGTAGGTGCCAGAGTCTTTCTGACTCTAAGCCTATGCTATTAACTGCTGTTCTTGTCACTCCCTGCCACAGACAAGTGCCTGTTGTGGGCAAAACTCCCACCCTTTGGTCCATGACCATGTGGAAATGTAGGTCACTATAGTATTAAGATTTTTTTTTTTTTTTGAAAGAGAAAGAGAGAGTGTGCACACACAAGTTGGTGGGGAGATAAAGGGAGAGAGAATCTTAAGTGGGCTCGATGCCCAGCCCAGAGCCTGACACCAGACTCAATTCCACAACATGGAGATTGTGATGAGCAGAAATAGAGTTGGACACTTAACTGACTGAGCCACCCAGGCACCCCAAAGTGACTATATTATTAATGTAACCCCTGATACAGCTTTTTAATCCAGTAATGAGCTCTTTAATCCAGGAATGATCACACATACCACTAACCACTTACATTTGGGGCAGCGCAGGCTTTGATTACTTTATGCAACCTATCTTTCACACCAAGGCACTACACCCAGAGCTGGAGATGTAAAGATAACAAGAGGTGGACCATGTGCTCCTGCGGCTTACAAATCCAGGGAGGAGATAGACATGCAAACAAAGTGTCCGAGGGGCGCCTGGGTGTCTCATTGGGTTAAAGCCTCTGCTTTCGGCTCAGGTCATGATCCCAGGGTCCTGGATCCGGCTCTCTGCTCAGCGGGGAGCCTGCTTCCTCCTCTCTCTCTCTCTGCCTGCCTCTCTGCCTACTTGTGATCTATCTGTCAAATAAATAAATAAAAGCTTTAAAAAAAAATAGTTTCTGAAACAGAGTAAAACTTCACTATGTCCTCACACTAACTCTGGGAAATTGGTGGTCTTCTCCCCATTTTATAGATGACAAAAACAAAGGCTCGGGGAAATAAAGTGACATGTCTGGAGTCACAGTGGAAGAACCAGAACTGAACCCTGTCTTCTGGGGCCTGGGGCCTCATACTGTTGCTGTTCCAGGACATTAGCCGTCACTGCCCTTGCTCTGTAGTCATGCTGGAGGAAATACTCCTCCTCCTTGTGAGTGTGTCCTCGGAAGGCAGGACTGGGTCCATCCCAGGCTTGCAGGTTCCCCAGCTGCAGGAGCATCGGGCACTCTGCATTCTGGGCTGTTCTCCAGAACATGTTTGACACAGACCACACGTGAACTGCGTGCCCTGGATTGATTCAAGACCATGAGTCCCAGCTCGGGGCCCAGAATTACCAAGTGATCATTTTGTCCAATTGGCTTCCTAAAGACACAAGCACATTTTGTCCCATTATTCAAGTCAGAGACCTGAGAACCATCTTTCATTCGTCTCTCACGCCATCCATCTAGTCTATCAGCAAAATCCTGCTGACTTCTTCAAAATACATGCATCCAGAGCCGTAACCCTTCTCCCTGATTGCTGCAGGCCTCCTCCTGCCCTCGCCCCACCATGGCCTGTGTCCACACCACAGCCAGAGACATGCTGGAAAATTCCAAGTCCATTTATGTCCTTCCTCTGTGCAGAATCCTCCAGGGGCTCCTTACCTCCCTCAAAGCCCAGGTCCTCACACTGGCCCACCAGGCCCTTCCTGCTCTGACCCCCACAAGGTCCCCATTTCTGCTGCTCCACCAACTCACTGGGCTGCAGCCACACCAGCTTCTTGGCTGGTTCTAAACTATTGCCTCAGGGCCTTCGCAGATGCTCTTCCCTCTACCTGGAAGACTCTTCCTCAGGTATGCACTTGACTCACTCCCTCATGTCTGTGAAAACTCTGTTCATGTGTCACCTATCAGTGAAGTCCTCCCTGACCACCTTTACAAAATGATCCCCCACCTTGTCCCTCCCGCATATCCTTCCCCTGCTTTGTTTTTTCCCCTAGATTTATCATTATCTAATTTTATATTTTAATTGTGTGGTTTTTGTCATCCATATCCACCAACTAGAATGGAAGTTCCATGAGGGCTGGGATCTGTGTCTAAATTGTTCATCAACTGCAACACCACCTGGGTGATATTAGAGCTTCAGGATATGGTTGAGCGAATGACCACCAGGCCAGGCATCCCTAGCATCTTGGCTTGAAAAACGCAGCCTATGTAACTGAGCCACTTTCTCTCTCCTCCACAGCAATTGGCACACAGCCAGGCCCACAGTAGGTGTGCAGTAAACACTGGAATCAAACACACTTAGACTTTCTTGTTCAGCATAGTGGTTCAGAGGGGGCTCTGGAGTCGGATGACCTGAGTCTTGCCCCAACTCTGTCTCTTACTAGCTGCCTGACTCTGGCCAAGTTAGTTTACATCTCCTTGTCTCTGCTTCCTCTTCTGCCAGATGGATAATAACTCCTTTAACAAGGTTGTTGGGAGCATTCAGTGTGTTATACATGTAAGTCGTGCCCAATGCCCAATGGGTATTATTGTCATTTCCTCTATAAATGCCTCGATTTTCCTTATTTCTATAGGTGCTGGAAATAATCAGGGGCCAGCCACCCAGCCAAGCCTCAGGTACTATGCACACTGTGTTCAAATTTAATCCACCCTTTTAACAAATAATGGTCCCCTGCCACATACCAGACATGAGGTTAGACCCTGGGATGTCAGGGTGAACAAGACCCATGGAGTCCCTGCCCTCGGGGGTGGGGGGTGCTGCTGAGCTGGCGGGAAATGAGGTCCTTTTGTGTGTGTTGTAGGCATAGAGTGGACGACCACGAACAAGATGGCAATGAACTTCAGACCACCCCCGAATTCCGAGCCCACATAGCCAAGAAACTGGGAGCCCTGCTGGACAGGTAACCAAAGATGGCCCTTCTCTTCTCCTGCATCCTTTAATACAAACAGGGATGGCTCACATCGGCTAGGAGCTCAGGGTGTGCAAACAGGTGCTGGGCAAGCGTGTGGCATATGTCCCCTCGTGACATTCGTAACCAGGTCCTATCATTGTCCTTATTCTGTAGATGAGGAAACAGGCTCTCTGGGAGAAGGAGCATTTGCTTGAAGCCACAGGGTATAAGGCCCAGGCTGGGACTCAAACCCAAGTGTGTTTGGCGCTAAAGGCCACACTCTTAAGCACTGCATTATCCTGCTACCATGAAAGTCAGAGGAACGCAAGAAGCGAGAGCTCATTCTCACCACAAAACTGCTATTTTGGGGGTACTTTCTTTATGCCCTGTGCCATGCTGGTTCTCTGTCTTGCATTTGAGAATATGATCTGTACAGATCCCAGTCAGTGTTCCTCAAGTCAGTGCCAGGTCCAAAGCATGGCTCTCAAAAGAAGGGGTCCAGCAGCAAAGAAGTTGGGAAACACTGCAATCTGTGTACCTCCTTATGCCTTTGGAGACTTAAGATTCATAATAGGATATTCAAGGCTTTGAGAATCCTGCAGTCAAGAGACTTGTGTGGTTTTGCTTGTGGCCTGGCAGTCTCCAAACTCATCTGGCCACAGTGACTTTGTTTCAGGGAAGACTGATAAGTGTAGCATGGAACACATTTCCGGATACGCTGGTCTACATCCGTTCCTGATTGGCAGAGCCCCACCAGATTTTTGAAAGGGAGATGAAGATGTTCAGGCCATTGTCCTTCAATTTATCAAAAAAACGAATGTGTCCTCCCAAAGTATAAACCAGCTGCTCTTCTGAGACTGACAGAATGTTGGGCCAGACCTTCGCAGCCTGAGCCACCACAGCCTCAGTACCAGCCCCCCAACTGGAGAATGTGGTGAACATGTGTAGGGAGGTCCAGTGGCATTTCAACACACGGGAGCAGTTTTTCTTCATGACCCTTTGGCTTTGGGGTGAACAAGGCCTGGCTGGCATTGTGGTGATTCACATCGGATGTTTCCCCAGGTGGAAATCACACAGGATACAGGTCAACCACGGTCAACATGTTCCCTGTGGTGTTTCTGCGTCTCTCTGAAAAGAGACTTAAATGATACTCTAATTGGTTCCTTGTGTTAGATCAAGGTTCCTCAGCCTTGGCACTCCTGACATTTTAGACTCCTGGACTGGATCTTTCTTGCCTGTGGGGAGCCACCCTGTGCCTCGTAGAGCAGTGAGCAGCATCCCTGGCCTTGACCTACTACGTCCTAATAGCATTCTCATGTCCCCTGCAGACCGACATTGAACCACTGTGTCAGATGCTTGGGTCAGAGTTAGGCACCTGGGCAGCAGCGGCTCTGTGCCTGCTCCCTGCTTTCCTGCACAGCGCTCCAAGGGATGCCTTTGGCATATAGGGAAGAAACAGTCAAGAGAATGTACCCAGTACGTTGCTGTGTTCACTACCAAGACATTGTGCAAGCATTGTTCTCTGCCGTGCATGGTGACCTCATCCACACTCACCAGAGCGATGCTTCCTGATCTCAGTACTTCTTCCTGCTCATCTTGATGTCAGTGACCATCTTCATCATCATCAGAGCTACCATTTACTGAGCATCTACTTGTGGCCAAGCTCTATGCTAAGTGCCTGTTATCCACTATTATTTCATCCCATGACAACTCTAAGACGTAGGGTGACTATTCTCCGTGTGCAGGTAAGTAACAGAGGCTCAGAGAGATGAAGTCAGTTGCCGGAGGGGACACCACAAGAAAGCAACGAAGCCAGGATTCAAAGCCAGGTCTCTGAAGTGTAAATAGAATCAGTGGGTTATATCAGTGTCAGTTTCCTGGTTGGAATCCTGTACTCTAGTTATGCACATGTTACCATAGGGAGGAAAGGGAAGGGTATATGGGATCTCTGTTTTATTTCTTAACAGCTGTATGTCAACCCATGATTAACTCAAATTTTTTTTTTAAATTAAAAATTAAGAAAAGGAACAAAAAACAGGGCTGCCCTGCTCTAGAGGCTGACCTCTGGACCATTCTCCAGATTGGTCTTATTTCCCTTTTCATGCTTACTGCCAGGAAGCTCAAAGCAAACCATGCCCCCTCTCTCCAGCATTGTCTGTCCCTCCTGGCCTGTTTTTGCTTTGTTCTTTTTGAAATTGAATTTTGTTATACTGTGGGTATCTTTAAAACTTCTTCAGCACTTTCTGGAATAAAGTGGGGTTCAAACAAAGGAAGGGCTGCCATTTGCCCCAAGAGGGGACGTTCATCATGTTACGGCTATAGGTGTTACTGCCCTTTATCAGGCCCACATGCTTGCTGCTCTAGCATTTAACATCACATTCTCCTGTCCCTTCCACTTTTAAAAAAAAAAATTGTTTTAATTTTTTTTTTTAATTTTTTTCCTATTACCCCAGACCTCATCCTAAATCAACCATTTCCTCCTTCCATAGTTCGATTACCATCTCAGAAGTAGTGGAGGAGCCAGCAAAGGCTAAGGTGCAGCAAGTCCCCGCAGAGGATGACGGTGAGCAGTCATACTGTTAGTGCCCGGTGTTGTTTCCTTACACACCCCCGATGTGTGTCCCGGCTGGCAAACCGTTTCCATACACTCTCTGATCCACACAGCCCTCTCTGAAACAGGCTCGTTGATGCTTTCCCTGTTTACAGGGGAAGCCATAGGGGAAGCTGAGGCTCTGAGAGATGAAGGTGTTCGAGCCTGAGCAGGGGCCTCTTACCACCGCACTCCCCAGCTGCCCCTGGCTGAGTCTGTCTGTCCCGTGCCCAGCCCACTTGCCACTGTGGAAGCTTCCTGAGGCAGAAGGTTCACCTGCAGGCTTCCAGTTCCTCTTAGGGCTTGCTGACCTGTTGGGGCAGCTGGCGTCCCCTGAGGCACCCCGTCCCCTGACTCCGGCAGGCGTCATGCGTGCCTCTCAACATGCAAGACATCTTTTTGTCGCCAGCCAACACTGATTCCTGGGTCTCTGCCTCTGGACTCGGAGCTCCCTGAGGGCTGGGCGGGGCAGTGTTGGCCCCCTAGGAGGAGGGCCCCTGGCAGTGCTGACCCCACCCCTTTGGATTTTAGGCTTCCGTCTCTTCTTCACATCCATCCCGGGAGGCTCCGAGAAGAAAGCTGCTCCCCAGCCTGGCCAAAAGCGATTACATTCCGGCTCCAGGTGAGGTCTCATACCCTCTCCTCGTGTTCCCTCCTTTCTGCCCATTGTCCGTGTTTGCCAGTCCCCTGGAATAGCCAAGCAGAATCTGATCAGATCCAGGCCAAGAAGGAGCCCGTCAGGTAGTTTGAGAAATGGTGCCATCAGGGGGAGGGGGAAGAGGTTCTGTTGGGCATTGGCTTTGGATTTTTACTGCTTCTTGGGCACCATCTACTGCCAGACACCTCACTCCTGGGGCATCCCTGTGAGGCCTGGGCTCTAGTAAGATCCCCATTTTGTAGATGAAGACACTGAGGGTCGGAGAGGTGAAGTCACTTATTGAGGTCACACAGCTGGGAAGCAGAAAAGCCAGGGCTGGAACCTAGGCCAGCCTCACTCCCAGGCCGGAACTCTCTAGCCACCTCCCACTGTGACCTCTTCCCTGTGGCTGAAACGGAGGGCGGTAAGGGGTGGCTCCGGACCCTGTGCCCACTCTGTGCCCTCCCCTTGTAGCAGTGAGGACAGCGAGGAGGAATGGCAGCGGTGCCAGGAGGCAGCTGTGTCGGCCTCCGACATCCTCCAGGAATCTGCTATCCATGGCCCTATAAGAGTGGACGGAGAGGCAAAGAAAAAGAAAAAGAAGTTTAAAAAGAAAGCCAAGAAGGAGGCCAGTGCCAACTTGGATGCTGCCGCCACCGTCACAAGCCGAACTGCAGTTAGGAAGCAGGAAAAGCAGTCACCCAAGCTCAATGGAGACCAGCCATCGCTTGGGACCAAAAAGAAGAGAAGGAAGAAAAAAGCCAAGAAGACCAGTGAGGCTTCCCCATTCCCATCAACAAAGGGTACAGTGGCCACGCCTGCAAACTGACCTCGGCATACAGGCCCAAGGCTCAGCTAGCCTGGAGGACAAGGTGCCCTTTGGGGACAAGTCATTTCCAAGCCCCACTTCCCTTTCCAAGTTCAAGGACTTGGCTAGGAAGTCCAAACCTGGCCCATGATTGGGGCTTGCCCAAGGGTCAGGACAAAGACAGCTGTAGAGTGAGAAGCCTAATTAAGGCCTGCCCATCGGTGCTCCCCCTTGGGGCTGGGGCAGACCTGTGGTACCAGAACATTCCATGGCCTCAGGAAAAAGGAGCCATCTACCTATTCAAGACTGTTGACCAGGTGGTAAAGCTTGTCTTCCCTATACTGTCTGAGGAGAGTGAGTGAAGGGAGAGCTTTTCCTTTCCTTCCACCTTCTCAACCTGTGTGGCAGAAAACCATAAGAAACTGAGGGAAGGGCGGCTCGGCCCAGAAGGAGTTTTTTCTGCTTCGAGGCCACACAGACTTTATACAACATTGTCTGAGAGATTTTCTCTCCCACTAGGTTTCCAGAATTTTTTTCCTCCACGTTTGTGAATGTACCATGCACGATCATGTGTCGAGCCAACCAGATTATTGAAAATAAATTGTTGAGAGACCCCAAACTTAACAAAATAGTTGGGGTTCTGCCTCTGTATTGATGCTGAATCTTGATGAGACAGTTTCAATAAACATCACTCAGGTGGAATCCTCCTGCCTACACCCCAAGGTGTGTCCCTGCACCCCAGCCTCAAGACTTCAGGAAGTATCACAGTGCTCGAAAGCAGGATTTCACACACCAGGAGTGTTCCACAGGGAAGAGGAGAAGCTCAGGGTTAAGGTGACATTCTGGCTTCCTGGCCTTGCCTTCAAGCTTCCCCAGAGCGAGACAGGTGGGACATGAGAGTGTGTGCACTGACCCAACTCCCCTCAGGCCCCTGGCCCACCTCCACCTCCCTCTGCCCGCCCAACCCCATCTGGGCAATGTGTGGACAAGCAAGAAGTTTCCAGTACTCATTTCCTCTACTCCATTCCTCATTTCCTTTACTAAAAGTTAAATAAATGTACAGGATCGCCCTTAGCTAGCTGCAAGCTGCAGGGGGCGCTGGTTCTTCCCCGGCCCTGTCCTCAGTCCCAGGGTGGGAGTGGTCTGCAAGGCCAGGTGAGGTGTGGCAGCCCCAGGGGGAGGAGGTCATGGGGCCCTGGGTTTACACAGCTGCCTTGCCTCTCCTGGCGGCACTCGGGACCTCAGGCTCCTGGGTGTGGCTGTGAACTGCCTAGACCTTCCCCTCCTCCCTCTGGGCACCTCAGCTCTGGCACGTGTTCAGGCCTTGGTGCCCTCTGAGCTTAGCGGCTTCTCCCCCAAACCAGGGAGGTGCTGCAGGGCCCCACAGGCCAGAAGCGCTGCTGCCCAGAATCCTGAGAGAACCAGACGCAATCGCAAGGCTCCCATGGGGCAGGGATGACTTCCTAACCCTGAGGGGGGCTTTCCCATAGAGGCAAGATGCCAGGCTGGCATTAGAAGGTGTGATACCCAAGGGAAAGAACAGCCAAGAAAACTGGCCATCTTGGAGACCAGGGAGAGGGATGGTCCAGGACAAGAGAAGCTGGAGAGCTGTGCATGCGGTCACTGCTAGCTTGAGCTCTCCCGGCGGTGGGCATCAGAGTAGCCACTTGGGGAAAGCTCACGTGATTGGGGGACAGGGTTGGTACAAATGGACATGTGAGCCTACAGCTGGAAGGGGAGCAGGGTGAGGGGACTGATCGGGACACAGAGGACAGAGTGGGGCCACATTGACCCTGAGCTTCTTGGAGCTCAGTGAGTCACAGCTGCACAGCCTTGTGTCCTGAGAAGTGTGGTTCCCTTGGGAGTTCCAGGGCTCTCCACAGGTATAGGCTGGGGGCACCAGAGTCCAAAGGCTGCTCCCTTCTGTTCCAAGTGACAGATTTGACCCTGAGCATCAGAAACAGTCCCTCCTATGTCTTGCTCTGCTTCCCAGCTCTCCACAGTCCCCTCTTGTGGACAGAATTAGCCCTCTGGGGTCAGGGAACCCTGGAACCCCTTCTGACGCTGACAGCAGAATAGGGACCAAGGCACAATTTTCCAGGGCAGACTGCTGTCCTGTGGCAGTGAAAGTTTCACAGGCGCAGATGTCCCAGTCACCCCCCAAGCAGGCCATGCAGGCTCCAGGCAGGGCCCAGCCCCTGGGAGGCAGTCGCCATGGTTACTGGGAAGATGAAGCCATCTGCGTGGAAATGAAGGTCTCGATGACACTGTGGTTGGATGACAGCAGGTGGCTGTGGCCATTGTTGGAGTCGGAGCTCTGGTACAGCACCAGGCTGCTGGAGGACACTGCAGGGGCAAGTGAGACAGCTGGCTGCCGGCCAAGCCCTTCCTGAACCCACCCCGCCCACCCATTCCCCATCCCAAGGGGCACTTGGCACAGAGGACACAAGGCCTCACCACCTCCCAAACTGCCGTAGATAACTAGACCCCAAAACCAAACCTCTGTGCTTGGGTCTCATCAACCCCCCAGCCAGGCTCTGGGGCCCCCCAGGGAGTGGCCACCTCAGGACATTTTAGTGGAAACATTTGAGAAGCCCTGGTGAGATGGTGTGGTTAGTTGCTAGGCTACAGTACAGTCACTGAGCCAAACATTGAAGTGTTGCAGTGGTGATGTTTTGTAACTGTGGCTAACACCTATAATCCATTGCGTGGAAGTGACGGAAATTTCTCTTGATGACATGAGTGGGTCTCATCTAATCAGTTGAAAGCTTTAGGAGCCAAAGCTGAGGTTTCCTAGAGAAAAAGGAATCCTGCCTCAAGACTGCAGCACGGACTCCTGTCTCTTTTGCCAGCCTGCTGGCCTGCCCTACAGCTTTCCGACTGCCAGCCCCACAGGCATGTGAACCAGTTCCTTAAATATACGTGTACATATGTCATTGACCCTCAAATAGTGCGGGGGGAGCTAGGGCCACCGACCCCCTGCACAGTCATAGATGTGCAACTAACTTTTGACTTCCCAAAAACTGAATTACTGACAGCCTACTGTTGACCCAGAACTGTACCAATAACCTGAACCATCAGCACATATGCTGTAGATATTATATACTGTATTCTTATATATGTATTCTTACAACAAAGTAAACTAGAGAAAAGAAAAAGTTATCAAGAACATCATAAGGAAGAGAAAGGACATTTACCGTCCTGTGCTATATTGAAAAAAACTGGTGTATAAGTGGACCCATGCTTTTCAAACCCCAGGTCGTTCAGGACCCAGCTGTATTCCTATTGGTTCTGTGTCTCACCAGAACCCTGATTGACTCCGATGGCTAAGAGAATAGGCTTTGATTTTGGACCCGGATGCAAATCCTGGCCCTGCCACCTAGGCAGTGTCAGAGGCAAGGCCAAGTCCTTCACCTTCTGAGCGTCTGCTTCTCATTTGTAAAATGGGGATGACGACTCGTGCCCGGTGGATAAAGCATGGAGCCTGGCCCATGGAGCCCTGAGTACCGGTCAGTGCAGCCACGAGGGCTGGATGGGGGAACCTGAGGCCCCCAGAGGGGGAGCAGCCACCCACAGTCACATACTTAGCAAGTGATGACCCATGGCCCCAGAGCCCAGCAGCCTGACTCCCAAGTGCCCACTGTTCATTATTGCAGACGTCGGGCATCGGGGATGGAAGTGAATGGGTCAAGGGGGATGTGACGACCTGGAGAGCCCACACTCTGTCGTTGCTATGTGGGAACACGGAGTCTCCCAATTTTCCAAGAAAAGCCAGAAACCACGATTTCTTTGTGAAAGCTAATTTTTAAAAGTGGGCAACATACTCAAACAGTGCCAAGCCCTGAGCCCAACCAGCACGCCCATGAGCTGCTTCTGGTCCACAGCACGCCCTTAGTACCCTCTACTGTCTGCTCCTTAGTACCCTCTACTGTCTCTTGCGATTACTTAATCTCTTTCCTCAACTGAGTCAGTGTGATAGTCATGTAAGATACGCCCATTTTCCTGTGGTTTCGTACCCCTCTTGGCTCACTTCAGGGGAGCACAGGGTGCCCTCTCCTTTGCTGCACACACCTTCCTCCCCAGCCGAGGGAGCAGGGAAAGGCTGCTCACCGGTGGGGCTGGCACTGAGCCGGTGGGCTGGCTGCAGGTGCTGGATGCCGGCGGGGTCCTGGCTGGGGATGTGGATGGTGGTGGCCTGAGACGCTGGCGTATGCAGCCCGGACTCACTGGAGGCCTCGGTGTCCGAGGCGAAGACCTGGGGGAACACAGCAGCCTCCTGAGCCCCGCAGAGGTGCCCTCTGGGAGGGGCCTGAGCAAGGGGCCAGGAGGGCCTGGGCCTTACCTGCTTGGTGGGTGTGAGGCTGGCCAGGGCGCTCAGGTTGGTGGTGTCGGTGATGAGCATGGTCTGCGGAAGCAGGCCCGTGTGGGTGTACTGGGCCACCTCAGGCTTGTGGCTGTAGAGTGCTGGCCAGGAGGGAGGAGAGAGAGGAGGATAAAGACACAGCACCCTGGGCCACACTGGACCCCTCTGAAGGGGGCCTCAAAGCTGGAAACTCTGGGGGAAGTGGGGCATGGGGCCTGGTAAATGGCCCAATGGAGCAGTGGTTAAGGACTCAAGACAGATTTCCAAAACTGACGGGCTAGACCCTTTCCCCAACTACAAGACCCTGCAGAGACTGGCTTGGTGGAAGGCTGGGGAGGCCCAGAACCCTCAACCCACACCCACCACCCAGGGACGACAAGTGTGAAGGGCAGTGGGAGGCACAGTGCAGCTGTACTAAGTACAGGCCGTGGCGGGGAAGGTTGGTAGCCCCCCTTAGGGGGTCAGCAGAGCAGGGGGGGCAGCATCACTCCACCTCCAGGACACCTCTCCAAAATGTAACCCAGAGTTCCACCTACAGCCCAGCCCCATGACAACGCACACAGACACCAGCAGAAAAGCACTTGAACTGCATATTCTCACATTGACTCAGATGAAACCATACACACCCGAGTATGGGCCCTCAACCAAACCCACACAGAGACACAGGCCCACAGGCCCTTATCCTCAGTTCCAAATTCCAGAAAGTTCTGAAAACCAACAGGTTTTTGTAAAGCTGTCAGTTGAGCTCATCTGGTGGCAAACTCTGACCCGAACCCAACGGGAGGTTCTGTAAGTCTTTGTGAACCCGCTCATGGCTTTCTCCCTTCTGCAAAAGTCACAGGGCTTAGATGACAGGACACTGCCCCGAGGCCTCCCGGGAGTGTGGTGGTATGTATGGTGGACACCCCGGGTATCCTCTCTAAAGTCGGGGAAGTACTGAGTTCTGAGATACACGGGGCCCTGCGCGTTTCAGAGAGAGGATCAGACCTTCCTCCCACGCGTGGGTGTGCACCCACAAACACCGATGGACACCCACAGGCACACCCACTCACAGAAACTCGTGTGCACACACGACCACGCACATTCACACCCCGACACACATTCAGGCCCCCAGACACGCATCTGAGCCCCTGCAGACCGCCTCATCACCAAAACAGACCGAAGCATGTGCCCCCAACACACACACACACACACACATGCGCGCGCTGCTAAGCCACCCTGTCGCCTCATCTGCTCCTAGACACCCTGCCTCTCCCACCCCTTCCCCCAGCGTGGGGCTCGGGGTGCTTACCGTGGGGGCTCTGCAGCTGGGCCATAGTGGCCATGAAGGGGCTCTGGGCCACATGGCTCTGCATGGGGGGCATGAGTGGCTGCTGGTAGGACGGGTGCAGCGGCTGGGAGAACTGGACGGGCTGCAGGGTGGTGAGGCTGCTGCCCATGCTGTTGATGACTGGTACACTCTGTGCCTGAGTGGAGGCCAGGCCTGCAGCGGGAGGAACAGGAGTCAGCCTGGCCTCCTACTGCCTCCATTGCCTTCACTGCCTCCACTGCCTCCACTGGCCCAGCACTGACCCCCGGACACTGTCCCTCCCTCCCAGAGCCAGTGGGGCGGGGGAGGAAGGGGAAAGGTGACCAGGAGACACCTTTGCACTAGGACCTGGCGCTAACTTATATGGTCTTAGCAAGCCACTCCCCCTCTCTGAGCCTCTAATTCATTTTATGGGCAGTGGGTGTGTCCAGTTAGGTTCCCTGGAGACCCAGGGTTCCACAGCAGTGCATAGGCCCTGCGGTTTAACGTTGTCCCCCCTCCCAGTAGCTCCCTATCTGTCAAATATATTCAGCCTCTGTATAATGGTGCTTGCAAAGGAAGTCTTTCCGGGCTTAAGAAAACTAAACAAACAAAAAACACCCAAAAACCTACAAGATTTTGATCTCCTTTTCCGTGCCCGGTTTTCCCATAGACATTTTGCCTTCTGAGACACTATATAATGTCTGTACTGTGTGTGCTGTCTGCCTTCCCACCCGGAGCCATTGAGATTTTGGTCTCCCTTGTGTGTCACTGAGGTGGCATTGTGCCTGGCACAGCGCATGCACTCAGTAAGTCTATGAATGAATGAATGAGTCCCAGTGGCTCCTCTGGCTTCTGGATCCTGTGGGGTCCCTGTGAGCCCTCCCACCCGGGTGCCCCATGCCCACCAACTTACCAATAACCAGGGTGGAGGCACCTGTGTTGGTGAACGTGGGGGCCAGGGAGGCAGGCTCACCAGGCCCAATGGCCATGACCCCAGGAAGTGATGCCATGATGAGATTCTGGGGCTGTTGGTTGAGGCCTGGGGAGGTCTGCTCCAAGCTGTGCAGGGCTGTCAGGGTGCTGACAGGGGGCAGGGGGCCCCCAGTTGCTGAGACCTTAGAGGGGAAACCAAGCTGAGCCTGGGTGAGGCCCCACACTGTCTCCCTGGGGACCACTCCAGAATCTCCCAGCCAAGGGAAGGTGGAAGATGGGTCTGGATGGGTCTTCCTCCCCTGTGGGGTGTGGGGACACTCACCAGCTTGGCATCGGTGCTCAGCAGGCTGTGGCTGGGCTCCAGGCCCGTGGGGGACACTTGATGCAGGGAAGCAGACACTGTCACCAAGGGACCACCGCTGCTTGAGGGCACTTCCGCCCCCTCACTGGTTGCTGGCTGTCCATAGCGCACACCTGGAACGGGAGCCACGGCCAGCATCAGCACCCCACATCCCTGCCCTCCGTGGCCCTCATCGCTCCAAACTGCCCTAGTTAGCTCACTCGCCCCATCTTTCTGTGTGTGGCCAACAAACCTCACTTAAACGTCCCCCTGCCAGGTCCTGGGCTGGCTGCTTCCAACTCCCCGAAGGCAAGACCTGCATCTCACTAGCTCTATGCCCGCTGTGGGCGGGAGCTATGCGTGATAGGCAGGAGGTGTGCAATGAAAGACATTTGGGTCAAAATGAACGGAAACTGATGAACTGAAACTGCGGGGAACGGAGTTTAATAGAAGGAACCGGAATTAGTTCAATGTACTGGAATCTGGTTGAATTGAACCCAAAATGAATTGAAGTAGGTTGAGCATATTGGAGTTGAACCAAACCAGATCAAATCAAATTGGATTGAACTGAACTGAGTTGTACAAAATTAACTTAATTTCCTTGGATTATATTTAGCTGGACAGAGCGGAATGGAAGGGAACTCAGTTGGATTATAGTGAGTTGAATAGAACGGAATTGAATCCAATTGAACTGAAGTGAAAGGAATTGAGTTGAGTTGATCATAAATGAATGACCTGAATGAAAGTGCCCTGAGTCAAGTTCGGCCAGATCGAATGGCATGGCGTGGTCACTGGGGTGGAGAGGAGGGGACCAGATAGAGGATGGAGGAGGGTAACGAGTAGAGGGGGGTGATAAGGAACCAAGTTGAAGTGCGAAGGGGTCTGGGTGGTTTTTGCCGCTGGTGTGGTGCTCCCTAGCTCACCAGCCTGCCATCTGTGCCCTCTACCCACTATTTCATCCCCCCCGCACACAAAGCACTCACCGTGGACCTTACTGGGGGAGAGGGCAGGTGGGGGCAAGCCTGGGGAGCTGTGGGCAGGCAGTGTGGGGCCCGGGCCTGGCCCTGGGGGCGGCCCACTGTATGTGTCCATGGCCAGCTTGTGACGGAAAGCTTCTTCCTTGCGCCGATTGGCAAACCAGTTGTAGACGCGCACCTCCGTGACGAGGTTGGAGCCCAGTCCCTGGGCCTGCGACGGAGACACCCCCCTCTGGATGCACTCCGCCCTGCAGAAATGGCCACTCGTGAGCCTCCAGGCCAGGCTCAGAGGAACCCTCCCCAGGAGCTGGAGATAGGGGAGAGAGTCCCAAGACGTAGGCTTCTCCCTTAGTATTGAGAGCTGGCAGATCTGGGTTCTCATCCCAGTGCTGCTGTGTGACCCTGAGCAAGGGTCTTAACCTCTCTTAGTATCTCCATTCATAAGTGAGCAAAATAGCCATAGGGTCATAATGAGGGTGAATGAAATGAGCAGCCCCTCAAGGACTGCTGGGATGGGTGGGGAGTGGGTGCTAGGAATGGAGCTAGGTTCCAGACACTAAGCGGGATCTGAGTGCTCCTGGGCCAACAGCAAGAGCGCTCAAGGACTGGGGAGCCTCAGAACTCAGAGCCACCCTCCCCCAGCCTCTCCCCCACCCTGCCCCAGCCCTGCCGACCCACCAGACATCCTACCTGTTGCACTCCTCCACCAATGCCTCTCTCTCCTCCTTGCTGGGGTTCTTCTGCCTCTCGTAGGCCTGGAACAGGATCTGCTGGGAGGCCGGGCCCCACTTGAAACGGTTCCTCCGCCCCTTCTTGGTTGGCAGCTCGTCACCTGTGGGCTCTTCAATCAGCCCACCCTGCCCTGCGTGGGTGAACTCTGTAGGCAAACACATAGCCGTAAGCAGGGCGCTGGCCACTCCCACCTGGCCACCTCAATTCCTCCAACCACGCTTCTGATTCTTTCTCATTTCCAAGGTCTTGAGCCAACGGAGCTTACAGCTAGAACGTAGAAATCCAATCCAGTGATAACAAACAGCAGGTGTGCCACCTGTCTCAACCCGTGCCCCAGGCAGACATCGCTAATCAACCCCTGCACAGTTTTCTACTGCGCCCAGATGGAAGCTCATGATCCTTCTCAATACAAGGTCAGGAAAGCATTGGTATTTGTTCAGATTTAACACATTTGCTCTCTTATTTTACAGACGAAGAAGCTGAGCTCAGAGAGGCTGAATTTCTTTCCAGGGCGGCACAGTAGAACAGAAACTTGAACCACATCTCTTGAGTAGATTCAGAGCTATTTTAAACTCCTCGGATCTGGAAATCACACTTAACATGCAAGTGTTAGCCAGGAGAAGGGAGACCCAGCCAGCCCTCGTCAGCTGGTTCCACCTTAATGGAAACGCTTAGATTGTCCCTGAGCAAGGAACCGAGAGACTAGAACAGATAAATGCAAAGCCATCTTTGGGGGAGGGGAGGCAGGGAGAGTGAGTCAGGGAGGGCAGACACTGTGCCTTCACCATCCAAGTGGTTGGGACCCTGAACCAGGAGAAGGACATTAGGGCACAGCTGAGGCACTCTGAACAATAAAGTAAGTACGGACTTAACAATAGTGTGACAGTGCTGGTTTGTTAATCATCCCAAATGTCCCCTACTCGTGTTAATAATAGGGAAAACTGGGACTGGGGTAAACTAGATTCCTCTGTACTACCTGCCCAGAAGGTCTACACTTGTCCTAAATTAAGAGTTTGTTATGTGTGGGGGCCTGGGTGGCTCAGTTGTTAAGCATCTGTCTGCCTTCCGCTCAGGTCATGATCCCGGGGTCCTGGGTTCAAGCCCTGCATCAGGCTCCCTGCTAGGTGGGAAGCCTGCTTCTCCCTCTCCCACTCCCCCTGCCTGTGTTCCCTCTCTTGCTGTGTCTCTATCAAATAAATAAATAAAATCTTTAAAAAAAAAAAGTTTGTTATGTTATTTAAGTTTTACCTGCTAAGAAAGGTAAATTAAAGCCATGCTAGTTTTCTAAAAACACTTAGTGATAGTGCCTTCAAAGTACATCATATACAATTCCAGCCACCTGAGACCCAAAGGATGCCCCTGTTGGGTACAGGTGGCAGGAACACTGGGTCCTAGGGCATCGGTATGTGTTGCTATTTCTTTTTTAAAGATTTTATTTATTATTTGACAGAGATACAGTGAGCGAGAGAGGGAACACAAGCAGGGGGAGTGGGAGAGGAAGAAGCAGGCTTCCCACTGAGCAGAGAGCCCGATGTGGGGCTTGATCCCAGGACTCTGGGATCATGACCTGAGCTGAAAGCAGACGCTTAACAAGTGAGCCACCCAGGTGCCCCTGTGTTGCTATTTCTGCACAAATAAGCAATCAGTGATCATTTTTGTAAGGAAATATTAAAATTTTACCATAGTGGTTGCTCAGTAAATGTTCAGTAACCTAATGTTACCTAACCTAATTAACCTAACTTTTTGGTATTTTCAGTTTAAGATTTTATTCATTTATTTATTTTAGAGAGAGAGGGAGAGAGCATGTGCAAGCAGGGGGAGGGGCATGGGGAAATCCCAAGCAGACTTCTCACTGGGGCTTGATCCCAAGACCCTGAGATCAGGACCTGAGCTGACAACATGAGTCGGACACTTAACCGACTGATCCACCCTGGCACCCCAATTAACTTAATGTTTTAATCAGCCCCTTGATAAAACCAATATCCTAGTTTGGGGGGGCGTTGGGCAGAGGGAGAAAGAAAGGATGTTAAGTAGGTTCCACACCCAGTGCAGAGCCCGACAAGGGGCTCAATCTCGTGACCTCTAGATCATGACCTGGGCCAAAGTCAAGAGTCAGATGCTTAACTGCCTGAACCACCCAGGTGCCCCTACCAATATCATCGTTTTAAAAAATAAGTTATATAAATGATCATCACAGCTTTTAAATTTAAAAAGTTGTGGGGTTTTTTTGTTCAACAAAAATGGTAAATAGTAGATACTCAATAAATACACCTGGCTGGCTCGATCAGTGGAATGTGCGACTCTTGATCTCAGGATTGTGAGTTCGAGCCCCATGTTGGGTATGGAGAGGACTTAAAAATAAAATCTTTTAAAAAGGATAAATAAGGGGCACCAGGGTGGCTCAGTGGGTTAAAGTCTCTGCCTTCTGCTCAGGTCATGATCCCAGAGTCCTGGGATTGAGCCCCATATCGGGCTCTCTACTCAGCAGGGAGCTTCCTCCCTGCTCTGCTTCCTCCTCTCTCTCTGCCTGCCTCTCTGCCTACTTGTGATCTCTGTCTGTCAAATAAATAAATAAAATCTTTTAAAAAAAATTTTTTTAAAGGATAAACAAATAAATAAATATTTAAATGAGGTATAGCTTGCTCTCTCTCTCTTAAGCTCACCTGCTCTTCTATCTTGAGAATGTACTTTTCACTTTAATAAACTTTCCAGCTTGAAAAAACAACTTATCACCTCGTAAAAAATAGATAAATAAGTAAATAAATAAGTGAATATTAAATGAGTGAGCACATCAATACATGAATTTGAGGACTTTAACATTTTAATAAATGTTTAGGAAGCATGGGAGCAAATAGTTGATTTTTTTAATTACCATACATGCAAATTGTCACCATGTCTTCATAAGGAGCTACGGGAATATCTATCAAAGATTTTCAAGTACATACTCCCTGACCCAGAATCCCACTCCTAGGAATTACTTTACAGACAGAGTCTTTACAGACAGAGTCTTGTGTGAGCACATCTTCTTTGAAGTTGGTTATAGCAGCACATTGGAAAAACCCTAAAAGTCTAAAAGTCTTTGGTAGGGAGCCAGTTAAACAAGTAACAGTGTCTCCAAATAACAGTAGCCAGCAGCTCTTCAAAGAGCACAGGGGAAAAAAAAGAAAAATATATATGCATGTATGTATGTATTATATATTATTATATATTATATATTGTGTAGATATGCATAAAATATCTCTGGAAGGATGCATGAGACCAGGAATGTCCATTAGGAGGACACCTAATTTTTATTGTAAACTCTTTATTTTCCCCTATTTTTTTAAACTAATATGTAGTACCTTTTTTAAAAAAACGTGGGTAATTAATAAAAGAAATTTAAAAAAAAAATTTTTTTAGGGACACCTGGGTGGCTCAGTTGGTTAAGCATCTGCCTTCAGCTCAGGTCATGATCCCAGGGTCTTGGGATTGAGTCCCACATCGGCTCTCTGCTCCTTGGGGAGCCTGCTTCTCCCTCTCCCTCTGCCTGCCACTCCCCTTGCTTGTGCGCTCGCTCTCTCTCTCTCTCTCTCTCTCTCTGACAAATAAATAAGTAAAATCTTTAAAAAAATTTTTTTACACATAGGCTCAAAAGTGTGAGTGCACTTGGGATTTTGTGGGGTGTGATGTCTGAGTAAGGAAATGCAGCATTCCCTGAACAACAGTGGGGCCGATCTCCCAGGGATTGCAGGGAAAGATTCCCCGAGCATACACCTTGTCTCTGAGCCTTTACTCGGGCCACTCCTTCTGCCCAAAACACCTTTCCCTGTGTCTCCACGGGCCAACATCCCACTCAGACTTCAAGACTTAGTCTGAAAGTTCTCCTTCTGGTGCGGTCCTTCCTGATGCCCTCGCCTCCCTGTGGAAGAACAGATTACTCTCTGGTCCTCTGTCAGCTTAATATCTTGAAAAACTTTATGTAGTACTATGCCCCCTGGGCCTGGCGTATGGTGATCGCTCCATAAACCCTCGCATTTACTGTTGTTTTGATCGTATTGTGAAACATGTCTGGTTGCATCGTAACGATCTATTCTACACACAGCTCCTAGAAGGCAGGGACCCAATTCATCCATCCTCAGATGCCCGGGACCAGCCTACCCTCTCCCCCAGGGCACCTTGTGCCAAACAAGTCATATGTGCCCATTGAATCCTGCTGACTTCTTCTCAGCTGCCCGGTCCCAGTAACACAGGGGAGAAGCTCCCGGCCCCCACCCCCAAGCGGCAAAGAGTCCCGGGCCCTGCCAGGGAGGACGGGGCTGTGCTCGTTACTTACGCTGGGCCACCTCTCGCTGCTTGCGGACATACCAGGTGTACAAGGCGGCTCGCTTCTGCGTCTTCATGGGGGTGCCCTTGTTCAGGTGCTGGGACAGGTGCGACTGGTTGAGGCCGGTGGTGTCGACCACCTCCCTCTGTGGGATGTTGTGCTGCTGCAGGTAGGACTTGACCATCTTGGCCACGCGCCATGGGTCCTCCCTAGGAGGAGGACAACGACAGAGCCTGCTCAGTATGGGGGTGCAGGGGGTACAGGCAGGGCTGGGGGTTGTCAGCCCTGAGAGTGGGGATTGTGGACGGAAGCAGGTGTGGAGCCCCAGACCTACACTCAGACTCCAGGACAGCAAGGTAAGGGCACTCATGCCGGCTCATAGGGACAGAGTTGGAGATACGAACAGACTCCCGCCAGAAGCTGTACAAGCCAGAGAGGGAAGACCCTCACCTTTGTGCCTCCTTTAAAGATCCTCCCCCCATCCTACCTAGAAATGTTATTTGTGGTTATGTCTTATCCACTGTGAGAGAGCTGTACACACTGTGAGGGCAGGAGCCATCCGATTCTCAGCCCCCAAACTAGGCCTGGCAGAATGTTTGCCCGTGGTGAATGCAGGAGTGAATGAAGGGTGCGTGGGTGGAGGTCAGGTAAATGGGATGGCGGGGGATGAATGAACCGGAGGTAGATGGGTAGGTTATTAGGGGGATGGATGTATGGATGGTTGAAGGAGACCTCCTGGGGAAAAAATGGGTCTGAAAACAAGGAGAGAAACATGACTCTCTCACATTATAGCTAGGGCCACTGAGGCTAAGAGTGCTTGTGTTGTATCTTTTGCCCAAGGTCACAGAGCCAGCCCAGCAGAGTCCCCTCCTGCCTGAAGGGATTCCGTTCTAAGTCAGCCTATCAGGTAAAAATCACAGAAAGTCTTATCTTAAAAAGATGCATTTCGGGGCACCTGGGTGGCTCAGTGGGTTGAGCCTCTGCCTTCGGCTCGGGTTATAATCCCAGGGTTCTGGGATCAAACCTCACATCAGGCTCTCTGCTCACCGGGGAGCCTGCTTGCTCCTCTCTCTCTCTGCCTGCCTCTCTGCCTACTTGTGATCTCTCTCTCTCTGTCAAATAAATAAACAAAATCTTTCAAAACAAAACAAACAACAACAACAACAAAAAAAACCACCTTCTGATAATCTATACCAAAACTTAGACTGTGCCCTGGCCAGTTTCCCTACAGACTGGTGGGGGGCGGGGGCGGGGGGCAGTTCCTGATGAAGGAGTTACAGATTGGTATTCAGAGCCTCCCTGCAAAAAATACATATATTGTGTGTGTTTGAACCCCTGGATCTCACTCTGTGGGCTAAGACTCTCTCACCAAGAGACTCAAGGGACCTGCAACCATCCATGATTCATGTTCCCGTCTGCTGCCCCCGGTGGGGAGTGGGGGTAGGGTGTCTGATTCTCTCCCTCTGCTGTTCCATCACCCTCCTCTCCAGAGCTTGTGTTACAAATACGGAGGCAAAGAAAAACAGCTGAGTGCAGCAGTGCTGGAAATGGGCAAAGCTGGGGTTTGACCCCAGCTCTGTGTGGCTCCAAAGCCTGAGGTCCTCTTCCCTTTGACTGAGCATTTTGCCACTAAGAATTTGAGCTTTCCAACATCTGCACGTGTGATGAGTAGCCCACGTAGGGGGCCGCTCGTTGCTGTGTTGCTTGCCACAGCAAAATAGCGGAAATGAGCTGAGTGTCCGGCAGAAAGGGTGCTGCTTCAAGTGGATGCTCCCATAAACACGCCCTGACTCCCATAAACACGCCCTGAGGAAGCCCTGCTGGCCCCCCCAAGACGGGACAGAGTCTGGCTCTGCTATGCTGTTGCTGTAAAATCTGAAATGGCACAAAGGAGTCCGGCGTGTTTCCTTGGGTCTGCGTGAGATCCCAGAACACAGAAGAGACTAGCGACATCAATTGACTCCAGATGGGAATAGGGTGCTGGGGACAGGGGCAGAGGGACCGTGTCCTCTGCTGCTTTTCTGTGCTTTTCAAATAATGTAATATAATGTTAGACAATAGGCAATACATGCATATAGAACATTTAAAACTCAACTGCGAAAAAAACAGAAAGCAAACAAACCCCCAGTACTCTGAAGCCCACCCCGTACCGCCTTCTCCTCTTCTCTCCGTCCCAAGCGGCCAGCCTCGCCTCGCCTCCTTGACACTACCCTTCTCCGGTAGGAGAGCCCAGAGCCTTTCAGCAGCCCTGCCCTGTGACTCCCTCTTTTTTATCAGCAGTTCCCATACACGTGGGTAGGAAAGGGAGACAGGGAGGGTCGGATCTGAATTGGTCAGCGATCGTACGGCAAAATCCCAGCTGTGTAGAAATGATAGATGTGAGAATCCTTGTTTCTTGAGTATTTCCCATGAACCAGGCATTGTGCTAAGGGCTGGTCATGTAAATCTTACCATAACCCTGCGAGGTAGGGACGACTTGTGTGCCTGTTTCACAGATGAGAAAACTGAGCCTCAGAAAGGCGAGCACTTGTCCAAAGTGACCTAGCTGGGACTCCAGAATCTTTTGCTTTGCCCAGATCCACCCCCCCCCCCAGCTCTCCCTGAGCTCTTCTTCCTCCCTGCATTCAGGGGCTCCTAGGATCCTCTTTCTCCACCCCTCCTCTGCTCCCCGGGTGCAAGTCAGAGCCTGGAGGGAAGGGCAGTACAAAGTCCAGCCTTTGCTTCCAGGCAAACATGTTTATCTGATTCTGGAGCGACTGCGGGATGGCCTCCCCCCTCCCCCTAGCCCCAGGCATCACCATCCTGAGCAACCCTCCCTCCCTCCCCTCCCCCTTCCCCCTAGAGAGAGAATGAGCTCAGTCTCCCTCTCAGCCAGGCCTCCCAGCTCAAACTGAAGACTTACTGTCTCATCACTGTCCGTTTGACACCGTGTGTGTGTGTGTGTGTGTGTGTGTGTGTCTCCCCTACTTTTTCTCTGCCTGGCTCTCTCCTTCTCTGTCTCTCCTGTCTGTGTGTATATCTCTGCTGTTCGCTCTGTCCCTTCCTCCCACCCACTCCCCACCACACACACTCACTCAGTCAGTCACCCTCAGTCTCCAGACACCTGACTTTCCAGGACAGTTGCCCCAACCCAGAACTAACAGGCCACGTCTCCAGGTAGCCCTGCTTTCCCTCTAATGGGTCTAAGAGTCTAGCCAACCTGGCTTCCCATCCCAGCATGGCGCCCTAGCATGTCCTGCATGTGTGCCCCGCACACTCACGGTTCCCGTGGGAGGACCGACTGAGTTTCAGATAGGAGTGAACCACATAGAGCAGGGCCTGGGACATAGTAAGTGCTCAGTAAAAAAAAAAACAATTTGTCACCACCATCACCATCACGGATGATGTGGCCATGGGACCCCCAGCCCTGCCGCAGAGGGAAGAGGGCCCAGAAGAGGTAAAGATTGGCCCACATCTCTTCTTCCCACCTCCTACGGGTTCTGGGAGGGGTCAGGCAGAGTTTCAAGACTCTGGGCCTTTGGCTTGCTGGCCCCTGGGGTTTCAGAGGGTCCAAGGCTATGGAGCTCGGAGACCAGCCAGAAGGGCCACACGTCTGGAGGGACAGTGGACTTCTCCGTGCTTGGAGGGGGTGGTGCAGAGAAGCTTCCCATCTCGGGTTGAATTGGAGCTCTGCCACTCACTATCCATGCAGTTAGGACCTTGGCAAATTGCTTCACCTCTGTGTGCCTCAGTTTCCCCAACTGTGATACAGGGCTAAAAAAGTTCATAGGTTGCCAGGAGAAGAGAAGTTTAGCGCATTTGTAAGCAGTTCCATGAGCTCTAGAGCACCGTGTGGAAGGGAGTGGATGTGAGGTTAACAGGGAGAATGACTCCGGAGGATAAAAAGGGGAATAAACCTATCAAGGATTTATCCTTGCAGGCAGCCTCAAGGATGCTGCAGAGCGTGGGACTAGGAGGACCCGGGTCCAAGTCCCCGCCTTACCACTTTGTAAATTACCTTGGGCAAGTCACTTTGCCTCTCTAAGCCTTAGTTTGCTTATCTGCAAAATGGGACTATTGCTCATAGCAACAGTTTACCGCACTTACATGCTATTTAACCCTGTGGGTGTTATATCGTCTCTGCCTTGCAGATGAAACAAGGGCTCAAAGATGTGAAATCAGGTGCTGAAATTAGGGTGGGGCTGAGTTGGGATTTGAACCCATGGAGGTTGGCCTCAGTCACGGATGTTAGACTGTCCCACCTTGCCCATTGTCTTCCTGGGTCTGGATGCCCTGGTGCTACCTGTTGGAGAGGATCAGAGTCCCTCAGGTTGAAGTTTGAGCTGCTCAGGGGCAGGGAAGACCCAGGAGGACACCAAGGAAGGAGCCCTTGGTACAGGATGCTCCCTTGGCCATAAGAGCAGATGTCCCTAGGGCTTCAGGGAATCCTAGCCACTGATTAATTCATGCTGTGTTTTAGCCACTGGTCTGGATATCAGGGGTAAGAGTGGTGAACAAGGACACACTGGCCTTCCCTTTGAAAAACTGATGTCATGGCAGGAGACAGAAAACAGGCAAAAACAGATCATCTTAAGTACCGTTAAGGGACAAGAGAAAGTAACAGAAGATAGTGGAAGAGGGAGTGTAGTGGGAACTACATTTACATGGCGGTAGTGAGGGAGGGAGCAAAAGGAGGAGAGGGAATCGGTCATGGGACGATCTAGAAAGAAGTATCCAGGCAGAAGGAGTAGCACACGCAAAGGCCCTATGGTGGGAATCAGCAAATTCCATGTAACTAGAAGAAAGTGAATAAGGGGCAGAGTGCCTGCAAGAAGAGATCAGGGAATCAGGGCAGGGAATTTGAGTTTTAGTCATTGGCCAGCTAGGGAAACTAAGGCAGGACAAGAGACTTGCCCAAGGTCACACACTGAATGAAGGGTGGAAGTCTGAGGGAAGAGCTCGGTTCCTGCTGTGACCTCAGGCATGAAGCACCCCAGTGGGGAGGCCCCCAGGACCCACCCAGCCTCTTCCCACTGTCTTCTCCAAAGAAATGGCGTCCACGGGAAACCCTGCCCCTGAACCATCCTTTCCAGCCTTAACCTCTCCAACCCAGGGCTGTCCAGGCCTTCATCAGGGGTGCCCACCCCCGACTCCCTCCTGTGCCCAGAGGGTAGAGCCCCGTTTTTTTTTCCCCCTCGGGGCGTTTTCAGATCCCTTTTGTTACCTGAACAATAAGTAACCCAGGTAGTTAGTTATAAACTCCGCAGGAACAAGGAGCTGGTTGATAATTTATAGCAACATCTCAAATTTAAATGGAAAGTAAATAGCATGCTGTTAGCATTAAAGAAAACCCAATCCGGGCAGGCAGAAAGCACTCTAGCCTTACTGCAGCTTGGGGTGCCTCACTCTCTCCCCTGCCCCTTCTCCCAGCTGGGAGGGAGCCCCTCTGCCCTCCGGGCTCTCCTGCTCCCCTGGGCTTCTCCAGGCCTCTCCATCTCCCCCCATGCCCCTCTCTCTCTCTCTCCCTCCGTGGATCCTTGCTCTCCCTCAGCTTCCAGGTCTCTGCTGGTCCCCAGGGAGCACTTTGACCTCTGCTCCCCCCTCAGGTGCTGTGGATGAAGCCTCACCCCCAACCCACCATTCCACCAAAGGGGCTGCTGATCCAGAGGCCCCACCCAGCCAGGTAAGAAAGGCCCTTGGTACCCCCTGCCCCTACTCCCACCGGAAAGCCCCCAGTCCCATTTGGGACCCGGAGCAGGTCTGGCGCAGCCCCACCCTGTCCTGGTCGCCCTGGCTCTGGGTCTGGCAAGACCTGACTCTGCCCCTCCCCTGCAGCCCAGTAGGGCCCTTTGCCCTCTTCTTCCTGCCAAGTCAGGGGGGCCCTGGCTGCTCTCCTGCCCCCTGCCCAGGCCCTCACAAGTCTGGGCAGACCCTGAGGCCTCCCCCCACCCCAAGCTGGGATCAGGACCTTGGACAGAAAAGAGATAGTCCGGTAGAGAGCCTCTTTGGGGCTCTTCCTCCCACTGCCCAGTCATGGCAATTGAGAGACCAAACAGAGTGGCTGTGGAGTCCCAGCTGGGTGGCCTTAGTCAAGCTACCTCCCCTCTTTGGGCCTCAGTTTCCTCATCTGCGAGGCAGTTATCCCCAGCTTCTTTCCAGCATTCATCTTGACATTCTCCGACCATTTGCATGTGAAACCCCAGCACAGGGTCGGACTGTTAGAATTCCAGTTTAGGAGCCTTTGGGGAGGGCGGTCTCTGCAACCCCTAGACCCCTACCCCTCCCACTCCTGCTGGGTAAGAGGTTGGTTGGCCCAGGCCTCCCCAGGTCACCATCTTTACAAGTTAATGATCACAGGCCTTATCAGAGCCTTTTACCGTTTATAAATTTATAAAACAAAAGAGAAATAATAAAGCTCGTGGGTAATTAGTAACCAGGTCAGCTTTGCTGAGGAGAGGGGAGGCAGCGGGCTCAGACCCACCCAGTTCTCCGGGAGGGGAGTTGGGGAGCCAGCCAGTGGATGGGGGTGCACAATGGGGAGACCTCACTGGCACACACCACTGGGGGGGGGGGGCTGAGGCTGTGTAGGAAAGGGGAACAGGTCCTGCCCTGAGGTTCCATCTCCCTCAGGTAAGATCTGGGCTTTCCTGGCTTAATGCTTGGGTCCCTGGGTGGCAGAGGGAGCCCCTAAAACCCCAGCCTCGGCCCTCTTTCTCACTAACCATGCTTCCTGGCCCCGGAGCCTGCAATCTGAGTGCTTAGCGGGGAGGTTAGGGTTTGGGGAGTGGAAAGGGCCATGGTGGCTAACAATTCCCACCCACCCTCTAGTTCTCCAGTTCTCTAGGCACGTAAATTCTAGACGTGCCTGCTTTTCCCCGATCTCAAAGCTCCCCTGGGGAATGCCCTTACTTCCCCAGCCCTGGGCTGAAAGCCTTGGCTCGTGGGGCCTTGGGACTTCGCAGAGGGCCAGGCTGGAGGGCTGAGATGCTCCGGGATGGGAGCAGGGATTCCCCTGAGCTCTCGTGAGCCCCATCCCCAACAGCCAGGCTAAAACCTGCAGCTTGGGGAACTCTGGGCTCAGAAGAAAGGCTAGTCAGGAGCTGGGGCGGGGGTGGGGGTCCTCCCTGGGCTCCTTGGATGCTGGGACAGGGGAGGGGTCCTTACTGCAGCAAGGTCTCCACCACGGCTTTCTGGTGGGCTGCTTCCTCAGGGCTGAGGTTCTCCAGCTCTTTGAGGATGGGCGGCGTGAAGTCTTCCCCATCGTCGTCCGTCTCGTCCTCGGAGCCCCTCGCTTCCCCCAGCCCATTGGGCAGCTCAGCCAGTTCCCCCCGACTGCCGCCGCAGGATTCCCCCTTGTCCAGGGAGCCATCTCCAGCCAGCAGGCAGGGCCCCGGCTCACCCAACGCCTGGATCAGGGCCTCCTTGCTCAGGCCGGACTCGAGCAAGGCCCCCAGGAGCTCCGTCTGCAGCTGGCTCAGTTTAGAAACCATGGCTCTGCCACCACTGGGGCCACGAGGCCTAGGGCCACCAAACCGGCAGCCTTCCCCACTGAGTGGGCCGTCTCCTTGCTGGCCGACCAGCAGGCAGGCACAAACCAGGCTCCTTTCACCTACTGCCCCCCCAAACCCCACAAACCAAGCCCTGTGGGCACCCCCAACCCCCAACCCCGGCCCCAGCGGCCAGTGAATCAGGGCCCCTGCCCGCTCTGTTTACATTGGAGCTGGGGAAATTCTCCAAGGTTCATATTTATCCGTGTGCTTAGCAAAGGGACTGAACTTTGGACTTCAGCCCTGCAAAGTGCGGGCCTCATGGCAGTGCAGAGGGACGGGGAGCCGAGGCCTTCAACGGGAGTGGGCAGAGGGGAGGGTGGGGGAGGCAGGAGGTGGGGGAGAGGGCAGCCAGAATGGAAGGAGCTGGGGGGGCCACGGAGGACTTTAAGTGAACAGCTTTGGGTCCTGCCCCTGAGGACTTTGTAGGGGGCTCAGGCTGAGACAGGACAGCGAAAAGAGCAGGTTTCCCTTGGGAACTAAAGCCGGAAAGGGTCCTAGGCAGATGGGCCAGCTCTCCTCAAGGTCAGGGCTAGGTCACAACCATTTTGGGTGTGGGATTCACCTCCAGGCCTCCCCGTAAGAAAGACATGTTGACTTAAGTCTATGCTCATCTATAAAATACGACATTGCCTCATTGTATCCCCCTAAGAGCTGTGAGTAGGTACAGGGATTATCCCCATTTTACAGACCAGAAAACCAAAGGCTCTGAGAGGTGAAAGAACTTGCCCAAAGCCTCAGAGCTAGCAAGGGACCAAACTTGGAAGGTGGGAACAAGGCAAGGCCGGGCAGGCACTTGACTCGTGTACATTTTAAGGGGGGCATCAGTAAACAGTAATTAATGGAGTGCCTGGGTATCTGCCTTCAGCTCAGGTCATGATCCACGATTCTGAGATCACGCCCCACACTGGGCTCTCTGGCCACCGGGAAGCCTGCTTCCCCCTCTCTCTCTGCCTACTTGTGATCTCTCTCTCTGTCAAATAAAATCTTAAAAAAAAAAAAAAAAGAGCTCAGTAATTGAGAAAAACTGTATTTTTATACAATATAGTAAAAAACAAAATTAATGCAAACCTCAAAAAAGAATTAAAAACATACCCACACAAGAGCCTGCATGTGAATGTTCATAGCGGCATTACTCATGATAACCAAAGTGGGGAGAAAACATAAATATCTATCAATGGACAGTTGTGTGAGTAAGATATAGTGAATCCATGGTGTGTTATGGTATGTTATGGTACGTTATGGTATGTTATTTGGCCATAAAAAGGAAGGAAAGGCAGATACTCGCTACAGCATAAGTGGTCCTTGAAAGTATTGTGTGCAGTGAAAGAAGCGGTTGCAAAAGGCCGTCTATGATTCCACTTCTAGGAAATGTCCAGAAGCGGCAAATCTATACAAAGTCCATGACTGGTTGGAGGTGGGGTGGGGCATTGTTGGGGAGGGGGAAGGACTGCTTCATGGGTATCAGGATTTCTGTCGGGATGATGAAAACATTCTAGAATTGACTAGGTGATGTCTCACAACTCTGAGAATAACTAAAAACCGATGAATTGAGCACTTTACAGGGTGGATTTTATGATACAAGAGCCAGTAGAATATGATTTTTAAATTCAGGCAAAAATATCTGGTAGGGACGCCTGGGTAGGCATCTGCCTTCTACTCTGGTCTTAGTTCCCGGGTCCTGGGATCGAGTCCCTTATCCAGCTCCTTGCTCAGTAGGAAGCCTGCTTCTCCCTCTGCTTGCAGCTCTCCCTGCTTGTGCCCTCCCTTCCTCTCTCTGGCAAATAAATAATTCTTTTTTTTTTTTTAAGGCTCTGATGGGGGTGCCTGGGTGGCTCAGTGGGTTAAAGCCTCTGCCTTCGGCTCAGGTCGTGATCCCAGGGTCCTGGGATCGGGCTCTGTGCTCAGCAGGGAGCCTGCTTCCCTTCCTTTCTCTCTGCCTACTTGTGATCTCTGTCAAATAAAATCTTAAGTCTCTGATGAACAAAATACTAAAATTTTATTTTATTTTTTTAAGTAAGCTCTATGCCTAACATGGGGCTTGAACCCCTGACTCCCTATGATCGAGAGTTCCATGCTCCATCAACTGAGCCAGCCAAGTGCCCCTAAAATACAATTTTTTTTTTTACATAGCTTTGGCTTTATTGAGGTATAACTGACCAATAAAATTGCAATATATTTGAAGTATACAATGTGATAATTTGATATATGCATACAGTCCCAGTAATTTTAGGAGCAATTGACTTTTTTTTCATTAACATAAAATGTAGTAATTGTTTCAGGGGTACAGGTCTGTGAATCATCAGTCTTACACAATTCACAGCACTCAGCATAGCACATACCCTCCCCAGTGTCCATCACCCAGCCATCCCTTCTCTCCCCTCCACTCCCCAGCAACCCTCAGTCTATTTTCTGAGATTGAGTCTCTTCTCCTATGGTTTGTCTCCCTCTCTTGTCCTCATGTTTCGTTTTTCCCTCCCTTCCCCATGATCCTCTGTTTTGTTCTTCAGATTCCACATATGAGTGAGATCATACGACAATTGTCTTTTCTCTTACTGACTTTGCTTAGTATAATTCTAGTTCCATCCATGCACACCCACTGCAAACGGCAGGATTTCATAAAATACCACAATTTTAAAATAAGGACAGGCTACAACCCCCTCTTGCCTTGCCCCTAATCCCAGCCCTGTGCAAGAACGCCACACACACACACACACACACACACACACACACACACACCCCTCTTCCCTGTTCCAGTCAGATCCTTGACAAAATTCCTGAAATTTGTCCCCTGGGGTGGCCCTCAGTGCCCAGGAGGAGTGCCGCCATTTCCGGGAGTAAGCAGGGTGGTGGTGAGGGGGTGCACCTCAGGGCTCTGCAGAACTCGGGTCATGACTTGGCAGCAGAAGAGGAAAATGTGCCCTTGGCCAGAAAACACTCCTTGGGGAGCCAGGCCAGCACAGACCAAGGGGCGCTGCTTAACTGCAAGCAACTGCTTTCCCTGTCTGTTAATCTGATGCCCCCATTACCTGGGGCTCCAGTCCTGCTTTCCCTGGATTATGCCTTTATTGTTCCACTCCCCTTCTTGCTTTATTTTTTTTTTTTTTTAGATTGATTGATTTTAGAGATGAGGGTGCCGAGGGAGAGAAACTGAAGCTGACTTCCCACTGAGCGCAGAGCCGCACGTGGGGCTTGCTGGATCTCACGACCCAGAGATATGATCTGAGCCAAAACTGAGACTCCGAGAGTCCGTTGTTCAACCGACTGAGGCACCCAGGTGCCCCTTCCTTCCACCTTCTAACACGGTCCACAGTATGTGGCTACTGAGTACTTAAAATGTGGCTAATGCCTCTGGGTGAAACCATATTTTGGGTGTATTGGGAGAGAGCGAATGTTTTTAAAACACAATCTAAAATTTTCTAAATGAAAAATTAGAAAAATTCATCTCCCCAGTTTCTTTTTACTTTTGTAACGGTACTGCTGGGAAATTGTAAATTATATTATGTGGCTCCTCTATTTCTGTCTGACCTAGGCTCTGTAATTGACTTCTGTGTTGTGTGCGTTACTTAGGGTCAGTCTCCCTCTGCTACAGTGTATTAAGCCCCCTGAGGGCAGGGCTTTTTCCTCCGTCTTATTCACTGCTGTATTCCCAGGGGTTAGAATATTGCCTCGTATATACATAGGGGGTGGCCAATAATTATTTGTTGACAAGGAATAGACAGCTAAATTTCACTGTAAACAGACCATGCATATTGAGCCATTTATAAGCGTTAGGGATGTATTAAATTCTCAGAACAACTCCACCTAGTAGGTCCTGCTGTTCCATCTGCGGGGAGTGGGGAGGTGGGAACAGAGGCTCCAAGGGGTTAAATGACTTGCCCAGAGTCCCCGAGAGCCAATAGTCTGCCTCTCTCCCCCAGTGCTTTTCCTCCGATGCAAGTTGCTCTGAGGAGCAGGCAGCTCACTGGCGGTCCCTTCACGGTCTCACTGGTCTCTTACCTGCTATCTATCCCCTACAGGAGGCTGCCCGCTGCCCAGAGGGGTCCGCGGTGACTCTTCACCTAGAAAAGGGAACCCGAGGGAGGGGAAAAGGGAGGGGCCTGGATTCTTCCGCTGCCTGCGTTTGAAATCTAACTGCTGAGCCCGCCCGCAGCCGGGTGGCTAAGCCTGGGACTCCAGACTGAAGGTGCATTTGCCTGAGGGTTAGAAGTACAGCCTAATGGGAGCTTCTGCTCCCACTACGCTCAGAGGCTGCTGTCCTAGGTCCCCTGAGTAGGGGACCTCCTTAGGATATGAATAAGAAGGGACACATCAAGAACGTGACCTACTTCTCCGCAAGCAGAAGAGGCTGCGCTTCCCCCAGTCAGGAGACAAATCTAAACAGGAGTCGTTTGCCTTCTAGAGAATGACACAGACCTAGTTTGAATGTCAAGGTCCCCATACACAACCCCCAGCCCCTTCCCTGGCGGGCCTCAGGCACGTGAGCTAGTCTTTCTTGACTCATCTATAAAACAGAGGTAGGGTTGCTTAAGACAACTTTTTGTAACAAGCATGATGCAGATCCCAGACTTACTTGGTCCAAGGCACCCAGTGTCTCTAAAGCACCTTGTGCTCCCACCTGCACAACAAACAGTTCCCCCAATAAAACCTAACAGGTTTAGTGGGTATTTAGATCAAAACAACTCTTAAATATTTATGTCCTAACAGCTTAGAGGCCACTTGAAAAAATACACATAAATGGAAAGAAAAAAGTATTTTAGTTCCTTCTTGAATAATCGTAACTACATAATAATGGAATGAGAGCTTGCTGGACTCTACACAGATCAACCCTTGGGATTAGATTGGGCATTACCACCCTCATTTCCTGTTCCACAATAATTTTCGTATGATAAAGGGCTTTTTATCAGAACTGCCATAAACCACAAAATCCTCCAAAGGAACGAAGCTCCAACATCCAAACTGCGAACTACCTTGAGCTAGCAGTTTCGCTCGTTGTCCGGCAGGTGTCGCTGTGGACCGCTCAAAAAATCCTCCGCAGCCCGAATCCTCGCGCAATGGGGACGGTAGATAATTCAGTACGTGGTGGCTGTGAGCTTTATTGCTATTCTCTCCTGGGCGAGCAGCGATTTGCAAAGGCAGAGTTCAGGTAAGGCATAGGCTTCCCCGTTGGCCATCGGAGACAGCACAGGAGGGAGCCCAACAGCCAGTCTCAGAGTTCGCTCTCTAGGAATTCAGCTACTACCCCCATCCCAACTCTGGGCCCACCTGTATTTCAAACTCGGACCATTCTTCCTCCCAGCTCCACTCCCCTTTCATTTATGTGGCTGGTATATGCGTTGTTCATCCGTTTTCTCATTTAACTCCTCAACAGCCTCACGTTGAGTACTCAGGTACTTTTTTTAAGATTTTATTTATTCGGCAGAGAGAGCACAAGTGGAGGGAATGGTGGAGGGAGAAGAAGAAGCAGGCTCCCCACTGAGCCAGGAACCCATGCAGAACTCTGAACTCATTCCCAGGACTCTGATACTACGACCTGGGCCGAAGGTAGAGGCATAACGGACAGAGCTACCCAGGCACCCTGAGGTAGGTACTTTTATCCCATTTTACAGCTGAGAAAACTGAGGCTGTAAGAGGATATATAAGCAGCCCAGCTGGTGCATAGCAAAGCTAGGATTTGAACCCAAATTCCTCTGATGGCAGAATCAAAGCCCTGAGCATTATTCCATGCTTCCTCTTTTTTTTTTTTTTTTTTTTTTTTTGAGGCAGTTGGCTCTCTCTAAATACTTGTTACTATCACTTTGATGGTGGTTCTTCTGGGTAATTCTGCCTATCAGCCTTATCACTTTTGAGCTGGTTTTGTAGATTAAGAGACTACAATGCCCAGGAACAACAACAAAAAACAGGTCAGGAGCATAGACTTCGGCGGTGACTGCCTGAGTTTGAGCCTGGCTCAACCACTTACCAGCTGTGTGACCTTGGGCAACTTGCTTAACATCTCTGTGCCTCGGTTTCCTCTTCGCTGGAATGGGCCTGAAAATACCATCTGCCCCATGATTTGTTAGGGGGATTGATGAGGTAACAACACACACGCACTGTACCTGGCATACTGTAAGCACAGCCCAGCACTGAATGATTGTCATTACGTGGTTATTAACATGAGTGCCCCACTCCCCTTGGCCAAGCTGAGTTCTCTCCTTTTGCAAAAGTTCCTCCCATAAGAGTCCCTGCCACCCATCCCATTTGACTCATAGGCCCTAATTCTGGCATTCAAGGCCATCAGGACCTCAGGCCCACCCCCTTCCCAGCCCCACTGTGAGCCATCTCCAGAGCACACCTGGAACTCCCTCACACCCATGCTTTTGCACAAGTTCTTTTCTCTACCTGGACACTTCCACTTGTTCGCCTGTGCCGAAGATCCTCCATGGTCTCCTCCTGACCCCAACTGTTGTCTGCAGCCACGGGAGCCTTCACCTGCCTCCCCGGAGCAGGACCAGAAGCAGCAGGAAGCCCCAGACTGAGGGTTAGAAACACAGGTTCGTGTCTCCACACTCAGAGGGTTTGGGTGAATTCGTGGATCCTGAGTGAGGCCCAAATACGCAAGCTCTTTCCATCAAAGGGCAAAGAACTCTGGTGTTCTCTGTATAAGAGTGTTTGGGAAAGATGTGGAAGGACACGCCCTAAGCTATCAACCTCAGTTACCTGGGCTGGAAAGGTGTCCTCAAACAAAAAAACCAACAGTAGGGTTAGGGAAAGAAAAGAAAACCCCCAAAAAAAAAAAAAATCGTAGCTATGTGAGGTGATGGATGTTAGCTAAAATTATTGTGGTGATCATTCTGCAATATGTACATATACTAAATCATTATATTGTATGCCTTAAACGAGTACAGTGTTTCATGTCAGTTACAGCTCTACAGAACTGGGGGTGGGAAGTAGATTGTAGGGACAGTTGCACAACTTTGTTGCAGTATCTTAAAACCATTAAATTGATACTTTAAATGGATGAGTATATGAAAATATTATATGGTATGGTATGTGAAAATATTTCAGGAAAGCTTTTAATAATTAAAAAAAAAAAAAGAAAAGAAGGAGGGAGGGAGGGAGGGAGAGGGTCGAAAGGAAGAGGGAGACGCCTGACTGACTCAGTCGGTTAAGTTTCTGCCTTTGGCTCAGGTCATGATGTCAGGGTCCTGGGATCTGGTCCTGTTTGGGTCTCCTTGCTCAGCGGGAGCCGCCTTCTCCCTCTCACTCTGCCATTCCCCGTACTTGTGGTCTCTCACTTCTGCTCTCTTTCTCTCTCTCAAATTAATAAAATTGTTATTACTAAATTGTTTTTATTTGAGAGAGCATGAGAGGAGAGAGCATCAGAGGGGAGAGAGTCAGAGGGAGAAGCAGACTCCCTGCTGAGCAGAGAGCCCCCATGCAGGGCTGGATCCTGGGGATCCTGGGGACTTCGGGATCATGACCTGAGCCACCCAAGTGCCCCAATAAATGAAACCTTTTTAAAAAAAATTAAAAAGAAAAGGAGTCTCTGAAAGACACTGCGTGTATAATGAAGTGACTTGGTGTCTGTAGGTATGTCGGGATAAACCACAGTGAGCCAGATGGAAAGATGGTCTCCAAAGAGATATCCGCAGTTACCGTGAAATAGTGGAATTTCAGGTAATTTTTACTTTCATGCTTATTCTTTTCTATAAGATTGGAATAGTTTAACTTGAATACTTAATTTTTATGTCAAAATGACTTTTTTTTTTTAAAGTAATCTCTACGTCTAACGTGGGGCTCGAACTCAGGACACCCCAGATCAAGAGCCACATGCTCTACTGACTAAGCCGGCCAGGCACCCTAAGATAAAATTATTTTTATTTGAGTGGTAACTCCTCCCTGCCCCCCTCCCCAAGAGCCAGGCTCCCCAGGCTATGCTAGCACCTACTATCTGTTCCCCATCTCAAGTGTTCATCTCTGGACCCCCACCTGGTGGCAGAACCCACGATATGTCTATTCCTGGGCGCATGGAGTTAGTAAATGCTGATCCTATGCTCCTGGAGTCTGTACACAGCACACGCCCAGGAAATACTTGTAGGATGGAGCCCAGTCCACGCTTTCTGAACCTGTTTCTTACAATTTTCTTGTTGTCAGTAAAACTAGACTGTAAACTCCGTGAGAGCAGGAGGACCCTGCCTTCTTTTTATTCTCCTTACCCCTGCCCAGTTCTGATACAGGCGCATAGTGACCCTCAAGGGTAGAACAAAGACAAGTCAGAAAAGTACCCATGGAAGAGAGGGACCAGCCCCCGGCGCGCCTTCCTCTGCTTTGATGTCATCCTCTTCCTGGACAGCAGAGGGCGCTCTATTTCCACGCCAAAAAAAAAAAAAAATTTCCACCTCTGCCTCATCCTAGGAACTCACAGCACTGAAAAACTTTGGGATTCCAAGGCCCCGCCCCCATTGTTCCGGAATCAGACTGGCAGAAATTGACAGAGAATCTCTTCTTTGAACAAGACCTTGAGCAGTTTTCTCAGGATCAAGCAAATCGCAGAAAGGATCTCACACAGCTCCTTGGATGTGTTTGATGTGGCATCCGTGCATTAAGAAGCAAAAGCCAGAGCCCAGGGATACTTCCTATAATACAAGGACCAGGAATCAAAGAGAACAGATAAATATGTTAGCCTGGACTTAATGGGTCAGTCCCAGCGCGAGGCTGTGCTGCTGCCCACAGACTGAACTTGCCAGCTCTGTTACGTACGACCCGCGTGCCTGGCAAGTCCCAGAAGCATTTGCTGTCCTCACCGGGTGGTTGTGATCCTTCAGTGAGATACACCGCTGTTGTGTCTCTGCAGCAAGCAGACATCGATGGAATGTTAGTTTTCAGCCTAATATAAAAATACTTGGTGTTTTGGGGCGCCTGGGTGGCTCAGTGGGTTAAAGCCTCTGCCTTCAGCTCAGGTCATGATCCGAGGGTACTGGGATCGAGTCCCACATCGGGCTCTCTGCTCGGCGGGGAGCTTGCTCCCCACCCCACCCCACCCCACCCCTCCACCTGCCTCTCTGCCTACTTGTGATCTCTGTCAAAGAAATAAAATCTTTAAAGAAAAAATAAAAATACCTGGTGTTTTGAACACATACTCTGCGCGGAGCTTCATATTAACTCTCTTGGTTCCTTCAACCCTCACAATAATCCTAAAGGGTATTATCCCTGTTTCACAGGTGAGGAAATAGGCAAAGAGAGGTTAAGCAGCTTGCCCCAGGTGTCCCAGCTAGGGAGTGTCAGAACTGGAGTCAGAGGCCAGGGAGCTGTCACATTGAGGGACAAATGCCCATCAGTGACAGCCTCCGTCTAGGACATAAACCACTCCAGAAAGCATGGCTTCCCGAGTGTCGTGTCCGCCCCCCAACCCCTGGCCCTGAGACAGGGCCTTTTCGAGGAAATGAAGGGACAAGAAGGAAATCAAGCTGAACTGGGGGTCCTCGGAGCCTAGCATTGGGGTCACGTCCACTCACAGGCATCCGTGGGCCTCGAGATTCACAGATAATTGACAATCCAAAACAGATCGGCAAGCAGGAACCATATGATCATGTTTCTGGATGGGTAGATACAAATGAGCCTGGGAACATTGGTTGTTTCTGGGAGGAGGAGGGGAACCCAGAGACCGGAGGACAGAGTGGAATGAAGGCTTCTCTTTTGCACTACTTCATTTTACATGGTCCTGGTGGGATACAGCAGGAACTCTCAGATGAGATGGTGTGGGGGAGGCTTTCCATAAAGGGCCTCTTTACCTAAGTGGGAGCAGATGTAGAAAAACCCAAGGGATGGAGTATCGGGGCAGGGGCTTGGACTGGTGAGCGGTGGGAATGGCCTCCAGCGCTTTGGAGAGGGCTGTCCCGAGGGGCCAGAACCACGTGACTCCAAGCCAGGAGGTAGGAGGTAGTAAATGCCTCCACCCCTACCACGCTCCTATCTCCTGCTGGTCTCTCCACTTACCAAAGGCAACCACCAGACTGACTCCCTGGGCATGGGGCAGGCTGCGGACAGAAGAGCACCCCTGCAGGGCAGACCTGACCACCACACAGTGGAGGTTTCCATGATACTGATGAGCTAAGGAGTATATATTTGGACTTCGTCCCTGGGTCTTGGCACAGAGCACCTGAGCCCTTGTAAAATGGATGACGGGTGATAGCGGCATCTTTTGTTCCACTATTTGAACTTAGTCCCTGTTCTAGATTTAAGACCTTCCAAGATCTTGGGAATCTCTGGAGGGATGAAATTGTCTTTTTGTATGTTAATGAGGTGGCTGATGGCTGGTGGGGGGGCACCGTGGGGGCTCACCACCCACAAAACCAGGACCAGATTAGAGGATTAGAAATTTCAGGCCTCGGGTTTAAGTGTCTTCCTTCAACTCAGGTCATGATTCCAGGGTTCTGGGATCCACCTCTGCATTAGGGTCTCTGCTCAGCAAATAAATAAATAAAATCTTTAAAAAAAAAAAAAAAAAAGAAAAAGAAAGAAAGTAAGTTCAGGCCCTCCCACCCACCCCTGACCTCTAAGGAGGGAGGAGGGGTTGCCGACCGAGTTAATCAATGGCCAGTGATTTTAATCAATGCCGCCTCTGTCACAAAACCTCCGTTAAGATCCTAAAGGAGAGAGTTGGGAGAGCTTGCCGGTTGGTGAACTCAGGATTGTGCTGGGAGAGTCGTGCCCCCCTGCTCCACGGGGACAGAAGCTCCTGTGGTAGGGACCCTTTCTTATTTTTTTAAATAAGATTTTATTTATTTATTTGACAGACAGAGATCACAAGTAAGTAGGCAGAGAAGCAGGCGAGAGAGAGAGAGAGAGGAGGAAGCAGGCTCCTTGGCGAGATCACAAGTAAGTAGGCAGAGAAGCAGGCGAGAGAGAGAGAGAGAGAGAGAGAGAGAGAGAGAGAGAGAGGAGGAAGCAGGCTCCCTGGCGAGCAGAGAGCCTGATTTGAGGCTCAATTCCAGGACTCTGGGATCATAACCTGAACCGAAGGCAGAGGCTTTAACCCACTGAGCCACCCAGGCACCCCTCCTGTGGTAGGGACCCTTCCGAATCCCGCCCTAGGCACCTCTTCCTCTGACTGGTTGTTTGCATCCTTTATCACATACTTTTTAATAAACCAGTAATAGTAAAGTGTGTCCCTGAATCCTGGGAGCTATCATAACAGATGTTCGAAACTGAGGATGGAGTCATGCATGGGAGCTTCTGATGTGAAGCCAAGTCGGACAGAAGTGTGGGTACCCTGGGACCCCAATACTTGTGAGTGGCATCTGAGATGGGGGCCGTCTTAAGGGACTAAGCCCTTAACCTATGGGGTCTGCAATAAGCCTGGGTAGTTAGTGTCAGAACTGAGCTAAAAGCTGAGTCTTCTTTTTTTTTTTTTTTTTTTAAGATTTATTTAAGTATTAGAGCAAGAGAGCGTGAGTAAGAGATGAGCAGACTCCCCCGTGCAGGGCTCCATCCCAGGACCCTGATACCAGGACATGAGCCGAAATCAAGAGTGGGATGCTTACCTGATGCAGGCTTCCCAGGCTCCTCGAGGCCTGTACAGTATGTCTACCTACCGTTCATGGAACAAAATGCAGTCACATGGCCACCCCTAGTTGCAAGAGAAATGAGGAAATACCTTTATTCTAGACAGGATCAAGATTCTGTTGCTAAGGAAAAATGGGAAGAATGTCTGTTAGATGTGTAATTAGCTACAAATAATCGTAGCATCTCCAGTCATTAGGCCCTTACTATGCGCCAGTACAGTGTATCTGTGGTCAAACAGGATTGACCGCTGCCCCTTCCGTAGCCAGGGACACACACACACACACACACACACACAAGCCATTTGCCCCTTCACTGTGAGCTGCCCATGTGAGAAGTCTTTGTAATGTGATCCCAAGCAGGGAGGGGAAATATTCCTTTAATGTTCCCTTAGCATAATAAGGTCAGGGTTACTGGTTCTCATGAAATTCAGTCAAAACGCTGTGACTTGGAGAAATATTAATTTCCCATGCAGATAGGGGGGAATGTTTTCAGAAGGAAATTAATCTTGGTGGCTGGAGATAATGTTTGATTTCATATACACTGATACGAGACCAGCCGCTGTCTGGCATGGAAACCCCCCACTGTTCAGCCAACCCCAGCCTCCCGCTCCTGCCCCCAGAGGAGTCAACAAATGGTGAGACCAAAGTCCTCTGTTCCCCTCTTCGAGTCAGCAGAAACTCTGGAGAAGAAAGGCTTTTGATAGTCAGCAGACTCTGGGAACTGTGTACTTAGCAATTTATAAAAAGGGGCTTCGGTGGGGACTCTGACATTTTTATAGAGATGCGTGATGGCTGGAGTGGCAGGAGGAAGGAAGGGCATGAGGCATGCAAAGGTAGGAGAGAGAAGTAGGCGGTGCAGAGAGGAATGGAACATCACAGGGCTGCCATTTTGCGCAACTCCAGGGTCACACCCACCCACAGAGAAGAGAGGCCAGCACTGTTTCTAAAGGGCCTGTAGAAAGGAGATGACATTCGACCTTCTGGGAGGGTTGGTGGAGGAAGGAGCTCGAAAGGGGGAGGTGGCAGCAGTGCCCATCCCCTGGGAAATGAAGCTATCCCAAGACTGGAGACATGGTTTGGGGTTCCTGAGGATTGGTGATGTGGGCAAAACCCAGGGAGGCTGGATCCTGACTATGGAGCAGCCAATCCGAAGCAAGATACCCGCACTGAAGCCTGGCACAGAAATGGTGGTCTTGCCAGCCTTGGGGGCGGTTCCACAGGCTTGGACCGAGGGCATAGATGAAAGGCCAGAAGGCCCCCTCAAACATGTTTTCCTGTAGAGGAGTCCCATGACCTTTGTACAAGACTAAAAATAAGAAGCTGAGTTATGACCGAACATGAATGCCACCCTCCCTGAACACGCGGAAGCCTTGGGTCAGGAGTAGTTGGATTTCAGATAAATACAGTACTGTTCCCTAGTATCTGTGGTGGAAATTCATATCCCCCCCACCCCCACTCCACTGCAACCTGCAAGGAAATGGTGTTATTTTAGGCAGATGGCCAGACCCTTCTGCAATGAGTTGGCAAAACTTGAGGAGAGGGACATGACCTTCCACAAGACCATCCTCACCTCACCTCAGACACCGACTGCAAGATTGGGGGGTCCCCAGGCCACCCTCACTTTTCCCTTTTTAAATTTTGGGAATGAGTTGGGGAATGGAAAAAAAGAAAAAGTCAAGACTGATCAAAAGTGTAGTTCTTAAAACAAGGGAAACAAAATGAAAGCTATTAAGCCTTGATTAAAATTCTCCCATCTTCTCCCTAGAAACCTTATGCACCCACAGCCTTCCCCTAGTCAGTTAAGGACAACTCCGTGGCATCTTTAGGAGTCCGGGTTCTTTTCATTTTCCTCCTCAGCAGTCTATAGCATTAGTTTCACTGAGTTGTGACTCCCCTCGTGGTCACAAAGTGGCTGCCACCGCTCACTGAGGCATCTTAGCTTCCTAGGGGAAGAAGCAGAGGAGGGAGCTGCTTACGTGCAGTAGTCTAGCCAGATCTGAATCAACCATGGGCAAAAGAAGAAGGAATTACCACACTTGATTTAGTCTGCTGGTGATTCTCTCGGAAGTGCAGTCCCAGGACCAGCAACATCTGCTTCCCCTGAGAACATGTTAGAAAGGAAAACCCGAGGGCACCTGGTGGTTCAGTCAGTTAAGCATCTGCCTTAGGCTTAGGTCATGATCCCAGGATCCTGGGATGGAACCCCACGTCAGGCTCCCTGCTCAGTGGGGAGTCTGCTTCTCCCTCTCTCCTGCTTGTGCTCTCTCTCTCTGGAAAAAAAAAAAAAATGCAAATCTTCCAGCAGACCCAGGGAGCCAGTGTTTCCTAAGCCCTGTGGGGGCTTCTGATGTCCTGATGGAGAACCACTGCCTTAAGTAAAGGTCTTCATAAACCACCTTCAAGGTCCAGGAGTGAGGGTGACGTTGGAGAAAGGTAGGTAAGTTGGCAGGAGGGCCGTGAGGGAAAAAATGCCCTCCCCAGTGGGCACTGCAAATCCCGCTGTGGATAATGAGATGACAGGGACGATGTGGGCCCAGGAGTCCCCATCTGCAGCAAGGAGACTGTAAGACTGAGGTCTCTTCTACGACCCCCAAGGGAACGGGATCTACCCACTGGACAGAACAAGCGCCTACACATCCATCATCATTGGATCTCACAGTGGTCCTTTAAGAGATGTTACAAAATTTCCATTGTAGCCATGATGAAATTGAGGCTCAGAAAAGTCAAGGCTACACAGCTATACACAGCTACCCATCTGGGTCCTACCCTCAATGCCATGGGAGATGGTCAGTCTCCCGTCCACATGACCAGTGATGATGTACCAGTCAACGGCAGAGTGTTGGGAAAAGCTAGCTTCCGATAGCTAGCTAGCAACAAAGGGGAATGAACATTTCACGTAGAGAATTTTAACCTAGTGGTAAAACCAGCTAAAAGTTAGTTTTATCAAAATGTAATAAGGCTTCTCACCAATGTCAGTTACAAAATACTCTCCCCCTCCATCCCCAGTTGGTTTAAGTTCTAAAAGAACTCCTGTACTGTTGGGTTTTAGTAATATAAATGACTATAATAAGTATATAATTAAATTAAAATAGAACACAAGTAATATGAATGTAAAACTGGTACTTTATAATATCTTTGGGTGTTTTTGTTTTGTTTTTAGTAATCATTGTAGTCTACTTATAGGGAAGTTAATTCGGAGAATTCCCAGTGATATGGCTGGTCCCTGGGCAGCTGGTCTCAGCTATCTTTTAAGAGTAAGTTTTTAACGATATAAAATCAGTGGGGGTGGTCACACCCCCAATGGCACTATGTGTTCCTCCTTCAAACAGTAGATTTTGGGTGCCTGGTGGGCTCAGTTCGTTAAGCGACTGCCTTTGACTCAGGTCATGATCCTGGAGTCCTGGGATCAAGTCCTGCTTCAGGTTCCCAGCACCATGGGGAGTCTGCTTCTCCCTCTGACCTTCTCCCCTCTCATGCTCTCTCCCTCACTCTCTCTCTCAAGTAAATAAATAAAATCTTTAAAAAAATAATAAACAGTAGATTTAAAAACAAAACAACACAGAGATAGTACAGTGATTAAAAAGATGAAGAAATAGAACTTAGCCTACCTCTAATTTGGTCATTTTAGAAGGCCACTTGGGAGTAATAAAATTTAAAAAGGTGAAACACAGTGTGAACAGCAAGATGTAATACTTCTGTTTGGTCAGTGCTAATTTTAGTTCCTGCATGATATTTTTACTGAATTCACTAATAAGTTTAAAATTGAAATGTATTCCTACTTCTTAACCGTTAATTGTTTTAAAAGGAAAGAATGGGGGTGCCTGGGTGTCTCAGTCAATTAAGCATCTGATTTTGGCTCAGGTCATGATCTTGGTCCGGGGCGGGGCGGGGGGGGAGTCCTGGAATGGGGCCCCCTGGGGTCCGGTCTGAGCTCAGTGGCCTGTCTGCTGAGCCTCTCCCTCTGCCCCCTCCCCTGCTCTGGTGCTTGCTCTCACTTTCTCTCTCTCTCTCAAATAAATAAATAAAAATCTTTAAAAAAATAAATGAAATGAAATGAAATGAAACCATGACTCAAGAAAATAATAATCTTTATTGGTTACCAAATGATTAATACTGAAAATGATTTTTATCGTCTCGAGGAAGGGAAGGTTGAGAAATGATGTGTTGGGGGGTCACATACAGTCCTTCAAATGTCTGAAGGCTATTTTCATGCCACCATTGCTAGTTCTCTCTTCCTGGCTAGATGGTCCTAATTTTTTTTTCCTCACTTGTCTTACCACTAGAGCCTGGTGGGGATCTTCTGTGATTGTGGCGTCTGGAACAGTAGGGTCTGCAGAACAGAAGAGCAGACAAGTTTTTTTTGTTTGTTTGTTTTGTTTTTTTAAAAGATTTTATTTATTTATTTGACAGAGAGAGATCACAGGTAGGCAGAGAGGCAGGTAGAGAGAGAGGGGGAAGCAGGCTCCCCGCTGAGCAGAAAGCCCGATGTGGGGCTCGATGCCAGGACCCTGAGATCATGACCCGAGCCAAAGGCAGAGGCTTTAACCCACTGAGCCACCCAGGTGCCCCAAGCAGACAAGCTTTTGAACCAGGTGGGCCTGGATTCAAATCCTCAGTCTGGCTGTGGGATCTGGGACAAGTCATTTTCTCTCTGAGCCTGTTTCCTTCTCACTACAATTTGATTAAAGATCTTTACAATCTTTGGTGGTTTATGTGAGGATTAGATGAGCTAAATTTATTATTATTATTATTATTATTTAAAGATTTTATTTATTTATTTATTTATTTATTTATTTGAGAGAGAGATGGTGAGAGCACAAGTCTGGCGGGGTGTGGCAGGGAGAATCAGAGGGAGAAGGAAAAGCAGGTTCTCCTGCAGAGCAAGGAGCCTGATGTGGGTCTCGATCCTGTGAACCTGAGATGATGAGCTGAGCTGAAGGCAGGCACTTAACTGACCCAGGCACCCGGTGCCCTGAGCTAATTTTTTATTATCTAGGTGTGCTTATTCATCCTCTCTCCTTCCCCTCTTTCTTTCCTTCCTTCTTTCCTTCCTTCTTTCGTAATCCCTACACGCAACGTGGGGCTCAAACTCACAACTCGGAACCCTGAGATTAAGAGTTACACGCTCCTCTGACTGAGTCAGCCCGGTGCCCCACCCTCCCCACCTTATAATGGAAGACAATCCTTGCCAGCTAAGCTCCATACCTGTCCTTTATGATGCAGGATCCCAGCAACTGGTTTACATCTTGGGGGAAAAGTGGTCAGGAAGTTTGAGATCTGAGTCTATGTCTAAGGGACTGCCTCCTCCAGGGAGACCTCTGTGAGGGGAGAAATTGTGTTTAAAGAAGTCTTACTCAGCATAGAAAATGTGCTTACTCCCAGACCATACTTTTTTTTTTCAAGATTTTATTTATTTTGGGGGACGGAGCAGAGGGAGAGGCATGGAGCGTGGAGCCCAATGCAGGGCTCGATCTCACGACCCTGAGATCATGACCCAAGCCAAAATGAAGAGCCAGATGCTTAACCATGTGAGCCATCCAGGCGCCCCCAAACCACACCTATTTGCATGGCTAAAAAAAAGCCCCACAGACTGCGGGTGAGGATCTGGAGCTGTAAGGACCTATTTAGCCAGAGAGACTCCATCTTGGTTAAAAGCCATTTTGTTGTTTGTGCAGTAAAACTTAAACTGACCTTGCCCCCCGCCCCCCCAGAGAAACTTACTTAGAAGCAAGTCTGGGAAACCAGTAAAATATGGTCAGCTAGTTCCTAATAACAGAGCCCAGAATACAAGGCCAGGTCGGCCAGTTTCTGATAACAGAGCCCAGAATACAAGGACGAGTCGGGCCAGGTGGAGACATCCAATCAGTAAGAAACACACATACTTTTTCCCTAACCACCAAAGAATGTAAACCCCGCCATTTGGGCGCCAACCTTGAGCACCAATTCTGACCAGAGTAATAGGTTGGGTCAAACAGCTACTATAGGGTAAATTGTAATTCAATTGGCCACCTGCGTGTGACCCAACATGACTACAATCTCACTGGCCACCTATGTGTGGCCAGACTTTTGCTCTATAAAAGGTAGTCTGTAAGATGGGGAGGGGTCGCCCTCTTTGGAGGCGGCCCTGAACGGTCAGTCAGTCAATTCTTGAGCCTGTAAGCTGGGGGTGGTCGCTCTCTTTGGTCAGTCTGACTTCTAATGCTTAGCATAGAATAGAGCTTTGCATAACTTCCACCTTGTCTCAGTCTCATTCCCCTGACCAATCAGTCTAACTTCTAATACTTATCATGAAATAAAGCTTTAAATAACTTTCACTTTGTCTCAGTCTCATTTCGTTTAATAACGGACCTAACAGAGCCGCTGGAACTTCCTGGCGCGACTGTTAGAACTGTCAAGTGGTATAACCACTTTGGAAAAGAGCTTGCCGTTTCTTAAAAAGTTAAATATACAATTAACATAAGATCCAGCCATTCGACTTCTCGGTGTTGACCAAGGACAAATGCAAACATCTGCCCATGAGTAACCGTGTGCCACGCGAGTTCACAGCAGCTTTATCCACAGTAGCCAAAAGCCGGAGGCAGACCAAATGACGGTCAGCCAGGAGACGGATCAACAAAGCGTGTCCTCTCCGTACGATCAAAGAGAAACTGAGCGACAACAGAGCCAAAGATTCATTCACGCACCACTACGCGAATGAATCTCACAGTAATGGTGCTGAGTGAAAAAGAAGCCAGGCGAGACTGGGAACGTAAGGTACGAGTTCAGTTCCGTGGAAGTAATCTCCAGTGATGGAAAGCAGACTGGTGGTTCCTGGGGTCTGCAGGGCAGCCAGGCCAGGGAAGGTGGGGGGATTACAAAGCGCACAAGGAAACTTACAAGGGTTCTAGGTGCGTTCATTATCGTGATGCCGATGATGGTTTCACAGATGTGCCCTTATTGCCAACGCTTATCAAATTATACACCTGAGACGGGCAAGTTTGCGGTCAGTCCATTACACCGCGACGAAGCTCTTTTCAATCTACTCACCCCTTTACATTTTTTCAAGGGTTTGGGAGAAGATTTGAATTGCTTCCAATTACATTTTTTCTGCTAAGTCAGTCACCACGCAGAGACTAGGCATCCAGAAGTTCTGGCTATATTTGGCTTCTGTATATCATGCATACAGCTTGGGGCCTGCCTCAGTAAATAGCAGTGATTGGGATTAATAATGCTGTATTCCAGGCATCACCTGATGGGCACAGAACTTTCTATTTATTTATTTATTTATTTATTTATTTAATTTTAAAGATTGTATTTATTTATCTGACAGAGAGAGATCACAAGGAGGCAGAGAGGCAGGCGGGGGGCGGGGGGAAGCAGGCTCCCTGCTGAGCAGAGAGCCGGACACGGGGATACCCGGCTCTATCTGAGGACCCTGAGATCATGACCTGAGCCGAAGGCAGGGGCTTAACCCACTGAGCCACCCAGGCACCCCAGAACTTTCTATTTAGATCAGATGTTGCAAACCCAAAAGAGCCTGTTAGGGGCCAGGTTGGTAAACAAGGTAAGATAAACATTTACGATAGGCAATGGCAGAGAAGATGGCAAGAAGAATTTACATCTGGTCTGAATGCATTCAAATTAGTGCAGAAAAATAGATATTGGTTGACTAAGTGGGGCAGGTCTCCAGGAGTGGGGTGCAGGGACCCCCGCACTATCACTTTAGCAGGATAACTGTGTGTAAAAGAGGTCCTTGCAACTTAGTGATTCCATAGTAACCGCTAACATTTTCACAAAAGGCTTTTACTTGGTCCTCCCTACAATTCTGCGTGCTAGGTAGGATTATCTCGGCTTTCTAAAGGAGGAGACTAAGGTTCAGAGGTTCACTATCCCAGGGTCAGCGAAACCAAGATTCCACCTTGCTTCTTTTCAACCCCGCCTCGGTTTTTGCTACACCTACGATTGTATGAGCTTTCTTTACCCCCGTGGAGTAAACCCATGGAGAAAACTCAGCTTTCTCTTCTTTATCCCCAGAGCAGTCACTTCCCCGGGGCCAACCTTGGTTTGGAAGGAGAAAGACAACAGGGGGCCCTCTGGTGGGCATTCTAGGAAAAAAAAGTTGGAGATGTGAACCACCTCTTTCAACTCCATTTCTTTGCTTATGAATTTTCTTTTTAAGGAGTTCGTCTGTGTCTGGATATCCTGGGATAAAAATGCAGTTAAGGGAGTCCTTCAAATGTGTGAAGGCTATTTTCACTTCAGTTAAGTTCATTTCAAGGAGACCATTGCGTAAGAACTCAAACTTGTAAAATGGATCCATTTATTCACTCCACAAATTCTTATACATCTGATATGTGACCAGCTTAACAGTTAATGGGACTAACTGGATGCCAGGCACAGTTTTAAGTGCTTTGCAGGTATTAACAATTAGTCCTGAAAGAACAACAATTCAGATGGGTTCTGTGATGTCTTGGTCCACCCGAGCTGCCCTGAGTGGCTTAAGCAACAGAAATGTTATTTCTCAATTTTGGAGGCTGATAGTCCAAGATCAAGGTGCCAGCGAGGTAAGTTTCCTTCTTTCTTCTTTTTCTTTTCTTTTTTTTTTTTTTAGGTTTTATTTATTTATTTGACAGAGATCACAAGTAGGCAGAGAAGCAGGCAGAGAGGGAAGGGGAAGCAGGTTCCCCGCTGAACAGAGAGCCCGATGTGGGGCTTGATCCCAGGACCCTGAGATCATGACCTAAGCTGAAGGCAGAGGCTTTAACCCACTGAGCCACCCACGCACCCCTCTTCTTCTTTTTTTTTAATTTGAGAGAGAGAGTGCACAAGCAGGTGGCGAGGAAACCAGCAGAGGCAGAGGGAGAAGCAGGCTCCCCGCTGAGCAGGGAGCCCGATGCTCAATCCCAGGGCTCTAGGACCATGACCTGAGCTGAGGCAGACGCTTGACCAATTGAGCGACCCAGGCACCCCTCCTTTTTTTCTTTTTTTCCCCCCAGATTTTATGTTTAAGTAATCTCTACACCCAATGTGGGACTCAAACTCACAACCCCAAGATCAAGAGTCGCACACTCTACCGCCTGAGCCAGCCAGGTGCCCCTACATAGGTAGATTTCTTTCTGTGGGCTCTTTTCTAGGCTTGCAGGTAGGCCCCCCCCTTTTTTTAAGATTACTTATTTATTTATTTGGGAGGGACAGAGATAGTGAGAGAGAAGGAAAGGGAGAAGCAGGCTCCCCACTGAGCAGGGAGCCCGACGGAGGGCTCATCACCCGATGGAGGCATCACCGTGGAGGAGAAGCCGAGAGAGTTCCATAAGGATATAGCAGTGGCCCCTTGTCTAGACCGGGGAGTTGGAGAGAGGGACTTTCCTGAGGACATGCTGGGCGGGCCTTGTTGTGGCATGGAAAGCGATGTGGAACAAGACACATTCTAGAAATTAAAGAAGCGTGGGCAGGAAGAAGAAAGCCACAAAAGGTGTGGAGGCTGGAGAGAAGAGCTGGGGCTAGACTTCACCGGCGGCGGGGAGGCGGAGAAAGAGAAACATCGTGGGACTCATTTTTTTTTTTGGAGAGTAAACTGAGTGGGATGCAGGTGGAGGGGATGACTTCTCTAGGGCTCCTCTAAGTGGACCCCCTGCCCCCCAGTTTACCCCACCCTCTTCTGCTTCCTACCCCAAAGCATAAACATCTTGCCTCAATTTACATAAAACTTTTCAGGAGGCAGGGCAGTCACACCTAGAATCAGTCATAAAGGAAAGGGAATGAGAAAAAGCCTGGCATATTTGAGTCCCTACTATGTGCCACTTCATTCATTCAGAGGAGTCCCCAGGAGGCGTGGATCAGAAACAAAGCCAAGAGTTCACTGAACCCATTTCCCCTTCCCAGGCACTGACTAGACCACATTCCCAAGCGCCCTTGCATCTAGGGAGGACCGTTGCCTTGTGCTGCCAATAGGGTGTTGACGGAGGGATGTACTCTCCCCACGCCTGGCCAGGAAGGAACCCATCCAGTCTTTCACGTTCTCTTTCCTGTCCAGTGGGAAAGGGAACAAAGGAGTTTAAGATGGTAGGAGCCTTATGATGGGAAGGAACCTGATCCTGAGTCTGTGGGTCAGCAGAAGGCTGTGTGCCTCTGCATCAGACCTAGCACGAGAGAGAAATAAACCTTTGTGGGGTTACGCCAGTGATGTTGTGTAGTGCTTTGTTTGGTGGTGAGCCAATGCTGATTCATGCGAGGTGACGGATAGTGTACTCCTAGTTTGGATGAGGAAACAGAGGTCCAGGGACGCTGATTAAGTAAATTCGGGTCACGCTTCTCAAAGAGTACAATAAGAATTTGAATCAAGCTCTGCCTGATACTTGGCATCTCTCTCTCGTTTGCTAGTTTCTGTCTTCAAACAACTTCTTAGAAACTGTGTAAAGAATGCACGCAGGGTTTAGTGTGAATGCAGCCTAATTCACTTACCAGCTCTCCACCAGTGATAGGTGCTGCCATTTCCCCCCTCACTGTCCTAAGTAATCCTTCAGTGACTATGCTTCTACTAGACCTTGATGTGTAATCCTCGATTGTTCCTTTAGGATAAATTCTTAGTGATGGAATTTCTAGGTCATGGTGTTCATATGTATGTATATAGGCTTTGGAAAGCCAAATTTGGTAGCTAAATAAGTCCCACCATGCCCTGCCTTCTGCCCTTTGCTGGCTTCCTAGTAGGTGGCTGATGACTGGAAGGCGCCTTGAGATTTCTCTGACTTCTGTGACCTCGGTGTAAGGCATGAAGAAAGGCGGTCCAGGGGCGCCCCAGTGGCTCAGTCGGTTAACCATCTGCCTTTAGCTCGGGTCGTGATCCTAGTGGGATCCTGGGATCGAGCCCCAAGTCGGGCTCCCTGCTCAGCAGGGATCCTGCTTCTCCCTCTCCTCCTGCTGCTCCCCTGCTTGTGAGCTCTTGCTCTGTCTGTCAAATAAATAAAGTCTTTAAAAGGAAGCATGCAGGCAAGCAAGCCAGGTCCCGAACTACTGGCTGTATGTGAATCTATGAAATCGAGCGAGGAAGAAGCGGTCTAGGTAAGCAAGTCCAGCCGACCACCGAAAAAATAGGTATTCCCCTTTCCTGGGTATTTGGGTTGTTTCCCATCACTTGGTATCATAAACGCTGCAGCAAGGAACACCCTTTACCAAATATTTGTTTAGACTATCCCAGGGTGCCTGGTGGATAACGAGGATAAGGTGGAGGCTGAGACAGATGCGGCTTGTGCCCTTGGAGAACTTAAGATCAGGCGAGGCAGAGACCATTGACAGTCCACAAACAAGTGAAGGATGTAAGGGCACAAAGGGTAGAGCTTAGGGAGTGCAGATGGGGTGTCCAGTTACAGGGTCAGTGCCAAAGGGGAGTTGGGGAAGGGCATCGCCTTCTTCCCCATCATCTCCATCAGCAGAAGCAGGGAGGGGACGTATCTGATATTGACATGGATAATTTTTCAAACTCAGGTGAAATGTGATTATCTTAGGCTTAGTCTGACTCCCGTGCACTGAGACCCAGTGAAAGACTGAACAAAGCAGGCTAGGGCAGGGGAGGGGCAAGATAAAGTCTAGCCTTGTAGCTGGGGCAGAGAGGGAGGTGGTCTGGAGTGTTAGTTGCCCCGTAGGTTTGCCCCTCACTGAGACAAGAGGACCAGTCTTCTGTGTCTTTCTATCTGCCATTATCTACACGCTGCTGGGGGGGGGGGGCACTAGAAGCTGTCAGAACCTTCTACCAAGGCAGGACACCTTAGATGAAGGCAGTTCTCTGGAGAAAGAATGTGCAACACTCCTGGAGGTTCAACAGTAGATGCTGGGGAAAAAGGATCTAGACAGGATACCAAGAGTGTCTTCTACAGCTCCCAAAACGCAGTTTCAAGACAACCCCCTCAGTCTTCCTTTCTAAACCCCCTCACCCCACCTGTTCATGGTAAGGTTACAGAAGGCTTCTCTGCAAATATGAATGATTCTCCCTGGAGATCTGAGGGATAGTGAGGAGTTTGCAGACCAGAGGGAGGAAGGAGAGGGAAGAAGGCTCCCAGCAAAGGGCCGGCACTTGCAGAGGCTTGGGGTTGGGAGGGAGCGTAGCTCATGTGAGGAACTGAGACACAGGCAGTGAAGGGGAAGGACAGACAACTGTGGTTGACCAAGGGGGCTGCTGGGCTGGAGGTGGGGTAGAGAGCCCACTGGGTCTTCAGCTTTGTCTTCGGGATTGGGGGACCCACTGGAGGTTTAAAGTGAAGGAATGGCACGACCTGACTCCCGTTTTCAAAGGGGCCTCTGGCTACAGTGAGAACAGACCCTTGGGAGCCAAGGGCAGAAGCATGGACTCTGATGAGGTTACTGGTCTGGTTCAGGCAAGAAGTAATGGTGTCCGGGCGCCGGGGGGCTCAGTCGGTTAAGCGTCTAACTCTTGATTTCAGTTCAGGTCATGGTCTCAGGGTGGTAAGATCGGGCTCTGCATGGGAGAGCTCTCCGGAGCCTGCTCTGGAGTCTCTCTCTCCCCCTCTCCCTCTGCCCCACCCCTCACTCTCTAATAAATAAATTCATTCATTCATTTAAAAATGTAATGGTGTCCACACAAAAACTATACAAACGTGTATTGTAGCATTGTTCATAATGACCCCAAACTGGGAATAACACAAACGTCCATCCCCTGGTGAATGGATAAAGAAATTGTGGTCTCACCATATCATGGCATATTTGGCCATTGAAAACAATGAAGTACTGGGGCACCTGGGTGGCTCAGTCAGTGAAGCATCTGCCTTTGGCTCAGGTCGTGATCTCAGAGTCCTGGGATCGAGTCCCACCTGGGACTCCCTGCTGAGCAGGGAACCTGCTTCTCCCTCTGCCCCTCCCCCACCCCTCTTATGCACAGGCTCTCAAATAAATAAAATTTGGGGGGCGCCTGGGTGGCTCAGTGGGTTAAGCCTCTGCCTTCGGCTCAGGTCATGATCTCAGGGTCCTGGGATAGAGCCCTGCATCGGGCTCTCTGCTCAGCAGGGAGCCCGCTTCCCCCTCTCTCTCTCTGCCTGCCTCTCTGCCTACTTGTGATCTCCCTCTCTGTCAAATAAAATAAATAAAAAATCTTATAAAATAAATAAATAAATAAATAATTTTTTTTAAAAAGGAAAACAATGAAGTACTGATACATGCTAAGACATGAATGAACCTTGAAAACGTTATACTAAGTGAGAGAAGCCAGACACGAAAAGACCACGTACTGCATGTTCATGAAATATCGAGAATGGGCGGAGCTTAGATGAGAGGTTAACCAGGGCTGGGGCAGGGAGGAACTGGTCAGGGGGCTCACTGCTAATGGATGACGGGTTCTTTTTGGCGTGACAAGAATAATTTTGAAAATTAGATTGTGGTGATATGGCACAAGTTGGTGACCATACTGAAATCCACTTTAAAAAGGTAAATTTTTTTAAAAGACTTTATCCATTTATTTGACAGAGCACACAAGCAGGGGGAGCATCAGGCAGAGGGAGAAACAGACTCCCTGCTGAGCGAGAAGCCAGATGCAGGACTAGATCCCAGGAACTGGGACCATGACCTGAGTCGAAGGCAGACACTTAAACGACAGAGCCACCCAGCAGCCCTGGGATGTGTTTCGAAGATGGGTCCCTTCAGGGGACAGAGTGGGGCAGAGAGTAGCTCTGTGGGAGTCCATGATCCCCTTGTAATCGTGGGAGGAAAGCAGCCCATAGCAGGCGTGGCCAGCTCGCCTCCGCTGCATGGCTTCTTGGCTTCCTGTCCCTCTGCAATGAGCTAGCCCTCCTGGGCCCCTGGATGGACTGGGGAGATGAGTCTCTAAGGCTCTGAGCTGCCTGCCTTCCCAGCATTTCTCAGCTCATTGTAATCTGAGCGCATGGTCACAAGCTTGATGCTACACTGACAACTGTCAGAGTCCACCAGCCTCCCTCTCCGCGTGGCTTCAGAGGCCCCAGGTAAAAACCTGACCCCAGCCGGCCAAGCCCAGCTCTTAAACAACAGGGCCCTGCCTTAGAGGAGGGTTTTTCCTCCAACACCTCACCTGTGTGCCTCTGCTCCCCGAGCCCAGCATTGTCCCCAGTTCACCTCCCAAATCGTTCCAACCTCTTTTCTCCCCTAAGTTCACATTCCGCTCCTGCCACCTCCTAGCTCTGACCTTGGGCAAATGACATGCTCCCTGAACCTCAGTGTCTTTACCTCAGTGAGATATTATGGCACATGAAGTGTTCAGCCCAGGACTTGGCACAGAGCAATGCCCAATAATTGTTAAGTATGGCTTTTAAATTTTCAAATCCATTTTATGAGATAATATATATATATATATACCATATAACATATTCATTCCAAAAACATTTATGGAGGGCCTCCTGGGTACCAGGCCCTGTTATGGTTGCTGGGGATATAGTGGGGACTAAAACAGACCCAGATGCTGCTTTTGTACCTTACAGAAAGAGAAGACACACACACACACACACACACACAAAAATGACACTTTTCATCTCTCAGGTGGAAAAAATATAAAGCAGGAAAGAAGCAAGGGAGCACAGAGTGGATATAATTTTGAGTAGTCTACCTATAAAACCTCATTGAGGAGGTAACTTTGGAGCAAAACCCTGAAATATGTTATAAAACTTAATCACAAAATAAACATTATCTGCGAATTCACTCCCTAATTTATGAGCTATAATATGATCACTCCAGAAGCTATGTTTTTTGTTCTGTTGTTTTTGTTTTAAGATTTTATTTATTTGACAGAGAGAGAGTATAAGCGGGGGGAGCAGCAGGCAGAAGGAGAGGGAGAAGCAGACTCTCTGCTGAGCAGGGAGCCTAATGCAGGGTTTGATCCCCGGGTCCCGGGATCACATGAGTCAAAGACAGATGCTTAATCAACTGAGGCCCCCCGGGTGCCCCTCTGTGTGTGGCCTTGAGCAAGTCACTGTCTTGCTTGGTGCCTCAGTTTCTCCATTCTGAAAATGAAAGACCAGAGGCTCTTCAAGAGCCCTTCCAGCTTAGATATGAGTCAGACAGTGTGTGTGTATGTGTGTGTGTGTGTGTGTTCTCAGAATCAGAACCTTGTACCTGTGTTTGGGACAGGGGCTGGGGGCAGGGGGTGGTCCACCTTCTGGATCAAATATCAGATTTTGTATGGAATGAAAGTATCAAATATTTGTTTTCACCAAACTGGACCATTTGGCTGGAACCTCTGGAAGCACAGGCTGAGGGTTGCCTATGAGGAGAGATGATGTGGATTTCATCTGGCCTCTAGCGCTCAGTGGTGGTTGCAGGCTATTAGGTGTGGTCCCAGCCATCTACCTCCCCTAGGTTTCTGCCAATTTCCTGCTTCTATTTCCCTAAGCTTCCAGATGTCCTTCCAACAAGTTCTTACCTGCCTAAGTTACCCAGAATTGGGTTCTGTTGTTGGCAGGTGATGAGCTCAGACCTTCAAGTGGTCCTGTGTTACAACCATGTGTCGTCTTCTTCTTCCTGTTTTTTTTTCTTTAACTATGTGTTTTTCTTCAAGTGTGGCATGCCTTTTGGCAGAGGGCTATCTGGAGGACTCGAAGAGTGCAAAACTCAAAACAGCTGGTCTGTAGACACGGGATCCTTTCCAAGATTGTGGAGCATCTTCTAGTTCACAGGGCCAAATTGTCTTCCTGATAACAGCCAGCAAGTGGAAATGCTTTGTTTGTAAATTTCACATAAAAGTTTCCAATTTCCAGATTTTCTTGAAGAATCAGATCTGGCCAAACTGACCTGTAGCCCCATGTGGTAACATTTTGTTGGAGATGAGTCACACCTACTGCCTTTAGTTGGGGTGTGGCTTCTCCAGTTATCCACAGTCTTTACCTCTCCCTGTCGTCTTACCCCTGTACTGCTTCACAAATTCATTTAAACGATCTGTTTGGGTCCAGGAGGCACTTGAGTTTGCACCCTTTGTTTAGGTGAGTGGAATGTTGTGATTCATGCCGTTTTCCTTGAACGTGCCTCTTTTTTCTTTTTTTTTAAAGAATTTATTTATTTATTTGACAGAGAGGAATCACAAGTAGGCAGAGAGGCAGGCAGAGAGAGGAGGGAAGCAGGCTCCCCGCTGAGCAGAGAGCCAGACGCGGGGCTCGATCCCAGGTCCCTGAGATCAGGACCCTGAGATCAGGACCCAAGCCGAAGGCAGAAGCCTCAACCCACTGAGCCACCCAGGCGCCCCTTGAACGTGCCTCTTAAGGCCACAGCTGGGGCTAGGACGTGGCAGGATGAGATGAACATGGAATCATTTGCTAGACATGTAACCCTAGAAAGGTCCCTTCACCTCTCAGACCCTCAGTCTCCTCAACTCTGAAATGGAAATCGTGCACAACAATGTAAAAAAAAAAAAAAGTGAGGTTGATTTAGGGGGGTCACTAAAAGTTTGTGGAAGAGTTAGTGGATCCCGAGATCTTACATTTGGAAGGGCCCAGCAGGCTGCTTGGCATATAGTGGGTGCTTAGGAAATGTGCCTTCTCTTTGCCCAGCTTATTGACCACTGGGTTCCTGGGTAGGGATGTTCTGGCCAAGAGAGAACAGAACGATCAGGTCACGGTACCCTCCAGAGGGGCCCCGTGGGCTAGAAATAGACTGGTTCCCAAATAGCATGGAGTATGAGATGAGGGGTGGGCATGACACCTCCTGGAATATGGCCAGGTCCCCCCACCCCCGCCCCCGTTCTGCACAGGACCCATGTGCTTCATGGAAAAGGACCGACAACCTGACCAGGTGTCTGAACCTGGGATGCAGATAGGGTCAGAACAGCCCAACCACGCTGTTAGAGGACAGACATGACACATGGAGCTTGAGAAAGAAAATCACAGGAGGAAGGTACCAGACAGAGAGGGCCTGACAGAGGGCTAGGCTGCGAGATTGACAAGATTGGCGGGAACAGCTTGGCGAAAAAGACCCACATCCAAGCCAGGACTTCCTGCTGGCCTGGCTCTGGTCGGGGGTGGTGGGTACTCAGAGGCTCAGAGGCTCAGAGGCGGCGGCATGGCTGTGACCCAGGCCTGCCGTATTCACAGCTCACCCGCAGCTCTGCAGCACCTGCGCTGTGCCCAGCTCCATTCCAGGCGGATGTCCAGGGAGGAGCAGCCCAAGGGAGCTTCAAGGCAGCAGGGAGATAAGCAGATGTGTTGTGTGGGTCAAAGTGAATCCAAGGTGAAGAAGAGAATGCGATGTCCTGGAGTGACTGGGGCGGGAGCTGAGTGATGATGGCAGGTGTGGTCATTTGTGTCCCTATATCATGAGCTCCCAGGCCTTGCCCTGTTGGGGCCCCTGTCCCACCTCAGAAGTCAGGTCCACTGAAGGCTTGCCCAGGAGGGCAGACAGCTAGGTAGCCCCTCAGCAAGCCAACCCCGGGGGTCTCACCTGAGAATGAGACCAAGTGGGTGGGTGTCCTCTGAACCACTGGCGGGGTTTGAGACGTGCTCTTCCCTGCTGGGGTGCGCCCAGAGTCCAGGGCTGGGGTGTCACTTCTGAGTCCCCTCAGGTGGAGCTGGGAGCCACCTGCTACACTCCCTCCACGCCCACACTGCCCTGGCTCCAGGACTCTGGGAGAGGATCTGACTGGAGACGCTCAAGAAATTGGAGCTGTTGATCACTGGGGCAGCAACCCTACCCCCCCACCCCCCACCCCACACCCCTGCCCCATAGCGGCCATGATGAAATCTAAGGTTCCTTTCCACCTCTTCCTGTGGGAAAGGGGTATGGTTCTTGAGGACTCGATGTCAGCATTTCTTAGGGGACTGCCTGGGGATTGTGCTGCTGTCTGAAACGGTTGCTCTAAGAGGAGGCCAGCTGGCAGCCAGCCCCACCAGCAATCACCAGTCTTTGCTCCTTCTTCCACAGACGTGCCTCCTTCAAAATCCACTTGGTTTTTCCCTTTGCACCCACATCTCAGTTGAGATCCAGACCTTCCCTTCTGCTTCCTGGGAAGCCGCATTTCCCTGGGTTCAAAGCCCGGCCTCACTGTCCATTTCTTACGTGTCTGCCCTTCGAGCATCTCTTTACCTTCTCTGCATTTCGGCTTCCTCTGAGGTAGAATCGAGACAGTCTAGCCTCACAGGGTTGTCGTCGTATTTTTCAACCAGCAAATACTGCATGAGTTAAGAGATATAAAGCATTTTGAACAGTACCTGGCACATAATACCACTCAGTAAATGGTAATTTTCCTATTATCATGATTAAATATTTACCCAGTGGATGTTCTGCTGGGCATCGGGGTTCCATGCTGAGGAAAGCAGACACCTTACAGTAGATAGAGTACAATAATGTGCAGTATTGGGGCGCCTGGGGAGCTCAGTTGGTTAAGGGTCCGACTCTTGATTTCAGCTCAGGTCATGATCTCAGGGTCGTGGGATCGGCTCCCGTGTCAGACTGCGCTCAGAAATGTGGAATCTGCTTGAGATCCTCTGTCTCCCTCTGCCCCTCCCCCACCTCAAATGAATAAATAAATAAATAGATAAAATCTTAACAACACCAAACAAACAAACAAAAAAAGACACAGCATCTGGCATATAGAGGATCCCCAGTAAACAGGGGCAGTCCTCCTCCCTTCCTTCTTAGGAACCAGCCCTGGGAACCCAGCTGGTCCCCAGTGTTCCCTGAAAACCACAGACCTGACGTGCGATGGAGGTTGAAGGAATGCTTTGGCCGACAGAAGAGCCCCGGGAGTGTGCCTAGAACTAGTCACCTTGGGGTGTGTCATGTGCCACACAGGAAAGGTTTCTCTGGGGAGGAGCCTTACAGAGATGTTTGCTGGATGGGGCAAGCTTCAGGGGTGATGGCTGTGTCCTCTCTCATGACCCCCCACTGTTCAGCCAGTGTCTAGAAATAGGGCGTTAGAAGCTCGCCTTCCTCAGAACTTCTTGGTCAGGCCTGTGCTTCGACGCTCTGACTCAAGCCTGACTTTCGGGAGCTGAGGTGGTTAGTTTCAGCCATTTAAGTCTGGCTTTGCGATTTTAACCCCCTAGTGTGGTATTTGAGGTTGTCATTCAGGGCTTCACTGAGGCAGTGACCTGTAAAGTCCAGCTCACAGGCAAGCAGGGGCACAGCCAGATGCCGAAGGCATTTTAGTCACTTCTAAGAAGTTCTTCAAGGTCTGAGCTCAATTTAAAACGCTTCCTGCTCTAAGGGGATGGCTCAGTTGAGAGAACAGAGGTTGTGCTAACTTTTGGGAGGGGGGGTTTTAAAATACCTTAGAGGGCGTAGGTGTAGTTTAACTCTAGAAACTGGGTTTAGGTAAGAGACAGAACAGAGTTCACGCAAGCAGGAGAACTAAGAGAGGATGTGTTCATCGTAATAACAGCTACTATCGACTGAGTGCTTACTGGGTGTCAGGTCCTCTGTGAAATGTTTCGGCCAAATTAGCTCACGTAATCCTTACAACAGCCCCGTGAAGTTGGTGCTTTATATAGATATATTTTAAGATATTTATTTATTTATTTGAGAGCATGCAAATGAGCAGTGGGGAGGAGCACAGACAGGGAGAGGGAGAAGCAGACTCCCCCGCTGAAAGGGGAGCCCAATGCGGTTCTGGATCCCAGGACCCGGGGGATCACAACCTGAGCCGATGGCAGATGCTCAACCGACTGAGGCACCCAGGCGCCCCAGAGTTGGTGCTATTGCGATCTGCATTTAAGATCAAAGAAAGCAGGAGGCTCAGAGAGGTGGGGCCTCCTGTCCAAGCCTGCACAGGTGACAAGTGACAGAGCGGGGATGGGAATCTAAGCAGGGTCCCCACCTAGGAGAAGCGTGATGGAAAAATAAGAATCCTGAGCTATAGGAGACAGAAGAATACTGGTGGCAGGTACTTTGCCTTTCCCAGATGGGTTTTTAACCCCGACTGGGTATTAGAATCATGAAGAAGCTGTATAAAATGTAGGCTTCAAGTTTCTACCGCTAGTACCTCTCCAGCAGATGGGGTCCACCATCTCTATTGTTCATGGTTTCTCAAATGATTCTGACAGTGCAGATTGAAAACTGCTGCCCCAGCCTGAATAGGGGTTTTTGGGGATCTCACTTCTTTCCATCCTTGAATATTTTCCAATGGGATCTAGACTGGGGTCCAAACCACCTTAAAGATATAGGAAAGGCTGTGAATTGGAGCAAGGACTGGGTTATGTCATCTGATTTCACTCAAACCCTGGCTGTGCCATGAACTAGCTATGTGACCATGGGCAACATACTTTACTTTTCAAAGCCTTGTTTTCCTTAGCTTAAAAACAGGGCAGATTATACTGACCTTGGCGTGGTGCTCTGAGGAATAAAGGGAGGGGGTGGTAATAGCAGATTGGGATTGGGTTGGTCAGAATAACCCTCCCTCATAAAATCTGAACAAAATATGTACCAGAAACTTCTGGTTATTTGAAGGCACCATAGCGCATCCCACGGCAGCCAGAAATGTGAGAGAGCTGACAACACATGAAAGATAGAAGCTACAGGTTGAAATTTGTATTGTTGTGGTCTCTCGCCTGAGGCACTCTCTAACCTGTGTGGGAGGTAGGCATGTGTAGAGAGCTGTGGTCTTACTGGCTTGAGGTGTCAGGAGTACAGAACTCCATGCAAAGTGATGAAAAATCAAGGTGAGTGGGCGGGGGAGGGAATCCCAGAAAAACCTGGACTGTAGAGGAGCCGAGTCCCAAACTCTGTCTAAATCCTTGGGTTTCCATTGGACTATCCACATACAGAAGAGGCTCCAAGGATCTCAGGGAAACCAACAACTGGAAGCTGAAAGAGCTGAGTGGAAAGCTCGGGGACCACCCTCTACATGGATGCAAAACTTGGAGTTTTGAGTCCAGCCAGATTAGTTGCCTGCTAAAACAAAGTTCAACAGTCTTGAGAGGAAGAAGACAGACTCCAAGGTCTCTGCAATGGGTCACTGACAATGGCCAGCACACAAAAACCAAGTAAGCTGTAAGCAGACATATGAAGAAACAGAAAACTGACTTATACCCAAAACTCATCCTCGAAGAGAAAAGTGACAATCCAGATATTGGACTTAACATCGAGGAGTTAAAAGCAGCTGGTAGGGCGCCTGGGTGGCTCAGTGGGTTAAAGCCTCTGCCTTCGGCTCAGGTCATGATCCCAGCGTCCTGGGATCAAGTCCCACATTGGGCTCTCTGCTCAGCAAGGAGCCTGCTTCCCTTCCTCTCTCTCTCTCTGCCTGCCTCTCTGCCTACTTGTGATCTCTGTCTGTCAAATAAATAAATAAAATCTTAAAAAAATAAAAAAAATTAAAGCAGCTGGTAAATATTTTCAAGGTCTTAAAGGAAAAAAAAGTCACAGTGAAGAAACAGATGAAGCTCCTCAGCAGAGAAATTGAAACTATGAAAAAAAAACAAATGGAAATCTGAGAACTAAAATGTACGATAACTGATGTGAAAAAATTAACTTGATAGGTTCAATAGCAGCATGAGGATGACAAAAGAGTGAATTTGAAGATCAACAGAAATTACCTATTTTGGGATGCCTGGGTGGCTCAGTTGGTTAAGCATCTGCCTTCCACTCAGTTATGATCCCAGAGTGCTGGGATTGAGTCCCGCATCAGGCTCCTTACTCAGCGGGGAGCCTGCTTCTCCCTCTTTCTCTGCCCACCACTCCCCCTGCTTGTGCTCTCTCTCTCTCTGACAAATAAATAAATAAAATCTTTTTTTAAAGAACTTATTTGTTTATTTGACACACACACACACAGAGAGATCACAAGTAGAGAGACAGGCAGAGAGGGGGGAACAGGATCCCTGCTGAGCAGAAAGCTGATGCGGGGCTCGATCCCAGGACCCTGAGATCACGACCTGAGCTGAAGCCAGAGGCTTAACCCACTGAGCCACCCAGGTGCCCCAATAAATAAAATCTTAAACAAAGAAAGGAAGGAAGGAAGGAAGGAAGAAAGAAAGAAAGAAAGAAAGAAAGAAAGAAAGAAAGAAAGAAAGAAAGAATGAATTTACCCATTCTGGAGAAGATATTTGCAAATGACATATCAGATAAAGGACTAGTATCCCAGATCTATAAAGAACTTATCAAACTCAACACCCAAGGAAAAATAATCCAATCAATGGGCAGAATATATGAACAGCCATTTCTGCAAAGAAGATACCCAGATGGCCAACAGACACATAAAAAAGGGATCAACATCACTTGGCATCAGGGAAATACAAATGAAAACCACAGTGAGATACCACCTCATACCAGTCAGAATGGCTAAAATTATTAGGAAATGACAGATGTTGGTGAGGATGCAGAGAAAGGGGAATCCTCCTACACTGTTGTTGGAAATCAAGCTGGTGTAGCCACTCTGGAAAACAGCATGGAGGGGGCGCCTGGGTGGCTCAGTGGGTTAAAGCCTCTGCCTTCGGCTCAGGTCATGATCCCAGAGGCCTGGGATCGAGCCCCGCATCAGGCTCTGCTCAGCAGGGAGCCTGCTTCCCTCTCTCTCTCTGCCTACCTGTGATCTCTGTCTGTCAAATAAATTAAAATCTTAAAAAAAAAAAGAAAAGAAAACAGCATGGAGTTTCCACAAAAAGTTGAAAATAGAGCTACCCTACAGCCCAGCAGTCGCACTACTGGGTATTTACCCTAAAGAGACAAATGTAGTGATCTGAAGGGGCACATGCACCCCAGTGTTTATAGCAGCAACGTCTGCAATAGCCAAACTATGGAAAGAACCTAGATGTCCATCAACAGATGAACAGATGAAAGGTTAAAGAAGACGTGATACACACACACACACACATATATACATACAGTGGAATACTATGCAGCCATCAAAATGAAATCTTGCCATTTGTAACGACATGGATGGAACTAGAGGGTATTATGCTAAGTGAAATAAGTCAATCAAAGAAAGACAATTATTGTATGATCTCCCTGATATGAGGAATTTGAGAAACAAGACAGAGGATCGTAGGAAAAGAGAGGAAAAAACGGAACAAGATGAGACTAGGGAGGCAGACAAACCATAAGAGACTCTTAATCTCAGGAAACAAACTGCAGGTTGCTGGAGGGGAGAAGGGTGGGAGGGGAGGGTAGCTGGGTGATGGACATGGGGGAGAGTATGTGCTATGGTGAGCACTGTGAATTGTGTAAGACAGATGAATCACAGACCTGTACCCTTGAAACAAATAACACATTATATGTTAATAATAATAATAATAATAAAAAGAAATTATCCATTCTGAAGACCAGCAAGAAAAAGAAAACTGAAAAAAATTAGTTTCATGAGCCTGTGGGACAACACTGAAAGATCAATTAGCCATACATAATTCAGTTTTTAGGAAAAAAGAGGAAGAATGGGGCATAAGAATATTTGAAGAAATATTTGCTGATGATTTCTCAAAATTTAATCAAAGATAAATTTACAGGTTCAAAAAGCTCAGTGAAGCCCAAACAAGATAAATACAAAGAAAACTATGCGCAGCACAGCATAAGCAAGTCACCAAAATCCTAAGAGAATGAGAACTATCTTGAAAACAGCTAGAGAAAAGTGATACGTCGTAAGAGCGGGATCTGTGATACAGATGACAGCTGACTTCTCATTGCAAATAATGGAGCCCGGAACCTAATGGTCAACACCTTTAAAGTGCTGGAAAAGAAAACAAAACAAAGCAAATCCCCTCTCAAACTAGATTTTTTAAAAAATATTTTATTTATTAGAGAGAGAGAAGGCACAAATGGGGAGAGGGACAGAAGGAGGGGAAGAGAGAGAGAATCTCAAGAAGACTCCACATTGAGTGCAGAGCCCTGAAATCAAGAGTCGGACACTCAATGGACCGAGCTACCCAGGCACCCCAATGCCGTACATTCTTTGTCATACTTCATCTGCTGTAAGATGTCTGTTTCCTTCAGCACTGAATCCCCAATGACCATCAGAATAGATGCTAGGATTGTGCCTCTCAAACTTTATTTTATTTTTTTTAAAGATTTTTATTTATTTATTTGGCAGAGAGAGAGAGAGCGCGTGCAAGCAAGGGGAGAGACAGAGGGAGGAGCAGACTCCATGATGAGCAGGGAGCCTAATGCAGGGCTTGATCCAGGATCCTGGGATCATGACCTGAGCCAAAGGCAGATGCTTAACTGACTGAGCCAACCAGATACCCCCAAGACATATTCTTTAAATACAAAGCTACACGTAGGTCAAAAGTAAAAGAATGGGAAAAGATACAAAATAAAAACAGAAATCCTAAGATAGCTTTAATGATTGTATTAATATGAGATAAAGTAGACTTCAAAGCAAAGACTGTAACAGAGATATTTCACAATGATAGTGGAGACACTTCATCAGGAAGATAGGACAACTTTAAGTGTGTGTTAACCTAATCACAGAGATTCAGATATGCAAAGCAGAAATGGATAGGATTAAAGGGAGAAGTAAACAAACTCATAATTATAATTACAGATTTTATTTTATTTATTTTTAAAATATTTATTTATTTATTTGAGAGAGAGAGAATATGAGCGAGAGGGGCAGAGGGATAGGGAATCTCAAGCAGACTCCATACTGAGCCCAAAACTCAATGTGGGGCTCGATCTCACAACCCTGAGATCATGACCTGAGCTGAAACCAAGAGTTGGACGCTTAACCGACTGAGCCACCCAGGCACCCTTTAATCAGAGATTTTAATACTTCTCAAAAATTGATACGAAAAATCAATTACTAGACAAAAAAAAACCACAAAACCTAGTAAGGACGTTATCAGCTACCTTGATTTAACTGACATTTATAGAATATTACACCTCAAATAATAGAATACAAACTCTTTTCAAGTGCACATAGAATATTCATCAAAATAAGCCATAGCCTGGGTCATAAACAAGTTTTAACCCGTTTCAGAAGGTTAAAAATCTCATGGAATATATTCTTTGACCACAGCAGAATTAAATTAGAAATCAGCAGCAATAAGATACCTGGGAAAGCTCCCAAATATTTGGAAATTAAACAACACACCTCTAAAAAGTTCATGATTTTCTGAAATACGTTGAAAACATATGTCCACACAAAAACCTGCACACAGATATTTATAGCTGCTTTATGCACACTTGCCCAAACCTGGAAGCATCCAAAATGTCCTTTAGTAGGTGAGTAGATAAACAAACACAGGTACATTGATACAATGGAAGGGGCACCTGGGTGGCTCAGTGGATTAAGCCTCTGCCTTCGGCTCAGGTCATGATCTCAGGGTCCTGGGATCGAGTCCCACATTGGGCTCTCTGCTCAGCAGGGAGCCTGCTTCCCCCTCTCTCTCTGCCTGCCTCTCTGCCTACTTGTGATCTCTCTTGCTTTGTCAAGTAAATAAATAAAATCTTTAAAAAAAAAAAAAAGAACTTTGAAGCCCCCAAAAGACATGGAGGAACCTTAAAAGTACATTGCCGAGTGAAAAAAGTCCATCTGTAAAGGCTGTATGATGCCAACTATAGGACCTTCTGGAAAAAAACTCACAGAGACCGTAAAAAGCTACCAGGGGTTTGGAGGGAGGGAGGGATGAGTAAGGGAAGCACAGGCGATTTTCAGGGCAGGGAAACTATTCTATTCTGTATGACACTATAATTGTGGATATGTATCATTATATCTCTGTCAAAACCCACAGAATTGTACAACACAAAAAGTGAAACCTTGGGGCACCTGGCTGACTCAGAGCATGTAACTCTTGATCTCAGGGTTGTGAGTTTGAGTCCCAGGTTGGGTATAGAGATTATTCTTTAAAAAGATTTTAAGAAACTGAAGCCTAATGTGAACTATGGATTTTAGTTAATAGTGACATACCATTACTGGCCCATTCACTGTAATAAATGTGCCACACTAATACAAGATATAAATAATGAGGGAAACTGTGTGTTGAAGGGGGAGGGGGTATGTGGGAAGCCTCATAAATTTTTCTTTAAACCTAAAACTGCTCTAAAAAAATGAAAAATTTTTTTTAAAGACCCATGGCCAAAATGGCGGTGACCCAATGCCTTATAAGCTCACCACATTCCTTTAAAAAAAATTTTTTTTAAAAGATTTTACTTATTTATTTGACAGACAGAGATCACAAGTAGGCAGAGAGGCAGGCAGAGAGAGAGAGAGAGAGGAAGGGAAGCAGCCTCCTTGCTGAGCAGAGAGCCCAATGCGGGACTTGATCCCAGGACCCTGTGGGGCTTGATCCCAGGACCCTGGGATCATGACCTGAGCTGAAGGCAGAGGCTTCAACCCACTGAGCCACCCAGGCGCCCCAAGTTCACCATATTCCTAAACCTATACTTCTGATCTTCTGTCTTCCCATTACGTCTCTAATAGAGATTTATCTGCCTTGAAGGATTCTTGTTCTCAGTCAGGAAGTGGGTTTCCGGGTACAGGAGGGTATGCTAAATATGGACGAGATCATGGAGAGAATCATGGGAATATCAGGCGAAACCAGTTGTCCTGTTTCGAAACCGAGTTTGCCCTCTTGCTCACTCCAACATTCATTCATTCCACAGTGTTTGAGCTTCTACTCTGAGCTGAGTTCTGTGCTGGGAACTGACAGTGTAACTGGCAAGATGCCACAGCTCCTTCCCCCAAGGCAGTCCCAATCCAGAGGGAGAGAATGACAAGTAAACAAGCCATGACAGGGAGAGTTTGCCATGTTAAGTATTACATCTATATTGCATACATGTACATTGAGGGATCTGGGGGGAATCCTGGGGAAGAGTCTCTAAGCTTGCCTAGGTTTGGTCAAGTTAGACTTCCCTCCCAGAGGAGGTGACATAGAAGCCAAGCCTCAAAATGAGGGGCAGCAGTTAAGAAGGAATGGAAATGCCTCCTGGGCTTGATCAGAGATCTGGAAACAAAAAAGATCAGAGCCTATTCGGAAGCTACAAGCTGGTCACTGTGGAATGTAAATAGACAGCGTGTGTACGTGTGCACGCCAGTGTGTGTGGAGGGGAGCAGGGGGGCTGAGAGAAGTGGAGGATAGAGGTGAAAATGGCCTGGCGAGGCAGGCAGGGACCAGTCAGACCCAAGCCTTTGACCCTCTCAGTAGTGCCTACTCAGCCCAGGCAGACCCGAAAAGCCTGCTCCCAAGAGTCGGTGCCCAAGGCAGATGACGTGTCTTGGGGAGACTCACCAAGTCTCTTTTGAACACATTTGGTAGAAGAAGCAATCCTATAATTACCGTGGTGATAATTAGAGGAACTTCCATCGCTTCTTTCAACAAACATTGCATAAAATGTGGCTCTCTCACCTTCAGGGCAGGGGTGGGGTGGGGTGGGGTGGGGAAGAAGTCAGGCATCCCTCATGGGGGAGGCCAACGCCTGCATCTTTCTCCTGCCAAGGACACCTGACTACCCTGCTGTGGCCCAGAGGTGCCATAGATGCACCTGGGACAGCTCCACCTTGGAGCTGAGTGCTGCTGGCTGGGGGCGGAGGGGCGGGGGGGGGGGGCGGGGCCGAGAGTCACTCCCCAGTTCCCCAGGCTGAACAGACTCTAGCCTTTATTTCAGTCTGGCCTTTGGGCCTGCAGAGAGCCCGCCCAGGACCTGGATGTGCCTTCTACATCTTGGCCACTTTAGCCTGAGATGCTCAAGCCACTAGTCTCTAGGCTCACATTCCACCTTCCTAGGACCACATACACAGGGTCTCTGTGGCTTGGACATGCTCCTAGGCCGTCACATGTTTCTTATACGATCTACATTCACATGTATACCCAAGAGACATCTTGAGGGCCTCTGGTTTAGATGGAGAGAAGAAAACGTTTCTTCTCATTTCTGACCCCATACCTTCACCCCAACCTCTTCTCCCTCCTTTCTTCTACCATATGTTTCTCAGTGCAAAGAATGGTCCCATTGCTTCTAGGACGGCCTAGACTTTCTTCCCTCAGCACCCCGTGGCCCATCCACCCGATACCAACAACTTTTCACTTGGCTTTGCTGTTAATGACTCACTGGGAGCGAAATCCAAGCTAATTGCCTAAAGGCTCCGTGTCTCTTTTTGTCTCATTAGTGACATGTCTGGTCTGTTTTGTTCTTAGCCTTCCAGACAAGAAGCTTCTGCTTCTCTCAAAGCCACTTATACCTATGGCTTCTGGCCTTTCCCATGGGGCCTGGAGCCTCACTCATGCTCCTTTGAGACTCAGGATGACTGTGTGTCACATTTAAGGGGATAGCTGGTGTTCTGTAAAAACACCTGGCAAAGCTGTGAGAGTAAACGAACAGCAAGAATTTAGGCTCTCTGCCTTCCTCTCTCCCCGTGATATCCCTGCATCCAGTGGTGTTTATGGCTGGACAGATATTTGCAGGTTGGTATCTTTCTGCCAATGGTCAGGGGAAGGACCTGGTATTTTCTTGGGACCCTGCCTGTAACCCTCTTTGGGACTTTGATCTTATCAGTTGGCTCTTTCCCAGGCCTCTCTGGTGGAACTTCAGGAAACATGCTGAACCTGACTGGTCCTGGCACCTAGCAGTGGGGGAAGGAGGAAGAAGGAGAGATTCCTCCTGAAGGAAAAGTGTACTTGGCTTTCTCATTAATGGGTTCCCCTTGGGGAACAGGCAAGCAGCAGATGTATGGGCAATGGCCAACTGATCCATTTGGAGATAGATTCAGGGTGTGGTGTTCCCTGTAAGCCTGGGCAGGTCCTGGGAAACAGGAGCAGAGCTAGATCTGCTAGCTGAAATTGGGCAAGCAGCGTGGAGCTTGAATATGCTGGTTTCAGGTGTGCAAGCTCTGCTCCCCGTGGAGACTGGGTCTGGGGAGCTAGTGTGTCTGTTGCTCAAGCATGCTTCTCAAACATGGAGCTGCACTGATCATTTTCATTCATGAACACAGTAACCAGCAAGGAGGCTTGGCTTGGCCTTTCAGTATCTCACTTCAGAGCAACTTATCAGTCCCTTCTTTCGATACTTGTCAGCACAAACCATCTATCTCACTCCTGGATCCAAGCTCACTCCAGGCCTTCATATCTTTGGGCCTTGCTTCATGCCATTCTCTCTTCGTAGACTGTCTTTCCTCCTAGTAGACCACTAGAGTGGTCCTGGAGAAGCAACCCCCAGTGCCCAGAGGCTAAATACGTCTCTCTCTCCTCTCTTCTCCTATGCCCCAGACTCACTCTGTTGGTCTCTGGTCTAGCCCTATTACGTTTACTTCGTGCCTGCCTCCAGTCATGCCGATGGGCAGTTCCCTGAGCTTTTTGCTCCTGCATGACCAGCTCCTTCTCATCCTTCAGGTGTCAGCTCAAATGTCATCTCCTCAGCTAAGCCTTCCTTGACCATTTATACACATTCTGCCCCATTATCTGGAGTTATCATCTTCATGAAACTTAGCATCTGAAATTATCTTCACCTATATGTTGGCCTGGACTATGTCTCTTCCTCTAGAATGTAAGCTCCTGGAGGGCAGAGATACAGCAGAATCAATTGATACGTGGTTTGTGCCCAATAAATATCTGTTGATTGATTAAATGAAGGCAAGTATGGGGTATTCGAGTTGTCACCCTGAGGCCCTGGCACAGAGCCTGGCGCAATAAAGGTTGGCTGCATGGAACGTTTGCTAGACGAATGAATGAACCAAGGAACAAACGAAGCAAGGGATGCCGCGATCTGATTACTGACTGACAGGTTGACTGACAGTTGGGGGACGCTTGGCCCGCACACTGTTGATTGACGACTGACAGCTGAGTGGCAGCCAGCGGACCCGCATCGGGGCTCCTGATTGGCTGGTTGCTGCAGCCCCTGAAAGGGGAAGGGGAGGGGGCCTGAGGCTACTGCTCCGGGTGCGGAGGAGGCGGCACCAAGCGGCGGAAGGCGGCCCAACCGCCAGAAGCTGTGCGAGCAACAGTCGCCTCGAACCAGCAAACCGACGTCTCGCGCAAGGGCCCGGCGCGAGGGGCGGGGCGCGCGCGTCACGTGAGCGTGTTTTGGGCACGTGACCCGCGCGGGGCCAAAGCTGGCCCCCGCCCCCTCTTCTCCTCCCCTCAGCGGGTGTGAGCCGAGCGGCCTCGCCTCACCGCCTAGCGCCCCCCTCAGCCGCCGCCGCCTCCGCCCGCCGGCCATGTCCCCCGGCCGCCGCCGCCGCCGCTCGAGCGCGGCGCTCCGGTGGCCCAGCGCGCATTGAGCGCGGGGCCCTCTCGCTGCTCGCCCGCCCCGGGGCCCCCTTGTTCTCAGCGCCGCCGCCGCCGCCGCCATGTTGGGTTTAGAGCCGCAGCGGAGCCGCCGCCGCCGCCGCCGGTGAGGGAGGCCGAGAGCGGAGCCCGCCCCGCCCCGGGGCCCAGGGAGCGGGGCCGCCTCGGAGCCCGGCCTCTCCCCGCCAGACGCCTTCCCGGCTCGCCCGCCGTGCAAGCCAGCGAGCGAGCGCCGGGCCGCGGCCGCGCCTTCCGCTCCCGGCCCGAGCGAGCCCGCCGCCCGTTCGTTCCCGCGCCGCCGCCGCCGGGCCCGGCCAGAGCCTGCAGCGGAGCCCACGAGAGTCAGCGCCATGGCGGAGCAGACCTACTCGTGGTGAGTGCGGGGCTTTGGAGGCCGGGGCGCGGCGCAGGTGGGGGTCGGGGCGCCGGCGCGGCCGGGGTGGGGGGGGAGGAGGAGGAGGAACAGGTGCGCGTTGGGGGGGGCACGGGTTGGGGGTGCACGCCCCCCTCGTCCCCACCAGAGGGGGCGGCTGGCCCTCGTGGCGGGCGGTCAGCGCCCGGGGACCCAGAGTCCAAGACGGGGGATGGAGGCGGCGGCGGCCGCGGCGGATGTCATCTGGTCATGGGCGGAGCAGGTGATGGAGAAGGGGAGCATGACCCCAAAGGTGGGAAGCCCACGGATGGGAAGTTGAATCCCGTGGGCACCCCGGAACTGACTTGAGGGGGTGGCTTCTGGGCAGGAGGATTGAAGGGGTGGGCAGAGGCGGGTCGGGGCAAGGGTGGGCCACCGGGCTGCGAGGAAGCTGGTGGGAAAAACAGGTGATCAGAGTCTGAACTTGGAAGTTATGAGAGAGGAGGAGCCGTCTAACTGGGGGGCCGCTGCTTATTAGCACCTGGCTGGCGAGCGAAGGGAGAGTTGGTAAGGTGGGCAGAGGCTCGGGTGTAACCGAAGGAAAACCGCGGAAGGAGTGTCTTGGGAACCATGGAGGGGAGTCCCGCGTGAAGATGTTGGAAGGGGATCCTGTTTGGATAACCACGTTCTGGAAAGGAAGTCGTTGGTGGCAGTGGGGCATGAGTAGAATCTTTGTGAGGATTGGTACTCTCTTCTTCAGAATTTAAAGTGGCCTGCTGCCCTGGTTCAAGTATGGAGATAGAAGATCTGCTAGTTATGTCCATTTTTATGGGACTTCTAAAGTTATTAAATAGATTGTTAAGGATTGAGAAGTGTATTCTGCAGCTTATGGAGTGAGAACTTACCTCTCCTGAGAAGGGACTGCAATGTTTGGGGAGAGGGGACTGAGAGGCCTCCCTTTAGCATGTGGAAGTGGAATATTTGCAGGAGGGGTTGAAGGATAATGATAGTTTCCTTGAAGAGTGGAAATTGGACAGTGGGGAGGAAGTAATAACCGGAGGTTAAGGAAGGAAGAAATGGGATTAAGTGTGAGATGGGAAACCTGGTTGCAATCTAGAGAGATTGTTTGAAGATGGTTTTACTCTTCGAAGCAAACGTGATTTGGGACGGAATTGTACTGCTTTCCCTTGTTAGAAAAAACACAATTGGGAAGAGCATGGCTTTTGGAGTTGGAAGACTTTGTTTGGAAGTCCTGTTCATCACTGATTTGCTTTATAACTGGGCACGATAGTAAGTTCTCCGTTCCCTTACCTGTTAAATAGGGAATTGCCTTTTTCATAGGTTGTAAAGATTAAATGAATAACTTTACAAAGCACATGGCAAACTGTAAAGTGTTGCATTTTATTACATTATAGCTAGGGAAACAGCAAAGAAATGGGTAATACATGAAAACAAAGAATGGTTTTAGGTAGAGGGCTTTAACGGAGTAGATATTTTGTGGTGGTTGAGGTTATGGTAGGTAAGTCAGGAACTCCTTGTGTCTTCACATAGGGAAAGAGGGTTAGTGATGGAAGATGATAATTCAGAAGGGAACTTCAGTGCTCAAAAAGAAGATAACTGAGAGTCTGCAAAAAGTAACACTAAAAGAAGAATTAAAACATTGGTGAACAGTTGTGACTGCAAATGTATTTTTAAAAGTGTTAACTAATTGGATAGTTTTGAGCAGCAGTGAGCTGTTTCTCCTTAACAGGTATTAATGGAACACAAGATCACAGTTTGAGCTTTCTTATGGACCAAATTAAGTCCCATAACTAACTTAACTAACTCATCTTGAGCTCTTAACATTGACTGGCCCAGCTGAGAGTTCTGATGGCTGCCCTTCTGCTTTTATTGTGCCATACAGAGACTGAATGGTTGAAGGGGTAAACACAGGGGCCAAGAATTGGGGAAAATGAACATGTTTTGCTAGATATTTTGGCCACACACTATGTGATGTTGGACAGCTTTACTAGTTAAGGGGGGACTACTTTGTGAAGTTTGGTGTTTTATAATATTTATCCTTCTGAAATACTTCAATCTTAGCTGCTTTTGCTTTATAGGCAAAGAAGCTTCTTGAAATCAGAATGGTTATTAGCCTGCCACCTTTAGCAAGTTTTGAGATGGTGAAAGTTTTTACAGCATCTTGAGAGAGGGAGGTGTTTGAGGAGGGAGGATTGGGAAACCAAAGAGCATTCTAGGTTCTGATAGTTACCATAGGTAATTATCCATGTAAGGTACACGTTTAATTCTCACCAGTCCCTGAGGTAGGTGACCATTCTGTTTTTTGGAGGAGGAAGCTTAGGCTGAGGAGACCAAATGATTTGTCCGAGATACTTCACCTGTGATGCTTTATTTTGTTTGATACAAATTCCCACATCATTGTTTTCATTCTCCTTGTAATATAAGTGTGGAAAAGGTATTCCAAAAGTACATGTGAACTGAGCTTTGGATTATCTCTCGTTTTGCAGTATCTTTGTCACTGTTCCTTTGGTTCATGTAAATAGGAGTTGATTTTTTTTTTTTTTTAAACAGACTTGTACTTCACTCATTTGTATGTGGCCTTTAGGAAAATCAACCTTGTGGGGACTATTGTGGCAGTATAGATTTGTCTGAGGATGAAGTCAGTGAAGAATGTAGAAAGTAGATGTTAGAAGAATGAAAATAGGTTCCTTAGGATTTTCTTTCCTTTTTTTTTTTTTTTAAGATTTTGTTTTTAGAATCTCTACACGTAAATGGGGCTCGAACACACAATCCTGAGATCAAGAGTCAAAAGGTCCACTGACTGAGCCAGCCACGTGCCCCAGGATTGTCATAAAATGATATGTAAATTATAAAGCAAAATTGGCCATGAGGTGGTGATTGTTGAAGCTTAGTGATGAGTACTTGGAGGTTTATTGCCATGTTTACATTTTTCATAATAACAAGTTAATTTAAGAAAACAAATACACATGTTGTTCATGCAGTTTTCTGGTTTTTCATGCTTGCTTTCTGTGTTGAGAAGCCAGAATGGGTGTGCTGAATTAAGAATATGTAGATTATGACCTGACGAATGAGGGGGCACAAGCCACTCAGGTAGTTGGCAGGTAGCTTTCTCAGCATCTGAGCTCCCACTTTGGGGAAGGGAAATCCAAGGGGTCATTGCAGTTGAAGATGCAGTTTCAGTACACCCATACAGTGGAAGTACAGTAGCCCCCGTTATCTGTGGGGTTTACATGCCAGGATCCCAGTGGATGCCTGAGGTTGAGGGTAGTATCGAACCCTATATGTGCTGTGTTTTCTCTATATGTACATGCCTGTGGTAAAGTTCAAGTTATAATTTAGGCCTTGTAAGAGATTAATAACAAATAATAAAACAGCTACAACAATACACTGTGATAAAAGTTATGTGAACGTGGCCTCAAAATATCTTATTGTACTGTATTCACCCTTGTAACATACGAGATGATAAAATGCTTATGTGCTGAGATAAGTGAGATGAATGACATAGGCATTGTGACATAGCATTAGGCTACTATCGACCTAAGGACAATACGTAGGAAGGAGAATCATCTCCTTCTAGACTGGTTGACCCTGGTAACTGAAACCTTGGTGCTCAGTGAGCCAGGGAAAGGGCAGTCCTCTGTCCCAGGTCACAAACAGGAGATACAGAGTAGGGTAGCAAACACCTATTACTTATAAGATGATGGAGGTGGAGATCAGTAATTGGGGGTCTTACTTCTAGAGGTTATTTTTAAAGGTGCCCCAGGGAAAAGCAAAGCAGGGACTTGTGGGCCTCCTAAACTCAAATCGTTATCTAAATGTCCAGACTCTGGGTGTGATTACAGATAATCATACTGTAAAATGGCTGGGCATCAACTCTGAAAAACAAAATTCTTGTCTTTGAAAGTTGTTTTCCTCATCACACTTTCTTCCAGCAAATTCTATCAAAATCCCATTACCCAAGGTTCACCTGAAATTCCACGTAGCTGAGAAGCATTTTCTGAACACCCCAACTCAAAGTGATCTCTTTGTTTTGGATACTTGTAGTCAGTCTGCATCTTTCCTTCCTTTACTTGTGTGAATACCTAGCTTCTTCATTAGATTGTAAACTCCTTGAGGGAAAGGACACTGTTACACTACCCTTTGTCCTCCCATATACTTAGCCATTGTCTTGCCCATAGCTTCTAATTAAAACACGCTGACTGAATATGATAGGTTTAGAGGGTGGTTCTTCCTTTGTTGAAAGAATATTTTAAGTGTAATGGAAAGCTACAGATAAGTATTTATTAAAATCCTTGTATTTATAAAATAGAGCTTTTGGTAACTTAGTTTCCTGCTGTCACAGTGCTGTAAGAATGAGTAATGCCATCCTTAATAAAGTTTTAAATAAAAGCTATTGACAGATGAAATTAAAATAATTGGTAGTAACACCACAGTCTTTATCACCATGTACCCACAAGATTCAGCTTGTGTTCTTTTTACTTGTATACTGAGGAAGTAAAGAACTCATGTGAAAACACAAATAGAAGGTGCAAACTAGATTTTTATTAATTTGAGAAAAACACCTTGCTCAATATATATTTGTGAGTGTTATTTTAGCAAAAGTTCTGTGGAAAACAGGAACTTGTCTCTCTCTCTCTCTCTCTCTTTTTTTTTTTTTTTTAAAGGAACTTCTCTCTTGATGAAGTCAGTGCAGTACTTCAGTCTTGGTGGTAAAAATGATTTACGTTAGGATTAATATTGGTGTAGAAAGAAAAGGGAATAAGTACATGTTAACTTCATCGAGATGAATTTTGTTACCAGAGTAGTATCATAATATTTTATTGTGTGTTTTCTGGGTGCTAGGGCTTTAAAGAATTGCTAAGTAAGGAAACTGAGGCTCAAAGAATTTAAGTAACTTGCCAAATAACATATAAATGGTGAAAGGGCTCAAAGTCAAGACTGTTTAATGTGAAGATTCTGTCACTGAATCTGTCTACTTCCATTTCCACAGTCACTCCTCTAAGCCAGCCCATCTTTTGCTTGAGTTCCCCGTTAGCCTCCTCACTGGGTCTCCCTTTCCCCATTCTCCACGTGATGACCATTTTCCTTGGTGGACCTTTTTTTTTTTTTTTTTTTTTTTTTTTTTTTTAAGATTTTATTTATTTATTTGAGAGAGAGAAACAGTGAGAGAGAGCATGAGAGGGGGGGAAGGTCAGAGGGAGAAACAGACTCCCCATGGTGCTAGGAGCCCAAAGCAGGACTTGATCCTGGGACTCCAGGATCATGACCTGAGCCGAAGGCAGTCGCTTAACCAGCTGAGCCACTCAGGCACCTCTGAGTGGTCTTCTGACAGTTTAACTTAGATTGTGCCTGTCCTCTGCTTAAAACTCTTCAGTGGTCATACTTGGAATAAAATCCAGGTTCCTCAGTATGCTCTTCATGGTCTCATCTTGTGTGTGTCTCTAAGGGTTGACAGACAATAAACTAAAAGTTACACAGGGGTAAGAATCTTTCTATTTGGGTACTCTCTTCAGTGCCTGGCATGTAGTGGGTAGCTGGTAAATATTTACTGAACAAATGTATGAGAACGCTTCCCCCTGGGCTAATAAGTATCCTAAGATCTACTCTAAGGATTGCATTAGATTGAGGTAATCTACTGTGATGATAATGGACTTTATCCTGCTGGGTATTTGCAAATAGTGCTACACCTGAGAATGAGAAATAACACAGATCTCTAGAACTTTATGGAAGTCACTTCCCTGCAATTACTGTTGTGTATCATTGTATCTGTTGATGAACATATCTGTTCTTTGTATCTTGTGGTCTTTGCATCTTATGCAAGTTTTTAACCCACTGAGCCACCCAGGTGCCCCCTTATGCAGGTTTTTCAGAGAGAAACTATTTAGTTGAATATGTGTGTCTTGGGATGCCTGGGTGGCTCAGTCGGTTAAGCCACTGCCTTCAGCCCAGGTCATGATCCCAGGGTCCTGGGATCAAGTCCAATATCGGGCTCCTTGCTCGGCAGGGAGCCTGCTTCTCTCTCTGCTTCTGCCTGCCACTCTGTCTGCTTGTTCTCTCTCTCTCTGACAAATAAATAAATAAAATCTTAAAAAAAAAAAAAAGAAAATATGTGTCTAGCATTACAGACTTTAGATTTGCTCACTTTAAAAACATGTTTTGCTTATAGTTAAGGTGGTGTAATAATGGTTTGGTGATGCGTGAATCAGACTGAAATTAACCGAAACTAAGACCAGAAATTTGTACTGAAATCATTTTCCTCAGGGTTTCTTATGAAGCCTGAGGATGGGGGAGAGGGAAGCTGGAGAGTCTGTAACCATATCAGCTTTTAATTTCCCAAATGGTGATATGAATTAAAATGCCTAATGTCCATGCATTTCTTAGAACAGATTTGTGTGTGACCATTTATTTTAGAGATGACAAATGCCATGAATTGAGGTGTTACGGAGCTCTGTGTAACTGTATTTTACTTCAACATTAATAACTTAGTTTTTATCATTCTCATGTTTCACCAAATCATCTCTTGGAAAATCAGGGGATGTTCTAAGAGGAGGGTGTCTAGCCAAATACTCTTGGCTACATTTGGCATCTGAGCCTTATGTTATTGCTGTCCCTAGCAGTTAAGTATGACTTGATTTGTTAAATTCTAGAATATATTTTCTGGAGTTTAATGGTTGCTTCTTGGGAGTTAAAGGAAATAGTGGTTTTATATGTTGTATGTATAAATCAGTAAATTTTTACAGCTTTGCAACAAGTTTTTGTAATATTTTCCAATCCTCACTTAAAAAGTTAGAGGTAGAATGCTCTTCTTCTGTAATTTTAATCTCTTAGGTGTCTAGAGGGGCTCCAGGTACCAAATTCAGTTTTATAGGGAAAATCTACAGTTAGTCCCCAGGATCCTCACAATGAATTCTTACCTCTCAGATTTTATTAATAGGTCTCACTAGGGCCACAGCTTAAAACAGACCCATGCATTAGCTGTGATTAGACTAGATTGAGCACCTGTGAAAAGTTAGGTTAGAAAATATTTTTAAGGTATTAGGCAATTAATATATATTAGCCTAATAGAGACCTAATAGAAAATCCCATTTCTTGGCTTTTGGGTGTCACCCTAATTTGGTAAGGACACTTGATAATCTCTGTTTTGGAGTTCTGGTATTGATAGTGAAGAACCGCTAAGGGATAAAAACCCAAAGTGTGCTAAAGTAGAGGTGTGCTCTACTTGGTTTTTCTGTGTTTGTGAATTATATTGAATATAATTGGTTGCTCAATAAGTATTCAATTCTGCCAATTCCACTGGTTAAATTTTGGTTTGAAATCGAAATTCTAAAATATGAGGATCTAATTCCATTCTGGTTTCTTTGAATTGGGAAATTTTTTCTTTGAGGGTGATTTCTATCTCTGATGAACTGTGATCCTAGTCTTGTCTTTGAGTCACAGTATTGTATTCTGTACAGTGGTTATGCCTGTCCTACTCCGAAGAGTTGTTGCAAGGATTCAGTGAGATAATACATGTGCAAATGCTTTGTAAGTTACTAAGTGAAATATAAAAACAAGGTATTTGTGCTCTACGTTGTTAGATCCAGACAGGTTCCAAGTACAGAATTCCTCACTACAGAAATGGTTTTTCTCATTTCATAATATAACCAGTCTTTAAACTTTGAGATGTCCATTCTGAGAATCCAAACAATGCCATATAAAAAGAAGGAGAATAGTTTGCAAATTATCATTGATTAATGTAGTTGCCTTTGAAATGTGCTATAAGGCCATCTTCTTTTAGTCCCATTTCGTAGTCCAAAAATAAAAAAGAAAAATCGTGAATTGAATAAAACTTACAAAAATAAGTTTTTTCATGTAAGTTTTATTTTGATCTTAGAAGGCAAATTCCTTCATAATATACTCAGATGAGGGAAGAGGACAATGATGTAGATAATCCTAGTCTTTTCCTGGTTTTCTTTGGAATGCACAGGATACTCATACCCTAAAATGCCCAAGGACGGGCTGTTAGCAGTCTCTTACCTGTTGCCTTACTCCACACTACTTATTCCAGGCACACCCACTTCCCCCTCATCTGAGGGCCTCAGACTTTGGCTTCACTCTTGACCTAAATAGGACATGTGCAGCAGAGTTTTAATTGTTTCTTCAATTTGGTTATACAGACATTTTGACTGAAGTACAGTGCTTGACTTTGTTGTTTTCTTGTCTTAATTTTTGCCCAAGTTGTCTAGCTTTGCTTTCCAAACTTGTAAATCTTGGGGCTTTGTCTGACAGCCTTAACTTTTAAACCTTTGACTATATGCTCTGCTGACTTATAAACTCCCCCCAATTTACATTTATTTCTCAAAAGTGCTTGCAAAAATACTGTTAGAGGTAAAGGTTAGTTTTAGGGGCACCTGGGGTGGCTCGGTCCTCAGGGTCCTGGGATGAAGGCCCTGTGTTTGGCTCTCTGCTCAGCAGGGAGTCTGCTTCTTCCTTTCTCTCCCTCTGCATGCTCTCGCTCTTCTCAAATAAATAAAATCTTTAAAAAAATTAGTTTCAGAGATTGAATTCTCTTACCTCTGCATTGATTAGTGCAAGCGCCAGTACCTTAAAAGTATTAAGGTCACGGGGCACCTGGGTAGCTCAGTGGGTTAAAGCCTCTGCCTTCAGCTCAGGTCATGATCCCAGGGTCCTGGGATTGAGCCCCACATTGGGCTCTCTGCTCAGCAGGGAGCCTGCTTTCCTCTCTCTCTCTCTCTCTGCCTGCCTCTCTGCCTATTTGTGATCTCTGTCTGTCAAATAAATAAAATCTTTTAAAAAAAAGTATTAAGGTCAGATATCTTAAAAATATTTTCAAATGTAAGTTTTATAGGGACTCAAGTCTAGGCTTGTTACAGAAATGCCACCTGGGACCACTGTGAGGCTAGTGAAAGTTAAAGATTTGAGATGGGGTCAGTTAACCAAGACGGAGAGAGTAGTTCTGAGGGCAGAATGGAGGCCTGGAAGTTGAGGCTTGGGAAACCTCACAGTTGAGAAATGGGAGGAAGAAGAGGAGTCAGAGGAAGCTCCATCAGAAGTAGGATAATTAGCAAAGCTCAACAGTGATGAAAGAAAAGGCATGGAGAATTTTGGGGGACAAGAGTGTAAAAGGCTACAGGGTTCAAAGAGAATGAAGAAAAAACAGACTGTTGAATTTGCAAAGAAAGTCATTAGTGAAAGTGCACTAATAAAGATCAGAGTAGTGAGGGTGAAAGGCAGATTAGGTCAGGGTAATGAAGAAATAAAAGCATCCTTTGGGTATGGGCCATTTGTTGGCAAGATAAGATGAGAAAGACATAAGGAAAGAAGATAGGATGCTTGATATAGACAGGGGCCATAGTCTTCTGGTTTTCTTTTTTTTTTTTTTGATAAGAGGAGAGAATTGTGTATTTGAAGCTAGAGAGGAGGAGAAACTGATCTTGGAAAGACTTTTCTGTTTTTTTTTTTTTTTTTTTTAAAGATTTTATTTATTTATTTGACAGACAGAGATCACAAGTAGACAGAGAGGCAGGCAGAGAGAGAGAGGGAAGCAGGCTCCCCGATGAGCAGAGAGCCCGATGCGGGACTCGATCCCAGGACCCTGAGATCATGACCTGAGCCGAAGGCAGCGGCTTAACCCACTGAGCCACCCAGGCGCCCAAGACTTTTCTGTTTTTAACTGTAGTTTAAATTTAGAGATTTTTATTTGTTTATTTTAATCACGGATTTCAATTAAGAGTTTTGAAGGGAACTTAATGGGGAATGTGTATACATTTACTCTTTGCTTTTCTCGTGTTTGTATTGCCACTAGTTCAGCTTGTATTGCTTTTGAAGGTCTTGTTTCCTGTTTTGTGTATGTGTGTGTGTGTGTTTAATTGTATCTGTGTGTGTGTGTGTGTGTGTGTTGTATCAGTGTAAAATCCAACCTCTTTGGTCTGACTTTCGAAACAGTCTTGCCTTGTAACCCTACTTCCCTGTATTTTCTTTAAAATGCTTGTTATTTCTGCCAAACTGGGTTACTCATCATTTCCCCTTTTATTTAAGGTGACTCCTATACCTGGTTAGTCTTTTCTCCCAAGTCTCTAAATATGTAAGTCCAAAGCATCTTTCAAGGTACTGCTGAAATGCTGTCCTCTTGTTACAGAACCTTCTGATTCGCCCAGGAGAAATATTCTTCTGATGCCTGTAGTTCTTTTTCTGATCCTGTGATGTGGCAGCCCTTTTATGATTTTTCTGACCTTGTATTGAATATATTTATGTGACTGTCTTCCCCCCCTGCATGAATTCTGTAAGCATAGGATCAAAATAACTGATTTTAGGTGTAAGGACCTACACATAGTAGAAGCTGAGATTTTCCTTTTTTTTTTAAGATTTTATTTATTTTGACAGAGACACAGCAAGAAAGGGATCACAAGCAGGGTTCCTGCCTAGCAGGGAGCTTGAATTGGAGCTCGAACCCAGGACCCCAGGATCATGACCTGAGCCGAGGGCACATGCCCAATGACTGAGCCACCTAGGCGCCCCATAGATTTTCCTTTTTTTAAAGATTGGGTATTTTGGAGGTGAAATTTACCAGGTGCTGGATTTAGAATAGACAGGACACATAGAAGAGAGAATACTTACCTAACATTTCACAACTCTTGGAAGAAAATACTAAAGTAAAATTGTTACTGTTAAGTTGGGTCAAGGGTTGTGGCCGGATTTTGCCTAACTTACTAATATCCACACAGCACCTTGAGAAGAGAAAGTGGCTCAGCCCCTGAACGGAATACGTGCGGGGGACATTCACAGGGGACCACAGGTTCTTTAGAGTCATCATCTTCACTTCTCATCTTCTTCAACCTGACCACAGACCAGCTGCTACCAACTTATTAATGCTTTTATCTCCCAAACAGGCACTTTGTGACATATATTATTTTTTTTAAAGGGGAAAAGCTCTGCCTTTTTTGTGCTGGGAGGGTGGTAATTAGGGAAAAGTTTCAATCTTGTGCTCAAATGAAATATTTTGCAGGAAATTTCCTTTAAGGTATGAGGAGTAATAAGCAATATGGAAAGTAGCTTCTGAGCAATTTAACATTTTCTGTCTCTCTTGCTACAATTTCAGAAATTCATACTCCTATATTTAAGCTTTTGTTTTAAGGAGCTAAAAATATTTTAAAAATAGAAACTTATTTTGCCTTTTTTTTCCCCATTTCTAAGTCTATTTTCTCTTTTAACTCATTTCTTTTCTCTTGTTTAATAATTATAATTCAGAAAGGGCAATTTAAAAAAAATCTCTTGGCCTAGTGCATACATATTTTAAATTTCATAGCTGTAGCAGTGCCTCAGTCTTAGGTCAGGATTAAATCAACTGGTCATCTGAATAGACATAAACCAGAAGTTTAGGGGATTAGAAGTTTGTTTTTGTTTTGTGTCTTTGCATGTTGTGCAATGGTGAAAATAACCTACAGACCTAAAGGTGATATATTAGAACAAACTTAGAACAGAAGAGAATAACAAGTAGAAGTGGGAGAGAGCAGTGAATAGCAGATGTGATTGGACAGTAGAAACAAGGTTAAGATTAGAGACTCAAGCATCATGAAGCTCAGATAATGAGTGTAAATGAAAAGATAGCCAGCTCCTAGAATAGGAAAGTCATTGAGAGTCATTATGAGGCAGAGGTGCAAATGGCCTGCAAATCCAGCTTTGTGCTTCAGGGTAGACTTACCAACTTGCCATCTGGAGACCTTGGAGACATTCTTAACCCTCATCAAACAAGTCGGTAAGTCCTGTTGATTTTATACATATAAAATTTTAAAAAAAGTGTTTCCTTTTGAAGTATTGAGGACATGACTACATTTTGTTTGTGTGTTTATTCTCAGTGGTTTGACACATAGTTTATTTAAATAAATATTATTCCAGGGCACCTGGGTGGCTCAGTCAATCAAGCGACTCTTGATTTTGACTACGGTCGTGATCTCAGGGTCGGATTCCTCACTGGGCATGGAGCCTGCTTAAGATTCTCTCTGTCTCTCTCTCCCTCTGTTCTTCTTCCCCATCTGAAAAAAAAGTTTTTTAAAAATTTTTTAAAGATTTTAAATATCTGATAGAGCATACAAGCGGGGGAAGCGGGAGAGAGAGAAGCAGACTCTGATGAGCAGGGAGCAAAGTATGGTGCTCGATCAGTCCCAGGATCCTGAGATCATGACCTGAGCTGAAGACAGACGCTTAACCAACTGAGCCACCCAGGTGCCCGCCCCCAATTTTTTTCAAATAAATAAATATTTTGTATTTGATTTTTAAAAAAAATAACCCTTAAAAAAGTAAAATTAGTAAGATGGGAAAGTATGTTGCTCTCAACTTTCAGTTTAAGAGCTCAAGGGGACAGGCATCAAATATCATTTGAGGTCAGTAGCTCACTCTTTATGCTAAGTAATTTAAGATATCATTGTGCAGAATGTTAGGCGAGATCTGCCTTGATCATCACTGTTTATGGAACCTCTTCAAAATACACTGGGAGTATTGGTTACTATATTGGTTAGCTGTTGCCATCTTAATACTGTATAACAAATTATCCCCACGTTTAGTGGCTTAAAATAGCTGTCTGCAGGTTGGCTGGTCAACTTCAGATCTGTATGTCAGCTGGGTAGCTCTGTTTCATGTGTATTTATTTTGAGGCCTAGACTGAATGGGCAGCAGCACCTAGGTGAAGTTCTTCGCATGACAGTTGACGGAAGCATAGGAAGGCAGGTGGAAATCTACAAGACTTCTTGAGGCTCACACTCAGAACTGGCATACATGACATTTCTGGGTCATTCTTTCAACCAAAGCAAGTCATATGGGGGAAACCAAAGACAAGGAACCACAAAACTAAGCCTTGCCCATTTGTGGGAGTAGCTGCAGAATCACAGGGCTAAGGAGTAGATTGAAGGAGGAGTGAGGAATCAGGGCCAGTAATGCAATCAACCACAAGTGAAGTTCCCTCTTTGCTTTCGTATGACTAGTTGTCAAACATTTTCATTCTATTCTAAAATGAAGTGTATCATATAGTCCGATTTCATATAGGTCCCTTCTGTAGCATTCAGGTTTTGACTTTAATATTTTATTTTATTTTCTGTTAATGTTTTCTATTTTTAAGAAAGCTTTTTTGAGATATAAGTCACATAACATACAATTCACTCATTTAAAGTGTATAATCTAGTGGTCTTTGGTACTTTCACAGAGTTATGCATCCATCGCCACAATCAATTTTAGAATTTTTTTTTTTCCATCTCAAGTGAAGCTCTGTACCCATTAGCAATTACTCTCTTCCCCCCCGCTTCTCTCCAGCCATTGGCAGCCAGTAATGTACTCTTGGTTTCTATGGATTTGCCTATTTCATATAAATGGAATAATACGATATGTGGTCTTTTGACTTCTTTCACTCAGTCTCCTGTTTTCAAGGTTCATCCATGTGGCAGTATAGTGCTTCATTCCTTTCCATTGGCAGATATATTCCATTGTACGGATATACCACATTCTACTTATCTGTTCTCAGGTGATGGTCGTTTCCCTTTTTTTTTTTTTTGACTATTATGAATAAGGTTGCTATGAACATTTGTGTAAAAGCGTTTGTACAGATGTATGTATGTTTACATTTCTCTTGGGTAAATATCTAGGAGTGGAATTGCTGGCTCATAGGGTTCTCTGTGTTTAACATTTTGAGGAACTGCCGATTGTTGTCCAAAACATCTGTACCATTTTACATTCCTATCTGTAATGTGTGAGGGTTCTAATTTCTCCACCTCCTTACCAACACTTGTCATTGTTCATGTTTTTATTATAGCCAGTCTAATGAGAAGTGGTTTTTACTTCTGTAATGTTTATAATGAAGGGTTTATAGAGGATAAAAGCAATAGTTATATACTAAATCTGTTTGTAAAATAAGTAAATAAAAAATAAAATGTTAAATCTCTTTGTACTTAACAGTGTAGTACTAAAGTCACGCTTCAGTTTTAGTTACCTAAAAAATCTAGCATTAGGGAAAAAAATTTTTTTGTCTCACAGATTTTTCTTCAGGCTACTCATTCCTTATTTTACATGCTAGAATCATTTAGGAAGAAATTAACCTCAGGTGATTATTACATGAGTTCTTTATTTTTGGGTAAGTGAATGCCCAGATTACGCTGGCAACCTGCTGCATCCCAGTCGTTTTGGGATTGTGACTGGTTTAATGACTGAAGTTGTTGGGTTGTTTTGGGGGGGGGGGGGGGGAGTCCTCCATATCTATTCTTTGCCAGGAAGATGATCACTAGAGGAGTTAGTTGTAAAATACGACCTTTTTGGGCTTAGCACTGTTCAATAGAAATACAATATAAAGCACCTATGTCATTCATAGTATTCTAGTAGCCACATTAAAAAAGTAAAAAGAAACACATGAAATTAATTTTAATAATATAGTTGATTTAATCCAGTGTATCAGATATTTGTATCATTGATTATATGTAATCAGTACAAAAATTATTAACAAGACATTTTACATTTTTTAGTAGAAAGTCTTCTCAGTTCAGGCTAGCTACATTTCAGAAGCTCCATAGCTACATGTGGCTAGCAGCTGCCATATTGAACAGCACCATCATGGAGGTCTAAGAGCTTATGATCTGAATTTCTTCTCACAAGCATAATGATCCGTATCTTCAGGAAAAACAGATGAGTGCTTAATCAGCCTGTATTTCTGATTCTTCAGTTTTATATTGTTACTGCATTTTTTCTTTTTTTAAATGTGGGAGAACATCTTCAGAGGGGTATAGAGACAAGCTCCTTACAGCTCAGATTTTTGGCTATGAGTAGAGATTAGTTAGCAGGAGGAAGAAAAAACTGGTCTCCCTCATCATCAAGGATGTACCAGATTCTGTGGTTCTTAGCAAATAAAAGAACTACTACTATTCGGTCCTTATTCTGATTATTCTTAGATAGTCAGAGTCTCTTTTGGCCTGTTCTTGTACTTGTACTGTCTGACCACATAGCTTACTTGGTTAGACAAAATAAAGCTGTAGATTTGATCTCTAATTAATGACTGACTTTATGCCTGCTGGGGCTTCACTATAGTAACTAAGGCAAAATAAACAGGATTCTCTGTTCTATGAGTTTACACTGTTGTTCGAGACTGCTGGCATTTGCTGGATCTAGCGCCAGCAAATGTAATTAAAACTTCAAGAGATTTCAGAATGGGCCATTCATTGTATAGAAGGCATGTCTGTCAATCGTTTATTATTAGAGGGACTGAATTTTGTCAGGTGTCTTAATACTTGAGTACCTTCACCCATAGCTTATATTTTCTAGTTTGCCTCAGTGCCCACCACTTTATGTGCTGTACCCTGAATCTCTACATCAGTAGTTTATATGATTTACCTAGCCCCTGCAGGCAGTTGAGTGGTGACCCCTTGATGTCTGCGATCAGTTCTAGATCATTGCCACAAAGGTGGGTTAGGGATAAGGAGATAGCTCATCAGTGCTCCAGTGACAGTGGATTAAAAAAAGTCTATCTTAAGAGCACATGCAACGTTAGACACAAAAAGTTGCCCCATACTTGACCATTGCATTAAGTATTGCTGACTATTGGATGTCTTAAGGTTCTAACAAATGTTCCATCGGCCATGGTTCTGGTTTTTCTGAGCATTTAAATGCAGTTAGTTTTTCTAAATGGAATTCACTTGCTTTTGTATTGTAGTCTGTGAATGGTTTTCTGACTGAGAGAACAAGGTCACTATCTAATTGACATGATATATCCTATTGCATTCATTTTTGAATTCTTTTGAACTCTTTTTTGAACTCTTGGTATTTGTGATTGTGTGGACCCAGAGCCCATTTGTTGGGTTCATGGACTTGAATTTGAATTTTAAGTCCTTATGAGTTGTAGGTCCTCAGTGCACAATTGTGGAATTAAAGAATACCATGAGTGATACTTTCTTTGGTCAACAGTTTACTGAGTGGCTATGTCAAATTTTTGATACACGTTATGATTTTGATAATCTCTAAATATTTTAGTTTGACACTTGTTTATTCTTCATTTTTGAAATGTGCTTGAAAGCTTTAGCTTTATTAAGAGAAAAGTAATGTTTTTTAGTTTAGAATTTGAAATGCTTTGATTTATTGCTATTATGAAATATTCCTTTAACAGCTATTTTACTTGTTCTCAACTGAGTGCACAGCCTCCAGTTACTAAGCTCCAAGTCGGTTGGCCCAGTGGGGACAGAATTGGAAGCCTTACTTCTCTGGTTCTGTGTACTAAACAATTCTGCTCTTTTGGTGATAAAACCTAATTGAAACCTCTTCCTATGGCAAAAAAAACCAAAGACCTGATATGAAGTTTTTTGTTGTTGTTTTTAAGATTTTATGTTTACTTGACAGAGAACACAAGCAGGCAGAGCAGAGGGGCAGGCAGAGGGAGAGGGAAAGCAGGTTCTCCACTGAGCAGTGAGCCGGATGTGGGGCATGATCCCAGAACCCTGGGATCATGACCTGAGCTGAAGACAGCCACGTAACTGGCCAAGCCACCTAGATGCCCCATGAAGTTCTTTGTATTATCTATTTATCCCTCTTAGTGTGACTTTTCACTCTGTTGCAGAAATACTTGTATTTGATTATGGGGCACTGCTTGATGTTAGGGTATGTTACATAATCCTAATACATGTTTTTGTGTTGCCTTTCTAAAAGAAAAAAGAAAAAATCTGATTTCTGAAACATCTCTGGCTACAAGAGTATCAGATAAGAGATTATAGAACCCTAGTATATTATTGGTGCTGTTTTGGAAAATGCAGATGAACAGGAGAAGAAAAGAAAACCGCATATTCCTCTTCCAGTGCCTCATTAAATTTGTTGCATATTTTTCAGGTCTTTTTTTTTTTTCTTTTAAGATTTCATTTATTTGTCAGAGAATGGGGGAGAGAGCACAAGCGGGGGGAGCAGCAGGCAGAGGGAGAAGCAGGCTCCTCACTGACCAAGGAGCCCAATGCAAAAATCAATCCCAGAACCCTGGATCATAACCTGAGCCAAAGGCAGACGCTTAACTGACTGAGCCACCCAGGCATCCATTTTGCAGGTCTTTTAAAAAAATATATATGCTTGTGACTATTGTTTAATTACACACAAGTTCATAAAAAAAATCAGACATCTCAAGTAATAAAAAAATTGTCATTACCTAAAATTTAACCTACCTAGAAAATTCATGGCAAAATTTCATGCAACTCTTCTGGGTGTTGTAGGAATTATAGATCATTTTTTACACAAAAAGAGGAATCGGTTCATAGTGTATTTTCCTTCTTACATCATATGGAATATCTGCTCTGTGTATATAAGTTATGAGACATAATAAGCCTTCATGAACCTCACCAACCACCTAAAGAACTACAGGATTACCAGTACTCTCTTGAAGCTCCTGTATAATCCTTGGTCCCTCCTCCTACCTGTTCTCCCTCTACTGCTGTCATGAATTCTGTATTTAGCATTCCCTTGCTTTTTAAAAAACGGGTTTTACATTTATTATGTATTAATGTTTTACTGTACAACATGTTCGTTTTTACTTTTTTTTTACAGTTGAGTGTGGTAAAGATAAAATATGTGGTCTTATACCTTTCTTTTTATAATCAATATTGTTTTCAAGTTGTGTCCTACTTATTGCACTCATTTTCATGAATGTATAATGTTCTACCCTGTGAATTATACCATAATTCATATATTTTCCTGTTATGGATATTTAGGTTTCTAGGTTGGAGCTGTTTCAAAGAGTTCTGTGATGTGTTCATGTTTATATATATAGTATATATTCCTGGGGTTCATGTTTTAGAGTTTTCCTAGGGTTTATACCTATTGCTAGAATCTCTTTTAGGTGAGTGCTTTTGTGTCATAAGAAATCCTTTTCTGGCCCAAGGTCATATAGGAGAAGGTATTCTCCTATATTCTAAATAGGAGTGGGTTAGTGTTAACACTTTGCCTTTCATGTACAAGTTGTTAATCTAAAGTCTAGATTAGAATTTAGCCTAAATTAACATGAATTTAGGTAAGATGACATCTGTAATTGTCTTATTTAAACATAGGATAATAGGATTATTGATTATATTATTATATCCTATTAGTAGAGGGTAATAGGAATCCAGTTGTCCCAGCTCTATTGAACAGTCCCTTCTTTTCTCATTGATCTCTAATGTCATCTCTGAGACTTTTTGGTGTGTTTTGTGTGTTTAAGTAATTTCGGTGGTAAATAGTATTTTGTTATTAAATGGCAAATGGTATTTTGTTACCTGCCTTTTTTCTGTTTAAAATTCCTTGAATGTCTCTTCATACCATTGAATATTACAGATTAGTTTTTAGTGTATATATAGTAGACCACTATATTCACCCCCCCCCTTTTTTAAAAAGATTTTATGTATTTGGGACGCCTGGGTGGCTCAGTTGGTTAAGCCGCTGCCTTCAGCTCAGGTCATGATCCCAGAGTTCTGGGATCGAGTCCCAAATCAGGCTCCTTGCTCGGTAGGGAGCCTGCTTCTCTTGTTGCCTCTGCCTGCCACTATGCCTGCTTGTGTGTACTCTCTCTCTCTGACAAATAAATAAAATCTTTAAAAAAAATAAAGATTTTATGGATTTATTTGACACACAGAGATCACAAGTAGGCAGAGAGGCAGGCAGAGAGAGAGAAGGGGAAGCAGGCTCCCTGCTGAGCAGAGAGTCCAATGTGGGGCTCGATCCCAGGACCGTGGAATCATGACCTGAGCCAAAGGCAGAGGCTTTAACCCACTGAGCCACCTAGATGCCCCTATTCAACCCCTTTTTATTTAGTCTTGTTCATTCCTTCTCCTCCAGTCTCCCTCTCTAGTAAAATTTATAATTAGCTTTCTCTCCATTCTTCTAGAAATGTATGCACATGTATAATCCTATGAAATCCTTTTTTTTTTTTAAATTGTGGTAGCATATAGAAAATACAAAATTTTCCATTTTAACCATTTCCAGAACTTTTTCATCTTACGAATTGGAAACTCCATATCCATTAAACACTAATTTGTTCTATCTTCTCCCTTTCCTGGCAGCCACCATTCTCCTATCTCAATGAATTTGACTACTGTAAATATCTCATATAAATAGAATCATACTATTTTTCCTTTTGTGACTGGCTTATTTCACTTAGCATAATATCTTCAGGTTTCATCCAGGTTGTAGTATGAGTCAGAATTTCCTTCCTTTTTGAGGCTAAGTAACACTCAATTCTGTGTATATACCACATTCTTTTTATCCACTCATCTATCAGTTAGCTGTTGTATTATTGAATAATGCTGTTATGAACATGGTTATACAAATATCTCTTCAAGTCCCTGCTTTCAAATCTTTTGAATATATACTCAGAAGTGGGACTGCAGCTAATGCAATAATTATTTAATTTTTTGAGGAACTGTCACAGTGTATTCCATGGTAGCTGCACCATTTTACATTCCCACCAGCAGGGCATAGGGTTTCAGTTTCTCCACATCCTCTCTACCACTAGTCATTTCCTGTTTTTTTTTGTGTTTGTTTTGTTTTGTTTGGATAATTGTAATCATCCTAATGGGTGTGGTATCATTGTGCTTTTGATTTATATTTTCCTAATAATGAATGATGTTGAGCATCTTTTCATGTATTTTTTGGCTATTTGTATATATTTGAAGAAATGTTTCTTTAAGTCCTTTGCCCATTCTTTATTCAGGTTGTTTGATTTTTGTTGTTGAGTTGTAGGAGTTCTTTATATATTCTGGATATCTGTCTGAATATATTCTGGATGTCTTTATATATTCTGGATGTCTTATTAGTCATATGATTTTCTTTTCATTCTCTAGGTTGCCTTTTCATTTGTTAATAGTTTCCTCTGGTGCGCAAAAGTTTTTAATTTTGATGAAGTCCCAATTTATTTTTTCTTTGATTGTGTGTGTTTTTGGTGTCATATCCAGGAAATCATGGCCAGATCCCAGGTAATGAAGCTTTTCTTCTGTGTTTTCTTCATTGAGTTTTATTGTGTTGGCTCTTATGCTTAGGACTTTGATCTATTTGGGATCCATTTTTGTATATGATAAACATTTGATTTCATTCTTTTGTTTAATTTCTTTTTAATGAAGTGATGGTGTGCTCTACACACCATGATGCCTGTGTCTTGCCTTTTTCACTTAGTAATGTATTTCAACCCTACTCACTCGTTTCTTTTTTGTTCTATCTAGTATTTAGTTGAACAGTTTAAGTCAGTATATAGGAGAGCTTCTGGGTATGGCTGCCTTAACTGACAGTTAAATGAAAAGAAAATCAAATAGGAATGTTAAACCCAGGAATGAAAACTCAAAGGAAAAGACAAAAGCAAGGAAGGGAGAAAGAGAGGGAGATATGGGAATAAGATCGTTAATTTTTACTCTCTGGAAGACAAATTGCAATTTTGTTGAAAGTTATTGGTTTATTTATTCCTAATACTGTGTATGTAATTTATCTTTAAATCAGTCCTCTGAAGTATAGGTATTGCTTCCCCCACTATAATTTTACAGTTGAAAAACTGATTACTCACTCAAGATTATATAGTTAATGAATGGCAGAGCTAGAGTTTGAACACACAGATAATTTTTAACTCCAAAGCCTAGGCTCTTTGCCACTAATGGTTCTCTGAGAATAAAGGGAACCTTTAACCAAGTAAGCTTGAGAAATGCTGCATGTTAAATCCTTCTCTTGGAAATTCATAGTCTGAACTAGTGTATTTTGAGGTCTGATAAGTCAAGTGGTAATAAAGAAACCTGTTTAATTTTGTTTTAAATATTAAAAGACACTTGCTCAGGGGAAGAGTTTGCTTGGCATCTTAATACCTGGAACAGTTCTCCATTAACACTATTTTGGGAAGTGCTGCTCTCAAGGTTGTGTTTTCTTTCTTGTATCAAATCTCATCAAAGGCTAAGGACAGGAAATTAAATCCTAACTTGGTGAAGAAAAGAAACACCCTATAGAACTACGTAACACAGCCGTAATTTGGAGAGTTGAAAGTCAGCTTATATCCTATTATCTGTAAATTGACTCAGATGGACAGCTAGCTGCTTTGCCAGAGGCAAATTACATGTGATTGCAACTTCTGTTGTCCACAGGACAAGTAAAAAAGTTCTAGCTTTATTTCAGTGTATATGATATGGTAAAATTGTAATACAACAGAAGAATTTAAGACATTCATTTAGAAATATTTAAGAAAAAATATTTACCATGCAGTACTTCTTACATGTGAGCTTTCTGTTAAGGATTCTGTCTTGGTCATGAATTGTTCATTTTAGCTGTACCACAGAGCTAGGACTTAGGAAATGAAAGATTGTCTCTATTATGAGTGTGCCATTTAAACATTGAACAGAGGGACGCTGGGGTGGCTCAGTTGGTTAAGTGTCTGCCTTTGGCTCAGGTCGCAATCCCAGGGTCCTGGGATTAGGTCCCCTGTCTGATTCCTTGCTCAGTGGGGAGCCTGCTTCTCCCTCTGCCTGCTCTGCCTGCAGCTCTTCGTGCTTCTGCTCTCTCTCTTACAAATAAACAAATGAAATCTCCAAAAAAACAAAACAAAACATTGAACAGAAATTAGTGTCAGTGATTGTCAGCAAATGAATGAATCAGCAGCCTATTTGCATTTATTTTGCAAGAGAAAGTCATTTTTTAGTTTCCTTAAGCATTGCTTTGGTATAAAATAGGGCTAATCCTATTTTCATGATTTAACAGATGCTCTTTGATTTTTCACCCATTTATTTTTCCAAGTTCTCAGGTTGTACAATATTGTTAGTGTTCTAATTGGAAGTACATTATATGTATTTATTTATTTTTAACTTGGACAGAATTGTCGTCTTCATGTTATGGTATATGTTCTATAACTAAGTTTTCTCCCCTTAAAGTTTAGTTTTTTTATATGTTCAGTACACCATTTACTAAGTATCTTATACTTTTTGTTGCTCTTTTAATGGAGAGAGTTCCCCATTCTTTTTCTAGCTGGTTACTGCTGCTGTATAGGGTTACATTGATCTTTGCAGACTCGCTTTATACCCAACAGCTGTACTAGACAAATTATTCTGCTGATTCTTTGCTTAAATTTTATACAGACTGAAGTAGTGATACCTATATTTCAGTAATTTTTGTAATTCTCTTGTTTTATTTGTACCTTAAAAAATTACTTTGGAGTAAAAAAAAATTACTCTGGAGTAAAGAATATGTAATATATGCTATTATAAATAACTGAATAAGGCACTTCTTCGTCTTTTAAGTGGAAGGCCACTAATGTTTAACCATCAAATTTGTGGTATGGATTGTTTTAATTATATTGAGAAACAAGTATTTTATTGCTTTTTATAAAAAGGAATGGGATTGAATTTTATAAAATATGTAGAGTCTATTGCTATCATCACATTTTGCTTAAATCTTTGTACAATAGCAATACTTTTACTTATTTAAAAAAAACAGTGTTTGCATTTGTGGAACAAAACCTATTCAGTAGTTTCTAAAATCTCTTGAGGTATTGTTTAATTGCTTGAATTTTATTTCAGATTTCTCACATCATTATTCATAAATAAGATTGTCTTGTAGTTTTCTATTTTAATTTTATCCGTTTTTTGTTGTTTTGCCTGCTTAGCAGGGAGCCTGATATGGGACTGGATCCCAGGACTGTGACACCATGACCCGAGCCGAGGGCAGAGGCTTAAACCTCTGAGCCACCCAGGCGCCCCTTATTCCATGTAATTTTTAAAATTTCTTTCTGAGGTTTAATTGTCTGCAGTAAAATTCACCCATTTTACGTGTATAATTCTCTGAGTTTATGACCATGCTCTTGTGGGATCGCCAGCACAGTCAAAATACATTTCTTCCCAGCTCTCCAAATAATCCTTTATGCCTCTCTCTCATTTCTAGGCCCTTAGCAATCACTGATTTGTTGTTTGTCATTATTTGTTTTTGTTTTTGTTTGGAATTTCAAATAGTGAGTCATATAGCATACAGTCAATTCTGGCTTCTTTCACTTAGAAAAATGTTTTTGAGATCACCTGTGTTGTTGGGTGTATCAGAAGTTTTTGTTCTTTTTATTGCTGGACATAGTCCTTTGTATAGGTATATCACCGTTTGTTTACCATTCACCATTTGTTGGGTACTATTTCTTGTTTTGGGGCTATTATAAATAAAACTGCTATGAATACTCAAGTATTTTCACAGTTCATGTTGCAACTGGTAGTTTTGTCTTCTCATTTCTGCTAGGTTGTATCATTTGTTGGTATAATGTTTTCTTGTTCTGATAATACTCTGATAATATTCTTATTTTGATAATCTTTCTTATTTTCTAATAATATTCTTTCTGGAGGCACCTGGGTGGCTCAGTGGGTTAAGCCTCTGCCTTCAGCCTAGGTCATGATCTCAGGGTCCTGGGATTAAGCCCTGCATCAGGCTCTCTGCTCAGTGGGGAGCCTGCTCCCCCCTCTCTCTTTGCCTGCCTCTCTGCCTACTTGTGATCTCTCTCTCTCTCTCTTCCAAGTAAATAAAATCTTTAAAAAAAAAGTTCAGATTTTCGCTAACGTGTCTTTTTTATTTATGTAACATCTGTTGTGATATCCCTTCTTTCATTCCCAATATTGGTAATTTGTGGCTTGTTCCTTTTTCCTGATCAGTCTATAGAGCTAGAAGTTTATTAATTTTATTTATCTTTTCAAATAATCATTTTGCTTTCTGTTGCTTGTTCTATAGTATTTTCCTTTCTGTTATATTGATGTATTATTACTTTTCCTTCTTACTTTGCCTTTTATTTGCTTTTCTTTTTGTAGTTCCTCAAGAGGAAAGCTTAGATCATTGACTTGAAAGCTATCTTCTTTTCCAGTATAACCATTTGAAGCTATAAATTTACACCTAAGAACTTCTTTAGCTGGGTGCCTTAAATTTTGATGTTTCATTTTCATTCAAGTCAAAGTATTTTCTAATTTGTAATCTACTTGACCATGGCTTATATATTTAGAAGTGCATCTTTGTAGTTTAATTCTCTTACAGGTAGAGAACATGCTTTGTATTATTTCAGCCCTTTTAAATTTGAGTAGTTTTTTTTTTTTTCCCCTCCCTACTTTCTTAGTAGTGTTTTGTTTTGTTTTATTTTGTTTTTCTTAACTGGTCCAGAATATGGTTGATGTTGGTGAATGTTTCAGGTACACTTGGAAACAATGTGTATTTTGCTGTTATTGGGTGAAATATTATATAAATATCTATTAGGTCAGGTTGGTTTATAGTGTTCAAATCTTTGCTGATTTTTTAAAATTCTGTCAATTACTGAGGAAGGTGTTTTGAAAGTTCCTAACTTTAGTTGCTTTGTGTATTTCTCTTTTCAGTTCTATGACTGTCAAAGCTTTGTTACTAGGTATATACATATTTAGGATGGTTATGTCCTGTTGATGAATTAATCCCTCTATCATTATTAATATCCCTCCTAATAGTCATTGTTCCAAAATCTACTTTGTTGATATTTATACCACTTTAACTTAGTGTCTACCTTCATTTGTATTTTTCCATCCTTTTAATCTATCTGTGTTTTTTATATATATATATATGTGTATATATATATATATTTAAAGATTTTATTTATTTGACAGACAGTGATCACAAGTAGCAGAGAGGCAGGCAGAGAGAGAGAGGAGGAAGCAGGCTCCCTGCTGAGCAGAGAGCCTAACTCAGGGCTCCATCTCAGGACCCTGGGATCATGGCCTGAGCCGAAGGCAGAGGCTTAACCCACTGAGCCACCCAGGCGCCCCTGTTTTTTATATTTAAACTGTTTCTTATAGATAGCATATGGTTGGGGCTTGCTTTTTTTATGCAGTTTGACAACATTTGCCTTTTAATTGAAGTAAACTGTTTATATTTTCTGTAATTATATACTTGTATTAAACATAAACTCAAGACCCCAAAATTAGGAGTTGCACGTTCTCCTGACTGAGCCAACCAGGCACCCCCGTATTTTCCTTCTTGCTATTTGTTTTCTATTTGTTCCATGTGTTCTTTCTCCTTTCCTATATTTCCTCTTTTTTTTTTTTAACATTTGAGAATTTTTATGATTCCATTTTATCTTATTTTGCCTTACTTGGTTTATGTCTTTGTTTTATATTTTTAGTGGTTGATATAGGGCTTATAGTATACATCTTTAATTTCTTACTAACTGTGTCGAAATAATGTTATACCACTTCACCTATAATTTATGGGATTTACGGTGGCATACTTTAATTTTTCCTGTCCCAGTTACTTTCATGGCATAAGAAGTTATCAGTAAATTTTGATGTTTCATTTTCATTCAAGTCAAAGTATTTTCTAATTTGTAATCTACTTGACCATGGCTTTTAGTGCCTAAAAACTATATACACTGTTAATTTTACAAACCTATTCTGATGGTGAGGCATTTGAATGGGGAATAGTAGGGACGGTCCAATGATGTGACCTCTGCAGAAGGAGCTCAAAGCTGGGGGACTGGGATTATCTGAAGATTTTGCTCACTCACATGTTGAGTGGTTGAGGCTGGCTGAGACCTTAGCTTATTAGTCTGTTGGCTAGAACTCATATACATGACCTCTTTATGTGGCCTAAATTTTTTTAAAGTCTGGTAGTTGGGTTCCAAAGGCATGTATCCTAACAAAAACCAGACAAATAGAAATTATTTTGCCTTTATGATCTAGCCTTGATCTTGAGTCATGCAGTGTTTATCTTGCTGTATTCTCTGGTGGAGGCAGTTACAAAGATTTACCCAGGTTCAAGGAGAGGGAACATAGATGTCCCCCTGCCCCCTGCACACACACTTACCCTATCACCATCTTATTGGAGGAATATCAGTGTCACATTGGAAGCAGAGCATATGGGTTGAGATGGGAGGCAGTCTTTGGAAAATGCAGTCCATTATGCTCTCACATATCTCTGTTCCTCTGTTATTGGACATTTTAATTTTTTGTATGTTGTAAACACCACAATGTGTTACTTTGTTTTATTTTATTTATTTATTTATAAAGATTTTATTTATTTATTTGACAGAGAGCTCACAAGTAGGAAGAGAGACAGGCAGAGAGAGGAGGAAGCAGGCTTCCTGCCGAGCAGAGACCCCGATGCAGGGCTCGATCCCAGGACCCTGGGATCACAACCTGAGCCAAAGGCAGAGGCTTTAACCCACTGAGCCACCCAGGTGCCCCTGTTATTTTGTTTTAAACATGTCTTTTATATTTACGCATACTTATAATTTGTTTCACTCTTTATTCCTTTTTAGGAATCCAAATTTATATCTGATAGTATTCTATGTGAAGAACTTCCTTTAACATTTCTTGTAGCAGGGGTCTGCTCCTGATGAATCCTCTCAGCTTTTATTTGTCTAAAAGATTTATTTTGTCTTTGTGTTTAAAAACACTTCACTGGGTATAGAATTTTCTGTTGACAAAATTTTTTTCTGTAGTGCTTTAGGATCTTACACTTTTTTTCTGTCCTTTGTGATTTCTAGTAAGTCTGCTTTCATTTTCATCTATGCTCTTATTTGAATAGTGTGGCCTTTTCCCCTGGATGCTCAAAAGTTTTCCTTATCATTTTTTCTTTTAAGCAGTTTGATGTACTTAAGTGGTTTTTTCCCTTTGTTTCTTCTGTATGAGACTTGGGTTTCTTGGCTCTCTTACAGTTTTTATCAAGTGTGTCAGATTTTCAGCTATTACTTCTTCAAGGTTTTTTGTTTGTGTGTTTGTTTTTCTGCTCTCCCTTCACTTTTTCGGGACTCTAGTTATCTGTGTTTGAACACTTGATAGTGTCCAACAGGTTACTGAGGCTCTGTTCTTTTTTTATTTCCCCAATCTTTGTCTCTATGGATAGTCTCTATTTGCTGTCTTCCACTTCACTCATATTATCTTCTGCAGTGTCTCATCTCTTTTCCCATTCAGGGTAGTGAGTGTGAGGCAGTGCGCATGTGTACGCACGCACGCAGGTGCGCGCGCGCACACACACACAAGTGGTGCGGGGAGAGGCAGAAGGAGAGAGAGAATCTTTTTTTTTTTTTTTTAAGATTTTATTTATTTATGAGAGAGAGAGCGAGCACAGGCAGACAGAATGGCAGGCAGAGGCAGAGGGAGAAGCAGGCTCCCTGCAGAGCAAGGAGCCCGATGTGGGACTCGATCCCAGGACGCTGGGATCATGACCAGAGCCGAAGGCAGCTGTTTAACCAACTGAGCCACCCAGGCGTCCCTGGAGAGAGAGAATCTTAAGCAGACTTTGTGCTGAGTGTGGAGCCTGACTCCACGCTCAGTCCCATGACCCTGAGATCATGACCTGAGCCAAAATCAAGAGTTGGCCAGCTATCCCACCAGTTGAGACACCCAGGTGCCCTGTATTTTTCATTTTAGATAGTATCTTTTTTAAAATTTCTACAAGTTCCATTGGGTCTTTTTTTTTTTTTTAATCTATTTCTTTTCTTTCCACTTCACATATATCTGAACCAGATTTATAATATAACATCTTTGTATTTTAAATCCATAATGTCCCATTTGTCTTTAATTCCATTTATGGTTCTGTTTCAGTTGATTTTGATTAACTTTTCTAGATGTGGATCATAGTTTTCCTCTTTCCTTTGTATGGCTGAACATTGTGAATTTTACATTTTACGTTTCTGGGTACTGAATTTTGCTATATTCCTTTAAAGAATGTCAGACTTTGTTGTATACATAGTTAAGTAATTTTTAGACCAGTTTGATCTCTGTGAAGCTTTGAAGGCTTATATGGCTGGTCACAGCTGTCTTTCTCCTTAGACTGTAGCCCCATGTTGGAGTGTGATCCTTCTAGTGACTGAGTTTCTCCATTTTGACTAATTGGATCACAGATGATTCCCAGCCCTGTGTGAGCTCTGAGAATTGTTGGACTGATTGCTTTTTGGTAGTTTGTTCCTTGCTCTTGAGGAGGTTTCTGGGATCAAAAGGAACTCCTTTATAGATCATTAGATCTCTACTTGCATGCAGCTAGTTGCTTTTCAGCCCTTCATTCCTCAAATTCTGACTGCAAATTCTCAGCTTCCCCCTACTCTGTTTTTCTCTTCAGTACAGTCAGACCTCTGAATCCTATTTCAAATTTCTGTCCCTGCAGTGAAGCCTAGTAATTGCCTCCAGGCAGTAAAGTTTGGTCAGTCATGGACTTTACTTTCTTTGCTTCCTTTTTCTCAAGGATCACAGTTTGTGCTGCTGTTTGTCCAATGTCTAAAAACTATTTCATGTATTTTGTCAGATTTTCTAGTTGTTTACAAGAGTAGGGCAATTCCTGTAGTAGTTACCACTTCATGTTCAGAATTAGAAGTCTTCCTGTTTAAATTAAATTAAATTAAATTAAATACAAAATTAAATTAAATACAAATTTTTTTGCATTTGTACTTTCAACGGTTTATCCGTTTCATTGGACAACAATTTTTTTTTTTAAGATTTTATTTATTCATTTGAGAGAAAGAGAGCATGAGCAGAGGGAGGATCAGAGGGAGAGAGGGAGAAGCTGGCTCCCCACTGAGCAGGAAGCCCAAGGTGGGGCTTGATCCCAGGACCCCAGGATCACAACCTGAGCCAAAGGCAGATGCTTAACTGATTGAACCACCCAGGTGCCCCTCATTGGCCAACAAATTCTGTGTCAATTCTACTTTCTAATTTTTCAGCCCCCCCCCATTTAATTGTTAAAATTGGTTTAAATATACAAATACATAAATATATAATAAAATATATATTAACTGTATGTTTATGTAACATATGTAAATAAAAATGTACCATTTTAACTATAAATGTACAGTTCGTGGCATTAAGTACATTCACGTTGTACAACCATCACATCATTCATCTCCAGAACTTTTTCATTTTCTCAAACTCAAACTCAGTGCCCATTGAACACTCAATTTCCCATTGCACCCTCTCCCCAGGACTTGGCAACCACCATTTTACTTTCTGACTACTCTTACATTAAATGGAGTCATACAGTGTTTCTTTGTGTGTGACTGACTTATTTTACTTAGCATGATGTCTTCAAGATTCATCCATGTTGTAGCATGTGTCAGAATTTTCTTCCTTTGTGAGGCTGAACATTTTATTGTATGGCTGTATCACATTTTGCATATCCATTTGTCTGTTGTTAGATGTGGGTTATTTCCGCCTTTTGGCTGATTGTGAATAATGCTGCTATGAACATGGCTTTACAGATAGCTGTTGGAATCTCTGGTTTCGGTTGTTTTGGGTATATACCTAGGCCTTACTAATTTTTATGGATACATGCCTGAGAGAGTATTGAGACATTCAGGAACAGTTCCTGGTAGTGAATAGATTGCTAATTCAGTAAAATCCAGTTTTTAAATATTCCTATTTTTGGATTCTCAGCTGTCTATTTGAAATCACTACATTTGAAATTCTTTTTGTTCCAGAAGATAAATGTTTCCATTCTGGTATTTGAATCATGTTTGATTACATATATTTGTGATATGCTTAGATGTAGTATTTGTTTCTGTTTTTATAACTACTTCTATGTGGATCATTAAAGTGAGTTGTAGCTACAGAATAATACTGTGTAGTAGCAAAAATGCTAATTTAAGAAGTAAATAGTAGCATGCCAATGATTTTTAAATACCTAGCCTAGTTACTTTGCTCAGTAGTTCTCAGGTAGGGTAGTGCTGTTGGCAGGGTGGGCAGGCATTTTTGGTTGTCACCACACTAGAGGTTGTTGTAGGTGATAGTGAGCTAAGTTTGCTAGATGTCTTACATTGTGCAGGACAGTGCTATATAGTGAACAACTGTTCTGTCTTAGGAGGTTGGAATCTCCTGTGATGACCTCAATCTAAAATATTCTACATACATACACAAGACATTTTTACGTGATGTTAATATATATTGCAGTCAATGAATGCATTTGGTATGTACATCAGGGTCTGAGTAACGTCCTTTCACATAGAGGTTTACAAAGAATTGTTTACCATTTTGGAAAAATGGTTCGCAGTGGTACCCCTTAGAGTATTTTGGTCACCATTTCATATACCTGATTGAGTTAGCATTTGTAGGTGTCAGGTTCATGGTGATTCATAGTATTGATGCAGACATTTTACTGGATAATATCTTCTGGTGTAGTGATGCTCAAGTTTTTACATGTTAGTGTTTTAGTAGTCAGTTTCCTTTTCTCTTTCCTTCATATTATAGTTAAGGCATTTTTTTTTTTAAGTTATGTGGCTAGGTAAGTTTTCAATATAATTTCAGGGTTTAATAAAGGAATTGTTAAAAAGTTCATTATAGTACACAAAGATAAACTCAAAATGGATAAAAGACCTCAACGTGAAACAGGAATCCATCAGAATCCTAGAGGAGAACATAGACAGTAACCTCTTTGATATCAGCCACAGCAACTTCTTCCAAGATATGTCTCCAAAGGCAAAGGAAACAAAAGCGAAAATGAACTTTTGGGACTTCATCAAGATCAAAAGCTTCTGCACAACAAAGGAAACAGTCAACAAAACAAAGAGGCCACCCACGGAATGGGAGAAGATACTTGCAAATGACAGTACAGACAAAAGGTTGATATCTAGGCTCTATAAAGAACTCCTCAAACTCAACACACACAAAACAGACAATCGTATAAAAAAATGGGCAGAAGATATGAACAGACACTTCTCCAATGAAGACATACAAATGGCTATCAGACACATGAAAAAATGTTCATCATCACTAGCCATCAGAGAGATTCAAATTAAAACCACATTGAGATACCACCTTACACCAGTCAGAATGGCCAAAATTAGCAAGACAGGAAACAACATGTGTTGGAGGGGATGTGGAGAAAGGGGAACCCTCTTACACTGTTGGTGGGAATGCAAGTTTGTGCAGCCTCTTTGGAGAACAGTGTGGAGATTCCTCAAGAAATTAAAAATAGAGCTTCCCTATGACCCTGCCATTGCACTACTGGGTATTTACCCCAAAGATACAGATGTAGTGAAAAGAAGGGCCATCTGTACCCCAATGTTTATAGCAGCAATGGCCACAGTCGCAAAACTGTGGAAAGAACCAAGATGCCCTTCAACGGACAAATGGATAAGGAAGATGTGGTCCATATACACTATGGAGTATTATGCCTCCATCAGAAAGGATGAATACCCAACTTTTGTAGCAACATGGACGGGACTGGAAGAGATTATGCTGAGTGAAATAAGTCAAGCAGAGAGAGTCAATTATCATATGGTTTCACTTATTTGTGGAGCATAACAAATAACATGGAGGACAAGGGGAGATGGAGAGGAGAAGGGAGTTGAGGGAAATTGGAAGGGGAGGTGAACCATGAGAGACTATGGACTCTGAAAAACAATCTGAGGGTTTTGAAGGAGCCGGGGGTGGGAGGTTGGGGAAACCAGGTGGTGGGTATTAGAGAGGGCACGGATTGCATGGAGCACTGGGTGTGGTGCAAAAACAATGAATACTGTTACGCTGAAAAGAAATAAAAAATTAAAAAAAGAAAAAGTTCATTATAAATGGGAGGTTTTGAGTCTGGTAAGCTTGAAGGCCCTGAATTGATTGAATAGCAGAGAGGACTGAGATGCAGTGTCCCTGTGGCACACACACACCTTTAAGACTGCTGTATTATTTCTGTGAAAAGTTATCACTAATATTACCTTACAGATATGTGTGAAAATATTCTTTTATCAGTATTCTTTGGAAGTTACCACTATCTCATGAATGGTCATACCATTGGTACTTTGAGAAACAATGCCGTGTATCTTGTCTTTTATATATTGACCTTATTTTTCTCAGTTACTGTTTTTGTTGTAAATTCTTTATATATAGTTTTTACTTCAAGCCTCTTTTTGTTTTGTTTTAAATTTTATTTACTGAGGTATAACTGACATACAACATAGTAGTTTCAGATGTACTCCAAGGTGCTTTTTATTGTAGTTCAGTACTAAACTTTACCCTTTAGTCTGTCCTTTTTAAACAATTTGTTATTGAATTTGGGTTTTAATTCATTGGGATGAGACTTTATAAGGAAATCTAATCCTTTACATTTATCACTTTAATTTTCTTTTTTTAACTTTAATTTTCTTATATATAAATTATCTGATACTATAAGCCCAACTGTGGAATGAACGTTTTTTAACACTTTTAAACATTTTTGATGTGCCTTTGCAGTCCTTAATGGCGAGTGAAGTTTGCGATTTACTGGTGGATAACTTTGTATTGCAGTTGTCACTGGCTGCTTATATGTCAGTTTAGCCATGTGTAAAGGTGTCTTTTCACTCACTTGCCACCTCAGTTATTTGCACTGACAACATTACACATGGCTGAATTTTAAGTTAAATTTAGGTATAGAACTTGTATATTTCTTCAACGGGAATGTGATACAGATTTTTTATGTGCAGGAAACAACCTATACCAGGACAGATGATACAGTTAAAAGAGATAAAGTTGTTAACACATCTTAGAGTTTGAAAGATAAGGAAGTTGAGTGTGACGATTCATGATTTGTGGTGGATTATAACCCAAGTGCTGACATCTCTCTTTTGTTTTAAGATTTTATTTACTTATTTGACAAACAGAGATCACACGTAGGCAGAGAGAGAGGAGGAAGCAGCCTCCCTGCTGAGCAGAGACCCCAAAGTGGGGCTTGATCCCAGGACCCTGGGATCATGACCTGAGCCGAAGGCAGAGGCTTTAGCCCACTGAGCCACCTAGGCGCCCCAAGTGCTGACATCTTTAAAAATCCTAATTTTTAAACAGAAATTGCTCAACATCTTGCGGTCTAGTTAAGAAAAAATGAAACAGTATAACCACATACAAAATTTAGAAGATTCCCAGATATTCCTCTGTTTGCCTCAAAGTTATGTGTTCTGAGGTTGTGAAAGAGAATGCAATTAGTTTTTAAAAAGTGACATGTTAATCTGATAAGACAGGACTGTTGATGGCCAGAAGTTCAGAAAAATTGTTAAACTTTGAATTTGAAGAAAGTTTCAGTTCAAACTTCGACCAGCTTTTGAAGAGCAAAGTCATATGTAATTGTTTTGAGAGATGTGTTGCCATGATTTCACAGTGGATGGCCCCTTAGAATGGAAGAAATGAGTTATTTCTCCCTTTTAAATCTTTCCTGTTTTCAAACATGCTTTTTTCAAGATAGATTATGCCTTACCATTCAGTTTATTCAGAAACTGACTTTACATATCAACCTTTTATTTATTTACTTATTTTAAAAAGATTTTATTTATTTTAGAGCAAAAGATTGCATGTGAGCAGGGAGGGGCAAAGGGGAGGAAGAGGAGAGGGAGAAAAAATCTGAAATAGACTCTTCACTGAACTCAGAGCTCGATGTGGGGTTTGAGCCCATGACCTCAAGATCCTGACCTGAGCTGAAATCAAGAATCCGATGCTCAACTGACTGAATCATCCAGGTGCCCCATGTATCAGCCTTTTAATAGTTACATTTGTAATTAATTTCATGCTTTTCAGAGAATAAAATATATAAATTGTGTGACGATAGATAGGATCTAAATTCCTCAATTACAGTGTTTCTTTTAAAGTATGTTTCCTGCCCTCACATGATCATAAGAATCCCTAACATGTTGCTGCATAAGATTCCCAGGCTTCTTCCTTGAAGTTTCTGGTCTACTAAGTCTGTGGTAAAGCCCAGGAATCTAGATCTGTAGGCACCCTAGGTGATTCTTCAGGATAGCTTGGGAACTGCTAGAGAGCCTGGGCTCATTCCTGGGAGTGCTGCCTAATTTTGTCTGCTATACAAAATTTCTTTGCTACAATTTAGGATACATCTGTTCTAGTTATAGTGATATTTTGACTATTACTGATATTTTGCAAGTACTTCTTTTGTATCAGGCCCCGTGCCTAACACTGAATGGGTTGAATCCTCACAACTCTTAGACGTGTAGGTACTATTATTCTCATTTTGCAAATAAGGGTAAATAATTTGTATAAGGTCTTTGCTAGTAAGTGATAGACTCAGGATTGGAACCCAGACAAACAGACTTAAAGCCAGTGCTCTTAACCACACTATATTGGCTGTTGCAAGTCAAATGCTGAGCTAAGCTGATTGTGCAGTACATTGTAGAATAGTGTACAGTTCACTGTGTGTATGAGGTGAGAGACATAGTAGGACATAGGTTGAAAGCCCAGCAGAGTGTTGTCTTATTTCTAAATATGTGAGAGTCAGAGGGGAAAACAGTAACCAAACCTGAAAGATCACAAAGGGATCAGTTAGATAACTATTAATGATTCTGGAGATTAACAGTTTTCAAAATGTGGTATTGTACTCCTGGAAACCCTGAAACCCTTTCATGGGGTCCTCAGGGTCAAACTATTTTCATAACGTTATTGAGAAATCCTGACTTTTTCTCTGTGCTAATAACATTTGTACTGCTGGTACAGCTGCACTGGTAGATAAAGTGTTGGTGCCTAAGCACGAAACAGGGCATTGGCACCAGGTTGTCTAGTAGCCATTTTACTCTTCACTGCCGTATACTCGATAGTTTAAAAAAAAAAAGGTCCATTTCATTAAGGAATGCCCTTATTGAAGTAAAAAATAGAGTAAAAGAGTACATGTCCTTTGATTTGTCTATATAAGGTAATGGGGAGTATATAGATGGCACTTCTGCATATTTATGTACCAAGGTGGTTTTAAGGAAAAGCGCTTGGAGGGTTAGAGTTGCATACTGATCTAGCAAATTTCTTCATGGAACACTGTATTTATTTATTTACTTGAGAGAGAGAAGAGCGTGTACACATGTGGGGGAGTGGCAGAGGAAGAGGAACAAATAGACTGGTTGAGTGCAGAACCAACATGGCCAGTCCCACAACCCTCAGTTCATGACCTGAGCTGAAATCAGGAGTCAGTTGCCTAACCAACTGAGCCACCCATTTTTACTTGAAAGATTAATGGAGAGAAAAATTATAGTTATTCTGATTTGGGTAATTAGCAGACATTTTCTCAAAAATGAAAGAACTCAGAAGTAGGAGGTTCTGGGTGACCTTGGATGTCATTCATCCTTACCATAGGGACTACTTAGTGCCAGACCTTGCAGGTTTGATCTTTTCTCCTGGACCTGAGGCCTCTACTGCAGCCATGTTATGTCAGATCCTGAGGCATCCGAGCTTGATCTCCCTCTTATGTCAGTGGGTTAGGAAGAATAACCCAGAATCCTGGAACAAACTGGATGTTGGTGATTAAAGCAAGTTCTACTCAGTGAATGTAGATTATAGCAAGCTGAAGAAAGGAGTCCAAACTTCTAAATGAAATGTTTCACTATATAAAGCTGCTTTGAATGAAGGTCTTCCAGAAGCCATCTGCACAGTTTTCCACTTATCTAGGAAATATTTCCTCTCTAAATGTGAAATCATGTTGGTGTATTGTGTTGGGGTTTACATGAATTAATAAATCTATGAAACTTGCAGGGGGCAAGTAATGAAAGAACTGAGTGGAGGGGGGTGCGCCTGGGTGGCTCAGTTGGTTGAGCGTCTGACTCTTGATTTTGGCTCAGGTTATGATTTCAGAGTCTTGAGAACAAGCCCCATGTTGGGCTCAGCACTGACTGAGAGTCCGCTTCAGAGTCTCCCTCTGCCCCTCCCCCACATGCACGTGCGTTTTTCTCTCTCTAAAATGAATAAAATCTTAAAAAAAGAAAAAAGAAAAAACTGATAGTATTTGTTGCCGATGGTAAAGTTTGAGCTTCCCAGTATTTAAAGGCTTTTCTGAAGAGATCAGTGGTAATGTTAAGAAATAATAATTTTTTATATTGAATAAGGAAATGTGTTAATGTTTTGAAGAGCTCTATAACTCAGTGAAATAATAATTGCTGAGTAAAGATCCAAAGTGCAACGTAGACTGGTGGATTTTAATGTAACATTGATGTGGTTTCAGGTTCCATATTGTGTGTAATCTTTAAGAAACTACCATCTTTGTTGCAGTACTGAAGAAGAATATCCATAATTTTCTGAAAAGCTATTTACAAACTCCCTTTTTAAACTACAGATTCATGTGAGGCTATATTTTCCTTATATATTTCATCCAAAGCAAATTATTGCAACAGATTAAATGCTGAAGTAGATGTGAGAATGCAGCCAACTTCTGTTAAACCAGACGTTAAAGATAGTTGCAAAAATGTAAAACAGTGCCACTATTCTAACTTAAGAAAAACCTATGTTTCATTAATATGTGATTTATGTGCATATGTATTGGGCTTATTATTGTTTTAAAATAAATATTTTTAATGTTCTCAGTTCTAATTCTAAAATACATATCTGTATATATAATGTACATAAACAAAAGCCTTTTGGGTCCCCAGTAGGAGCCCTAAAATATAAAAAGATTGCAAACAGCTTCTGTAGACACCGTGGGTATTATTTTACAGTACAGTATTGTAATTATTGTTCACTTATTTATTGTTGTTTTAAAGTCTTAATTCCTTCAAGTGTGTGCCCAAAATTCTAGAATTGAAACCATGTGAAAAACATGAAAATGTCGAAAACCACCACCCGAAGCCATATTCTTAATCCTTTCACAGTTCTCTTTTACCCCAACTCTCTTTTAGGCTTCCATATCTTCTTTTTAGTATCTCAAAGCTCTTGGGTATCAAGGATCCAGAGCATATTTTGAAAGGTACTTTCTGCTCTTCCCTTCCGCATCTGTTATCCTTATTGCTCTTGTAATCTAGTTATTGACCCTCAATTTGAGAGATTGTTCTTGTGAGATATTAAAGATCTCTTTAAAGTTTTATGGCTTTATTTCAGATGTTTGGAAGTCTGAATGCTGGTGGGGTTTTTGTCCTTTGTTATATATATTGAGGAAATCTTGGTCTGGTGAGAAAGCCTGAATAATAGGGATCAGGAAATCTGGATTGTGGTCTTGAATCCACTTTTAACCAGTTACGAAATTTCTTATTCCCTTGGTTTCATCATCTGTGAAAGGCAGATACGAATCACTCCCCCCCTTAGATCTTATTCAGCAAATAGTTGACTTTTTAATGTGCTTGGTAGAAGAGATACAAAGAAAAACAGCATGAATTCTGCTCTCAAGTAACATAGGGTCTAGTAGGAAAAGTAATGTAATTTTTACCTTGCATTTTGGCTATTTATAGATGTTTCTTATTTTAATCATTAGAATATAACTTTTTTAAAGGCAAACCTATTTTTACACCCTCAGTAATGGATACCACCAACAGAGCTTTGTACCTATTAGGTACAGAAACTATTTCATAACGCAAATAATAAGGGACAGGACAAATCTGTTAGGAAATTGGATTGTTTGTTATATGTTATGATTTTAAGGATGTGATTTTTTTTTTTTAATCTACTGGAGATTTGGTTGTATGCTAAGTGTAAAAGCAGACTGTATCCTCCCCTGCCACATAAATCAGGATTCCGTCCTTTGCTCTGATGCGTATTAATGAAGGCATCTTACTTATGTAGTATCACAAGACTGTAGTTTACTGTAATAAAGCAAGGATCCACCATAGCCTGGTTAACTAAAAATGTGGCCACTGGCATAGCTAAATGAAATCTAGATTACATTGATAACAATCTCTTCAGGATTGGATTCTAAAATTCTTAACTCTTTTCCCCTTCCTATCATTGGCAAAACCCTTTCCAAGGTTTTGTCCTTTGGGAGAATTTTATGCTTTGTCTCCTTCCTCTTCCTATTTTTCTTCAATGTTATATAGTACAGGAATCAGTGAATATGGCCTATAGGCCAAATCTGACCCACCAACTGTATGTGTAAATAAAGTTTTATTGTAACACAGCCATACCCCTTTATTTACATATCATCTATGACTGCTTTCATGCTGTAATGGTAGAGGTTAATCATCGGAGCAGAGACCCTATGGTTTGCAATCTAAAGTATTTACTGTCTAGCCCTTTTAAGGAAAAGCTTGTTGGATTCTGCTTCTCACGCTATTGCTGATAAAGTGCCAGTTTCTCATTCCTCCCTGCCCCCAATTTGACATGAGCACATATTTTGGTAAAATACACTAAAATAAATTATCAGGAAAAAAAAAAGGTAATAAAAGCTTACAAAATGCGCACCCCCAATTTCATTATTAGAGGCAACAGCCATAAAATTACCAAATTCCTTTAAAGGTTTCAAAATCATTTATTCTGTTTTTGTACTTGAAGTAGGTCAGTTACCAATAGTTTTTGAACCAGCACCAATGCTGAATCACATTTTGAATAGCCCTGTTCTAGGGACACCTGGGTGGCTCAGTTGGTTGAGTGTCTGCCTTCGACTCAGATCATGATCCCAGGGTCTTGGGATTGAGTACCGCATCAAGCACCTTGCTTGGTGGGGAACCTGCTTCTCCCTCTCACCCCTGTTCCCCCTACTTGTGCTGTCTCTCTCTGACAATAGAATCTTAAAAAAAATATGAATAGCCCTGTTCTAATAATCAGTCTATTATTTAAGGACTTTTGCATTTATATAATTTATTCAATTTGTTTAATAATTATAAAAATATTTGTGTAACTTACTTGGCGTATATGCCAAAGTATGCTAAAGATATATCCGGAAAGTGATGTGTTTTCCACAGGTGAGCCAAGTCTTTCCTGGGTAATTTTATGTGTTCTATTTTTTTTTTTTAAAGATTTTATTTATTTATTTGACAGAGATCACAAGTAGGCAGAGAGGCAGGTGGGGTGGGGGCGGGGAAGCAGGATCTTGATGTGGGGCTCAATCCCAGGACCCTGGGATCACAACCTGAGCCGAAGGCACAGGCTTTAACCCACTGAGCCACCCAGGTGCCCCTGTGTATTCTTCATCAGCTTGAAGACCCTGCTTAGTGACTGAGTAGGCTTTTTTTTTTTTTTAAAGATTTTATTCATGCATCTGACAGAGATATAGTACAAACAGGCAGAGGGAGAGGGAGAAGCAGGCTTTCCTGTGAGCAGGGAGCCCAATGCAGGGCTCGATCCCAGGACCCAGGGATCATGACCCAACCAACTGAGCCACTCAGGCACTGTCTGAGTAGACTTTTTGACTCTGTGTTTTATATTGTATTTGAACTTAGTATAGCTTCCTTATTAATAGGGACAATATGTCTATAGATATAAGTGTTCAAAAAGAATTTTTTTTAATTAGTGGTTTCTTTTTCTTTTCTTTTCTTTTTTCTTTTTAATTTTTTCTTTGTCAGGGAAAGAGGGCACAAGCGGAGGGGAGAGGCAGGCAGAGGGAGAAACAGACTCCCCGCCAAGCAATGAGCCTGATGTAGCTCTCAATCCCAGGACCCTTAGGATCATGACCTGAGCTGAAGGCAGCCACTTGACTGAGACACCCAGGCATTCCAAATTGTGGTTTTTATAGGATTTTTGTTTCAGGTAGTACTTTTTCAGGAGGTCAAAATAAACCATATATACCCAGACACACTACTATATATGGTGCACATGTGTGTGTATATATAATCACAAATAACTTCAGTTACTGCTTGAAAACATTTGGATTCAGTAACCTTTACCTTATTTAGGAAGAGATGTGAGCACTTAATTTTATATTTTGCTTATAATAAGCACTCTAAGTTTTCTTTATAGATAAAATCTCCCCATTAGAAATTTTTCTTACCGTGCCTTCTAGAAACATGATGAGACAAAATAAAAAATGAAAGCATAACTTTTTATTTTAAGGACCCTAAATAGAGTGACTAAGTAAAGGAAACCCTAATAGATTATAAAAAGAAACTGGTTCATAAAAAGTTAAATTCTTGGCTCACATTTGGTTTTCTCTGTTGTCTTCTGCCATATTGTATTACTGTCCAAGACTAAAGATATTCTGATAGTTCTTACAAGTGATTTGGTCTTTTTGCCTGGATGCCAGAATTTTTGCTGTCTGGTTTTCAAAATCTAGTCATTTACTAGAGTGTCCTAGTAGTGGTAATTAGGGCTTAATAGATTCAATATATAGTTTCAGTTTTGTTATTTCATAAAATTTTTCTCAAATTATGTTTCAGTATTTTTTATGTTCCATTCCTTTGCTTTTGTTTTGTTTTTTTCCCATTATGTTATTATTTCATTTTCTTAAATTTTTAAAGCTGATTTTGAAATATTGTGTTACAATTTTCATCTCGTAAAGGCATGTTTTTCTAGTATGCTTTCATTGCCTTTAAGGATGGTATCTGCCTCCTCTTCCACCCACTTTTAAAAAGATTTATTTATTTATTTGACAGAGAGAGAGACAGACAGGGCGAGCGGGAATATAAGCAGGGGAAGCAGGAGAGGGAGAAACAGGCCTCCCTCCCACGGAGCGGGGAGCCTGACGTGATGCTGGGCTCATGACCTGAGCAGAAGGCAGATGCTTAACAACTGAGCCACCCAGGTGCCCCACACTTTGCTTTTAGTAACTTTGAGATACAACCCCAGTGCTTTCCCTTGCTCATTTGTAAGTGAAATTAATTTCCTGAACTATTAGAAAAAATAAAGAGTCATGAAAACTTTTCTAGCTTCATGGTTCTAGCTCCCTATTCCGAATTTTCTGGTGGGGGGCAGAGGTAAGCTTGTACTTGCACACTTCTCCTGGCCCTTACTCCTCCCAGTTGTTTATCCTGGCCTCCTCCTTCCTTTCTGTCTCTTGTCTCTTTGATGCTTAACTTGGATTCTGTTGCCAGTGGTGTCTCCTCAGTACAAGGCTTTGTCCTGAAAGGGAGCTTTAGATGGGCTAGCTTTGAGTTTGTAGGGCCAGAGTACTCCATCCCCTTCAGACCTCCACAGTCTCCTTGAAGCTACCCACAAGTTGGAATGTATAAAATTCCTTTTATTTTCAACTGCTGTTCTCAGTTGTCAGGCTGCACTTTCCATACAGTGCCTGTCATCTCTTTTGGGGTTCTCCTGATTTCAGGTTCGTCAGATATCTTGTTGCTTCCCTCTGCTGCTTCTCAAATGAATGGCCGTTGCATGTGGGTCTTTAGCAGGCAGTAGTTGGCCCCTACCTGCTTGTATATTGGCTTTCATAAGCACACCTTATTTCTTAGTTTTGTTGTAAATGTAGATTTTCAGTTTTGCTAACCAGATTGCTCAGTTTGTTTTTATGGGAGAATTCAGGAGGAGTCAAAAACAACTATGCCCTTGCTGCTACCATTATTCTAGAATCCTGTCCTGTAATTAAATATTTTTAAAATACTTTTTTGAGCAGGAGAGTAGCAAAATTAAAAATGATAGTATTTTGTTTTTGCTTTTTATGTCAGATATGCGTGTAGTTTAACACAATATAGTGGGAAAAAGCTCTGGTGTGATATGCTATCTTGATTCATTAGGAGTACCAAACAGATTTAAATTATTTCACGTTCCATGTTTGGAAACATGATTTAATCTGTTTATATAATTAGCAAAATTCATGTGTAAGGGACTGTTCTTTGGTTTGATAACAGTTAGGTAACTTAAGTAATGTGTATTTTGTAGTTCATACAAAGCAGTAGAGAGAGAGATACATGGAGGAGAAATTAAGTTAGAAAAATACTCTGTTTTTACCAATACCTTAATAATGGCAACCTTAAATTCGTCATTGGATGGTAGTGTACAGGTGGTTAGTTTACTGTTGACCATATTTTTTTATGTGTCTTCATAGTCTGGCCTTAATACATGCAAACAAAATGATTTTTAGCAAAGTATTTATGACCCATTATTTAGGATATAACTGTTTGGAGGTGCAAATTTGGAATAGACATCAATGTCTGATCATTAAATATATTTTTTTTTCACTGCTGTACCAAGGAAGACCGTTTACTTCATCCACTTTTTCATTCTTTTATGAATTGCTGTATCTTCAGTATAATTAACAATAGTCCTGACTTGACTGACATAACAAAAACTTGTTGAATTCATATTGTCAGGATTTTTTATCTGTTGTGCTTATTGCAATATCTCTAGTCAGTACTTAGGAAATATCTGAATAAATGAAAATATCTAAAATATCTGAGTAAATAGATGAAAATATTATCTCCATAATAGTGGTTGGGCAGCTCAGTGATAGTACCAGGGGCCCATATTCTTTCCATTCTTCTGCTCTCCTCTCTTCAGTGTATCTGCCTCATCTGTAGGCTTGCTGCCCTACTGTTTGCAAGATGGCTGCAACATTTCCTAGACATCACTTCCTTGAGACCACATCTAGCGGCAGAAGAATGTTTTCTTCCCTGTGTGTGGGGGCGGGGGGTGTTTGGTTTTTTGTTTTGTTTTGTTTTAGATCAGGGAAGACCTTTTCCTCCTATCTCATTGGCCAGAATTGTATCATAAGCCTAAGCCAGATCACTGTCAAGGGGACTGGAATCTCTAGAATTTGCTTAGACCTGTGCTGTCCAATAAAGTAGACTCTAGCCACATGTGGCTATTTAAATTTAAATTCATTAAAATTAAGTAGAATTATAGATTCAGTGGCACTCACCATGTTTCACTTATTGGCCAGTGAAGATACAGAATGTTTCATCATCACAGAAGGTTCTGTTGGATAGCGTGGGCTTAGGTTAACATGATTTATCCTCTGGGCCTTTTAGAATTACATTCACTCTTAAAACTGGAATTCTCTCTGCGGCCTTCCAGCCTTCCAGGGACATCTGCATAATGAATAGGTACAGTATCTGACAGTGATTCCACCCTAGTGTGGCTCTTGGGCTACAGGTACACCTCTACTCCCTTTGCAGGGTGACGTATTTCCTCCGTGTGTGAAAAAGAGTAAGATATTTCTGCCTGAAAGAGAACCTCACACATTTTTGAAGCGAATGTTGTTTCCACTTGAAACCAGTAACTTTATTTGAAAATAAAGCTTGGAGTCAAAATGCTAAGTAACAGAGAGCTATGATTTACTTGACAAAAACTGGTTTATATACATTTGTCGATTTTTTTTTTAATAAAGATTTTATTTATTTATTTGACAGACAGTGAGAGAGGGAACACAAGCAGGGGGAATGGGAGAGGGAGAAGTAGGCTGCCTGCTGAGTTAAGTTATTTATAGATTTGGGATACTAGCACTTTATCTGATATGTCATTTGCAAATATCTTCTCCACTCTTCTCCATTTTCTTTTGGTTTTGTCGACTGTTTCCTTTTCTGTGCAAACGTTTATCTTTTTTTTTTTTTAATTTTATTTTTTATAAACATATATTTTTTTCCCCAGGGGTACAGGTCTGTGAATCGCCAGGTTTACACACTTCACAGCACTCACCATAGCACATACCCTCCCCAGTGTCCATAACCCCACCCCCCTCTCCCAACCCCCCTCCCCCTAGCAACCCTCAGTTTGTTTTGTGAGATTAAGAGTCACTTATGGTTTATCTCCCAATCCCATCTTGCTTCATTTACTCTTCTCCTACCCCCTTAACCCCCCATGTTGCATCTCCTCTCCCTCATATCAGGGAGATCATATGATAGTTGTCTTTCTCTGATTGACTTATTTCGCTAAGCATGATACCCTCTAGTTCCATCCACGTTGTCGCAAATGGCAAGATTTCATTTCTTTTGATGGCTGCATAGTATTCCATTGTGTATATATACCACATCTTCTTTATCCATTCGTCTGTTGATGGACATCTAGGTTCTTTCCATAGTTTGGCTATTGTAGACATTGCTGCTATAAACATTCGGGTGCATGTGCCCCTTCGGATCACTACATTTGTATCTTTAGGGTAAATACCCAGCAGTGCAATTGCTGGGTCATAGGGTAGTTCTATTTTCAACATTTTGAGGAACCTCCATGCTGTTTTCCAGAGTGGTTGCACCAGCTTGCATTCCCACCAACAGTGTAGGAGGGTTCCCCTTTCTCCGCATCCTCGCCAGCATCTGTCATTTCCGGACTTGTTAATTTTAGCCATTCTGACTGGTGTGAGGTGGTATCTCATTGTGGTTTTGATTTGTATTTCCCTGATGCCGAGTGATGTGGAGCGTGCAAACGTTTATCTTGATGAAGTCCTAGTAGTTCATTTTTGCTTTAGTTTCCCTTGCGTTTGAAGACGTGTCTAGGAAGAAGTTGCTGTAGCCGAGGTAGAAGAGGTAGTACTATGCTGAATAGCAGTGATGAGAGTGGACATCCCTGGTGTATTTTGACCTTAGGGGAAAAGCTCTCAGTTTTTCTCCATTGAGAATGATATTTGCTACGGGTTTTTCATAGATGGCTTTTATGATATTGAGGTATGTTCCCTCTATCCCTACACTGTGAAGAGTTTTAATCAAGAAGGGGTGCTGAAAAGCATCCCTTTTTTTTTTAATCAAAAAGGGATGCAAGAAAAATGCTTTTTCTGCATCAGTTGAGAGTATCATGTGGTTCTTGTCCTTTCTTTTATTAATGTGGCTTGTCATATTGATTTGAGGATGTTGAAACACCCTTGCAGCCCAGGAATAAATCCGACTTGGTCGTGGTGAATAGTCCTCTTAATGTACTATTAGATCCTATTGGCTAGTATCTTGGTGAGAATTTTGGCATCCATGTTCATCAGGGATGTTGGTCTGTAATTCTCCTTTTTGTGGGATCTTTGGTTTGGGGATCAAGGTAATGCTGGCCTCATAGAAAGAGTTTCCTTTCCTTCCATTTTTAGTTTTTGAAACGGCTTCAGAAGTATAGGTATTAATCTTCAAATGTTTGGTAGAATTCCCCTGCCTTCCCCCCACCTGTGCTCATTTTCTCTCTCAAATAAATAAATACAGTCTTTAAAAAAATAAATAAAATGAAAAAGAATAAAGGAAATTTAGTTTTTCATTATTGATAAACTTCACAAAGTTCTGTAATTTAATGATAATTAGACTTTGGGGCATTCAGGCTGACTTATTTTATTTTATTTTTTTTAAGAGGAGGGAGGGGCAGAGAAAGAGAGAATCTTAAGCAGGTTCCAAGCCCAGTGCAGAGCCAGATGCGGGGCTTGATCTCACAATCCTGAGATTATGACCTGTGCCAAAATCCAGAGTCTGGATGCTTAACTGACTGAGCCACCAAGGCACCCCCAGGCTGACTAATTTTACTTTATTTTTAAAGATTTTATTTATTTGAGAGAGAGAACAGGAGTGGGAAGAGGAGCATAGAGAGAGGGAGACTGCTGGGTGTTTGAACTCCCTGCTGGAACCAGATGCAGGGGCTCAATTCCGGGACCCTGGAATCATGACCTGTGCCAAAGGCAGACACTTAACCAACTAAGTCATTCAGGCGTCCCCAGGCTAAGTAATTTTAGATTGAATCAGTTAACTGCCTTTTTGTTTGTTTGTTTAGTATTGGGATGCTTTCTTGCCTTAATAAAATATACCAACGTAATTTGACATTTAGTTGATTAAGGATTTGATAACACCTCTTACTCTTGTCCGTCATTTACTGTTTTACTGATTTTAAATGTAGGTGTTGTAAAAGACAGGTGAGCAACACAGCACATCTCCCCTTGATTAACAAACAAAACCAAACCAAAAAAACCTGCTGCCTGCTTGCATACTTCTCCATTTTATGTCAGCAGGACTAGATTTCCTTGTATCTATTCGAGTGTAATTTGACAAACTCCACCAAAACTTACTTGTTTCTTCATTCTGAAGCAGTTGAGGGATGAACAAACATTCTGAAGTCTTTACAAATGTAATAACCTCCCACTGGATGTAGAAAATTATTCTCATACTTGATGGTGAACCCTGGGGCTTTTCTGAGCTTTAGTTTCCTCTGCCCACCGCCCGGCTGGCTGCTGCATGTATGTATTGTCTCACTGCACAGAGCAGTCAGTAAAGGGTAAATTGATAACTTGCACAGACCATGAGGAGCTCAATTTGAGTTGGCTCAGTTTTCTTGTTTGGGAAAGTACTGACTGTCACTGTGGTTTTTTTTTCCCCCTGGGTGTTTTTTGTTGTTGTTTGTGGTGGGTTTTTGTTATTTTGCAGTTTCAAATGTAGTTTTGTTTCCTCACCAGCTTTCATAATTACTAGCTTTTCTGGTGCCATGAATATCTGAATTTTATCTAAAACAGCATTTCTTTTAAAGTATGGTCCTTGTACTAGCAGCATCTGCATCACCAGGGAACTTTTTAAAAATGTAAATTCTTGACTCTGCCCCAGGTCTACTGAACCAGAAACTTGGGGAGTGAGGCCCAACTCTCTGTGTTTTTAATAAATCTTTCAGGTGGTTTTAATGTACCCTCAGGTTTGAGAACTCTGATCTAGAAGATCCATGAATTTGCATCATTTGGATCAAGCTCTGAAACTTTCTCTCCATGTGCTTTGATCTGCGTATCTTCCTTCCTAACAGTCTTAAAAGGATACCAAAAGAATGAGGAAATAAGATAATTTATGTTGAGAGTTTTTTACTTTACTAATATTGTGTATATTTTTAAAGTTCGTGAATTATTGATGTTTGGTATCAGGTGTTCTTGTGATATCTTAATGAGTAAGTACAATTCATTTGGGCAGATAAAAATGTTAGTGTATCTTACTTGTCTTAACACAGAAGTTCTCTGCTTTTAGATGCAGCATACTCCTGGAGAATTATAAATAAAAGTCCTTACTGTACAGACACTTTCTTTGAGCTGCTTGCATGTTCTCTCAGGAAAATATGATGAGCAGATATGGTGGTGATAAAGAATGTATTTTTAATAGAAAATGTCAATTGGGAGCCTGGTGACTCAGTAGGTTAGGCATCTGCCTTCGGCTCAGGTCATGATCTCAGGGTCCTAGGATTGATCCTTGCATGGAGCTCCCTGCTCAGCAGGGAGTCTGCTTCTCCCTGTGACCCTCCCCCACTTGTGCTCTTTCTCTCTCAAAATCTTAAAAAAAATAAAATAGAAAATGTCAGATTGGCATGCCAGTATATATAGTAACAGACAGGGAGTTCTCTATATTGTTTGTCTTAGCCCATTATCCAGAAATACAGCTATCATTTTTCATAGCAAATAGCATATCCCCATAGGTCCAAATAATTTACCTGTATGCTGTGGGGTGCCTCAGCAAAACCATACGGGCATCACAGGATATTTTTAATTTTCCAGGAAACACAGTGACATCTGTCAGACATCATGCAAATTGCTGGTGTAATGTAGTTCATAATTCAGCATTAAATCACTGCATTCCTTTAGATAGGATATTGTATTTTTGCAAAGCTGGGATTTTGACCATTGCTGTAACCAAGCAAGTACTGTATTATGAAAATCAGTGTGAAGCAGGAAATAAGGGAGGCAATTTCCAATCTGATTCTAAGACTCAGAAGTTGAGAAGTTGAGAGTACCCAAAAGGTGCTAAGTTGTTAGGACATATTTAGTGTACTTGGAGCTAACAGAACTATTTGGCATTTCTTTTGGCCCAGTGGACACCATAAGAAAATGACCAAGGTTATGAGGGAACAATGACCTGAAGAAGTGAGGGAACATCTGGTGTGAATTAAGTTTTTTTGATAAATTGCTGTTTGGACTTCAGGTATGGTAAAAAGTTGTACAAGAAAACAAGAGGAAGAAAGTGAGGTGACTGTAAACAGCACAGTCTAGGAAAAGGCAGTATGTGGTGATGTGTATGGTCTTCAGGGCCATATACTGTTGTTTTCAGTCCTGGTTTTTTGGCTAACTATATGACTGAGTGAGAAATTGACTTTTCTAGACCTGCCTTAGTATTCATAAAATAGGAATGATTAGCACCGCATAAGATTTAAGTGAGACATTCTAGGTTAAGTATGCTTTATAGAACTTAAAATCTCTAGACAGGTTGGGGGTAGGCTCAGTAATGGTTCTTCAAAGATGTCCATATTCTAATTCCTGTTACCCTAAATATGGTAAAAGAGACTTTGCAGATGTAATTAAGTTAAGGATCTTGAGAGGGGGAAGTTATCCTGGGTTATCCAGGTGGGTCCTTAAAAGAAGGCAGGAGATCCAAGTGAATAGTAGTAGAGTTGATGGTAGAAGCAAGAGGAGGGGGTGATGTGATTAAGGGGGCATGAGCCAGAGTACAGGAGGGCCTCTAGAAGCTGAAAAAGGCAAGGAGACTAATTACCCCTCAGAGCCTCCAGAAGGAACCAGCCCTGCCAACACCTTAATTTTTAGTCCTGCGGGACTCACTGCAGATATATGACCTCCAGAATGATAGATAAAAGAATAAATTTGTGTTGTTTTAAGTCACTGAGTTTGTGGTAATTTGTTATAGGAACAATAGAAAATGAATACAGGGTGTTACTGAAGTTGAACAGGGGACAGTTTCCTTAAGAAACCATTAGACCAGTATCAGAAGACTCATTTTTTATCATAACATGAAGTCTGGAATAGCAGCATGTGGCTTCTCTACACTGTGACATAAACTTCCACGGTGTGTATATGTTGAGATTTCCTTTGGCCTTAACACTCAGATGGCTCTAGAGACTAAGAAATTTGATTTGATAGGGATAGTGGGGAGGATTTCTAAACCTCTGGAACATCTAAAATAAGAGCGTCTCCAGAAGACTTAATGCAGTGGAAAGAGTTCCAGGAACGGGAGCTTCCTTGGCAGCTCCTCATCTGTCCTTTACTGATCATCCATCCTGATGAGTTTGGTGTAGCAAGTTACTTTAGAACAGTTTCTCCAAGCCTAATGGTAATTTAAGTTTGCACACTGGAGGGTAGTATTTCAGAGCCTCTCTGAAGTGCCAAGTTGGGGTTTTTCACGGCCCACTGATTGAGCTGAGGGAAGCATCTGACCAGAGTCTGCTTGTATGTATCTGTTACACTGTTAAGAATGGTTATTTTTACTGAGTTTTTGTCAACAACTTTTCAATCATAGATTTTCAGATCAAATTTGTTCACACTAGGTATGGATTTATAAAGTAGTAGCTGTCATAAAGAAGTGGTAAGTTTTGAGGACATGAAAACTTTAGGGGGATGGTATGTGTGAGAAAAATTTAGAGCCTGTAACCCAGAGTTGTTTTCAGGAGTCTGAGCTAACTAGGGTTTTCCTAGTCCCAAAAGGTATAGACCATATGTATCGTTCGCTAGTCAAGCTAGTTCACAGCTTAACTAGAATGCCTGGTACAAGCCAGACATTTTCTTGGACATAGTCTCAGTGCCATATGGAAATATCATACAGAATATGTTAGTCTCTGGTTTTTGACCAGTTTTTGGATTTTTAAAGTGAAAGTCATAATTTTACTTGTATTTGCTACATATTGGTAATTTAACTGCCTTAAATCTTTTTTTTTTTTCAAGCTATATTTATTTTAGAGAGCATGTGCATGAGGGGGAGGGGTATAGGGAGGGAAAAACTCAACCAGACTCCCTGCTGAGTGGGGAGCCTGACATGGGGCTTGATCCCACTACCCTGAGATCATGACCTGAGCCGAAATCAAGACTCCGACACTTAACTGACTGAGCCATCCAGGTGCATACTGCCCCAGATCTTTTAAACAGTTGCTAGTGTAAACAGATCACCCATTTCCACTGCGTCTGTGGTGGCTTACTAATCATTAGTAGCTACCTAAACAGTAGCTCAGGAAACTGCCCTGCCAATTGGGTATAGCTTTGTAGAAGTTGGTACTAATTACATGAAACTATTTTTTACCTTAGAAGGCTGACTTAGATGGTTTGATACACCGTAAAGCTTTTTAGAGTTATGATCCCATTTCTGGTAACTTTGTTAGAGGGAAGAGTATGAGAGGTATATATGTAAGTTTAGCTTTAGTTTTACTTTATTACTTTATTACTATTATTACTTTATTACTTTATTTACTTTATTACTATATAAAAATGTTACCACAGTAACCAAGTTCGTATTATGCCCTGAGCCCCAGAGGGTAGTTTAAAAAAAAAAAAAAAAAAGGATGTCATACAAATCATCTATAGCTTGCTCATTTTTTGGTTACTGGTGTTATTTATCCTATAGAGGTAATAAAGAGTAGTTTCTGCACCAGTTTGTTTAGAATTTTATCCTTACTCTTTGCTTACTTTCTTTACTATTTCCTTATGCTTTAGATGTAATGAGATATGTTAGAAGAACAGTAATTTTAAAGCATGTGTAAAAAATCTAGCCTTTTCCTTTGGAATCTTCTTAGTATGACTTTGGAAATGAAACAATCAGAAAGTAGTTATGAAAGCTATAAATTTGTCTTCCTTTAATCTTAAATATATAGATTAATTCTACAAGTCCATGCAAAATATGTTGGATGATTAAAGTAATAAAGCAATTCTAATACTTGTAAAGGAGGCTTACTTGGTGGGGTAGGGAGACAAGGAAATTAGTTAAAATAAACTCTTGGCCATTCTCTTAATGGTACCAATGTTCTAAGTCATTGAGACTGGATGAGAAATAGCAGTGCTGGTGTGTCACCTGCCTTGGGCTTTCCCATGTTGAAGGACTTTAATTTGAGGGCTTAGTTCTGTGATTTTGAGAATCATTATAATCCCACACACATCCCTGTAGTCTTCAACTTCATTCCAGGACTTTAGGATCTAGAGCTGATCCTAAATGGCTGTGGTTTGGCCTGTTTTCTCAGACCCTTTCCTTGAGATTTATATCTTGATCCTGGTATATTAGAAAGTAGCCTTTGGAGAAAATGAGGTTAGACACTGCAAGTACAGCTTTGTTTACAGTGCCAAGTAGAGCAGCCTTGAGATTCTCTATCAGGGCCTTGCTGGTAATGTTCTTTTTCCAGGTTCTTGCTGCTCTATTCATCAAGAGGTGGTAAATAGTCTAGGTCTGAAGCTACTCTTGGACACATGTAACAACACCTTCTAACTCACTCTAGTGTTCATGGGTAAGACTAGTTTTGAAGTTTCTGATGGGGTTCCCCCCCCCCCCGTCTTTGGGGACATGCATAATGCTTTCTCTTTTCTGTCACCAGACATTCAGCAGTCTATAAAAAAATCAATCTCAGGGCGCCTGGGTGGCTCAGTTGGTTAAGCGTCTGCCTTTGGCTTAGGTCATGATCCCCAGCCCCCTGTCGGCCTCTCCCTAAGCGGGGAGTCTGCTTCTCCCTCCTTCTCTCTCTGTCGTCCTGCTCTCCATTCTCTGTCTCTCTGTCTCTCTCTCTCTCTCTCTCAAATAAATAAAGCCTTAAAAAAAAAAATCACTCTCTATCAAACCAGAGCTTATCCCCTTTATCTCAACAGTTAAAAGGAACACAGTTTGTGTTTACTGTGGCAATTTCAAAGCAAGGGCACACACCCAAAGTTTATGGTATGTAGTTACAGGGGAAGAGGAAGACCAGTGCTCTGCTGTGGAACGTGAGTTATGAATAGCAGCACTACTTTTTTATTAGATTAAAAGCCGGTTCAAATGGCTGCCTTAAAAAATAAACCTAATGGATATTTCTAGCTTCCCTTGAGAGGCTAACTAAATTTGTCTTTTTCTTTCTTTATTTCCTTTCTCTCTAGTTAGCATGGAAATCAGTGTTATATTTTCTTTTGGTGTCTTTTGTTTCTTGAGTCTCCCTTTCTCCTTTTTTCTATCAGTTTGCTTCTGTGCATGGTGAAGCTCGGGGCTATCTGTGCAAGCATTGAGTAACATAAAACTTATGTTACTTATTTGTGTTTGTAAGTTAGAATCCTGTTTCACTTCTTCCTGAGCCTGAGGGGAAATCTTAGAAAAGTCCATTGAGATTTAAGTTTTAAACACACTACTTAATTACTCCACAAGCTTAACCACAGAGTTTGCTGTCACAATATAAACACCCAGAAGAGGGCCTGAAGGAAGCCTCCACACTTCTACCCTTGTGAACTCCCTTGGGTTTTCTATTCCTGCTCTCTATCTGGCAAACAAAAATATGGAATCCATTCCAAGAGCTACTGTAGAACTGGCTTAGAAACTTTTATAAATGGCTCAACGAAATGCTCAAAACTCTACTAATTCTATTCCGTTTTTCCAGCTTTCCCCAAACCATTTTTTAACTTAAAAAAAAGGGGGGGGCTATTTTTCTTGAAAACTTTGTGATTGTATTCTTAAGACATTCTACTTGCCTTCCTGCCAAGTTTTAAAAACTCCCAATTTTAAGACTTCTCTTTCTAGTCTTAAATAATATATACTAAATAAGCAAAAAACATCCCTGACTCACTATTTTACTCTCCAGAATCTTTATAGGATAAAACATGTTCAGGCTTTTAAATTCTAAGGCAACTTTTTTAATTGAAATAGCAGCCATGTAAGTAAACCAGAGACTGTGGGTTGTTTCATCAGTTTAAAATAATAACATTTCATTGCCTTCAATACAATTAAAAATCTACTTGAAGAGCTCAACATAATATCTTCAAAAAAAATCAAGTGAAATACTAAACAAATGTATTATACTGTGTATGTGTTTGAAATGAATTTGTGAAATGGGAAGATTATTTTATCAGTCCTCTCATAGTGTTCCTACTTTCCAATTATTCAGTCATTTGAAATATTTACTGTGCTCTAATCATGTCAGGCACTGTTTTAGGTGCTGGGGGTTTACTAGAACAAGGTGTCAAGCCCCTGCTCTAGTGTAGCTGTAGGGAGCAGTAAACAAGGAAAATACCAATAATGAATTCTAAGCACAGAATTGACATAGAATGATACAGTGATTGGGGCGACTGAAATTGGGTAGGCAGGAAGTAGATGCCTGAGAAGGTGACATTTAAGCTAATGTCTGAATAGCAAGAGTCAGCTATGCAAAGATCAGAGGAAACATTCTAAGCAGAAGGATTAGTCCTAAAGTGGAACTGAGTTGAGTATTCAGAAACAGAAAGGTGGCCAGTGAGACTGAATCATAGTGTTTGTATTGGTAAGGCATGGGGTGTGGGGCACTGAGTTGGGGTGATTCAGGAAAAAGAATAAGATTTTGGTCAGATGGGTATACAGGAGCTTGGATTTTATCCCTGTGGTGGATGCCATTGAGGGATTTTAAACACAGGCACAACGGTGCTGTTTAGACATGAATTGGTTGTGTGTGTGTGTGTGTGTGTGTGTTGGGGAAAGGAGATGGAAGTAAGGAAGACCAGTTAAGACTGTTGCTGTGGTTCAGGGTAGGAATTGAGTTGAGCCAGAATGCTTATAATGGAGATGGAGGTGAAAGGATTTGGGGATATGTTTGGGGGGTATGATTGATTTACTTGTGTTGTAGATTTTAACTTGAGTACCCGGAGGGTGATGCCTTTACTGATGTAGTAAAAACTGGGGAAGAGAAGCTTTTTGAGAAAAGCCAAGAGTTTCTGTTTTGTCCATTTAAGATTTTTTTTAAAGATTTTTTTTTTTTTAATTCATTTGAGAGAGAAACAGAAAGCATGAGTCGGGGGAGGGGCAGAGAGAAAAGGACAAGCAGACTCTCCTCTGAATGTGGCTGGATCCCACCACCCTGAATTCATGAGTTAGTTGCTTAACCGACTGAGCCACCCAGGCGCCTCTTGTTCATTTGAAGTTTAAGATACCTGTTACTAGCCAACTAGAGATCTTAAATTAGCAACTGAATAAATGACTCTGGAGTTGCAGGGAGAAGGACAAACAGAGAGGTATTAAGTAGTAGAGAGCAGGTGTTTCAAACCATTGGACTTGTAAGATGGAGGAAATTGTGTAGATTGAGAAGAAGAGGAGAGCTAGTACCCTGGGGACCCCAGAAGAAAGCCAGCAAAAGTGACTGAGGAGGAACAACCACTGTGGTGGAGGGAAACCAGTGATTTGTGGCAGCGAAACTGAAGTTGAAAGTTTCAAGAAGGAGGGGTAGAAACTGCCAAACACTCCTGAGGGTCAAGTTATATAAGAACTACAGGGATGCTGGCTTTAAGAGCCATCCATGATCTTCATCAGAACATTCTCAGTGGAGTTGATATGAATGCATGTCAAGAGAGAATAGAAGCAAGGAAGGAGACAGTTATTGACAACTTTTAGATTATAAAGGATTATGTCAAGAATAGATAGAACAGGAAATTATGTTTTGTAAGAGAGAACTGGGATAACAGACATATTTTGTTCCTAATGCAAATCTACAGAAATGTCACTATGTAATTTATAGATACCTCTCTCCCCTGTGGACCCAGACATGTATTAGTAGAACTGTAATCCATCACCATAAGAACGCTATTGAATGTGGCATAGACCGTGTTGAGAACCTTACTTACTAGTTTGAGGATGTAATTCAATATATTTCAAGTTAGAAACAGTGCACAGTGCATAGTTGATTGGTATGTGGATGTGTGTGTATGTTGTGTTACCTTCTCCAGCTTCCAAATCACTCGTCAGCAAGCCCTTCTGTATTTAAAACAAAAACTAAAACAAACAAACAAAAAAACCTCCTTGGTGTTTTTTTTCCATTAACTGAATGTTTGCTAGAACTCTTTCTTCAGCACTATATTTTCCCCTTTCACTATTTTTGAAAAATAATTTGTTCAGGAACATTTTTAATAGGAACATTTTATAAGCTATTGGTAAGGTTCCTTTCTCCCTTCCCCCACCATCTGTAGCTTCTTGGGGGTGTATTTTAATGTTCTGCAGCTATCTTAGCCTGAGGAACACGAGTTTCTGATATTTTGTTTGTACATGTGTATAACTTTTTTACGGTGCCTGTTGGCATTATTACTTGTATCAGTCAACTAGATCATTGGGATCTTTATGACTGCTTTCTCTCTTCTTACTCTACCTAAAAAGTACTAGCTTTCTGTCTGTGAGTCTGACCCATCATTTCAAAAATTGAGCTCCTCAGTTCATCACAGGTGGTAGCTGTGCTTTATTTTTTGTTTGTACTGTAGTAGTCCAGCAGAAAAGACCTAGACAGTATGTGTTGGTGACCAGAATTAATTGAACCTGCAGATCCTTAGAGTTACTATTTCATATGATAAGATAATATTGGGGCATGGTACAAGCTTAGGACATAAAACAGTTAACTCATATTTTGCCATAAATTTCTAATAGTACTGTGCACATTTCAATGTACAAACCAATAGTTAATGTGACTTAGGTTATTGATTAGTAGTAAAAATAGAAAGGTATATATATTTTAAGATTTTATTTATTTGAGAGAGAGATCACGAGCAAGAGAGTACAAGCAGTGGGAGCAGCAGAGGGAGAGGGAGAAGCAGACTTTTCCACTGAGCAGGGAGCCTGATGTGGGGCTCCATCTCAGGACCCTGAGATCATGACCTGAGCCAAAGGCAGCCACTTAACCGACTGAGCCACCCAGACACCTGGTGAAAGCAGAAAGGTATTTACATTGATGCTTATTTTGCTTTGAAGAAAGAAGTTGTATTGCTGGGTAGTCAAATACTGAGACTCTCTGACTAAAGGACAGTTCGGTTATCACTCCCTGTCTGACCTTTCACTTTTCAGACTCAGAAACTGAATAGATTTGGACAACAAGGGATACTTGTTTTGTAACATTGGGCTAATTGTATAAAGCAGAGGCTGGGACTTACCCAATTAACACATTTTATTTCATATTCCAGAACTCTGACTTACACAGTCAAGTAATTTAACCTAATTCACATGAATGTGCAAGCTAGGCGGTGTCTCTTTTTACTCTTTTAAGGAAAGTATGTAGCTTGGCTCTTTATTTCTCATCCTTTTACAACACGAATGTCTCAGGAATCTGTAACAATGTAAACTGAGTTGGAGGAAGGAGACACCCTCCTATATAAGTAATAAATAATCTGTTCTCTTCACTTTAAAATGCATAGCAGAGGGGCCCCTGGCTGGCTCAGTGGGTTAAAGCCTCTGCCTTCCGCTCAGGTCATGATCCCAGGGTCCTGGGATCGAGCCCCGCACTGGGCTCTCCGCTCAGCGGGGAGCCTGCTTGCTCCTCTCTCTCTGCCTGCCTACTTGTGATCTCTGTTTGTCAAATAAATAAATAAAATCTTAAAAAAAAATAAAATGCATAGCAGAGAAAATCAATGAATAATAAAGATTTGAACAGTTCAAAGCTTTTGTTCTTTTTTAATACCAATTTTATTGAGATATAATTCACATACTGTAAAATTCAACCTTTCCTATCTACTTCACTGTTTTTAGTTGCACAGTCATCATCTCATTTTCATTCCCCCCATGAGAGATCCATGGGTACTAGCTGTCACTTTCCATTTCCTTATCCCCCACCCCAGCCCTAAGCCACTAACCTGCTTTTTATTGATTCACGTCTTCTGCTGTGTCACAAGTCGACTCCTACGATATGTGGCCTGTGTGTCTGACCTTTCTCCCTTAGCATAATGTTTTCAAGGTTCATCCATGTTGTAGCACGTATCAGTGCTTCATTTCCTTTTTATGGCCCCAAATAGTCCTTTGCATGGATTATACCACAGTTTGTTTATCCATTCCTCAGTGGTGAACATTGAATTGTTTCCACTTTTGAGTTATTATGAATAATGCTGATATAGGAGCATCTGTGTACATGTTTATGTGTGTGAACATGTTTTCAATTTTCTTGAGTATGTACCAAAGAATGGAATTTCTCCATTTTGCAGTCTATTTTATTGTTTCTTAAATAATTGTTATTTACAATTGTTTCTTAAATGACAATCACTGTTGACTAGTCCAGTGAATGGAATGTGCTAGATGTACTTACATACTGAAAAAATAATTTATCCACAGAGCTAAGCATATTCTTATGCTGTTTTCCACCTTTGGTTATTTAAAGACAAAGACTCCTTCATTTATTATGAGTTGATTGGGTTTTTTGAATCTGCCTTTCTTGGAATGGTGGCTATGCACTTTGGTAATACCTTTAATTCTCATTTCACATTTGCTTCCTGATTACTCTAAAAATTTTTGTCAGTTGAATATTTGGTTAACTAGGAATGAGGCTTCTTTAGTGCAGCGACTGAAAAGTCCAGGTAGTCCTGCCTTGGGGCAAGGACTTGCCCTTCTACTCTTAAGATGAGTTCGGTGATGGCTTTAACAGAAGTCACAGTTGAATAGTATGTCCCTGATTGATCTGCCTTGGGTTGTGTGCTCTTCTTTGGTCAGGATTTGGGTTAAACTAGAACTGGGAATGAGTACACTCCAGGTTAGGTTCTGTTAAGGAAAGAAGAATGTGTGTTTGAGATGTACCCAACAAGGGCCCATTGCACAGTCACACTTCTCTTTCTGTAGAGCTGATAAGGGAAAAATAAATTCACATCTCACTGCAGTTGAGCCTGAACCTGATAACCTACTGAATTCAGGAAGCCCATCTTTCCTCAAGAGATCAAGAACCCTTTTCTAGACCTTCCTGCAGATCCTTGATGTCTGAACCTCTTTATTCTGAGTATTTGTTTTGATAAAGTGTTTTATAACTTTGTTAAATAAAAATGGTTCCTTCTTTTTTAAGTAGTATGTGTGGGCTTTAGTCATAAATCACTGGGTCTGAGTCTTAATACTAAAGAGACACCTGTCATGGTGAAGAGTGTTTTATTTTTGCTCAGTGATAGTCTTGCTTAGTATTAAGGGTTGGGTTTTTAGTGACCAGTGCAACTTGATTTTATTTGAAACAGCATCCCTATATGACTCTTCCAGCTCATTCTAATTTTTTTTAAATTTTTATTTATTCATTTGAGAGAGATACAGAGATACAGACAGAGAGAACCAAGCTAGGGGAGAGGGAGAGGGAGAAGCAGACTCCTTGCTGCGCTGGGAGTCCTGGGTCCCAGAACTGGAGATCATGACCTGAGCCGAAGGCAGATGCTTAACCATCTGAGCTACCCAAATGCCCCTCGCTCATTCTAATAACTAACAGGGCAAGGCAGTATATGGGGTAGCTTAAATATTCTTTTCTGGGCATCAGTGACAAGAATGCAGATAAGCATTCTGTGTATAATACAAATTTTATTCAGTTTAATAACTTTCCATGTATAGCTTTTTTTCTTTTTTCTTTTTTTGGATGCTGCATAACCCCAAAATCTCAGTGAATTACAGCCAACATTTATTTTTGTTCATATGGGTTTTTGAGTTGGAGCATTTCCTCTATAGGCTTTGCTCATCTAGGCCAGGCTCAGTTTCTATTTCACAAGTTTTTGAAAATAGTTTGAAAAACTATTTCACAAGTTTTTGTTCTGGGGCCTGGGCTGAGAGGCATTGGCTATCTGGGTACATGGCTACATGTTCTTGTCATATAGGATCACAGGAGTATGAGAAGGGTGAGTAGAAACATGCAATGTCTCTTAAGGCTTTATCTGGGAATTAGCACACTGATACTTCCTCCCAGTTTTATTAGCCAAAGTAAATTATATGGCCAAGCCCAAAATTAATGGGGTCTGGAAATACACTGTTCCCACAGTGGGAGGCATTGTAAAGTCACGCAGCAGGGAACATGGGTGTATAATTCTAACCAGGGGTTGAGTAGAGTATTGGGAATGATAATCTGCTTAGCTATAGGTATTATCCCAGAAATAATGGAGCATGAAACTATCTAACAAAAGCAGACTTCTTAGAGTGAGTAAATTCAGATTATGTAAGAGTATAATTGGGTACATTTTAATCTGATTAAAACCATAAATGTTCAAACTAAAATTAATGATATTTTATTTACTGCTACCTCTCAGAAAGCAACCTTGGTTGGTACTATGCTCAACTCCTCATCTCAGTGTCTGAAGACACTTGCTAAATTGCTTAATGATTGTTAGTACTGGCCTCTTGTATGAATAGTAAGAAGGGTTGAAATCCTTATTTGTGGTCAGTCTTAAATTACTAACCAACTCTTATTCCCATTCTTTAGAATTTAGCAAACTACTAATCAGTCAATTTACATAGCAGCTGTTGCAAGGATCTCATAACAGCTAGAACATAGAATTAGTGAAAAGGTGAGGCATCTAAAATTAGATTTAGAGGGACACCTGGGTGGCTCATTTGGTTAAGCATTTGCCTCTGGGTCGGGTCATGATCCCAGAATCCTGGGATTGAGTCCCCGAATCAGGCTTCCTGCTTGGCGGGGAGCCTGGTTCTCCTCTTTGCCTGCCGCTCTGCCTACTTATGTTCTCTATCTCTCTGTCAAAATAAATAGATAGATAAATAAAAATAATTAAAAATAAAAAATAAAATAAAGTTACATTTAGAAACATTTAGGTCATCTAAGGAACATTTCAGGAACACTGTATACATTCTCTTAGACAGAATTGTTGGTTTGTGTTTTGTCATTTTGAAAGTTTCCAATGCTGGTAGAAAAGTGATTTTGTAGACTTTGAGGAATGTAGATTTTAATGGGTAGGATGGTGTTTTTCCTACTCATTTATATATGGAACTCTTTCACAAAAAAAGGATATTTTCAAAAACTAAGATTCCTTAGGGGTATGTTTTGGAGAACACTGTTATAGTCTTTATTTATTAGCTGAGATTAGATTTAACTATATGTGATTAAAAACTCAAGATAATGGCGGCTTATACGTGAAAGAACTGTAGAAAGCAAAATTATTTTGTGTTTCAAAATGTAGTTAAATATATATTTAGACCTAAAAAGAGCTCAGATTTTAATGTAATGTGTTTCAGCTAATCTGAGACTATGGATTTTAAATGGACCATTATTGGGGCATATGGATGGCTCTTTCGGCTAAGCGTCTCTACCTTTGGCTCAGGTCATGATACAGGGGTCCCGTTGTCTTTGTCTGCTCAGTGGGAAGTCTGCTTCTCTCTCTCCCTCTGCCCATCCCCCCAACTCGTGCTCACTCTCTCAGGCTTACTCTCTCTCTCTCAAATAAATTAATAAATAAAATCTTTAAAATGAACCATATGTTTGCACTACTAAGGAAAAAAATGCTGTCAACTGTAAAATAATAGTCCAATTTCAGAGACGTTAAAACATGGAAAAGGATGCCTGTTAACAGTATTAACCTTTTTCATGTTTGGTTTTGTCTCCTCCCATTTCTAACTAGCCTGTTGAAAGAATAACTATTGCATGCAGTTGAGAAATGTTTGGTCAGATGCAAATGAAATTAGGCAAAAATAATGCACCATACTAATAATAGCACTTGTTAGCATCAGTTATATATCCAGTTACTGTTTTCTTATAAAACTAAGCTAATAAGCTACATTAAAATATTACCACTCTGTATCAGTTATTTATTGCTATATAATAGGCTACTTAAATATTTTTAGTTGACATTTTTATTGAGATAATTGGATTCATATGCAGTTGTAAAAAAAAAAAAAATGCAGAGAGGTCCCATGTATCCTTTGCCCATTTTTTCCTAGTGGTAAATTTTGCAAAACTTTAGTGTAGTATTACTGCCAGGATTCTGGCATTGATCCAACCCACTGATCTTATTCAGATTTTACCAGGTTTACTTGCGTGTGTGTGTGTGTGTTAGGTCTGAACAATTTTAACACTTGTGTATGTTTGTCTATCCACCAGAGTCAAGGTACTGAATAGGACTAACACTAAAAGTACCCTTCATATTGCTCTTTTGTAACCATACCCACATCCCTCTCAGTGCTGACATGCCACCCTCACTTCCATCCCTAACCCCTGGCAATTACTGTCTTGTAATTTTGTCTTTTGAGAAATATTTGCTTATGATTGTATGGATCTGCCTTTGGAGCAGGGTTCAGTTGGGATGGTTTGTCTTTGCTCCACATGGTATCCACTGGACTCTGCTAGCACTGAAGAATCCAAGATGGTCTTGGTCACTTGCCTGCAGTCTTAATACTGGCTTTCAGTTTGGGTATCTAAGGGTTTCTCATGACCTCTCTCATGTAGCCTCCTCTCCTACAGGCCCTCTTTCCACATGGCTCCTTGTTTCTAGCAGTAGAGTTGGGACTTCCTTACATGTGAGCTCAGGGCTCTAAGAAAGCAAAAATTGGAAGCTACGAGATCTCTCTCAGTCTAAGTCCAGAACTGGCACAAGTTCACTTCTATAAGCAGCCTGTTGGTTGGAGCAATCACAAGGATAGCCCAGGTTCAAGGGGAGGGGAAACAGGTGCTGTCTTTTGGTGGGAGGAGCAGCAGGTGTGTGGCAGGGATTGTTGGTCAGCTTTGCATACAGTCTGTCATTTTAAAGTGTCATTTTAAAGCTTGAATTCCATAAAAAGTACAAAGAATATAAAATTCGTAGTTTTCTGCTGTTAATGCCTGTTTCAAATAGAACAGTTCCTTTGGAGGGCAAGTTGCCAGAGTTCAAGTTATCCACCAAATCTAAGGATTCCCAAGGGGCCTGCGGTATTTACAGAACAAGTGGTTGCTTGAAGTGGCTGTTAAGGTGTTAGAAATGGTTCACCTCTCTTTTATTTTCCCAGGCTAGCCGTTTTCTTGGGATCTTAAAATAGCAGGGGCTTGTATACATACTTCCAGATTTCTGCAATGCTAACTTTGAGAGACCGTACAGATTTTTTTCTTTTTATTAAACTTTTTAGGTAAGGTATAACTTTTTTTTTAAGATACTTTGACTTAATAGAAAAGATCTTTTAATAGGGAATAAAGTTGTAGAAGGAGACACTCATTTCAGCCAAGAACTTGGAACCAGAAGAGCATTTTCTCAAGAATTTTTGGACTGTGAAATGTTACTTACTCTGAGAGGGTTCATTTTGCTGTGAGAGTGGCAGTAGAGTGGGTCAAGGGTTAGGTCCTGGACTTGGTTGGAAGAATCATTGTTTATCTATTACACTGTAAGGAATAGCATTCTTAGAATTTCTAGAATGACAGGTAACTAAAGAGCTGTTGCCCAGTGAGGGCCACATGCTTAGAAAGCCCTTAGTGAATCATGAGGGTGTATAGTTGTGATTTCAAATATAGAAATGAATTTTTCAACTCTGAGTTGTAGACTAGTGTGTTATTTGGTTGTTTCCTTCCTGACTTCTTTTGAGTGATAACTGACTCCACAGGCATATACTATACACTCTATATTGGGGCACTTTGTTAGACATCATTACAGAAAAGTTGGAACAGGGAAAATAAGATGCACACAAATATCTGATACATAATACCAAGGTGATAACATAGAAGTTCAAAACAGGTAGAGAACATTACCAGCAACAGGCTGAGCTGCTGGAATCTTAGTTTTCATTTTCACCCCTGTGAAACCAATGTGGATGGGCTTTCTTTGAGTAATCTGAAGTATTATAATTCTGAAATGTCTGCTTTAATGATTAGTTAGTGGTTTATCGTTTCTTTCTTTTTTTAAAAGATTTTCTTTAGAGAGAGAGAGAGGCAGATGTGTGCATTTATGAATAGGGGGAGTGGCAGGAAAGGGAGAGGGAAAATTCCAAGCAGACTCTTCATGGAGCTCAGAGCCTGATGCTGGGCCCAGTCCTGTGACTGAACTGAAACCAAGTCAGCCACTCAACCAACTGAGCCACCCAGGCACCCCAAGTTTATACTTTCTTATAAGATGTAGCAGATTCCATGTGATGGTCTGATGTTCTGAAAGATGTATTGCCATGTAATTTCGGCATGTTTTACCCACTGTGCGTACGCAGTTATGGACACCAGTTTTAATGTTTGTTGATGAAACAATGAATTACATTCATTAATGAAATACAGAAAGGGAAACAAAAGTTTTTTTTATTTTTGGTTAAACTAGAATAGTTTAAGACTTTCATTTAGTGCTTCTCAGATCCTAGGGGTGAGAATGGCATAGCTGATTCCTGTTCACTCTGCTAGAAAAGGAGAATGAATTAAAAATTACAGAAAGTAGTATTACCTAGACAGTGAGAAGGAAAGGTCTTCTTTGTTTTAGTAGACATTGCTAACTTCTTTGGTGACATCCGTGTTCTCTTTTGCTTCCTACCTCCTGAATGTTAGGTATTGACATGGAAGCTGTTCATGGTCCATCTGCCTGGACAGTCTCTCAAAGGGTACTTCAGAGGGCAAAATCACTGTCACTACCCCCCCCCCAACCCCTTTGGAGACAACCATGCAGCCTTCATGGACCATTGAGCCCTCTCATCACCCCGTTGTCCCCTGTTAACCATGGTACAGTTGGCTTCAGACTGCGTAGCATACATGATTGTGCTGAAGAGATCAGGGAGCTACGAGGAATAAGAATGAACTGAATGATTGTCATACTGGCTTGGTTGCCTGTTAAGAACTGAAGACTTTTGAAACATTATCTGTGGGATATTTCCTTTGTTTCTGCTTTACAGATTGTGGTTAAAACCAGTTCTAACTGAAGTCATTAGCTAGGAAGCATTTATAGGCCAAATATTATCATTTCAGGAAATGGTGATAAGTAATCGTGTGAGATAAATGCTGTCTTTTTTATTAGGATTAAAGGAGAATGTAAGTGAAAGTGTTTAATCCTTGACATATGTTTGTTCTGAGTCTTCAAAGATCAGCACTATGCAAATTTACCAGCAGTTTGGGGTGTGTGTATGTGTCTGAAGGTGCAATCTCAATCCTGAGTGCTAGTCCCACATTTGGAGCTCACTGCAGTTATGTAAAGTACAAGTGGATCTCACCATTGAAATGTTCCTCTATCACTTGAAACTCAGTGTATAAAAAACAGCACTCCTTTCCCTGTCCCTACTCACATGCATCTGTTTCTCCTCCTTTGCTGCATATTTTTATCACTGTATTACCATCCTCTCATTTACCCAACCTCATTCGTATTTCACTGTTGTTTCACCATACCGTGTCAGCTGCCAGACCCCACTGTCTGTTTTACCTTTTAAAATGTTTCTGGTGTCAGCCTTGATTCAGGTGTTCTCCTAGAATGTTATAATCACTCTTCCTCTATGCTCTCTGCTGCTGTCACAGCCCAACTTAACCTGTCTGGCCAACCTTATTTTCTAATGTTTCCTCTCAGGGCCCCATGCTCCATGTGAAGTACTGAACACCCCCCACACTTCCGTCCCATCCACACTTCCTTGTCATCATGCCATCATTCTTGTTGTACCCTTTGCTTCTGAATGTTCTTCTCTCTGCTGGATTCCACATATCCAGATCCTACTTATCCTTCAAGAACATTTCAAATATTACCTCTTCAGAAGAGGATAATTTGATGTCTGTATTTGGAAGTAGTTTCTTTCTTGTCTCCTGTAGCTGTCTTTTCCTTTTATTGTAATTTAATTATCCCTGGCTTATTTAGAGTTATTTGTGTGCATTTTTATCTCCCCACTTAGATTGTAATCTGGAGGTCAGGAGCCGTGAGTTATCACCATATTCCCACAGTGCTGATGTGGTGCCTAAAGTAATCCCTCATACTTTGGAAGGGTTCCGTAAAACATCTGTCCAATACACTATTTTAAAAGAGTCTTCCTGTGCATTTAGATCTCTGATATTAAACTACAGTGTAAAACAAGGTGCCTGTATAGTGTAGGGAGCTCTCAATTGCTGTGAGGACAACTTCGAGTTCCCTCGAGGATTATTATGAGAATTTCCAAGCAGAAAGAATTTTCATTTCCATAAATGTGATATTTTCAAATAACCTGTTTTCTTTAAGAGCAGGCACACCTGTATTTTTCTTCCTCCTCCTCCTCTTCTTTTTTTTTTTTTAAATATCAGAGCCAGAAAATAACAGTATAAGGCAAAAACCATTTTCTCTAATCCTTTGGGGATTAATTAAATGTCATACTCCTTAGTATAATGCCAAAATATTGGTCATTCAAACCAAATTTTAGGTACTTGGTGCTTGCTTATTTCTAAGGTTAACATAATATCTCTTGTTCTTATAAATGTTACCTTGAATACTAACATTACATGAATAAAATAGGAGTAAAGATAATGGTAACTTTGTCACAAGGTTATTTTGAGTATTAAATGGGCTAATTTATTTAAAGCACTTAGCACAGCACCCCACACATATTAAATTGTCAGTAAACCCAAGCAGCTGTAATTACCATCAGGAATTTACAGTTTGAGATTTTGATTGGTAATGGTGTAAAGGCAAGTGCTGCTGCTGGTTTTTGTGTTTTGAACTCTGTGGAGTAGTTTCCTAGGAATTAGATTAGCTCTAAAATGTTATGTCAGCTGAGAATTTTGGTTTCTAGGTGACAGTAGTGTAGTAGGAAACAGGACTGGCTTTCCTTTCAGAGAAAAAAACTTTCAGCGGGAATCCATCGTGGCTTTTTTGTTTTGTTATCAGGTTCTTTCTTCCCACCTTTCAGATTAAAATGATAGTCAGTGAGGGGCACCTGGGAGGGTCAGTCAGGTTAAGCATCCGACTCTTGATTTTGCTGAGGTCATGGTCTCAGGATGGTGAGTTGGGCCCCATATAGATAGGACTCTGTGTTCAGCAGGGAGTCTGCTTGAGATTCTCTCTCCATCTCCTTCCCCCTGTACCTCCCCCCCCCACCCCATAAATAAATCTTAAAAAAAATAAAATGATAGTGTAAAGGAGAGAATAGGGAGCCTCTGAAAAGGATCAGGACCTACAGAACTTCAGAGGAACTGACTGACTGAGGAGATGGGAGAAACAGGAAGCAGTTTTTTTTGTTTTTGTTTTTGTGTTGCAAGCATACCGTTTACTAGTGGAAATGATGAACTCCATAATAGGAAGAGAATGCTGTATCAGAGATACAGGTGATTCTGACATGAATTCCCAAAGTATCCAACCTCTCCCTTGCATAAACAGTGGGGCAAACAGTGGGCATAATAATTGAAGTATAGAAATAGTGACGTGGAAGAATTTCTGTTAGAGGGTTAGGTGTGAGACCTGAGTAAATAGGAGCCATGGACAGTGGACATATTTTTGCCTTTCATTTAAGAAGAGTATGCTTCTCTTGGAAATGATTGCTGGTAGTACCATTAAGCTACCATGAGCAGAATATATGATGACTAGGCTTCCTTCTAAGGTCACAACCAAGTCTACATGGTAGGACTTCAGGCTGAACATGGAGGAATACAGTGACATATACAAAAAACACACAAACATGCAAAACCATGAGATAGGTAACATTATCTGTCTTTGATAGCAGACTGGAGCTTAGAAGTGAACTCCTGACCAACCTCCATCCCTCCTCCCCCGACCCATGTTCCCCTTGTAGTCATCCAGTGTCAATTGATGGTGGCTTCATGTTTCCAGTTGCTCAGGCCAACCATGGTAGACATCCTTGGTTTCTGATTCTCTTCATGCTCCATTTTCAGTCTGTCAGGAAATCCTATAGACTTTTCTTCAAAATAAAACTAGATGAGATCACTTCTTACACTACCATGACTTTCATTCGGTGCCAGCCACCATCTGTTGTTGTTTGCCTGGATTTCTACAGTAGTCTATTTTCTCTGCTCCTACCTTAACCCATGTTATCTGTTCTTTACTATTATCAGCCAGTCGTTCCCTTTTTCGTCCACTTTTTTAAAAAGTCACATTTCTTAAGGTATAGTTTACAAACAGTAAAAATTACTTTTTTTAAACATAGAGTTTATGAATTTTGATACCACAGAATCTTGTACCGGCCACCATAATCAAGAAATAGAGGGAACATGAGTTAGATTTCTACCTCAGTCTATGCCTTCCAGATTTCTAATTGCTCAGATAAATGCCTGTTTGCAGAAAGAAAGAAAAGAGGGAGGGAGGAGGGAAAGAGAAAGAACATTTCCATTGCCCCAGAAAGTTCCCTCATGCTCTTTTGTAATCGTTCTGTCATTAGTCCCCTCATCTGATCCCTGGTCCCTGGCAACAGGTCTCTTTCCCCTTTTTTTAGTTTTATATTTTCCTGGAATGTCTTATAAAGAAGATGAGGTTTTGCATTCTTTTGAGTCTGGCTTCCTTGCCTTAGCATAATGAGATTCATCCACATGCATCTATTAGTAGTCTGTATCTTTTTATTTCTGAGTAGTACTCCGCTGTTTAAAAGTTCCATAATTTTCTCTTCCCTAGTTGATGGACATTTAGATTATTTCCAGGTTTGGCAGTTCTGGGTAAAGCTGCTGAAAACATTCATTCACATTGAAGATTTTCTGTGGATATATGTTTTCATTTCTCTTGAGTCCTAGGGTAACTTGTTTTCATTTTATATGAAGCTGCCAAACTGTTGCTAAAATGACTGCTATTTTGCATCCCCACTGGCATTGTTTGCAGTTTCCAGTAGTAGCTCAGCTTCCTTCTCAGCACTTGTTACAGTCACTTTTTGTTTTTTTATTTGAACCATTCTGATAAGTACATAGTTGTACCTTTTTTTTTTTTTTTTTTTTTTTTTTTGACAGAGAGATAACAAGGAGGGGGGGGGGGGGGGGGGGGGGGGGGGGGGGGGGGGGGTGGTGAAGCAGGCTCCCCTCTGAGCGGACAGCCCAATGCGGGGCTCGATCCCAGAACTCTGAGATCATGACCCGAGCCGAAGGCAGAGGCTCAACCCACTGACCCACCCAGGTACCCCAACATAGTTGTATTTTGATATAAGTTTTAATTTTCATTTCCTTGATGATTAGTGGTGGTTGAGCATCTCTTTATGTATTTATTTGCCATCTGTATCTCTTATACAGAGATATAATTGGTGAATTATCTGTTCAGATCTTTTACTTATTTTTTATACTGGGCTGTTTTCTTACCGAGTTGGGAAAGTCCTTTGTGTATTTGGTTAGCAGTTCTTTATCTGATAAGTATTTTGCAAATTTTCTCCCATAGCTTGTCTTTTTATCTTCTCCACAGTGTCTTTTGAAGAGCAGAAGTTTTTATTTTTTATTTTTTTTTAAGATTTTATGTATTTATTTGAGAGAGAGAACAGGCAGGGGGAATGGCAGAGGCAAAGGGAGAAACAGGCTCCCTTGATCCCAGGACTCTAGGATCACCATCTGAGCCACCCAGGTGCCCCCAGAAATTTTTATTTTTATAAAGTCCAATTTACCAATTTTTCTTTTATGATTAGTGTGTTTTATGTCTTAAGAAACCTTTACCTAACCCAGTGTCACAAAGGTTTTTCTCCTCTCTTTTTGTCTAAAGGCTTTGTGGATTTCAATTTTACATTGAAGTTTATGGCTCATTTTGAGTTAATTTTTGAATCTAATATGAGGTTTTTGTCAGTTTGCATTTGAATGTCCGGTTGTTCAAACACTGTTGAAAAAGACTCTTCCTTCCCACTTGGCATCTGTGTCAAAAATCAGTCGACCATAGCTTTTTGGATTTCTGGAATCTGTTTTGTTCCACAGGACAGAATATATATTCTTCATCAGTCCTCACACTAGGAATACTGTGGTTTTGTAGTAAGTCTTGAAATCCGTTCGTGTTAGTCTTCCAACTGTTTCCCCCAAAATTGTTTTGGCTGTTCTAATTCCTTTGCCTCCATAAAAATTGGGATAGCTTATTGATATCTATAGACATTTTCTGGTTTTCAGTTTCATTGATTTCTGCTCCGTACTATTTCTTCTTCCACTTGCTTTGAGTTTAATTTGCCCTTTTTTTTTTTTTTTTCTGGTTTCCTAAGGTAGAAGCTTGTTAGATCATTGATTTTTTTAAAACTTTTTTCCTTGGGCGCCTGGGTGGCTCAGTGGGTTAAGCCGCTGCCTTCGGCTCAGGTCATGATCTCAGGGTCCTGGGATCGAGTCCCGCATCGGGCTCTCTGCTCAGCAGGGAGCCTGCTTCCTCCTCTCTCTCTGCCTGCCTCTCTGCCTACTTGTGATCTCTCTCTGTCAAATAAATAAATAAAATCTTAAAAAAAAAAAAAACTTTTTTCCTTTTCCTGTATAATGATTTAATGCTGTAGACTTCCCTCTGTGAGCTGCTTTAGCTGCGTTTCACATAGTTTAGTATGTTTTGTTTTCATCTTCCATCAGTTCAAGATATTTCCTAATATCCCATGTGATCTCTTATTTTGATCTATGGATTCTTTAAAAGTGTGTTGTTTAATTTCCAGATATTTAGGGATTTCACAGATTTTCTGTGGGTGATTTCTAATTTAATCCCATTGTAGTTAGAGAATATACTGTGTATGATTTCAGTTCTTTTAAATGTTTTTATGGCCTAGCATGTAGCTTACCCTGGAAAGTGGTCCCTGTGTGCTTTGTGTACTATTAGCACTTAAAAGGTGTGTTTTGGTCCATCATACACAATTTAATGATCTGGGCTGTGGTTGGGGAATAAACAAAGTTGAGGAGGAAGATTCTGCAGTGGTTTAGAGCATGACCTCTGGATCTAGAGTCAGATTGCCTGGGTTGGCTTGCTGGAGCTTCTCCCTCCTTAAGTAAGGTAGTTCATCTTTCTGCACTTCCGTCCCTTCATCTCTAGAGCTGGTAATCTAATTGCCTTCTTCAGAGGGATGTTGTAAAGGTAAAATGAATTGGATGTTAACAGCTTGTACAATGTCTAACACATAGTAAGACACCCCCCCCAATATTAGCTCTTGTAATTGTTACTATTATTATATGATAGCATTGTAATTTCTTGGTCTCACAGAACTTTTTTTTTTTTTAAGATTTTATTTATTTATTTGTGAGAGAGAACAAGCAAGTGTGCGAATGAGAGGAGAGAGGTCAGCAGGAGAAGCAGACTCCCTGCTGAGCAGGGAGCCCGATGCAGGACTCATCCTGGGACTCCAGGATCATGACCTGAGCCGAAGGCAGTCACTTAACCAACTGAGCCACCCAGGTGCCCTCACAGGACTTTCAGATAGGGCCTGGTTTGGTTGCTTGGATACTTTTTAAAAAATTACTACTCCCCTTTTAAAGGTTCTTCTCATGTTAATTATTTATGGGAAGCCAGATAGCATTTGTTTGGGGGTTTGTGTCATGTATGCAGAAGAAAATGAAAAGTTTGGAAAATCTATATAACCCAACCTTTTAAAACATCACAATTTAAACAAGAATGTGACTCTTAGTTAACAGTTGCCTCTGAAAATATCCTCATACGTAGCAGAAATCTCCAATTACAGAATTGAGTCCCATTATCATTATATCTACCAACTAAAAATAGTCTTTTCTCAGTGCGACTTTTAAATATCGACATTTGTCTTATGAATATCTCACTTTTGCTTAAGATTAATCAGAAAATTCATAAGTAAAATCACCTATGGCTTCTTGTTCTTGTTTCTAATAGTATGTTTTTATGCGTCTCCTGCCCTACCCTGCTCCCTGGAGTCCTGGACAGTAGTTAATTGATCTGAATCTTTTTAGAGTAGTGCAAGTGGATTAATTCCAGCTAAAGACTTCAGTCACTGATATTTTGCATGTATCTCTGAAAAAAGCAGGGAATTAAATATTCTTGTTATTGCTAAGGACAGAAGAGTCCTCTCTAGACAACAGAGTGTCTGCTTTTGGAGTTAACTTAGCACAGAGTACGTTAGAGCTCCGGGCTCAAATAGCCTGGATTTGAATCCAGACTGTGTCACCTACTAATTTTGTACCATTGAACAAGTTCTTTTTTTTTTTTTTTTTAAGACTTATTTATTTAGGGGCACCTGGGTAGCTCAGTGGTTAAGCCTCTGCCTTCGGCTCAGGTCATGATCTCAGGCAGGTCTTGGGATCGAGTCTGGCATTGGGCTCTCTGCTCAGCGGGAAGCCTGCTTCCTCTCTCTCTCTCTCTGCCTGTCTCTCAGCCTACTTGTGATCTCTCTCATTCTGTCAAATAAAATCTTTAAAATTTTTTTAAAAAATAATAAAGTACTGAAGGATGATACTTGGCATATAATAAATGCTTAACAAATATTATTTGCTATTATGATTGTGGTTATTATTTGTGTTTAGTTTCTCCCATCCAAGTACTAACTAGGCCTGACCCTGCTTAGCTTCCAAGATCAGACGAAATAGGCACGTTAAGGGTGGTATAGCTGTACACTTGTGTTTAGTTTCTGAATGAAGAGTTAGAGACCAAGTTTTTACCTGACTTTGTGTTGGCAAAAAAACTCCTTTTAGAGCAGAGCTTCTCCAAGAATGCACTGTAGAATATAAACGTTCGTCTAAGGAAAAAAGGGCTCCAGAGAAGTATAAGTTCTGTGGAAAAATATATCATGAGGGCACCTCGGTGGCTCAGATGGTTAAGCATCAGCCTTCAGCTCAGGTCATGGTCTCAGGGACCTGGGATCCAGTGCCACATGGGGCTGCCTGCTCCTACTTCTCCCTTTGCCTCTGTCTCTCATGAATAAAATAAATTCTTAAAAAGAGAAAACATACATGATGAGCAGTAGGAAGTTCTCTACTTAAAAACAGCAACAACAGCCCATAGTGGTATAGCTCAGCATTTAACAAACCTGCTTGTCCATTACTGGAGTCATGCAAATCAAATAAATTGCCTAAGAAACTTTAGTCAGAATAGAATCTGGAAAAAACGATTTAATAGGTTTGTTGTTTTTATTGTTAGTGATACTGAAGTTTGCCAGATATTTTCCTCTTATCACCCTTGTATTTGTTGTAAGGCATTAGTTCAGCTCTGACCAATTTTATCAAGGTTCTGACTTACCATTTCTTTTTCTTCGGAATCACTGAATTATCGGTATAATCAGGGCAGTGGTGAAGTAGACAACTGTATTTCTCTTTTTGCATGGGCCTATGCTGTGCAAGCTCAGGAGTGTAAGTTGGGCTGCTATCCAAATAAGGGTGGTATGGGGCTTCGGAGAGCTTGGAATTCAAGTATGACCTTACAGTAAACATGTGTTTATAATATTGGGAAAGCAGCAACAAAGCTTTTTTAATTGGTTTTGGAATACTTGTGTGTTACATGAACGTTGCACAGTGAGTTGCCTTTTACATTGAGTTGATAGATGTTGGTCTTTTTTAACATGCTGTAACTAAAATATTCAGGTTCTGAAGTCAGTCTCAACACCTCTGGTCTTAGATTCCTTATAAAATATATTGGAAATAGAATAAAAGGAATGTTAAAACTTTCAGAATCCTATAAGCTTTTACTTTTAAATACATTATTGGAAACCTTATACTTTATTACTGATTTGGAGGCAAATTACTGAATGACCTCCAGTTTAGTTGTCACACAAATTATTTATGTTTTCTGTTGTGGACCTTCATCTGTGGCCAGTTCTGGCACCTGGTACATTAAGTGTAGGTATGCCTTTTCCTCATACTCCAGAGTAATATCTAATTCAGGTAAAATCCAGTTGAATAAATTGGGTGAGTTCAAGATGAAGTAAAACATTAGCACTTGAAAATGTGGTAGTACAACTAGAAGTGGAAAAGGATGGAGGGACTAAGTAGCCAAATGGGAGTATCCTAGTGGAAGATACAGAAGAGTTTAACCTCAACGGGGTTAATAACATTTCTTCCCCCACCTCCCTACTGCAAGCAGCCCTAAGTCACTACAGTCACTCAGCATAGCTTTGGGTCTCTGGAAAAAATCAGGCCCTGGTGCTGATCTTGATTTGTCTGCTAGAAAATGACAAATAATCGTATCTGCAGACAGTCCTTCATTATTTTCACTAACAAAGGGAAGCCTTTACTTGGGAAATAGAAATGGCAGCTATTCAGAGTAAACAGAGTACTTTAAAGTTTCTGTACCCAAACTGTCTGGATTTGAATCCAGACTCTCACTTAATACTTTGCAACCTAAGCAAGATAGTTCACCTCCATATTCCTTAGTTTCCCTCTTTGTAAAATTAGGGATAATAAAAGATATTTCCTACAATGGTAATGAGGATTAAATAACAGAATTATTTGGAATGAGCCAAATCTTTTTTTTTTTAAGATTTTATTTATTCATTTGACAGATAACAGGTAGGCAGAGCAGCAGGTGGGGGCGGGGGCAGCAGGAAGCAGGCTCCCCACTGAGCAGAGAGTCCAATGCGAGGCTCAATCCCAGGACCCTGAGAACATGACCTGAGCTAAAGGCAGAGGTTTAACCCACTGAGCCACCCAGGTGACACCAGAATGAGCCATATCTTTAGTAGAGATTAGCTCTTACCCTCTATAGAATTATTAAAATAAATTTCTCTACTTTTCTCTTTTCATCATCGCTTAACTGAAGAATATGTGATTCCCATGAACAGTAAACTTATAACTCCATCTCCCAGGTAACTTTGAGAGTAATGGTGTTATTATCATCCTCATTTTACAGGTAACAACACTGAAGAGTAGAGAGGTGAAGTAACTTGCCCAAAGTCATAGTTGGCAAAGGACAGAGTTGAGATTTGAACCCAGGACATCTGACTACAGAACCTGTTGTCTTACCTGTACTGTCTCATAAGGCACTTCTGTCCACTCCACATGTTTCATTGATCCACTTCTCATATTTTCATTAGGTATTTATCCTCCTCAAGTCAAGTCATTTGTGCATTTCCATCTCCTTACCATTTTATACGTCATTTCTTCTGCTTAAAGTACTTCCCTTTTTCAACCAGTCTTCTGGGACACCTTGCACACTGTTCACCTCACCCAAAACTTGATGTCTTTCTTTGGCATCTTTACCTGGCTGATTTCTGCAGTGCTTAGATACTCATTATTCTTTGAAGGGAATTCAAGTGTCGCTTTTTATCTATTAATTCAGTTTGAAGATTTTCTAACATGAATCTTATGAAAAGTACATGATTAATTTATCTTATGAAACCAAGCTTTGAATTTAAGGAAATTTCTTTTCTCTTTCTTTCTTTCTTTCTTTCTTTCTTTCTTTCTTTCTTTCTTTCTTTCTTTCTTTCAAGATTTTATTTATTTATTTGATACAGAGAGAAATCACAAGTAGGCAGAGCGGCAGGCCGGGGGGCGGGGCAGGGCGGGTGAGAAGCAAGCTCCCTGCTGAACAGAGAGCCCAATGCAGGGCTTGATCCCAGGACCCTGAGATCATGACCTGAGCCAAAAGCAGAGGCTTAACCCACTGAGCCACCCAGGCGCCCCTTAAGGAAATTTCTGCTTACAGTACTTTCAAACATGCTCTTTTCTTTGAACTTGTACCATCTTTACTTCATACTGAACAACTAACTCTGCATCCTACTTTATAGAGAAGATTGAGATCTTCTGGCATGAGTACTTTCATAAAACCTCATCTGTACTTCAGCCCATTATTGCTTATCTGACCTTTCTGGTCTTGGTAGAGAAGGTGTTTTTTTCACTCCTGTCTAAAGCTAACCCTTTCTTTCCTATTTTCTGTAGAATCTTGTCCACATAATCATTTCTCTCCTCTGGTTCCCTTAACTCTCTTTCTCTAAGAATTTCTGGTTTTACTTCATTCCAAGTGGCATAGGTCTCCCATCTTTAAAAGTATATCAGTAAACAGGGGCGCCTGGGTGGCTCAGTGGGTTAAGCCGCTGCCTTCGGCTCAGGTCATGATCTCGGAGTCCTGGGATCGAGCCCCGCATCGGGCTCTCTGCTCAGCAGGGAGCCTGCTTCCTCCTCTCTCTCTGCCTGCCTCTCTGCCTGCTTGTGATCTCTCTATCAAATAAATAAATAAAATCTTAAAAAAAAAAGTATATCAGTAAACAAAGTCACCCTGTTTACCTTTCACATTACTATTCAGCTGCATTCCAGTCTTCTAGTTGTGGACCTCTGCCAGCAGTGAAGGGACTTAGCACTTCACACTCTATCTGCCATTCATGGAAACTGCTCTAGAAAATAACCTATAATCTCTTTTAAACCAAATGACCTATTCTCAACCCTCATGCTCTTCTGCTTTTTTGAGAGATAATATGGGGTATTGGTTAGAAGTGTGGGCCTTTGGAGCCATACTATGTTCACATACTGTTTCTGATGCTTTCTGTATAACTTGGGGCAAATACCTTAGCATCTGCCTGTCTCACTGCCCCAGCTTGCTCAGTACATATGCCCAGCATTTTTAACTCTTCTTTGTTGTATCTCCAAATGACTTTTTTTCCCCCTCAACTTTCCGTTCTCTCTGTAGTAATTCCTAATTTCCATTGTGCCAGTGTTCAAGATAATTGAAACCAAAGATTAAATGCTGGTTTAAAATGTCGGAGTCATTTTGCTGTTGGAGAGTCAACCCAGTCCATTGGAGTCTAGGCTCTAGAAGATGAGATTTGAAGAAGAGGAAGTGAATTAAGGCTTTTGCAGTCAAAGGATAGCAGAGTATCTCAATTCCTTATTAGGAAGGTGGAGTATGGGGGGTTTGCAGGTTGCTGGCACTTGTTGATTAAGGAAGCATTGGGCCGGGAGGAGATGCTCTGTTTAGAGGATTTTTCTGTCTTGGTTTGTGACTTCCATCTGCCTCTTCTACCAATATGAGGTACCTGGACCTGGATTCTGGTGTCCAGTCAGGTGTCCCCACTGTCAGGCTAAGTGGCCCGATCACTGTTTGTCATACTGCAGAAATTTTCACTCTCGTCTCTCCTTCATTCCCTTTGCCCAGTGTTGTCACCAGGTCTCTTTGGTATTTCTTTCAAAATATAGTTTGCAGGGGCGCATGGGTGGCTCAGTCGGTTGGGTGTCTGCCTTCAGCTCGGGTCATGGTCCCGGGGTCCTGGGATTGAGCCTTGCATTGGCTCCCTGCTCGGTGGGGAGCCTGCTTCTCCCTCTCCCACTCCCCCTGCTTGTGTTCCTTCTCTGACTGTCTTTCTCTCTCTGTGTTAAATAAATAAATAAAATCTTTAAAAAAAATATATATATATATAGTTTGAAACTGTATTAGCTCTCTGTTTCCACTTCTTATTAATCAGGCTTTCTCACTTAAGGCCTGGATTGCATAAGAATTTTAGTTACTCTCCTTCATTCCAGTCTCATTTCTTCTGTCCCTTCCTTCTACATTGGATATTTCTACCTGACTGATTTTCCAGAATATTATTGTATCATTTTTATGATTTATTCTTTTGACAAAAGTAGTATTTCCAGGTGAGATTAAAACTGCAACAGATAAAATCCTACTGACAAACCCAGAACCCTAGTACACCATATTTTAATGTGCTCACTTAAATTTTTTAATTTAAATGTGAAGCTACACTTTCAGTTAGTCTCTCTGGAATTCCACTCTTCTGTGAGACAAGAGAAACTTGCTCCTATTGATGTATTCTCCTTATGTACCTATATCCTCTTCCCAGAGTTTAAGACTTTAATAGTAAAGATGTCCATTTGTGCTACTAAATATAATGACTGTCCAATAGATTTAAGGTAGTGTCATAGGGGAGGGCATACTATGGGAAAGGGACTGAGGGGTTTGTCTACTCTTTAATGTTTGCTCAGCCCCATCTGCAAATAACCTTTCTAAAAATGTTCTTAAAAATCTGTTACACGGGCTTCTGGGTGGCTCATTGGGTTGAGTGTCCGAATCTTGGTTTTGGCTTAGGTCATGGTCTCGGGATCATGAAATTGAGCTCCATTATGGGTCTGTGTTGGCACTCAGCCAGGAGTCTGCTTTAGATTCTCTCTCCCTCTGCCCTTCCACCCACTTACATGCTCTCACTCACTCAATAAAGAAATAAAATCTTTTTGAAAAAATCTGATATATGGGCTCCATCTTGTGCTCAGGTCCTCAGGTCATAATCTCCAGGTCCTGGGATGGAGCCTTGTATTGGGCTCCCTGCTCAGCAGGGAGTCTTCTCCCTCTCCCTCTGACTCTTCCCCCAACTATTTCCCTCTCTCTCTCTCTGTCTTTCTCAAGTGAATAAATCTTTTTAAAAATCTGTTATAGTAGCTGCTTAAAAATTTTTAAGCTGCCTTTTCAAATAAATTAGAGTATGAGAGTTTGTTGCCATTTCCTGTGTGAAGAGGGGTCAGTAACCAGAAAAATAACATTTACCTGCAAGTAGCATTTAGTGCTGAATCAAGATCTCAATTGATGTGACTGTATGACTAAATAAATCTTAAAATATGAATGTAATCGTAATGTTGGTGCTTTTAAAGTTTAAGAAAACCTTTATCTTTAAAATTGGCTTTTTAAAAATAAATTCTATAGATGGGATGTTACATTTAACTGTAGAACATAAGCTTTTAGCATCTGGTTAAAAATAAATGAAAAATATAGCCAAATCAGAAATCATAAGCACTTCTTTTTCTTAACATGTCCTCTAAGATCCTAGACACAGTTTTTAAAATTTAAATGTTTGTGTTACTTTAAAAATACACATAATATAAAAATGTGAAATAGTATATCCCATTTTTAATAAAAAGTAGTATTATGTGATATATTGGTCTTTAGCCTGCTTCTTCCTGTAATAGCTTTCCATGGTCTCCTTTTAAAATTTCTTCACGTGAGTGAATTATACAAAACCCAATGACTGTAGTAAAAAGAGAAAGGTTGATTAACCTCACTATGTTTCAGTTACTTCAATCGTTTGATGCAGTGCTTAGTGGAAGATTGTTATTGCTTAGAGGAGGGAGTCATCGGCCTGTAAAGATGGTAGCTGAACACACGACAGTGGACAGTGTCACCCAAAGACAATGTGTAGGATAAGAAGGGAAGAGAACTGATGACAGAACCCTGATGGGCAGAGGAAAAGGAGACTAAGAGGTTTAGGAGCCAGAGGGATAGGAAGAAATCCAGAAGAAAACTATGGAAGCTAGAACAAAATTGTTTCAGGAAAAGGAGGCAGTCACTGTTGCCTAGATCCTGCAAGGGGCCGGAGGGAGCCGTGAAGTAAGATACTGACTGAAGCTTAATAGATGAAATAAAATTGTTGCTGATCTTGGGGAGGGGAAGAAGAGCATGTTGCATGGAATACTGAGGGCAGAAGCCAGATTGTGTCAGAAAGACACTAGTAGCATTGGCAATCCAGCCTGAATCCCTCAAAGACTGGACCTGGCCTTTTTAACTTTTCTGGCCATTTGTCTTTTCACTACATCACCACACTCCCCCGCCCCAACTGGTATAAACCCCAACAGATACTCTTGTGGGAGTACATTCTTGCTTTATCTTTCCAACCCATTCTTGCTGCCTCACGTCTCTTGGTTCTCTTGCTCAGTCTTCTCTAGCTCAGCTGAACTACTGGTCTATTTGTAACCTCCCAGCGGACAAGAGTCTCCCATAGGCCTCCAAGCTGAACCTTTACACCTATCCACTCAACTTGATAGCCTGTTTACTTCTCTTTTTCCTTAGTGGGTGATAGGGGATTGGGTCTTTATCTCGGAGTGCCAGCACTTATCAGAGTACTAATTTCAATAGTCAAGCATGCAGTGATGCATTGGATAGGATGGGATAGTGACAAGCAGTTATTACTGTTGGAGCGCATATAACAGACATTAGATTTTGCAAGGTGATGGGGAGATTTGTTTGGTTTTAGATGTGTTGAATTTGAGGTGACCGCAGTCTATGCAGGTGGAGCTACCTTCATGGGCATCGGAGATTTTTTACTGAAATTCAGACTGTTTTAGGAATTCCCCTTGTTCTGGGACATTTCCTTTTAACTCTGGTTTACCTTGACAGAAGTAATGGAGGCACTGTGACTTAAATTGCCATCTTTTTGCTTGTCTACAGAAATAGATTTGTCACTAGGAGAGGTTAGCTACCAGGAGAGGTTAGCTACCAGGAGATGACTAAATGTCAACCTGTAACATCCACTTTTTTTTTTTTTTTTAAGATTTATTTATTTACTTTAGAAAGCACACATTCACCCACAAGGGGGAAGAGGGTGAGAATCTCAAGCAGACACCCTGCGGAGCACGGAGCCTGAAGCAGAACTTGATCTCAGGACCCTGAGATCATGACCCAAGCCAAAATCAAGAGTCAGGGGGCACCTGGGTGGCTCACTGGGTTAGGGCCTTTGCCTTCGCTCGGCTCAGGTCATGATCCCAGAGTCCTGGGATCAAGCCCGGCATCGGGCTCTCTGCTCCGCAGGGAGCCTGCTTCCGCCTCTCTCTCTGCCTGCCTCTCTGCCTAATTGTGATTTCTCTCTGTCAAATAAATAAAATATTAAAAAAAAAAATCAAGAGTCAGATGCTTAACTGACTGAGTCACAAGGCGCCCCTGCAGCACTGACTTTTACAAGGCATTGCAGAATTTCTTCTTAAAGTCCAGGTTTTGGAATTGTGTGCATGCTCAAGACTTTGTTTACAGAATAATACATAAAATTATTATATTATCAGCATTAAATGGCAGAGAATAATCTTGTAATGAGACTCATGAAGTGAAAATCAGTTTGCTGCATGTTTTTAAGAGCAATGTTAAAAACTAATTTCCTTCTTGTTTAAAAAAAAAAAAAAAAGTGATAGGGGCCCCTGGGTGGCTTAGTGGATTAAGCCTCCACCTTCATTCGCCTCAGGTCATGAGGTTGAGCCCCGAATCAGGTTCTCTGGTTGGCAGTGGGCCTGCTTCCCCCCCGCCCCCGCCTGCTCCTCTGCCTACTTGTGATCTCTCTCTCTCTCTCTCTCTCTGTCAAATAAATAAAAATCTTTTTTTTTTTAATGTGATAAAGTAAATACAGAAGTTACCAGTTTAACCATTTGTAAGTGGCATTAACTCCATTCACTTAGGTTGTTGTGCGGCTGTCACCACTATCCATTTTCAGAGCTTTTTCATCATCTCAAACAGAATTCTGTACCCATTGAACAATAATTCCCAGTTCTGGCAACCTCTACTCTACTTTCTCTATGATTTTTTTTTAATTTTTTAAAAAAGATTTTATTTATTTATTTGTCAGAGAGAGAGCATGCCCACAGGCAGGCAGAATGGCAGGCAGAGGAGGAGAGAGAAGCAGGATCCCTGCAGAGGAAGGAGCCCAATGTGGGACTCGATCCCAGGATCCTGGGATCACGACCTGAGCCAAAAGCAGTGGCTTAACCGACTGAGCCACCCAGGTGTCCCTCTCTCTATGAATTTAGCTCTTCTAGGCCCTTCGTATAAGTGGAATCAGACACTATTTGTCCTTTTGTGTCTTGCTTATTTCACTTTGCACATTTTCAGAGCTCATCTGTGTTGTAGCATGTATTGGAGTTGCCTTTTTTAAGGCTGCGTAATACTCATTTGGATATATATACATACCACATTTGCTTTATGCATTCATTTGTCGTTGGATAGTTTGGTTGCTTCCACCTTTAGGCTGTTGTGAATAATGTTGTTATGAACATGTATTCAAGTATTTGTTGAGTCCCTGCTTTCAGTTGTTTTGGGTATACAGACCTTACTAAGTTTTATGGGCATATATCATGAGACAGTATATAGACATCCAGGCGTAGTTCCTTCATGAAATATTAATCTTGGCCAGCATGTTAACACAAATTTTTGTAAATTTGTAAGGATATTTATTTAGTTCAAGTTCTAAAGCAATCTTGGATAGTGATACAAAAATGTCTTTGAAAGCTGCATTATAAGTTTCTTTTCCAAAAATGAATTCCTTGGTCAAATAAAAATATACAAACCACTTTCCTCTGGCTTGTACCTGTCTACCTTGAGAAAACCAATTGCCTAGGTTTTTCCCTTGCCTTAAAAATATATCTGTTACAGCTACTACAGGTCTATTTCTGGCTGCTGGTGTATTAACACAGAGGTCACAATTATGTTGCTGGGTGTATGCTCAAATCACAAAAAAAATGCACATGCTTTTGAAATTGTAATAGGGCATATCTAAAAGAATAATTAATAGGAAAAAATGAAAGCATAGTGCCATGGAATCCTTCAGTATCGGGTCTTCTTATTTCACAGGAGCATTGTATACCTTTTCTTATCTGTCCTACGCAGTAAAATCCATCTGAAAATAAAATGACTACAACTCATCTTTACTGCCATGGGGACTAATACCTTTCTTTCATAGGAATTTACTCAGTCCACAGATTTTGCATTTCTGATGGAAATATTTTTTTACTGTACTGTTTGGGTAAAATGTAAAATATCAACATATGGTACATCTCATATATGTTCTTTCCATAAAGTATTTGGTGCTAGTGAAGGGATATGAACGAATGAAAATTCTTCTTTTCTGATCCAAAAATATTTTGATATTGGAAATCCACCCATCTTCATGTTGTGACTCAGAGATGTTCATGACTCTTGATAGACTACATATATACACCTCTTTGGCAAAGCAGGAAATAGTGCCTCCATGGCTGAGTGGACGGACTCAGGCTCATAAATAATCACCTTTGTGAAATGAAAAGATGCCACTCCTACCAGGTAGTTGAATCCATCCACTAGGAGACAGGGTCACGCTTATCAAGCTTTGTGCCGAATATCAAGCTGCATCCTCTGGGAGGAAAGGACATGTTGTATTTTGACATTTTCTCTCCCTAGTAGCCAGGTTGCCTTGTGCAGTAACAACAGTATACAAGAGTGAGCAAACTGTTTCCATGTAGGACTAGATAGTAAATATTTTGGGCTTTGTGAGCCACGTGCAAACTGTCACAACTTTACAACTCTGCCAGTGAGGCACTGGACAGCAATAAACAATACCTTAATGGATGAGCTTAACTACTCTTTACTGAATAGCAGTAGGCCATAATTTGCCCACTCTTCGTATGTAGCAACCCATAGCACCTCCCATAACACTTTATTAAAACACTGCATTCTGGGGCGCCTGGGTGACTCAGCTGGGCATCTGTCTTTGGCTAAGGTTATGATCCCACAGTACTGGGATCAAGTCCCACTTCAGGCTCCCCGCTTGGTGGGGAGCCCACTTCTCTGCCTGCCCCTTCCCTTTCCTCTGCTCATGCTCTCTCTGAAATACATAAGTGAAATCTTCCAAAAAAAAAAACCACATTCTGTCACCTTGTATGCTGTGTCTTTCTTACTATATTGTAACCATCTTAAGTGACTGTCTTACTTTGTATCTTGCACATAAAGATTTAATTTATTTAAATTTTATTTAATAAGATTACCTATTCCATTATTAGGATACATATTTTCCCTTAAAATATAGAAAAATGTGGAAGGGGATTGTGGACATTATGTTAGACAAATATTTTAGATAAAAATACAAATTAAGGAGCGCCTGATGGCTCAGTCGATTAAGCATCCGACTCTTGGTTTTGGCTCAGGTCATGATCTTGCTGCTGTGAGATGGAGCCCTGTGTCAGGCTCCCCACTCAGTATGGAGTCTACTTCAGATTCTTCTTCTGCCTCTCCCCACTTGTGTGTGTGCTCTGTCTCTGTCTCTGTCGCTGTCTCTCTCTTTCTCTCTCTCTCTCTCTCTCTCTCACACACACACACACACACCCCTGAATAAATAAAACCTTTAAAAAAATACAAATAAAATCCTCTTTCAACATACTCTGTCTTAAAGGGAGAGATTATAGCATCTGTTAGGCTTTATATATAAGTCATTCTACATACTATATTTAAAACCAAAAATCTTGCATAGCAAAAAAATTGTTCACTACTTCTTAGTGTTTTGTGATTTTAGAATTGCATATGAGGGGACGCCTGGGTGGCTCAGTCGGTTAAGCTGCTGCCTTCGTCTCAGGTCATGATCTCAGGGTCCTGGGATCAAGTCCTGCATTGGGCTCCTTGCTCAGCGGGAAGCCTGCTTCTCTCTCTGCCTGCCACTCTGCCTGCTTGTACTCTCTCTTTCTCTGACAAATAAATAAATAAATAAAATCTTAAAAAAAAAATTTGCATATAAAAAAATGCTAGCAGTCTGTATAGCCAGGGCTGTGGGTAAATGTGTAAGGCAGCAATTCTCAAAGTGTGAACTTTGGATCTCTCAGGGTTCCTCAGACACTTTCAGGGGGCTTTAGGGTCAAACTGTATAATGCCATTAAAGTTTTTTGTCTTTTTCACTTTGAAGTGTTTTTTTTTGCTTATGGTTAAAAAGTGGTGATGGGTAAAACCACTGCTGGACTGTTACAGGAATCAAGGTAGTGGCATCAAAACTATGCTAGTAATCACTATATTCTTCACCACCATGCACACATTGTTTAAAAAAGATAACAAGGGCAGTTTCACTTAGGGTGAAACAGTGAAAATTACTTTTATTAGATCTCAACCCTTGAGAACACATTTTTTTTTTAAGATTATATATATTTATTTGACAGAGAGAGATCACAAGTAGGCAGCGAGGCAGGCAGAGAGAGAGGAGGAAGCAGGCTTCCTGCTGAACAGAGAGCCCATTGCGGGACTCGATCCCAGGACCCTGAGATCATGACCTGAGCCGAAGGCAGAGGCTTAATGCACTGAGCCACCCAGGTGCCCCAAGAACACATTTTTTAATAATGAAATGGAAAGTTCTCATTAAGCAGTTTGCTGTATACTAAAGTACCATGGGTTTTCTTGAAAAAACACTTCTGCAGTCAAGTGAGATGCTTGCCAAACTGGCTACTTTTTTCTTGGAACACTATTTTTACTTAAAGAATGACTAGTGGACAAAGTAGAGTTACTCACACTTTGATGTTTGACAGTTTCTCCAAAATGAAAAGTAAGCCTGTCACTTAAAACACATACACACACAGTACTTTTACCACTGATAAAATTTGAACATTTTAGTGAAAATAAGAATTTTGGAAAATTTATATGTTATCATTAGCCTGAGGAATGATACTAACAAATGTGGTTTTTCAGATATTGTATAATGAAATGTGACAACATGTGGAATAGCTACATAACTCAATGAACCAGTATTTTCCAGATGATCAATACGTAGATGTTACAAAAACCATCCATGGGTAGAGGATTCAAAGTACAGCATAATCCACTGGATTTTAACATATGATCCATTGGATTTTAACAGAATGACAAAAAAATTCACTGATATGGTGTCAGATTTCACTTTGGAAACTAACCTTTAAGAAATTACCACTTGCTGAAGTTTAGTGTAGTATCAAAAAAGAGTATCCTCATTTATCTAAAAATGTTATTATAATACCCCTCCCTTTTCCAACTACCCATCCGTGTAAGGCCAGATTTCCTTCTCTTTAGCATTCAACTAAAGCAATGTATGGCAACAGAATGAATGCAGAGGCAGTTATGAAGAGTCTGGCTGTCTTCCTTTTAAGCCAGCCATTAAAGAGGTACGCAGAAATGTAAGAGAATGCCATCCCCTTGTCTCACTAAATTCTTTTTTGTTTTGGAAAATAGTTCTTTTTCTTTTAAAAAATTTGTGCTCAGGGCACTTGGGTGGTGCAGTTGGTTGAGCTTCTAAGTCTTGGTTTCAGCTCAGCTCATGATCTCTGGGTCGTGAGTTAAAGCCCCTTGTTGGGCCCTGAGCTCACCGCCAACTCAACGCAAAGTCTGCTTGAGACTGTCTCTCTCTCTCTGCCCCTACCCCCTGCTCTCTCTTTCTCTAAAGTAAATAAATTTTTTAAAAAAATTATGCTCCTATGTAATGGTTTTGTTATATTTAAATGAATTAATAAATGTTTTTAATTTTTCTCAGTTTTAATTTCTAACTGTTATTACCCACAGGAACAAAAGTACTAAAGGGTCTTCACTTCAAGAGTATAGTTTCAAGATGAGAAAGTTTGCAGAGTGCTAGTGTAGGGCACTGTCTGTGCCGGGTTGGAATATTAGTTGCTTGGTTTGTTGGATGGATAAGAATGCTTTCATTGTATAGCTGGAAGGCTGACACATAGAACACATTATAGAACAGTACTCTCTGTGTCTCAATTTGGCATGATTTTTAGCAGGCTATGTGTTATAAGCACTTGCTGGTAAAGCATCTAGAAATAGATGTTTGATTGTAGAGCAATTACTAAGTAAAATCCAGCATGGTTCTAAAAATCTTTGGGTGTAGAATATAATCTTACTGTATATGAGAGAGCTTTCTGGTAGCTTTTTGTCTTTGTCTATTAAGGTTGGGGGAATGTAGTAAAGGAATTAGGAGTTTTCATAGTGACCATATAAAATATCTCAATAGCTAACCTGTACTTGACTGTACTTGGCACAGTCTCCCAAGTCTGTCTTCAGTACATTTGGCTAACCTGATTTTGGCATGTCTAAAATACATGTATTTAGTTTCTTTTTGCATTTCAGTAGGAATTCCTTTGTTTCAGGGTGTAGAGTATGTTCCTGTCTTTAATGTGCATGAAGTCTCTGGAAGAAACACCTCACTAGGAAGTCTTGAGAGATGACACATTTCTGCTGATGGCTTTGGCAGAGTTTGAAGTATGGGATAGGAAGAGGTTGTAAAATAAAGAAGATCGCAGGGCTTTGATTTCCTAGATTTGATTTCCAAGAATTGGCCAGACTACCTTTTTCTAGGGAATGTCTTTCCCTCTCTGCCTACCGTACTCTGGTTGTACCCCCAAAGCCCAGACCCCAATTCTGTTGTAAAGTTCTAGGATCTCGGCATACTTCTGAAGTGCTGACAATTCTTTCTTCACTGCTTTTTGTGGACCAACAGAAGCGAAGAGAGAGGTATGGACCCGGCACTCTTCTCCCATCATTATCAGCAGTGAAAACCTTTATTGAACAATCTGTTTGACAAAGGAACAAAAGAGCCGTGGGTTAGACCCTAGAGCTGGCCAGTTTTTTTAGAAAGTGACTCAGAAGGAGTTTCGCTGGGTTGATTAAACCAACCAGTTATGGAATTAATAAGTCACAGAAATAAAAGGCCCAGCATAAGAAATATAAGCAATGATATTATAATAGTTGTATGTAACAGTTGTATGGTAGCTTGTGGTGAACATAGCATAATGTGTAAACTTGGTGAATCACTATGTTGTATGCCTGAAACTAATGTAATATTGTGTCAACCATACTAAAAATAAATATCAATTTTCAGTTGCCTGAAAACAGTATTGATTTACCTATAACATGCCAGTGATCAGCCAAACATAAACGGATATTTTTGGAAGGACTTATAATTTTTGGAGGAAAAACACAATATAAAAATCTAGAATCCTTTTTTTTTTTTAAGATTTTATTTACGTATTTGACAGACAAGTAGGCAGAGAGGCAGGCAGAGACAGAGAGAGGAGGAAGCAGGCTCCCCGCTGAGCAGAGAGCCCGAGGTGGGGCTTGATCCCAGGACCCTGGGATCATGACCCGAGCTGAAGGCAGAGGCTTTAACCCACTGAGCCACCCAGGTGCCCTTAAAAACCTAGAATCTTAAAAATAAAAATTAGTTGGGCCTTGAAGTTTATTGAGGACAAAGGAGGATTTTATAGAGACCAGGAAGATGTAAAGCCTTGCCCAGGGAAGATCACATGGCTAGTTATAGTATAATTAAAAATAGAAACTGGAGCTCCCTGACTCCCAACTTTGTCATCAGATGATCAAGTCAGTTTGGGAGAGTCTGGAGTAAGGCTGCATGTGTTCAGAACTGCACCTGGCTCCTCACCTCAAAATGGTGATCATCACACAGGTCCACAATTCCCAAACCCCAAGTTCTGAAAACCCAGAGTTTTTCTGTAATTCGTTTGGAAGCAAAACCTGACCTAAGCTGATATGAAGCAGTTTCTAATCTTCATTTATCTTACTTCGGTTATTAATGTTTCACTACAGAAACATTAATATTTGATTATGAGGTACTGTACTAGACCCAAGTGAGGGTGTTTTCTGTGTAAGATCCAAAAAATTTGAATTCTGCAGCACATCTGTTCACAAGGTATTGTTTTGGCTAAGGAGTTGTGGACACGTAGGACCTAACCTCACAGAATGGTTGTGAGAATTAAGCACTCAGTAAAATGTCAGATGTTGCTCTTACCACCAAGAAAGCGCCAGAAGCCCGGTTTTGAAGTGAAATATGGGCATCTTCCTATACAAGTGTATGTCAGTGCAGTCATGAGAACTTTCCTCCTTTGGTGGAAATGTTCTTTATCTGGCCGTTCGATACAGTAGCCACCAGCTATTGGACACTTGAAATTCAACTAGTATAACCAATGAGCCAAATTTTTAATTAAATTTAAATAACCACATGTGTCTAGTGGCCGTTTTAGTGCCAGTAGCTGCTATATTGGACAGTGCAGTTTGGTATTTGAGTTCATGTTCCATTCAGTCTTTACTTTTGCTATTTTTGTAATTACCTCTTTGTATTGATTAAGATACAACATGACCCAGCAGACTGTTGGGTAAGACAGCTGGTGTGAGGGGGAGAACTTGTGTTTCTAACTACATTCTAGGCTTATCATCAGCTGAATAGTTCTTTTGTCCTCAGGGATTTTTAAAGACTTAATAGTAAAGTGTACATATTGCTACTTAAACTTGACACAGGCAACCTCTAGTGAAATAAATGTAAGTGATTCATAAAACATAATGCATCTATGCGAAGAAGTCCCTAAACTTAGAGAATGTAAGTGGCAGAAGGTTTTCTGGTAAATGTGAAAAAAGAAAAACTTCATCATGAAGTTTTTAGAATAGCAGAATGTGCTAACATGTTCAATGTCCATGACAAAATGTGCTAGCATGTTCACATTTCATAAGCAGATGTTATTTTCCAAAAATACACATTTGAAATGTAATATTATGTATAATATCAATGTTTTCGATAGCCTCTAGGCTGGCAGGAGTCGTTAGAGTGCATCTGCCAGAGCACAAGATGCAGTGTTTCCTCCTGTTTTTCACAGGAGATTTGACTGTTTGGTGTCAGGACATGGACGTTATCTTTAACTGTTTGCCTTTCCATGGTTTTTGCCTTTGAAAAAAGGACAATAGAAACGTTCCTGTCTTCTCTAAATCTTAAATTGACAAAAAAGAGCAACACAGGCACAGGCATCCATTTGTTTCTGTTGAGGTTAGAAACCACAGTCTACCATTCTAATTTAGAAAGTCAAGTGAGATGAAAAAGTGTGAAGCATTGGGAGATCCTGCCATTGTTAATACCTCAGAAATAATGTTTAGATGGTGTGTATGTGGTTAAAAGTTGCAAAGGAAAAGAAAAAGAAGAATGCTTTCTAAATTGTCAGGTTTTCCATGTCTTAATTTTATACCCAAAGACCAATAAGGTGAGGCAATAGAAAAGAACAGCTCCTGGTACGTAGTTGAGTTTTCAGAGAGAGTAGGTTGTAGAAGAATGTGTGTGTGTCCCGATTATATGGCTGTGTATACATTCTGCAATTTATGGAGAAGGATGCACACACCAGATTATAAACAGTGTCTGCTCATAGGGAATGGGAGTGCAAAGGAGGAGGAGGGAGGAGATGGTTGTACTTTTGCTTCTTAACTTATTTGTTACAATGAACATGAATTTTTTGGTAATTTTTTAAAAATATTTTTGCTTATTTATCTGAGAGAGTGTGCGGCTTGAACAGGGGAAGGAGCAGAGGGAGAGGGACAGACTCTGAGCTCAGCATGAAGCCCAACGTGGGGCTGTCTCAATGACCCTGAGATCACGACCGAGCTAAAATAAAGTTTCGGAAGCTCAGCTGACTGAGCCACCCAGGTGTGCCCCATTTTGGCAATTTTTTAAAAAGAAAATCACTACTGTTTTTAAAATGCAAATTGGCCAAAATTAATTTTAAACCATACTCTGTATAATAAGTTCTTTGTGTTAAAAAGCTTTTGTAAAACTTCCATAATGGTAATTAGAGTTGAAAATATATGACATTTCAAATAACCCCAAGAAATAATTTATAACTTCTAATTATGTGATACTTGGTACAATTTGCTGTGTGATAACTTTTTAAAATGTTACTATAAATTACAAAATACCATGGATATATCAGGAGCCAGCTTTCACCAGATTTTCTTGTATAGATTGGAAAAATAAAACTGTTCAGTCTAGACAAAACCATTTTCTGAAACTGTGCATTTAGTTCTGCAGTAGGTAACATGCTTATTGGCTGGTAGCCCTTGTCAGCCTCTTTAGAAGGCATTTTGCACATGGTCAGACCTTTGCCTTGAAAAAGACTGAAGAACGTTGGTTTACTACAAGGATGGTCAGCCACAGAGACAAGAGCACAGTCCAAAGAACCTGTGGAAGATAAAGAGCTGGTTTAGTAACAGTTCAACCCCAAACTTTTAGAAATCTTAACTGATGAGTCTTTGGAGAGTCTCCACTGATTGGAGAGATGTAGCAAAAGGAATAAACAATGGTATGAGATCTTAAGATACTGAGTTTGAGGGGTGCCTGGGTGCTCAGTGGGTAAGCCTCTGCCTTCGGCTCAGATCATGATCTCAGGGTCCTGGGATCGAGCCCCACATCAGGCTCTCTGCTCAGCGGGGAGCCTGCTCCTCCCTACCCCCCCACTCTTGCCTCTCTGCCTACTGTGATCTCTCTCTCTGTCAAGTAAATAAATAAAAATCTTAAGAAAAAAAAAAAAGATGTTTGGGAAGTTTAGACTTTAATCTACCTTTTAGGTAATGAAAATAGGCTTCAGAATACAAAGGGTACAAAAAAACCAAGGCATCCAACCCAAGTAAAACAGCAGCAAAAAAGGGGGTGCCTGGGTGGCTCAGTGGGTTAAAGCCTCTTCCTTGGGCGCAGGTCATGATCCCAGAGTCCTGGGATCATGCCTGGGTGGCTCAGTGGGTTAAAGCCTCTGCCTTGGGCTCAGGTCATGATCCCAGGGTCCTGGGATGGAGCCCCACAATGGGCTCTCTGCTCAGCAGGGCGCCTGCTTCCCCCCGCCCTTCTCTCCACCTGCCTCTCTGCCTACTTGTGATCTCTGTCAAATAAATAAATAAAAGCTTTAAAAAAAAAAAAAACAGCAAAAGAAAAGATCCTTAAAAAAAAAAAAAGTATGCCTTTGTTTTTTATAGCCTTGGAATCTAGAAAAAAAATTAAATTAAAAAAAATGCCTACTAGCCTTTAATCACGTGAAAAGCTGCTTAAGCTCACTTTTAATCAATTTTTTAAATTTTAATTATATCAGGAAATTAATGCAAATGAAAGCCATACTGAGATACCAATTTTCATGTTTCAGATTGGTAAAAATTCTGAAATTAGAGACACCATTGACAAGGCTTTGGAAAGAGGAACTCTAATCTGTTGCTGGTGAGAATGCAAAATGATACAGTGTCTCTGGAGGGCAGTTTGGCAGTATCTATCAAATTGCATGTGTATTTCCTCTGTGATAGGCAGTCTCATTTTTAAGACCTTTGTTCTAAACATGTGTCATTTCATGTGTGCATTGCAGGTATAATTTACTCCGTTTTTGTTTTGTTTTTTGGTTTTTTTTTTTTTTTTTTTTTGTAGAAGTGTGGTTAAGAGAATTTTTGGAAACAACCAGTGTCTATCTAAAAGGGATTTGTTTAAAAAACAAACAAAAAACTGCTTTTCAGTGTATCCACACAATAGAATACTATGCAGCTTAAAGAAAACAAAAGAGAGAAAATCTGCACATACTAATATATAGGAAGATCTGTACGTTATATTGTGAAAGGAGGATAGGGGAAGTACAGAGTCTTGCCTTTTGTGTTAGAAATAGTGAAAAATAATACGTGTTTATATTATATATTCTAGAAGACTTTACAAGAAAGTAAAGTGGTTATCTAAAGAGGAGCTGGGGGAAACTAGATGGGATTGGGACTTACTGGTGTGTCCCTTTTAATATATGTAGTTTTGATTTTTGTACCATATGATTGCATGATGTTTTCCAAAAAATTTGTTAATTTTAAGAAAATGTTCCTTCTAGAGGCGCCTGGGTGACTCAGTGGGTTAAGCCTCTGCCTTCTTCAGCTCAGGTCATAATCTCAGGGTCCTGGGATTGAGCCCCACATCAGGCTCTCTGCTCGGCGGGGAGCCTGCTTTCCCCCCTCTCTCTGCCTGCCTCTCTGCCTACTTGTGATCCCTCTCTGTCAAATAAATAAATAAATAAAATCTTTAAAAAAAAAAAAAAAGAAAGAAAGAAAATGTTCCTTCTAAACAGAGGTCATTTGTTTTCGAAATTTTAAGAAGAGATGGACAAAAGCGATTATGTCAAAGCAAGAAATTCAATTCTAAAATAAAGAGACATTGATTGAATTTGTTTTCTTAATATACGAAATGTAGTCTTGTGGTGGGTAAGCCCTGTCTATGTCGTCTGGTTGTCTGCCTGAAAGAGGACCTATTGGCCACTCAACAGCTGCACGGCTGAACACAGACTGGCAGAGCAGCTAGGGTGGCTGTCCTGTCGCCTGCATCTCCATTCCCTCTGCTGACTGAAATTTTAGGAAGGGGTGGTTGCCTACCATGGGGCGCTGTGGTTCAGAACTCATGATCCAGAGCAGATGTTCCTGTATCCATTTGCCTCTCACACTTTTAACTGTCTCACCAGTTTTCATGTTGCTGTGAAAAAAGATGGGTTTTTTTCCTTTTTTAACTTTTTATTGTGGAATTTTTCAAAATACACAAAAGTAGAGGGAAGAGTATAATTGACTCTTGAATAACATGGGTTTGAAATGCACAGGTCTACTTATATACACGGATTTTTTTTTTTCCAGTAAATACACTACAGGACTGTAAATGCACTTTCCTTATGATTTTCTTAACATTTCTCTAACTTTATTATAAGAATACAACATGTAATATAACATAAAAAATATCAGTCAACTGTTGATGTTATTGGTTAACAGTAGTTTAGTAACAGTTAAGTATCTGGGGAGTCAGAAGTTGTACGATTTTCAACTGTGAAGGGAGTTCAGCATCCTTAACCCCTAGGTTGCTCAAGGGTCAGCTTTATAATGAATTCCCATCTACCTATCATTCTAGCATCAATAACTAAAAATTTTGCCTTAAAAAAAACTATCCCTACTCTCCTCCCCACCCCCAGACATTTTAAAGCAAACCTTAAATCATTTCACCCAGAGTCACTGCAGTATGTGCCTTTAAAAACTGAAGATCAAAAAAAAAAAAAAAAAGTGATACTACAGACCACAGTATCTTACCATTGAATTTCACTGTGTGTCCTGTTTTTTAGAAAGGTTTAAATTCCTCTGTATTCACCAGTCTTTCTCTTCTCGCTGGGATAATTTCAGTCAGCATACACAAAATGTTGAGTATCTCCTATCTTAAAAAAAAAATCAGACCTGGGGACCCTGGGTGGCACAGTCGGTTAAGTGTCATACTGGTTTTGGCTCAGGTTGTGATCTCAGGCAGTTGTGGGATCGAGCCCCCTCCTTGAAGAGTCTGCTTGTCTGCTTAAGACTATCTCCGTCTGTCCCTCCCACCCCCCGCACGTGCATGGGGTATCTCTCTCTCAAATAAGTAAATCTTTAAAACAAATTTTTTCCAGGCCTCACTTACCCTTAACATTCCCCTCCTACTGCTCTTCCCTTCTTTGTGCCTTTCAAAAAGATGTCAGTCTCCATTTGCCTGATTCTCATTCTCAGCCAGTTCCAACCTCACTCCCATCACTGCCATGCCTTAAAGTGTTCTTGTTTGGTTGGTTTTTTTTTAAGATTTTATTTATTTATTTGACAGACAGAGATCACAAGTAGGCAGAGCAGCAGGCAGAGAGAGAGGGGAGGGGGGGAAGCAGGCTCCCTGACGTGGGGCTCCATCCAAGGAACCAAGGTTCATGACCTGAGCCGAAGGCAGAGGCTTTAACCCACTGAGCCACCCAGGCACCCCATAAAGTGTTCTTGTTAAGGTCACAGGTGACTTAGTTGGTAAATAAATCCAATGGATACCAGTTTTTATCTTACTTGCTATCTCCCCAGCCTTCAGCACAGGTGACCTCTCCCTCCTAATACTAACCGTGATTGCTAGTTCAGCTGCTCAGCTCTTCGTAGGAATTGTCTCAGGGGGGAGCGGCAGGAGAGGGAGAAGCAGGTTAGATGTGAGCCTGATGTGAGCCCGGTGTGAGGCTTGATTCCAGGACTCTAGGATCAGAACCTGAGCCGTAGGCAAATGCTTAACCAACTGAGCCATGCAGTGTCCCTCATTTGATTGTTTAATATCTATTTAAGGTAGGTGCCATTATTTGCGTTTTATAGGTGAAGAGGCTGGACTTAGGTTGGGTAACTACTGGTAAGTGGTAAAGCAAGGGTTTAAATTCAGGCACCATCCGATCCTGCTGCCTCTGTGAAATACTCTCACCGCACTGTGCTATCCTGGGTTTTCTGGGTTTTCTTCTCTTTTCTTGTTCATTTTGGGAGGTATGTCTTTGTGTTTTCCAGCTTCTCCTTCTTGACCTTTATATTTTATAGAAGTTTCTCAGGCTTTCCTCCTGGGTCCTCTTACTGCTGCTAGGCAGTCTCATGCACACCTATGGTTTCAGTTAACATGTTGAAGGTGATGAGCTCCCAATATATATCTTTGTCCTCAAGCTGCTTCTGAGCTCTAGACCCACATACCCACCTGTCTACTCAACAATCCAAAACCCAACATACAAGGAATTTGCCTCTGTATGTTGCCTTTTTTGCTTAATGGTACAGCCATTCAGCAGCTGCTCAGCAGAAAGCTGGGGATGCTTTTAGCTCTTAAAAACAATTACCAAGTCCATTACAGTGTCTTTTATCTCAGTTGTTCATCTGTTACCCTAAGGAAAGTCCCCCACCCCCAATTCTTCAGTAGGACCCACCTATTATATATTCTCAGAGGACCTTGTACTTTTCTCTCTCCCCTTTACAACATTTTCCATGATGATATTTACTTGTTTTAAACTCTTGTTTTCATCCCTTTGGAAAGAACGGAGTTTAATTTTTTTATTCCTTTAGAACATTCAGTATGGGACCAAGACAGTCTTGTTTGTTACTGTATCCCCAATCACTAGCAGAGTACCAGCATAGAGGCATCATCAAATATTTGGTGAATGAAAAAAAAAATTTGTTTTAGGAAAATCGTGAACAAAAATGATTAGTGTGAAGGGTTAACTCCTGGAGACAGGCTTATGCACAAGAATTTTGTTGGTCAAGCCCTAGAAGAGAGCTAAAGAATTGGCCAGTAGGATTTAGAGAAGTGGGATGGTTGGGGATGTGGCAATGGCAAGAATTGCTGACTGTTGTTAATGTGTAAAGAGAAGGGGGTGTCAAGAATGCAGCCGACTTCTAGCTTTGAACTGAGGGAATTGTAATTCCATTCCTTAAGAGGATCAAGTATGAAGGGAAGTATACTGACTTTAATTTAGGACCTTGTTGTGTTGAAAGAACTCCTGTAGGACACCTGGATGGGGAGAACCCAGTGGGCAATTAAAAAATGGAAATGGAGTACAGGGAAGAGATGCAGGCTTCACCTCATCACTGAGGGAAAGCAGTAAAATACTATTAACAGTTCAAGTGTAAACTGATAACAGTTTAATCACCGAGACTTTTTTATCTTTGGCACAGTGATGGTATATATTTTGGTACTTCTTAAATTGGGAGTGGATGTTGTAGGCATATGTGGTATACAGAGGTGGGATTTTTACGTTGATATCATTTAACATCCTGAGAATGTTAACTTATAATAGCTGCGAACCTACACACGTATTCTTTCTATTAAACTAGCAGACCTCATTTTAATTACGCTGTTTGTTCATGCTAATTTACTTTTTTTTTTTTTTTTTGACTTAAAGACAATAATGAAGCTTAGTGGGATAGAACTCCACCAGACTGTAAACTCCATGAGGACTTGTAGCATGTGATCTAATTTTTTTCCCCTCTTATTTCTCTAGGGCCTATTCCCTGGTGGATTCCAGTCAAGTGTCTACATTTCTGATTTCAATTCTGCTTATAGTCTATGGTAGTTTCAGGTGAGTTGCTCTCAATATGGATGGATTTCAGTTGGAGCTGGAAGAAGCCTTGCTCTGAAAGTGTGAAAACTTACTGCTCTGTGAATAGAAACATGACTAACAAGAATTGAGTTAGAGTGGGATAATTCTGATATTTATTCTTTGGTTGGCTGCTGTTAAAACATTTTAATCCAAACATGTAAAAATTGCTTAAAAATTAAAATTTAAAATTGCTTTAATTCTGGTTCTAGAAATAATGACTCATATTAAGTGTATTCATTGAAAAGATCAAGGAGAGAATCCTTGATAGTGATTCTACAGAGTTTGAAAGGGGACAGAAAGTTTTCCTTAATATGGAGGCATTGACATTGGTTGAGCCATATGCAGTTACTGATGGTCTATTCTTTTGACCTACAGAAATGATTTCATACGGTTTAACCTATTATTTTTAGGATTGTGCCAAGATCATTCACCAAGTATTCTGCTAACCTTGGCAGTGCTGAGACTGGATCCTCTTGAAATCCCTGTCTTACCAGACAGCCCTAGGAATGGAATACAAAGGAAAATCCAGAAGCTAGAGGCTTCTTTTTCTCCCTCCTTACTTGAGAGAGAGGAAATTAGTGGTTGTATAACTCAGATGTTTTATGGATTATATATTTACAAATGAAGGCTGCCTGAGAAATTTTAAATAGAGAAGTTGGAATGGGTTGACAGTGATAAATGAAATAATCAGGTGTGAGGATTTTGAACTGCCCAGTATTATAGTTGTATTTGAATGAGCACTTGATAAAATCAGACTTCTAGGTTTAATCTCAAAACTGGGTAGAATGGTGAAATACTATTGATAATTCCAGTATCAGCTGATGAAAGTTTGAATGATTAAGATTTCTACTGAGAGCCCTAGAATCATAACCACTCTTAGGAAGCATTAATCAAGCTAGAGCAATTTAGAACCTTATCAACATAATCTTGATATTTTGTATCATACTTGGGACATGTTTCTGATTTTTTCTCTTTGAGTATATAATGTATCAACATTTCAAAAACTACTTTGTCATTAAAAACAAGATCTTATAGGGGCACCTGGGTGGCTCAGTGGGTTAAAGCCTCTGCCTTCAACTCAGGTCATGATCTCAGGGTCCTGGGATGGAGTTCCGCATTGGGCTCTCTGCTCAGCAGGGAGCCTGCTTCCTCCTCTCTCTCTCTGCCTGCCTCTCTGCCTACTTGTGATCTCTCTCTGTCAAATAAAATCATTGGGGGGGGAAACACAAGATCTTGTAGATTCAAAATTCTGATACTACTTTCATTAGTAGAAATGACTTTGGTGTATAATTTATATACAATGTACATTTTCATTTTTAAATCATTTACTTTCTGATTATTTTTACCTAACAAAAAATATTTTCCATAATCTTCATACTAATTTTTAGTAAGTTGATATTTCTTTGTGTTACTGTCTTACTCCACTATTGTTGGACATGTGGATTGTTAAAGTGACCATCTTTTTATGTGTTCTTTGGTTAAATTATTTCCTTAAGACAAATATCCAGAAGTTGAAAAACTTTGCCAGAGAGTGTGAACTGGCTCTTACTACATACATATTGCCATATTGTTTTCCAGAAAGGTAATACCAGTTATACGACTGGGCAGATTTTGAACAAAATTGATGTAATAGGTGTACCATAAAATTATATAGATGGAAAGGACTTCTCTGGTCAACTCTTTTATTTTACAAATGAAGAAACTGAAGCCCAACAAGATGGAGTAACTTGACAAAGATTACACAACTAGTTGGTAACAAACTCTGGACTAGAACCCAATTCTTAATACTTCTGGTCCAGTACCTTCTATCTTTTATACTTTAAGGAATTTAAATTGACCTCACTGAGTAAGTCTGGAAGTGTTTTCTTCTGTTTCCTGGAAAAGATTATGCAAAATTGTGTTACTTCTTTTTTATGTATATGCTAGAACTCACCAGTAATACCATCTAAAGCCCGGCTTTTCTCTTTGTGGGAAGATGATTTTTGTTTTTTCCTACTTTGTTTACTACTTTCTTTCTTTCTCTCTCTCTTTTTTTAAGTAGTAGGACTGTAAAAAAAATTTTGTGATAAAATATAATGTAAAATTTACTATTTTTAACCATTTTTAATTACACAGTTCAGTAGCCAGTTTGAGCCTTTTTTAGCACACGTTACTGGTCTTTTATTATAGCCATTTTGATACTAGGATGTGAAGTGATACCTCATTTTGGCTTTGGTTGCATTTCCCTAATAATTCAGATTAGAATGTTGAAAAGTTGTTGAACATCTTTTCATGTGCTCTGTTGGCCATATGTTTTTCTTCTTTGGTGAAATGTCTATTCAGATCTTTGGCCATTTTTAAATTGGGTTGTTTTTGTTATACTGAGTTGTAACATTTCTTTAAATAGTCTGAATACAAGTTCTCTCTCAGTCCTAGGATTTGCAGATGTCTTCTCCCAATCTCTGCCTTTCATCATCTTGATACTGTCTTTCATTTTCATAGTGTGTAAGCATCTTTAATTTTAATAAAGTCCACCTTACCAACTTTTTGTTTCATGGATCGTGTTTTGGTGAAAAGTTGTTTCCTAATCCATGGGCACAAAGAGTTTCTCATGTTTTCTTTAAAAAATTTTTCTAGTTTTGTTGCTTTCATTTAAGTCCATAATTCATTGTGAGTTAATTTTTCTGTGTGGCATGAAGTAAAATGTAAATTTATTTTATGAATGTGGCTGTCCAGTTGTCCTGGCACCATTTATTGAAAAGTCTGTCCATTTCCCCATCAAATTGCATCAGCACCACTGTGAAAACACAGTTGACTGTAAATGTGGATACCGATTTCTGTTCTTTGGTCCATATATCTCTCCTTAGGCCAGTACCACAGTGTCTTGATTGCTGTAGCTTTTATAATAACTGTTGAAATCCATCATGCTCATCTTACAGCTTAGTACTTTTTTAGAATTTTTGCTACACTAGATCTTCTGTATTTCCTTGTAAATTTAGATTTAGCTGGTTGTTTTCTACCAAAAAAGTCTACTGAGATTTTGTAGGTATTGTGGATATGCAGATCACTTCAGGGAGTGGCTCTCCTAAAACTGAGTCTTCCTGTTCAGAGACCTCAACTATATCTCCATTTACTTAGAACTTTACTTTTTCTTAGTAATGCTTTGTAATTTTCCATGTACAAGGCTTGCACTTCTGTTGTTAAGTATGTCATTCTTTTGGATATTCCTAAGTATTTCATTCTCTTTGGATATAGTATTTGATGAAATTTTTTTCTTGGTTTCATTTTTGGGTTTTTCATTGGTGAGTATGTAGAACCACGCTTGATTTTGTATGTTGATCTGGTATCCTGTGGCCTTGATGAACTCGTTTATTGTGCTGATAGTTTTTTGTATACAGACTCCTTAGGTTTTTCTACACGCAGGATAATGTGGTCTGCAAATAAAGACAGTTTTGTTTCTTCTTTTCAAATCTGAATGCCTTTAATTTTTCCTCCTCCTCCTTTTCCCACCCTTATTGCATAGGATAGAACCTCCAGTAAAGTGTTGAATAGAAAGTGAAAAGAGCACACTTCCGTCCTTCTTTGCTTTGTTCCTCATCTTAAGGGGAAAGCATTTCATTGTTCACCAGTAAGTGCAGTGTTACCTGTACGTTTTTCATAAATGCCTTTATCAGTGAGGAAATTTCTTCCTGTGTCTAGTTTGTGGAGAGTTCTTATCATGAATGGGTTTTGTCATGTATTCTCATGCTTTTACTGAGATAGTCATGTGGCTTTTATGCATTGTTCTATTAATACAGTATATTAATGTTTTAATGTTGAACCAACTTTGTATTCCTGGGGTAAATCTCCGCTCATGGTTATATACCCTTTTAAACGTTGCTCATATTTTGTTAAAGACTTTTGTGTCTGTATTCATGAGGGATATTGGTCGGTTCTGCTCTTGTTATCCATCTTCTTATGATTTTGGTACCTAGATAATACTGGCTTCATTGAACGAGTCGAGAAGTGTTTCCTCTTTTATTTTCCTGAAAAGATTGTGTTAGAATTGTACTATTTCTTCTTTAAATATTTGTTAGAGTTTACCTATCTAAAGCTGGGCTTTCCTTTGTGGGAAGCTTTTTTTGGTTTTGTTTTTTTCCTACTTGGTTCACCACTTTATTCCTTTTTCTTTTTTTTTTAAGTATTAGTAGGGTTTTGTTTTGTTTTGGTTTAAAGATTTTATTTATTTATTTAATTGACAGACAGAGATCACAAGTAGGCTGAGAGGCAGGCAGAGAGAGAGAGAGGAGAAAGCAGGCTCCCCACAGAGCAGAGAGCATGATGTGGGGCTTGATCCCAAGACCCTGGGATCATGACCTGAGCCGAAGGCAGAGGCTTAACCCACTGAGCCACCCAGGTGCCCCTAGTAGGGTTTTTTATTTTTTTAATAGCTTTATACATATCTATACATAGATAAAATTCTATGTAAAGTGCACAATTTTAGTATTTACAAAATTGTGCAACTGTCACCACTTTTAGAACAATTTTATCATCCCAGAGGAAGCCTTGTATCCATTAGCAGTCATTCCCCTTTGCCTTATCCCTTGTTCTAGGCAACCACTAATCTGTTTTCTGTCTCTATATAGATTTGCCTATTCTGGAAATTTACATTTAAGTACAATCTGCAATACATGGCCTTTTGTGACTGGCTCTTTCACTTAATGTTCTTAAAGTTTATTCATGTTGTAGCATGTGTCAGTACTTCATTCCTTTTTATTGCCCAATATCTTGTTTATCCATGCATCAATTGATAGATATTTAGGTTGTTTCTACATTTGGGCTGCTGTGAACATTCATGTATAAGTTTGTGTGGGGACATAAGTTTTCATTTCTTTTGAGTAGATACCTAGGACTGGAATTACTGGGTCATACGGCAACTCTATTTTTAACATTTTGAGAAACTGCCACTGTTTTTCAAAGCATCTGCATCATTTTGCATTCCTAACTGGCAATGTATGAGGGTTCTAATTTCTGTCATTATCTGTCTTTTGATTATAGATACTGTATTCTGTTTTGGTGGAAACGAAGTGGTATCTCACTGTGGTTTTGATTTGCATTTCCTTAGGGACTAATGATATGTTGACCATCTTTTCATGTGCTTATTTACCATATTTGTTTCTTCTTTAGTGAAGTGTCTATTCATATCTTTTGTCCATTTTAAAATTGTCTCACCTTCTTATTGTTCTGATAATTCTTTTTATATTATGGGTCCAAGTCCTTTATCAGAAAAATGCTTGCAGAGAGTTTCTCCTAACCCATGGCTTTGTCTTTTCACTTTGTTTATAATTGTTATATTTTCCTAATAGATTGAGATAAAATGTCACTTTTTAGAAATAGTTTTTGTCGTGAAAGTCATCTGATGTTAGTATAACCATTCCAGTTCTCTTATGGTTGCATGTGGAAAGATTTTTAATTACCAATTTTATTTCTTCTTCTAAGTCTACTTAGATTTTCTATTTCTTTTTGAGTTGGTTTTGGTAATTGTCTTTCTAGGATTTGTGCATCTTTTCTAAATGATTTCATTTGTTGACATCAGTTTGTTCATATTGTTCATGTATAATTCATTTAATTTTTATTGATCTGTAGTGATGTTCTTTTAATTTTTTATCGTAGTCATTTGTATCTTTAGTCTTTTTTTTTTCCTTGATCACTCTAGCTAAAGGCTTATCAATTTTGCTGATCTTTTCAAAGAAACAGGTTTTGGTTTCATTATTTTTTCTTCATTTTTTTTTCTATTTTCTGATTTAATTGATCTCCACTTTAATTTTTATTATTCCTTCCATCTGCTTGCTGTGGGTTTAGTTTGTGCTGCTTTTCCTAGTTCCTTAAAGAAGAAGCTGAAGTTACTGATTTGAAACCTTTCTTCTTTCTTAACATAGGTAATTAGAGCTGCAGATTTCTCTCTAAACATTGCTTTAACTGCATCCCAGACATTTTTTTATGTTATATTTTGTTTCGTTCAATTCAAGATACTTTCTAACTTCCCTGGTGATTTTTTTCTTTGACTCATGGGTTCTTTATAAGTGTGTTGCTTACTTTCCTACTATTTGGGAACATTTCAAAATTCTCTCTGTTGAAAGGAATTTTAAGAGCCTAATTCAATTCCACTGTGGTCAGAGACATACTTATTATGATTTCAGTCTTTTTAAATTTATTGAGGCTCATTTTATGGCCTAACATATGATCTGTCCTAAAAAATGTTCCATGTGCAGTTGGAAAAATCGGCCTACAACAGAGGGTTGAGAGCAGGAAGTGACATAATCTGGTTTGTGTTTTAGAAAGATTGTTGTGGGTTCTGTATGAGAAATAGCTTTTTGGATAAGAGGGAAAAGTGAAATAAGGGAAACTGGGAGCGTGTTGCCCTCGTACAGGCAAGAAATCATGATGGCTTTAACTGGGCTAATAGTAATAGAGTGAAATGTCAGTGGATAGGACAAGACGGCTGATAGAATGGATAGTATGTGTGAGAGAGGAGTCAAGGAAGATCCAAGGTTTATGGCCGAAACAACTGGATCCAGTGATGATGCCATTTCTGAGATGGAAAGCTCTATAGAAGAAGCAGACTTTTCGTGGAAACATGGTATTACAAAGCATATGCGATTTATCAAGAGACTGATGTCAGTTCTGTTCTCTCCCTTCTCTTTAATTTAGGACAAGAAATTTAACCTCTGTAGACCCCTATCTGGACAGTTGTTAATTTGATTAATTAATGAGTATTACTGTGATTTATAATAATAGTAGTGTCATTTATTCTAACTTAATAATGGTATCTCTCTTTACGGTTTCCAGAGGGAGTTGGAAGTATATTTTATTAGTACTTTGCCCAATTTAGTAGTGCTTTCACATCTTTTTCTTTCTGAGTGTTTAGTAAATAAGCAATACTGCAATTACTGCTTTGGTAGGTCAAAACTTGTCAAATATTGGCAGTTTTGTGTAGTTCAACCTGATAGATTCTTTTTACTCATTGACTAGGATCATGTAGGGTTTTATGTATTTCTTTTCTCAAAAATACCTCTTTGTGATAACAGAAGTGAAAATTGAAGTCATCATTGAGGTAAAACTAGTAGCAAAGTAATTTCCTTAATTCTTGCTTTCGCATAAACGTCGGATAGCTGGATGAAGAACTGGCCTGTGACTTCTTTGTACATAGATTCCTTGATGAAAATATTTACGGAGAGTTCATTGAGGCAAAGCCAGTGCGTACCCTGTGGGTTCTGAATGATGCTTCCCAGTGTACATGCTGTCTGACTCCTACTGTTTGGGTTTTCTACAGTTGAGATGCTTTTTAATTGTTGTGAGTTGACTTTTGTTACTTAATGTGAGGGTGGGTGGAGATGTATGATTTTTGTTGGCTCTCCTAATCTTTTTACTGTGATATTAACTGAATTTAAAAATGTGACAAAGATGAAGAAAACAGCTAATAGTTTACTGAGCATTTATGTGACAGGTATGGTGCTAAGTGCTTTACATAAAGTTTCATTTAATCCAGGGGCGCCTGGGTGGCTCAGTGGGTTAAGCCGCTGCCTTCGGCTCAGGTCATGATCTCAGGGTCCTGGGATCGAGTCCCGCATCGGGCTCTCTGCTCAGCAGGGAGCCTGCTTCCCTCTCTCTCTCTCTCTCTCTCTGCCTGCCTCTCCATCTACTTGTGATCTCTCTGTCAAATAAATAAATAAAATCTTTAAAAAAAAAAAAAAGTTTCATTTAATCCTTATATTAATTCAATAAGATACATATTGTTATTCCCATTTTACAGATGAGGACACTGGGCCCAGAAATGTTTAAGTGGTCAAGGGTAATAAGTGACGAAGCTGGGATTTAAGTACTTTACTACTGTCAACTGTTGAGAATAGTAACAATTTCAAATCTGAACCAAATAAATGTAATCTGGTAGTAAACTCAGAAGGAATGAGAAGCTTTCTTATAAACCTCTTTTTTGTGATTTTTTTTTTCCTTCAGCCGTGGTCTTCAGGCCTTATTGTGCATAAAAATCACCAGGGAAAGATTGCTTCACTAGGCTTCGGATGGGGACCTAACACCCGAGCCTGTTCAAGTGGCCTGTGTGACACACTTTGTGCATACTCTTTCCTGACTTTCTAAGTTGTTAGTTCTTAATTGCTGGTAGCATTTTCAGGGCCCATTCGTTGATATGTTGTTTACCCTTTACAGATCTATTTGAAACTCTCCTGAAGTTCTCGAAGTTTTTCTCTTTCGCTAAAAAGAAAAAAAAATTCCCCTCCAGTCTTACTCTTTTTTTTTTTTTTAAGATTTTATTTATTTGAGAGAGAGCACAAGCAAAAGCAGTGGAGAGGGGGAGAGGGAGAGGGAGAAGCAGACTCCCGCAGAGCAGGGAGCCCAATGCAAGGCTCTGCCCGAGGACCCTGGGATCATGACCTGAGCCAAAGGCAGACAGTTGACCAACTGAGCCACCCCGGTGCCCCTCCAGTCTTTATTCTTGAACTGTCCTTCATGGTTTACCACGACCTGCTACTGAAATTTTCTCCATTAGCTTCATGATTCACTTTTCATGCTACCCCCCGTATAGGACATGCACAAAAAACATTCCTGAATTTGAATAGAACAGTTTGTATTATTCCCCTTCCCCCAGTACCCAACCAGATATGTTCATATCTCCTCTGAGACCATAAGACTATATTATTTACTCATTCAAATTATCACATTTTACTCAGAGCTGTGAAGACATGGGGAATATCATAAAATAAAGGATAAAAGATTTGTGAATTGTACGGGTTATTTCTTACCAGGCTTTCACGTTTTTAAGTACAGAAGGAAAAACTATACTGTGTGAAACTGGATTCTAAAAGCCAAAGCCAATCCTCAATTTAGGAACCCTTATGTTTGCCATCCCTTGGCTGAGCTTTGCTAGATTTCCTATATTACTTAAACCGACACCTGTCTCTCCTTACTCTTTCCACTTGCTCAGGAAAAAATATATCATAATTACTCATTTAATCAGTATGTCCCTGAAGAGTTTGACAAACTATGACAAACTACAGAAGAGCATTAACAGTGAGAAAGAGAGACAGAATAAACTTCCAACCACAGCTCATTAGTGGCAAGATATTTAAGTTCTGTTTCATCAGGAATCATAGACACAGAAATAACAGGTTTGAAATAGATCTAAAAGAAAATCCAAGGAAGACATATTTTATATCCTATCTCTCTAGGAAGATAATTATTTAATATATATTTATCTATAATCCCTATATAAAGTTGCTGTATGAAGGAAGAACAGAACTTCTGTAACTGTAGGGTAACTACTGCCTTTTTCCTAAGACAAGCACTTACCTGTGCTTTCTTTAATGGCAAAGGCAATTTATTTTCTTATACCCAGACCTACTCTAGGAAGACAATGTCATCAAGTTAGTGAGATTGCAGAGAATATAAGAAAAGTACTTTCTATGATTGTGTTGCCCTTCACACTAAATGTGTATCACTGTAGAGTCAGACCAGGTTAATAGAAACAAATTCCATCGTGGTCCACAGTGTCATGACAGGTGTTGATCACACAGTGCTGTGGCATTTGACGTGTTACCTTTTGAACTGCTCTTGTTGCCACCTCATAATCTCTCCTACCTTCAGAAAACATCATATACTGGGGCACCTGGGTGGCTCAGTTTGTTAAGCATCTGCCTTCAGCTCCGGTCACCATCCCAGGGTCCTGGGATTGAGCCGCACATCAGGCTCCCTGCTTGGCAGGAAACCTGCTTTTCCCTCTCCCATTACCCCTGCTTATATTCCCTCTCTCACTCTTTTTCTCTGTCAAATAAAATCTTTAAAAAAATCATATACAGAAATCTGAATTTATTAGGGAATGATTATGTACATTGTAATGTATATGGACAAGTTCCTTGATATACTTAACAGTTCCATCAACTCTTTATAAAATGTTCCATTTATAAAAAACCACTGAGTTTTCTAGAAACACACATCTAGCTTAAGTCCAATTCAGCCATGTAGTGTTTTCTCGGACCAACTGAATTCCTCTCTTCATTGCACCTGCTTCTGATATTAGAATGATCAAAAAACATGGTATTATTAAAATATTAAGATAAAAAATTCCAATTTGCCTTTCTTCTCCAGTACTCACAGTGTACTCTGTTTTCAGAATTCAAATGAATGAACAAGTTTAACTCAGCAAATATGTTCTCAGCTCCATTTTGCTTCCTACAATTGTTTATTTTTGCTCTGCCCTGTTCAAAAGGATTTCAGGCCATTTGCTAGAGTTTTCCAGCTTGTGATGAGATAAGGTAAATTAAAATGGGGCCAAAGAAAAGAAAAAGTATGGGTGGAGACAGAGAGCCAAAAATAATTCTAAAAATGCAAACCATACTGGCCAACACCTTTATTACTGGTGGTCCACAAATAGCACAGTAAGCCTTCTAGCAGCCAACTTTAAGAAGAAAAGAAAACCTTTACAGTGCTGTTGAATAAAAAGAACCTAGTTGTTCAGGTGAATTACAACTGTTGTTGATCTTAAGATCAGACAGACCTTTATCTTGAAGATCCTCAGAAAGAAGAGAAACTTTGAGTTTCATAGCAGTTCAAAATAAGCATTCAGGTGTTTGTTGAATGAATTACAGTGCCCTTCAAAAGCAGCTAGAAGGTCATTTCATGAAAATACATTCAGCAAAAGTAATTTTGCTAACATTAGAGGCACACAGCCAGCAGCAGAAAGTTCTGGGTCAGATTGCTAGCTTACTCTGGTCTAACATTATATTTTACAATATCTAGGGAAATGAATGGGTTGTTCCTTCTTCAGATGATTAGTCCTGAATATTGATCTCTTGATAAATGTTGGCAGCAGTCCAGACGTGTACTCTCTGGCCGGGCGAGTACAGAACTCTTTGTCTGAACAGTGCTCAGAGCACATTTGTATTTTCATCAGAACTAAGGAACCTAAAAAGGCCTAATGATAAGCCCTTATTTCCTCTTGTTCTAGGCAAGCAGTGGAAATTCCCATGGACCTAGGACTTTCTTTAGAAAATCCTTTATAATCCAGTCCAGTACATAAAGACATGAGTAGTTGATTTCCTAAAGTTCTGTTCCTTGCAGCTGAATTAGTTTTAGTCTGAAAAAATTTAGAGCAAATACGACCAGATTTCCAGCCCAACCAAAATAAAATCTTATTAAAGCACTCAGAGAACATTAAACCACTTCCTCCTGTAGTTAGTGTCTGTGATGTATTACTTGTGACATGTACGTCAAAGTGACCCCAAAAAGGCACACTTAAGATTTTCACTTATTTACAAATTTAAATTTGAAGAACATTGATCAGTTGGTTCTTTCTGACACTAATTAGTTGGCAGGCTCAGTTATCAGTTGAACCCTTCCCAGTTCAGTGTAAAACCATACCATCTTATTATAAAAAGATGCTTGTGTAATAAGGTAGGATATATGCAGTTCATCCAAAAATGGTATCAGGTTAAGTTAACTCAAGGAGAAATACTGTGTAGTTTGTTTCTTGTGTTTTTTTTTTGTTGTTGTTGTTGTTGTTATTGTTTATTTTTAATGAGAAAAAAACTAGTGTGTATTGATGTAAAAAGACATCCTTGGAATACTATTCGAAATATTAATTTGTGAAATAATACTGTATTGATCCTCATTTTTAAAAAAGGCAGTTGTATACCAAATGCATATATCTCTGGAGATAGGGAATTGGGGAGTCTGTTTACCTTTTTCTCCTGTTTGGGTTTTTTAGTAATCATTATATTTTTTCAAAAAAATAGAAGTTAATTTGTTTTGGAAGGGTTGATATTATAGCCAAGGCAGGGTGTGTGTATAGTGAGAACCTTCGTTTCCTTACCTGATAGGGTTAATAATAGAGCATCTTCATATTAGTTTGCTACAACTGCCATGATAAAGTAACACAGACTATCTAACTTTAAAAACAGGAATTTACTTCAGGAGGCCAGAAGTCCAAGATCACGGTGTCAATAGAGTTGGTCTCGTTCTGAAACAGCTTATAGGTTGCTGTCTTCACCTATAGATGGGTGCCCTTCGCGTGTAAGCATGTGCCAGGGGTGACTGTCCTCGCTGTCCTAATCTCCTCCTCTTATAAAGATATCAGTCAGATTGGATCAGGGCCCAACCTCTCCACCCTCATTTTAATTTAATTACATCTTTAAATGCTCTTTCTCCCAAATACAGTCAGTATTACTAGTTACAGTTATTCTGTGAAACACATCTTTCTCATAAAGCAGCTAGCTTGTAATGCCCGTCAGGAAAAGGTTAACTATTACCATTATTTTAATCCTGAGGAAGTTTTCAGTTGCTTAGTCAGGAGATCATCTCTTTTACCTGGATTCTTAGTAGTAGATTCTTCATATAGGTTCTTTGCTAGCGTCAATAATTAGAAATTTGTATGCCTCCTACAGCTTGACCCATAACTATTTTCTGTTCATAGTTGATGACAAGGCAACCAAAAATAGCAAATGATATGCTATAATTTAGATGGCTTTTGCTGCGATGGTAGGTGGTTGTGATGAAATAGCCACAGCTCAGGTCTTTCTGTGAGTGTTTGATCATTGATTTCAGTAACCCAGACTTGCTGTTAAGCCAATAGCCAAGATACAATTTGGCTGGAATGTCTAGTGATAACACTGATGAGTTAATGTGTGTTATTGTGTAGTAATAACAATGAGATTGTGATGGCAGGGAATGGGGGATGGAGTTAAAGATAGTCTTTTATGGGGCGCCTGGGTGGCTCAGTGGGTTGGGCCGCTGCCTTAGGCTCAGGTCATGATCTCAGGGTCCTGGGATCGAGTCCCGCATCGGGCTCTCTGCTCAGCAGGGAGCCTGCTTCCCTCTCTCTCTCTCTCTGCCTGCCTCTCCATCTACTTGTGATCTCTGTCTGTCAAATAAATAAATAAAATCTTTAAAAAAAAAAAAGATAGTCTTTTATGAAGATGGAACAAATGCTTCTAGGTCCATACAAGCAGTTTCATGTCTGTAGAGTTAATAAAGATCACCAAGTAAGGCAGGATAAAGGCTCATCATTCCGCTCAGGAAGCAGCCAAGACTTTATTCAAACAGCTTAAGTTGGCTGTCACTTGCTCAGTATGGGTAACTGTTGCTGGACCCCAGTAACAGTGGCCTGGAATCTGCTAAACCTAGGTTGTCCATTGATCTTGTTTTGTAAAGCTACAATACATGAATCTTCCTGTTTGAGCAAATACATGGAGCCCCACAACCTCATTTAACCAGATTTCTGTTTTGTGGAGTAGTGACCCATGGTCTGTTTTTCAAGCAGTGCTTGATTTTAGCTAAGCTTACTTGTGGCAGTAAGAAGCTCAAAGTAAGCTTCAAACCATATACATGCTTGCTTACCCCACGCCCCTACCTTGTACCTCATTAGCCTATCTAAAACTTTTCAGGTTTCAGGTTTTCTGCAACAGTTCTTACCAGACTAGGGTCTAAGAAAATGTTACAGCTAAAACTGGTTTTAAGTTAATCACAACCTACTAGTAGTTGGAAAGAAGGGGAATTCTTGCCTTAAAACAGCCAGGGTAGTCTTAAATAGTCCTTAGTAATGACAAATTGAGCTATAGTTAGGTATCACCACTAAGCCTATCTGACAGTACTCAGCAGCCAGTCTCATTTACCCAACGTTAAGACAGAGGCTTTGTACTAGCTGTGCTGAGGGTCAGACCAGAAAGATGACTGGAACTTTCCAGTCCAGACATCATTATAATGGCCAGGAGAAAGCATAGGAAAAGCTAACAATTTGTAATAGCCAGCCCCAGTGGTTGAGATGTGGGTTAACAATTTCTGTAAATGTATCGTGCTGTCTTCAAGATTCTAAGCAGAGTAGGCATAACAAATGTTGTTGTTATTTCCACTCGTAAGTGAACTTGAAAAATGCAATTTAAATTAATACAGGTCTTCTCCAAAGCATCCCCACAGGGAAGAAGTGGTCTTCATATTCCCATGGCTCCAGATAGGTCCTCATGAATTACATCACCAGTTTTAGAGTTTAACTCTCTTAGCTTTTCCACGAGAAACATGGATTAAAGTTTAAAAACCACAGAAACTGAAAACTAGAACCAATGTCTTAGCAGGAGAAATATTTGCAAAACATTGTGTCTAGTTAGTTGTGGAACTAATCAAAGTTGACTGGGTAGAGTTTGTCCCAGGAGCCAGTGGCTGTAGCAGTAACTAGGGCTGACTGAGGTGCGAACAGCTTGTATACTTCCTAATCGCTGTTAAAGTATCTTCCTTTCATTGCTGGAGAAATAGAAGTCCCTGATACTAGATATGAGAAGATGAATGTTCTAAAATACAGGGCTTTTTTTTTTTTTTTTTAATTATAAACTCCCAGGAAGGCCAATGCATCAGAGTCCTGACTGTATTCAGAAGAGCAGTGTTATTATCCATGTTTTAAAGGGTGTTGCCGTTTGCAACCACATGGATGGAACCAGGGGGTATTATGCTAAGCGAAATAAGTCAGTCAGAGAAAGACAATTATCATATGATCTCCAGACACTAGAGGGTTAGTTCCGGGAAAGGGGACAGACTGTTCAAAGGGTACAAACCTTCAGGTATAAGATGAATAAGTTCTGGAGACTTAATGTATATTGTGGTGACTATAGTTAATGTACTTCTGTACTTAAAACTTGCTTAGAGAATAGATTTCAGGTGTCTGACCATGAGAAAAAGAGATAATTATGGGAAGCAGTGGATATGTTTTATTGTGGTAATCATTTCACAGTGTATACATGTATCAAAACATCATGTCGTATACCATAAATAGTACAATTTTTACTAGTCAAAAATAAATTTCAGGGGCGCCTGGGTGGCTCAGTCGTTAAGCGTCGCCTTTGACTCAGGTCATGGTCCCAGGGTCCTGTGATCAAGCCCCATGTCGGGCTCCCTGCACAGGGGAGCTTGCTTCTCCCTCTCCTACTCCCCCTGCTCGTGTTTCCTCTCTAGCTGTCTCTCTCTCTGTCAAAGAAATACATAAGTAAATAAATAAATAGATATAAAATAAATTTAAGAAAAAGAGAAAACATTAAAGACAATTTCTAGGTAATGGTGTAGGGAGAGACATCCCCTTCCTCAAAAAGACAGAGCTGAGAGTCCAGGAAGCGTAAGGCAGCCAGAGTTAATAGGACAGAGTATGAAAGACAAAAGTGCTTTAAAGACAGAAAACCCCAGAGATCTGCAGGTGCACCCTTTGAGAAGTCATTGGAGTATTGATCACTGCATGCTTGTGAGGACATTACCTGAAGCTAAGGAAAGAATAATGTGGAAGGAGTAGAAGAAGAGTGCCTACTCCCTCAGCTGGGTTGGAAAACCTTATGGTTCATATGGCATTGGGTAGAGTACCTCAGTTGGTAGAGAGTAATTACCCTAAATTGAGCACTGCCTAATAAATTACAACAGCAATACCTGAATACACACTACGTCTGAGTAACTAAACATTCCAGAACAAAGCTCAAGAAGATTTGTAGGAATATAAAAATATCAGATAGTCAGCAGGAATATAAAAATATTGAGACAAAGTAAAACTCATAATGTCTGGCATACAAGCAGAGGTGACTAGGCAGCAAAGAAGAAGGAAAACATGACCAGTGATGAATCTTCAGTCAAAACCAACCCAGAACTGATCCATACCTTGGAATTACCAAAGAAGTACATTAAACTGATATTATAAATTACATTCCATCTGTACAAAAAGTTAGAGAGATACATGGATAAATAATACCCAAAGTTAAGCCTTTGGAAGTGAAAAACAGCAACATCTGAGATTAAAAAAAATATATGCAGAATGGGAACTCAGTGGCAGCCACTGCTCAGACCAGACACTACTTGCTCATGCACCTCACTCTGCTTCCTCTGTAACCATGTCTCACAAACCTGATATGGTTGAGATTGGGAAAGTCAGTAAGTCAAAATTGAAGAAGATAGAAATGCAAGAGAAAAATGACCTACCCTCAAAAGAAGCAACAGAAGGAGCAAGTAGGAAAATTCTAATAGGGCACGTACTGCCAATATGCACTGTACTCCACAAGTATTGCGTACTTTACTGCTTCTAGCTGTTTATAAGATGCAAAGAGTTTGGATAAAATTAATGACTGCTGCCCCTTTTCACATCAAAGAATCGAAGACTGTGGACAACAAAGGTCACATACTTCTCTCATCTGCCTGTCTGGCTGGCAGGAAAGGAAAACTTGCAGGCTGCTGAAAGAACTGGGTGGGACAACAGTGAAATCTAGAGGAAAATCAAGCTGTTCTAAGGTGTCTCGCAGGCTGCAAAATGCTGTTTAATCAGAGTGGGGTTTTTTTGTTCAAATGATTTTAATTATTGGACTGCACAAATTTTTAAATATGTAAATAAAAAGTTTTAAAACCTGAACAAAAGACACTGGGAGGGATTAACAGCATTAGACATTACAGAAGAAAGGATTAGGAACTTGAAGGTACAGTGACAGAAAATATCCAAAACAAAATACAGAAAAGAGGGAAAAAATGTTCTTAATGGAAAGAGTGTCTTTGACCTATGGACATCAAAGAACAACCCCCAGGGGGCTAATATATGGGCAATCAGAATCCCTGCAAGAGAGAAGAAAGGGAAGGAGAGAAAAATCCTTGAAGAATTAATGGCCAAAATTTTTCCAAACTTGAAGAAAACTATCACCCACAGATCTAAGAAACTTAAACTCATAGCACACAAAAACACGGAGAAAACTACTCCAGGGCATAGCATAATCAAATCACTCAAAAGCTGTCATAAAAGAGAAAATCTAAAAAGGAGCCAGGAGTGAGTGGGGGTGGGCAGAAGAACATGTTACATAGAGAGGAACAAAGATAAGAATAAACAACAGGTTTCTCACTGAAAATAATGTTAAGTGAGAAGACAGTGGAACAACAGCTTTAAAGCACAGAAAGGAAAAACCATCAACATAAAATTCTGTGTTGACAAATTCTGTTGGCAAAAAATCTTTCAAAAATGAAGGCAAAATACAGATGTTTGCAGATAACACAAAACCACTTGGCCCTGTAAGAAATGTGAAGGGAAGGGGCGCCTGGGTGGCTCAGTGGGTTAAGCCGCTGCCTTCAGCTCAGGTCATGATCTCAGGTTCCTGGGATCGAGTCCCGCATCGGGCTATCTGCTCAGCAGGGAGCCTGCTTCCCTCTCTCTCTCTCTCTCTCTACCTGCCTCTCTGTCTAGTTGTGATCTCTCTCTCTCTCTGTCAAATAAATAAATAAATAAATCTTTAAAAAAAAAAAAATGTGAAGGGAAGTACTTCAAGCAGATTAAAAATGGTACTGCTGGAGTTCTGGATCTACACAAAGGAATAAAGATCACCAGGAATGGTAACAATATTGATAAGTATAAAAGGACTATTTTCTTATTATTTAAAGTATTTTAGAATATAATTATGTAAACAAAACTAACAGTATATTGTACAGTTTATAGCATAACATGTAAAAGTAAAATGCATGGAAATAGTAAAAAGGTTCAGGGTAACAAATGTAAATTTGTCAGGTTTTTATACTACACATGAAGTACCATAATATAACTTGAAGGTACACTGTATGGTTAAAGATGTTTTAATATAAATGCTCAGTGACCACTAAAATAACAAGTTACAGATAGTAAGTCAACAAAAGAGATAAAAAGAGAATCATTTAAATACTCTTAATCCTGGGGTTCCTGTATAGCTTAGTTGGTTAAGTGGTTGACTCTTAATTTTGGCTCAGGTCATGATCTAAGGGTCCTGGGATTGAGCCCCACATCCAGCTCCATGCTCAGCAGGAATCTGCTTAAGAATTTCTCTCCTTCTCCCCCTGCCCCTTCCCCTGATTGTGCTCTCTCTCTAGAGTAAATAAATAAACCTTTTTTTCCTTTAAACCATTTATCCAAAAGAAGTCAGGTAAAGGGGAACAACAAAAAATGATAGGACGGATAGCAACATGGTAGTCTCAAAACTAATCACAACAATAATCTTGTTAAATGAAATTGGTCTAAATACTGCAATCAAAAGGTAGTAATTGTCAAATTGAATTAAAAAGTAAGCTCCAGTTACATGCGGCTTACAAGAAGTACATTATAGCTATAAGCTAGAACAAGATTTAAAGTAAAAAGTTGAGAAAAGACATACCTTATATTCATCAAAAGAAAGCTGGAGTTAACTGTAGTGATATCAGGCAAAGCAGCTTTCAGAGCAAGAAATGTTACTACAGACAAGGTTAATTCATAATGATAAAGGGATCAGTTAATCAACAAATCATAATAATACTAAATGTTTATGCATCACATAAAAGATCTTCAAAATACATGAAGCAAAAACTGATAGACTTCAAGAAGAAATAAAACATTCACAAATATAGCTGAAGATTTCAGTACCTTTCTCTTAGTACTTGATAAATTGTCAGAAAATCAGTGGCTTGAATGATACTCTCAACCAGCTTAACCTGATACTCATAGAACACTCCCAACTGACAGGAGAATATGCATTCTTCCAAAGTGCATATGGAACATTTACCAAGATAGAACATATTTTGGGACATAAAAGAAGTCTCAGTAAGTGGATACAAGGCATAAAAAATATGATCTCTAGTCTCTATTAGTTAGCTGGGGCTGCCATAACAAAATACCACAGACTGGATGGCTTTAAACAACAGCAGTTTATTTTTTCACAGTTCCAGAGGCTGGAAATCCAAGGTCAGGGTGCCAGCATGGTTGGGTTCTGGTGAGGACTCTTCGTGGCCTGCAGACAGCCACGTTCTCCATGAGTGCTCACATGGTTTTTCCCTGGTGTGTGCACACTCAGGGGAGAGAGAGCCAAGCTCTCTGGTATCTCTTCTTAAGAGGATACTAATTCCATCATGAGGGCTCTGCCCTCATGACGTTAGCAGAATTACATCCCCAAGATCCAGTCACCAAATATCATACTAGGAGTTAGGGCTTTAATAAATGAACTTTTGCGGGGGGGCGGGGGGGTACACAAACATTCAGTCCCTAATGTTGGGGTCCGTTATCAAAGGAACAAGACTGAGACAAAGTGAAAGTTATGCAATGCCTTATTCTATGCCAAGCATTACAAGTTAGACTGCCTGGCCAGGGCCGCCTCTGAAGAGAGTGACCCCCTCCCGATCTCACAGGCTGGTTTTATAGGGCATAACCGCAGACCCAAGGTACGTGGCGTCTATTGTTAAGGCATTTACTCCCGGAATCGATACCCGGAACCATACCAGGAACTATGGGGGCGTTTATTCCCGGAATGAAGTCCGTGGATGTAAACAACAATATGGCTACCTAGGCAATATGGAGTTGCTCTGGCTAAGCAGGCCCTAATAGTTAAACAGGTTTTAACATTAAATTGGCCCTAACATTCCCCCCCTTTTCTTTGGAGATTAGTCAATTCTTTGACTCTTCAGCCAGTTCTTGAGGTGAAAACAGGTTGACCTGAGGTGTCGTCAACCTCGAGTGTTGTTCCATCCGCTGTTTTTCTGATTTTCTATTGGGCTGTTTTAGGCCGATGAGGTGTCCCCTGGCTGCTGCTGAGTAGGAACAGGGTTAAAAGTGACCAAGTTATGAAACCCTTTTGAGTCTTAGTTTTAGTCCACAGTTAGTGGGGTCCACTAGCAGTGGCTCCCATTTCTGAGGGGTGTCCTTGTTTTCGGCTCGTTTGACATGACACGCGTGAATCCAAGCCCTAATGCCTTCTACTTGTACTGCCGTGGGGGTGGTCAGGATGACCATGAATGGTCCCTTCCAGCGGGGCTCCAAGTTTTCCACTCGGTGAATGCATATCCAAACCCAAGTCTGCGGGTTGGTAAGGATGTGGTTCTACCTCCATCTCCGTCTCAGTGTAGGCAGCTCGGATCCCTGCGTGGGCTCTTTTTAAGACAGACTGTAATGCCTGCAGTGACTGGAGTACAGACTGATTGGTCATTTCCGCTAGGGCAACCTCTTGTAGCCATGGGCGGAGTGGAGGGGGTCACCCAAACATTATTTTAAATGGGGTAACCTTGTTTAAGTAGGGTGTGCATCGCGCCCTAAGGAGGGCAAAGGGAGGAAAATCCACCCATCCACCGCCAGTCTCCAGAATTAACTTTGTTAAGGTCTCTTTAAGAGTCCGGTTCATTCTCTCTATTTGTTCGGAGCTCTGGGGCCAGTAGGCACAGTGTAGTTTCCAGTTAGTGCCCACAGCCTTGGCCAATGCCTTTGAGACTGAACTCACAAATGGAGGGCCTTTGTCTGACCCAATCAGGAGAGGCAACCCAAACCCAGGAATTATTTCTTCTAGTAGTGTTTTGGCTACCATTCCTGCCATTTGATGTTTGGCGGAAAAAGCCTCTACCCAGCCTGAAAAGGTAGCCACAAAAACTAACATACACTTGTGTCCATACTTTCCTGTTTCATCTCTGTAAAATCTACTTCCCAATAAATTCCTGGTTCCCTTCCTCTTTCTCTTTTTCCTCTTCCCATCCTAGTTTCTCCCACATTTACAGCCTGACATTGAGCGCATCTATCAACCACATCCTGAGCCATACGCCCTAATTTAGAAACCTGGAACTGTTTACCCATGAGCTCCTTAAGCTTGCGTGTCTCTAAATGAGTGCCCTGATGTATTTGGGTTACTAATTTTTTTTTCCTAGTCTTCGAGGAAGAATTAACTTTCCTGCCCTAATCTTAGCCCAATTCCCTTCATAGTCTAATTTAGTCCATTTTTGTAAATATTTTAAACCTTCCTGTGAATAATCTGTTTTTTCTGGTAGGGCTGGAGCCGGGAGTGTAACCAGTTCTTGAGCCGTTTCCCTGGCTGCTTGCTTTGCCGTTGGATCTGCTTATTGGTTTCCTTTTGAAACCAGATTAGTCCCCTTTTGGTGCCCCGAGCAATGCTTAACGGCCACCTCTTTTGGGTCCCAAATAGCTTGGAGGAGAGCCAATATTTCTTTTCTGTTTTTAATTTCTTTTCCTTCTGCTGTTAATAGGCCCCTTTCTTTATAAATAGTCCCATGTATATGGAGAGTAGCAAAGGCATACCTGCTGTACCTGCTGTCCGTGTAGATGTTGGCAGTCTTACCCTTGGCCATCTGCAGTGCCTTGGTGAGTGCAATCAACTCCGCTTTTTGCGCCAAGGTTCCGTGTGGCAGGGCCGCCTTCCAGAGTTCCTGTTTAGGAGAAACTATCGCAGCCCCCGCATACCTCTTTCCATCGGCCGTGTAGCTCCTCCCATCTGTGGACAGAGTCATCTCCGCATCCGGGAGGGGAGTGTCTCTGAGGTCAGGCCTTATTTCTGTGATCTGGGTTAGGACCTCCCCACAGTCATGTGGGTGGTCAGCTAGCTTTTCTGGCAGCAATGTGGCTGGATTTAGCACCGCCGGGGGCCTGAAAATCACTTTCAGTTCGTTGAAGAGGAGGGCTCGATACCCTGTCACTCGGGCGTTTGTCATCCATCGGTCTGGTGGGGTCCGGAGGAGGCCTTCAATAGTGTGAGTAGTGGTCAAGATGAGATTTTGACCCAAAGTTAATTTACTTGCATCCTTGACCAGGAGGGCCGTGACAGCAATTATGCGGAGGCAGGGGGGGCAATCTAGCCGCTACTGGATCTATTTTTTTTTGCTAAGATAGGCTACTGGCTTTTGCTAAGGCCCCAGAGTCTGAGTCAAAATCCCTTTGGCCACCCCTGCCTTTTCATGTACATACAAGTGGAAGGGCTTGGTAACATCCAGGATGGCCAGTGTTGGGGCACTCAGTAAGGATGTTTGTAATTTTTGAAATGCTCCTTCTGCCTCAGCTGTCCACTCTACCGTAGTGAGTCCTCCCTTAATCAGTTCATAGAGGGGTTGGGCAATCTCCGCAAACCGCGGTATCCACAGTCTGCAGTAGCCCACCGTCCCAAGAAACTCTCTCACTTGTTGGGGCATGGTGGGGCGGGGGTATCTGGTGATCACCTGTTTCCTGGACTCAGACAGTGAACGCACTCCCTCATGGAGATCAAAGCCTAGATAAGTGGCATGGCTCTGACAAAGCTGTGCTTTCTTTGCTGACACCTGATACCTTTTTTTTCCTGAAGAGTCTGTAAGAGTTTTCATCCCCCCTCAAGCATGACTCATAGTCCTCAGCGGCTATTAGCAAGTCATCAACATACTGTAACAGAGTGACTCCCGGATTGGTGATTCTGTACTCACGCAAATCCTCGTGTAGGGTCTCGTCGAAGATGGTGGGTGAATTTTTGAATCCTTGGGGAAGTCTTGTCCAGGGGAGCTGCCCTGGAACCCTTCCTGTGGGTCAGACCACTCAAAGGCAAGGAGGGGTTGAGACTCCCTTGCCAAAGGTATACAGAAAAATGCATCCTTGAGATCTAAGACGGTATACACAGTTCTTTTGGGGCCTAGGAGGGAGAGTAGGAGAGTAGGGTATAGGGGTTGGGCACTGTCGGGTGGATATCTTCAACCCGTTTGTTAACTTCCTGCAAGTCCTGAACGGGTCAGTACTCCCCAGTTTCAGACTTTTTGACGGGCAGTAAAGGTGTGTTCCATGGAGACTTGCAAGGAACTAGGATCCCCTCTCCTCGGAGGTGGTTAATGTGTTTTCTGATCCCTTCCTTTGCTGCTCAGGGGAGGGAGTACTGCCGGACTTGAACGGCCATAGCTGTTGCTTTTAACTGTACCACTACTGGAGGCCGTCCCTTGGCCAGGCCAGGAGGCCTCCCTTCTGCCCAGACTTCAGGAAATTCGACCTGTAGGTTTGGAGAAGGCTTCCTTCCCTTATCTCCTCTGGTTTTGAGACTGGCTTGTAAAGGAGATGTTCATCTGCTGCTGCCACAAGCATCTGCACAGTGGGTTGTCCCAAAGTCACAGTCATGTCTCCTTCCGAGAACTGAATACCAGCCCGTAGTTTGTGGAGGAGAGCTCTTCCCATCAGGTTATACGGGGCATTAGGGAGGACCAAGAATTGATGTTTGACTACTCCCGAGGCCAAATTTAAAGTCCTTTCTGTTGTCCATTTCTGTTTTTCTGTGCCATTTGCCCCTTGTACCCAGACTTCCTCTCCAGATAGTTTTCCCATAGGCTTTAGTAATGATGAAAATTTGGCTCCCGTGTCCACCAAAAAATCAGTTGATTTCCCCTCCACCTCAACTTTAACCCGAGGTTCGGGGAGGGGCTCTGAACCATGGCCCCTTCAGTCTTTGGTGGCCAGCATTGCACTTTCTTCTTAGGGCACTCGCCAGCCCAGTGTCCTTTTTCCTTGCAGTAAGCACACTGATCTGAATCTAAGCCTTACCACCTGCTTTCTCTGTGTTTAGGCTTTTTTTCCCATTGACCATCTCCTACCTGCCTTTTTCTTTTCCACTGACCTTTTTTTCCTGTCTCCTTCCCGCCTCATGTAATGTCAAAACTTTAACTATTTTTTTTAGTCTGTTTTTCATCTTCTTGTGTATCCCTGTTGTTAAACACCTTTTCTGCTATTCCCACTAACTGAGATTCTTCCCTTCAAATCCTTTAATTTTCTTTAGTTTCTTCCTTATATCTGGGGCTGACTGACTGGCAAAGGCAAGATTTAATGCCCTCTGATTTTAACATTTACTTGAATGGATCACCAGTATAAATTTGCCATGACACAGGGCTTTAGTCTTCCTTCCTTAAATACTATGTCTCATTTGAACAGAAACATTTTATAGGAAAAAATTTATTAGTCTTTTTTCCCTTCTTGTGAATAAATCCATCAAAAATGATCTAATATGGTCAAATTTTTAACATATTTCATTGTTTCAAACTTATAAACCAAGGCAAATAAAAGTCACTTTCCCCAAGCCTTCTACGACTTACTATATACCCTCAAGTTTATTTTTTATTATCTCCTTTCATGTTCTGGTGCAACCAGGTATTTTTACTTGAAGACAAAACTATTTACTCTCTTAGGCCCTCATTTTTGTGTGTACAGTTTTTTTAAAACTTACTATCAGTCAACTGCCTTTCCTCTGGTTTTTCAGACAACATTAAAACTTTTAATAAAAACCTTACGGCGTTTTTCTTTTGGTAGTCCCATCCTGACCATACCCTTTTTTTTTTTTTTAAATTTCCCTTCACAAACCTTTTACAACTTTCTTTTGTATCCAGGTTTTGTCCCAAGCCATTTCCTTTCAAACAACCATCTCATTTAGGACAAAATTACCTTTTCTTTAACAAAATATATTCCCATTCCTTATCTTTATGTATCTCCTACTTTTTTACATATAGGGTTATTTCCCTTACTTCCATCAGTCTTAGTTACAGTTAGCAGGATTTTCTATTCTTAGAAACGTTTCGGTTTCTAGTGATGGTTAAGTATTACCCAATTGTGAACAGTTACAACAGAATTCTGTAGATGGCAAATTTATGAATCAGTTAAGCACAAAACATGTTTACCAACAGATTTAAATATTCTTAGTTTCTTTGCAGTAAAAAGTCAAAAGCACAAATCTGCATCAAGTACTCAATGCTTTAGCATTTTATCCCATTTGGTTAAGACCTAGATGTCCAACAAATTTAATTCCATTTGTCATCCAACCAAAACTTTGAAGTTTCAGGTTACCAAAGACTTTGAAAGTTACCTTAACAATTACCCATTAAAACTTTGAGACAGACAATTAACCATCAGTTCAGTTATTTCATTGCTAACAGATTTTAACAAATAGCATGAGCTTATTTGACCTTCAGTGAACTTTGACTTGAAATATGAAATATGTAAATATGAAGTTTCATATTTACTGCTGTAACTTTAAAGACATGTCTATCTTAATTAAACCAACAAACTTAACTTAGTTCAAATACTGATTTACGTTTCACCTGGACCCACTGCACTTTGAATGTTTCCCTGAGACACGGGTGGGAAGATCTGGAGTGGGGGCTGTTAGGTCCAGGGACTGCTCTTCTTGCTCCTTAACAGTGAAGAGGGAAGGTGCAGGAAGCACTGAGGATGGTCTAGAGGCCAGTCATGCAGGCCACACCCAAGTTGGCCTGAAACAGAAGGGGGATTGCTGTCAGAAGGCAGAGAAAGGATTCCTAGTTTGAGAGAGTTTTCCTGGGTAAACCTTGTCACCCAACTGGGTGGTTTTACCTTGAAAATCCTTGAAGTGCTGGAGAACAAGACTTAGGGGTGTCATAGGTCCCTTATTCTCCGCTTGCCCCATTTCTTCAAACACAACAAACAACACAACAGACAACAAAAAGACAAGACAAAGACAACCGCAGACCAGACCCAGCAGCCCTTCCTCAACCAGATATCAAGTCTAAGGGTGTGCAAGATATACAACCTGCCGCTGGTGGGGATTTTCTCAGTCCCCTGACCGCCTAGGGGGACTCGAACCCCCTGGCAGGTCCCCTGACCACCTAGGGGGATTCGAACCCCCTGGCAATCTCCCAGTGGAGGGATGGGGCGTCCTGCATCCACTCCAGCCCTGGGGAACAATGCTGTGTCCAGCTTCTCCCTGGTGGGCTATACCCTAGAGCTCCGCAACCAGACAAACAGACCAGATCCTGCAGGATAAAATCTCGAGATCTTACCTCCAAAGGTTTTTCCCAGAAATTCTAATGCTGACTCCGTTCTTGTCCTTTAATCCCGGACGAGCCCCCAGAATGTTGGAGTCCGTTATCAAAGGAACAAGACTGAGACAAAGTGAAAGTTATGCAAAGCCTTATTCTATGCCAAGCATTAGAAGTTAGACTGACCGGCCAGGGCCGCCTCCGAAGAGAGCGACCCCCTCCCGATCTCACAGGCTGGTTTTATAGGGTATAACCGCAGACCCAATGTACGTGGCTTCTATTGTTAAGACGTTTACTCCCGGAATCGATACCCGGAACCATACCAGGAACTATGGGGGCGTTTATTCCCGGAATGAAGTCTGTGGATGTAAACAACAATATGGCTACCTAGGCAATATGGAGTTGCTCTGGCTAAGCAGGCCCTAATAGTTAAACAGGTTTTAACATTAAATTGGCCCTAACACCTAACAGCTCACAGTTGAATCAAATTAGGAATCAATAACAGAAAGAGGTCTAAAAAATTCCCAGATATTTGGAAACAAATATGCAAACAAACAAACTTCCATGCATCAAAAAAGAAGTAAGGAAAATACATTGAATTAAAGTGAAAACACACTAAATTTATGGGTTGCTGCAAAAGCAGTACTTAGGGAGGAATTACACCTCTAAATGCCTAGGTTAGAATAGAAGAAAAAGGTATCAGTGATCTAAACTTTAACCTTAATAAACTAGGCAAGAAGAGAGCAAATTAAACCCAACTTAGCAATAGGGAAAAGGTACGAATAAAGATCAAAGCCAAAATAAATGAAATATTTTCTCTAGGGATAGAGAAAAATCTGTGAAACTACAAGTTGATTTTTAAAGACCAATAAAAGTGGTAAACTCGGGCGCCTGGGTGGCTCAGTGGGTTAAGCCGCTGCCTTCGGCTCGGGTCATGATCTCAGGATCCTGGGATCGAGCCCCGCATCGGGCTCTCTGCTCAGCAGGAGCCTGTTTCCTCCTCTCTCTCTGTCTGCCTCTGCCTGCTTGTAATCTCTCTCTGTCAGATAAATAAATAAAATCTTTAAAAAAAAAAAAAAAAAAAGTGGTAAACTCTGGCCAGACTAATCAGGAAGAAGAGAAGCCATAAAACCAGTATCAGGAATGAAAGAGGTGGTATTACTAGAGCCTCCGGTATTAAAACAATAATAAGGGACCACTCTCAACAACTTTATGCCAGTAAATTTGATGACTTAGATGAAATGGACCAATTCTTTGAGAGAAACAATCTGCTAAAGCTCACTCAAGAAGAAATCAATAACCTGAATAGCCCCATATTTATTAAAGAAATTGAAAATGTCAGACTGTTTTCCAGAGTGTCTGCACCAATTTAAATTCTTATTAGCAGTGTCCTTGCTGACATTTGGTTATTATCTGATTTTTCTGGTTGTACCCTCCTGGTGTGTATGAAGTGCTATCTCATTCTGTTTGACTTCGTATTTCCCTGATATTTAATGATGTGAAAAATCTTTTTGTGCACTTACTGGCAGTCATTTGCATATCTTCTTCGGAGAAGTATTTATTCAGATCCTTTGCTTATTGTTTAATGGGTTGTTTTTTTATTATTGAATTGCAGGAGTTCTTACATGTTCTGAATACAAGGCCCTTATCAGACATATGATAGCAGGTATCTTCTCCCATCCTGTGTGTTGGGACCTTTTTGATTGTGTCCTTTGAAGCATAAGATTTTTATGTTGATTAAGTCCATTTTATCAGTTTTTGGCTTGGTCTTTTGCATCATGTATAAGAATCCACTGACAGGGGACCTGGTTGACTCAGGGGGTTAAAGCCTCTGCCTTCGGCTCAGGTCATGATCCCAGGGTGCTAGGATCGAGCCCCGCATCAGGCTCTCTGCTCAGCAGGGAGCCTGCCCCCTCTCTCTCTCTGCCTGCCTCTCCGCCTACTTGTGATCTCTGTCAAATAAATAAAATCTTTAAAAAAAAAAAAAAGAATCCACTGACAAATCCAAGATCATGAAGATTTATCCCTGTTTCATCTAAGAATTTTATAGTTACAGCTCCCATATTATTTAAATTAATTTTGCCCTCCCACATATTAACTGCTCATGTGGCTGATGTCTCCCCAGTGCAGATAAAGAATGTTTCCATCATTGCAGAAAGTTCTTTTAAGATTTTATTTATTTGAGAGAGAACAAGTGAGAAAGAGCATGTGCAGGTGACAGGGGCAAAGGGAGAAATAGACTCCCCACCAAGCAGGGAGCCCGATGTGGGGCTCAGTCCCAGGACCCCGGGATCATAACCTGAGCTGAAAACAGCCGCTCAACTTACTGAGCCACCCAGGCACCCCTGCAGGAAGTTCTTTAGGACACAAACACTTTAATATAGATGAAAATGAGCTAAGGACTTGAACAAGGACACTGCAAAAAATAAATGAGTGAACTCATGTACACAAAACTGTTTAGTAGTTAAAGAATGCAAAATTAGAACAGAGATTGCATTGTTAGTTCCCCAGATGGACAATGACTACTTCCCTTCAGGTCTTGACTTAAAAATCACATCAGTGAGGCCTTCCCAACCCACCCTATTTAAAATTTCAAACTTAGTCTTTTCATTTCCTGCATTTTCTCATTAGCTGTTACCATATATACATTGAACTTATTTTCTTGTTTATTGTCGGTGTCCCCCCACCCACTTCGAATGTACAATCCATGAAAGCCTGTTTTATGCACTATTTATTGTCCCTCCATTTCCTAGAACAGTTCTATATATAGAAACTCAAGGGACGCCTGGGTGGCTCAGTTGGTTAAGCAGCTGCCTTCAGCTCAGGTCATGATCCCAGCATCCTGGGATCGAGTCCCACATCGGGCTCCTTGCTCTGCAGGGAGCCTGCTTCTCCCTCTGCCTCTGCCTGCCATTCTGTCTGCCTGTGCTCGCTTTCTCTCTCTCTCATAAATAAATAAAATCTTAAAAAAAAAAAAACTCAAATACATGTTGTTAAATGAAAGCTGACAAGGTGTAGAGAAAACAATGTTCTCATATACTGCTATCAGAGAGTAAATTTGGTACAACCTTGTTGGAAGTAGTTGTGTAGCATGTTAAAGTCTCAAAATTGTGCTTGCCCTTTGACCTAACTTTTCTCTTTTTAGATATTTATCATAAGGAAATAATTAAGGATGTGCACAGAGATACGGCTGGAAGATTTGGCCACAATGGAATGCTTTTATCTGTAGTCTGAACTCTTGAACTGAACTGACATACCAGAAGGAATGTAGATTGTTTTCAAAATGTGATGACAAGAACTGTTTTTGCAGAGTTGTTCAAAAGAGCCTTTCCTGTCTTCCATAATGCCTTAGCATATTAAAATATTGTCTCGTTACTGACTTTTGGACCTACTTTCTTTCTTAAGCAAAATTAAAACTTGTCTATGTAATTTTTTCCACAGGTCCCTTAATATGGACTTTGAAAATCAAGATAAAGAGAAAGACAATAGCAGTTCTTCTGGGTCTTTCAATGGCAACAGCACCAATAATAGTAAGGCATTTTATGTCAATTAACTTTAGTACATATAGTGGTCTTAATTAGATTCTTCCTATAACCCCAGTTAATTTACCGGGTTTAAGGATTTATGTTTAATTATAATAATAAAATCTAATCTGTATTGGTATAATTTGTAAAAATTCCTATGTTCTGAATCTAAACCAATGATTTCTCATTACTGCTTTTAACTCATGCCTAAAAGCTTGCTGCTGAGATTATTTTCTTAAAAACAAGTAGGATAGTAAAGATTTTGTAAGAACGTTGAGTTATAAGAAATAGAAGTGTGCTATATAGCAAATGTTTGGCAGCATTGTTTATAATGGCCAAAAAGTAGAAACATGACTCAGAGATCAATAAACTCGTTGATGGATAAACAAAATATGGCCTATCCATACAATGGAATACTATTCAGCATTAAAGAGCATGAAATACTGACAGAAGTACTGATACTGATACATGATATGAACCTCAAAACATTATGTTAAGAAGTCAGGAAAGAGTACATATTGTGTGAGTCCACTTACATGAAATTTCCAAACAGACAAATATGGAGAAACTGAAAGTGCATTTGTAGTTTCCTGGCAAGTATTGGGCACTAAAGATGGGTGAATTTTGCCGTAAGTAAATTGTGCCTCAGTAGAATTATAGAAAATTGGTGATGTTTATTATAAGGGGAATTTAATTATAAATAAGGAGACTTGATTTGATCATCAAGAGCTTGATACTGGGTTCCTACCATGCAGTTTATTAGATATATATTTTTTAGATATTCTATTAGATATTTTGAAAGCTGCCAAAGCACAAGAGCTGGTACCCAAGCTGTCACTAGGCACTGTGGCCAAAACACTTTGTGAGGCGTTAATAAAGTGCTAAGACAGAGATAGTAAATATCACTTCCCTTCCCTAGAACAGGAACATTCTCTCACAGACCCTTACCGTACGTAGCCTCATAGTACTTCTAACAAGCATCTGCTATCAGTAGATCAGAGTAAGCCTTAGAGATGAACTCATTTGACATCCATATACAGAGAGAGCAAAGAGAAAGGCAAGTCAGGGTAAGCCACATGGGTCAATTTAATAAGGGACTCCCGTTCCAGAGAAGGTGAGTTTGATCTGAAATTTGATACCGTGAACTTGGATTGCTGGAGAAGTCATTCTGGATGGGAAGAGCGTATTAACAGGCACAGAGGAGAGAATGAGCATGACTTACAGAACAGCCTCAAGTCACCACCTAACAGGGAGGAAATATTGAGGATCCAGGATAAAGGTAGAATACTGATGGAGAATTTTAGAACTTAAATGGAAAAGAGATTACTCATTTTCTCTAGTTACTGCCCCACCCACCAAATTATACATGCCTAGCTTTTACCCAATTAAATGTGTTCCTTGTACCCAGGAATGTAAAGTGGGCATTGCAAATACAGTAAGTAGAATTATTTAAATATAATGAGTCTATTCTTAAACTTATGACACAGATTCTTGTATGAGGTAAAATACCATATCAGTAACTTACAGGGAAACCAGGTAAAACCCAGTATCAATACCCGATTTTCAGGTTAAATGATTACATAGCGTTTATCTTCAGTCAACATTTAAGCCAAATCACTTTTACAACTGAAACTCCTTTGTAAGTCCTGTGTTATGTAGCATATATGCATATGATGTATTTAAACCAGACTATAAATCCATTGTACATTGAATCACAGAAACCTAAGAGAAATGGACACTGTGTGTCTAAGTACTATTTTATCCTCAAATAATTGATCAGGTCAGTCCATACAGTAGAAGGAAGTTACCTAGTGACATGAGTTTTCATTTCTCACCGCTGATGTCTAAAGAGTAGTAAATGTTTGTTTAAGTGGTCATTTTCTTAAATCTACCTCCTGTGTTGTGCTAAATGATCCTCACAAATGTATTTCCTCAGTGCCTCATCTGGGGCATGGATACCAGAAGAGATAGATTAGGAGAGAATGCAGTCCTCTTCCACAAAATCAGGAAAAACACAATGAAAGAAATGGCTGTTGCAGCAGGGAAAGCCAGTATTTGATCATGGGGCATGACACCATTCCAGATTGAAGGGACAGCATGGAACATGGGGTACATTTATCAGAATCAAAGAAATAATAACAGCCAAAAGGATGAACAGAGAAACACAAGAAATTGTGTGGGTGCTGAAGAGATTGAAGTCCTGAATGATAACCAATGTAGAAGAATACAGGGTTGTTCTCAGGAAAGGAAGGTATGAGTTTAGTGTTCAGATTTTGGCAAGAGTCTTGATTGAAGGAGAAAGTGTAAATAGGTAGAAGTTGTTGTTAAAGGTTGCAATATTAAAAAGAAAAAAAAAAGGTTGCAGTTGCCTAATCCCAAAATAAATATCAAGGAATTTGTGAAAAAGACAACAAAAATGAGTGACGTACAGTTTCCTAGACAGCATGGATGCTGATAACAGTATTCAGCAAAAGGAAGCCAGACACACAAAAACACATGCTACGTATCAGTGTATGCAATAAGCTCAAAAAATGAGCAAAATAAATACTAGTATTTTAGAATGTGCAGTTGAGTAGAAAACATATAAAATAGAGCAAAGAAGAAAGTGTCATAAAGGCCAAGGTAGTAGATCCTTTTGGGGAAAAGAATGGAGACTTAGGAGGGGCACAGGAAAGACTTCTGGGCTTGGCAGGGTTGTTCCCTGACCTGGGTTCTATTTGCTGATTGATTGAACTCTACATCTTTGTTTTATGTACTTTGTTTTATGCCTGTTGTGTTTTTGTTTTTGTTTTAAGATTTTACTTAATTATTTGACAGAGACCGTCAGCGAGAGAGGGAACACAAATAGGAGGAGTGGGAGAGGGAGGAGAAGCAGGCTTCCCACTGAGCAGGGATGGCGGGGCTTGATCCCAGGACCCTGGGACCATGACGTAAGCGGAAGGCAGCTGCTTAACGACTCAGCCACCTAGTTTCCCCTGTATGCTGTTGTGTTCTACAATAAAAAGGGTTAGAAAGAAAGTGGGGAAGGGGAGTGCCCTCCAGGTTCTGTCTGATTTTCCTAAACCTGGTTCTAAATCCTGTCTCATCCCTATATCTGCCCCAAGAAACCTATATAGAGATTTTTCCTTCTGGCACACCAGCCCTTCATTTAATCAGTATTAAGTGAGTTTAAAAAAGGACAGCTCCCACCCTTGGCCCCATTATCTGACGTTTTGAAGTCCTTTACCAGGCTTCCCATGTAATTTATCTGAACCCTGAAGACTGTACAGCTTTTCAAAGCCCTCATGTTACCTACTGTGTAATAGGTGCTCAGTAAATAGTGAAAAGCATGCTTCTTTCACGGAGGTGCAAAATCAGTAACTTCCTTAGTGATTATCAATAATATGCTGGTGTATATTATTGTTCAGTATCTATTTCATGACCATGTATTTAGCCTATAGCCTTGTTCAGTAAATGCTAAAAATAATTTCTCTACATAATTTTTTCCATCACCCTGCCTACTTTTTCTTCCTTCTTTTTTTTTTTTTAAACGACTGCCCTCCATCTCTGTGCTGCAGCAGTTTCTTGCCACTGTCCTAAAAGTACTTTATCTCTAGGGCCCGCCTTGAAGAGAAAACCCTGCCTATTTCTTATGTTAATTTTGGCTTTAAAGGTAATGCCAACTGCTTTTGAGTAACTCCTCCTAATTATGACAACTCTGTTTTGCTTTGGTCTGTTTTGTTTTGTTTTTGAAGTCACTGAAGTTTGCCCGAAATTTCTGTTAGCTCCATCCCCTTCAGGACCATTATCTCCAGACCTTTAGGAAGTACAGTATTAAAATTGTGTACATTTTTTAGGTAGCGTATTGTCAGCAACTAAAGGAACTCTACTTGCCCTGTGACATTGCCGTTTGGTAAACTCCCTTGGGCATTCTTCTATAAAACTAACGGAAGCGGGGTCTCATACCTCCTGGTTTAAAATCTGTGCTTTTAAAAAACAAAAATCTGTGCATTCTCTCTAATACTCTAGAAAGGCTCTTTGTGTTCAGTTTTGCATTTTTTTAAAAGATTTTATTTTATTTGACAGAGATCACAAGTAGGCAGAGAGGCTGGCAGAGAGAGGGGGAAGCAGGCTCCCCACTGAGCGGAGAGCCCGATGTGGAGCTTGATCCCAGGATCCTGAGACTAGGACCCAAGCCAAAGGCAGAGGCTTAACCCACTGAGCCACCCAGGCGCCTCCAGTTTTGCATTTTAATTGCAGACTGAACTTCTAAAATTTAGATTTTTTATAAACAAATACTTATCATATACCTGACTCACTAAAGTCTTTATTCTAGCCAGCCATTTAAGTTTTCTGTTCATGTTTTAAACCAATGTAACTAATCTGTAGACTATATGATGTTTTGTTTTACAAAAGAGGGGGGTGTGGATGTATATTTTAAGACTTAGAGTTTTTTAAAGATTTGTTTCTCTTCATATAACAATTACTTATTTGTGAAACTATTATTTTCTGTTGTGAAAGGCACCTAAAATCTGTAGTTTTCTCTAGTAGTTCTTTGACATAGTGTAGAGCACTCAGACCAACTAGGTGAAATTCAGTTAGAAATTTCATGGAGTTGTGTCTCATAAATGTCCGTAAGACACTTCACTTTAAGGTACCACCCCTACCCCCACCCCACCCCCCACCCACTCCCATATACACACACAGATGATCCAGGCCAAGTGAAGGAGTTTGACTGCAGTTCTGGTCAGCAGCCAGCAGCCATCTTCTTAAGAACATCTCTGTCTTGACACATAGATCACTCCTCCTCAATTGAAATGCCCTATTCCTACGTGAATTGACTCCTCCACCTAGCCAGTAAGAAACAATTTTGTTTTGTAGAAATATTTAATATTTTATTTAACTAAAATACCTAAATAGCCTTCTTGGAACAGATAAATTTAAATACCAAAGAGCAGTTTTTAAGCATTGGTTGATGATTGCAACCCTTGGTGCATCGTTATGTTCTTCCTGGTCACATTATATCTTATTCATAGCCTTAATTTCATGAAGAGAGACTTCTGATATTTCTTTATAATAGTTTCATATGAATATTTTTTCTTCGATTCCTCTCAAGAACTTTATATCTCTGCAGGGTTAATTTGGAAGTAGATCACACACAAGATTAATAATTTTTTTAATTCAGTGGTTATCAGATATAGCCATGTTTCTCTTCTCTACCAAATATTTTTTTAATGCTTTTCAACTCTGTATGCAAAATAAAATTTTCTGGGAGTTTTTAGCTGGGCCTATTAACCCCTAGAGATTCAGTTTCATTGGTCTGGGGTTGGGCCTGGGCATTGTAATTGTTACAGCTCTGCAGGTGATTCTAATGAGTAGCCAAGAACTTAAAACCACTGTGCTAAATCCTGTATCCCAAGTAATTGTTTTCTCCCATTTATCCTTAAAATGTTCCCATAAAATTTTTCTGATTTTCGGTTTTCAGATGTCTTATTCCCTCCACTCCCCGACTCTACTCAGAGTTGATCCTCAGCAACAATGGGGTAGAATGAATATGAATAAATAAGATGATGAGAAATTATTTTAGTCATTGGATTTAAACCATCTCTTATACCAGACCTGCACATGAGACTACAAATGTACTCAAATTAACTAATCTGAATTTTTTTTTCTAAGATTTTATTTATTTGAAAAAGAGCTCAAGCCAGGGGAACCGCAGGTGGAGGAAGGGAAAGGGAAAAGCAGGCTCCCTGCCAAGCAAGAAGCCTGATGCAGGGATTTGATACCAGGACCCTGGGGCCATGACTTGAGCCAGAGGTAGATACTGAGACACCCAGGTGCCCCAATTAATACAAATTTTTACTACCTGTTGATGTTCTTGGTTTTTCGTTTTTGTTCGTTTGAGGGGGTTTGTTGGTGCCCTGTCAACCAGATTGTTAGCACCAGGAGGTAGATAATGAAGGTACCAGGAGGAGAGCAAGGAGTTCATGATCTCAGTGAGAAGGAAAGAATCAGAGGACCTAGATAAACTGTATCTTATATACTAACCCCCGGAACTGTTAAAGTGTCTGGAGTACATGGGCACAGTGCCTGTTACTTAAGTCATTAATCTGTCCCTTTTTCTCTTTCAGGTATCCAAACTATTGACTCTACCCAGGCCCTGTTCCTTCCAATTGGAGCATCTGTCTCTCTCCTAGTAATGTTCTTCTTCTTTGACTCAGTTCAAGTAGTTTTTACAATATGTACAGCAGGTAAATTAGTTTCTTCTCTATTCTCAGACTTTAACCTAGAAGGAATTTTTTTCACCTCTTTCTAATCATCATTCAAAACTTAAGATTTATACACCATGCCATGCAAGTTTTTCTTCTTAAGTCTGTTTTTTCTCCCCATACTTCTCCTTGAACCACTAGATACACATAACATCAGTTTAGGACTGCCAGTACAGCCTGAACAAAAGACCAGGGGGGTTGAAAACATGCAGTCTTTATGATATCAGAGTAGGACCACTTTGACTGTGGCTCCTTGTCTGGGAGGTTACTAGAAGATCCAGTGTGGCAAAGTGGTCATTGGCAATCCCCACTGATGTTTCTGTAGTAGACAGACACAGTGATAACTAATCAAAGTAATTTGACTGTCAGCCCTCTGATCAGTTTTTAAACAAAGAGATGATGTAAGTGTATAAAACATCAGCAAAATGCTGGACATGTCAGATCATCCCCTGGCCCGCTGTTTCTCTTTTCATATTAAGATAGAAGAGAATGAGAAACCTAGATGTCTCTGCTTCCCCTACTTCAAATCAGGTACTTCTTTCTTCTCAAGACTTTATCTGTATGGTGCTAATGGAAGACATTTTTTATCTCTAGTTAGTTAATTGTATCTACTTACCCAGAAAAGTTTTCTGGGTAGTCAGTGTTTCCATAAGTCCATTTTTCTTACGGTTCTTGAAAATAAACAACAAAACCTAACCATATATATTTTCTTTCTCTAGTTCTTGCAACAATAGCTTTTGCTTTCCTCCTCCTCCCGATGTGCCAGTATTTAACAAGACCCTGTTCACCTCAGAATAAGTAAGGACTTGGGATTTTCCTCTAAATTATGAATTTGTATATGTTTTTATCTTAGACTTGATAGCATTGTTGGGAGTCTCAATTTCTGGTATTGACCAGAGCACACAAATGCCAGAAGACTGGGAAGGGAGATGTTTGATCTTTAAGACTAGAAGATAGTACTTCCTTTTGTACCTTTCCATAGCAGAGGAAATGTAAACAAATCTTACAAAGTCTGAGTCATTGAAATATGCTTCCTGCTTAGATTACTGAAAGATGAGCAGTTTTATTTTGAAGCAATACTCTCATTTCTTTACTAGGGAGTTAACAGGATGTGAAAGTAGTGGTTGACTCATACATTTTTTGCCTTTCATCTTTGGTGGCCTAAAATATACACTAGCCACTTAGGTTCAAACCCCATGTGCATACCTTTCACTCCTTAACTCCCAAAGCCATTGCTCCATAGAAACAAAATGCTGTGCTAACAGAAATGCTGTATGCACTTAGGAAACCCGTCACTTGGGGCAACTGATTTTCCCAGGAATTAGTGATAGCCAAAGAGAGTTATTGCAGATTTTTTAAAATATGTATTCATCATTCATTGCCCAGTGGATTGAAGGTCAGTACTTTTTCATTTTGTTTTCCTCATAAGAACAGAATTTCCCCTATAATGTATTTAATTCTCCATAGATTGGTGTTGTCACTTAAAATTTCTAAACACCCATGCTGGTAATTTGGGATTAAAAGTACAATCAGATGGGTGCAGAAGTATAATTAATTCCTTTTTTTTTTTTAAGCTTTTCTTTTTTTAAGATTTTATTTATTTATTTGACAGAGAGAGAGAGATCACAAGTAGGCAGAGAGGCAGACAGAGAGGGGGAAGCAGGCTCCCTGCTGAGCAGAGAGCCCAATGCGGGGCTCGATCCCAGGACTCTGGGATCATGACCCAGCCTAAGGCAGAGGCTTTAACCCACAGAGCCACCCAGGTGCCCCTAATTAATTCCTCTTTGTTTCTGTAGCTTACTCCAAGGAGGTTTGGGTATTTTCGAATTCCAGGTGTCTGGGTATTGCCTACTGTTCTCATCTGGCCATATGAGCTCTGATCATGAAGGACCAAGGTAGAGTTTGGTTATTGAAATATAATGTATTGCCTATTAGTCCAATAAATGGTGTGTGTTTTCCAGGATTTCCTTTGGTTGCTGTGGGCGTTTCACTGCTGCTGAGCTACTATCATTCTCTCTGTCTGTCATGCTCGTCCTTATCTGGGTTCTCACTGGCCATTGGCTTCTTATGGATGGTGAGTAACCTGTGAAAAGTTGAAGTTTTAATGTAGTTTATACAGTTATATTTGTCCTCCCTTCCTCTGCTTACTGTGTTTAGTAATATTTACTCCAATTACTGTGAACATTAGGTGTCCTTAGGCGGTGCTACCCATTGTTGAGGTTTTTTTACCCACATTTTTTTTTTTTAAGATTTTATTTATTTATTTGGCAGACAGAGATCACAAGTAGGCGAGGAGGCAGGTAGAGAGAGAGGGGGAAGCAGGCTCCCTGCTGAGCACAGAGCCCAATGCGGGGCTCGATCCCAGGACTCTGGGATCATGACCTGAGCCGAAGGCAGAGGCTTTAACCCAGTGAGCCACCCAGGTGCCCCTTTTTACCCACATTCTTAAGATATTTTTGAATAACAGCTTTTTGAGGTATAATGTCCAAGTGTATAAATGTACAATTCATTGGTTTTTAGTATATTCAGGGAGTTATGCAACCATCACTCCAGTCAATATTGGAGCATTTTCATCACCCACCCTCCAAACCCATACCCAGCAGTCACTCCCATTGGCCCACCCAAGCCCCAGGCATCCACTAATCTACTTCTCTCTCTATGGATCTGCCTCTTCTGAACATTGCACATAAATAAAATCATACATTATATGACCTGTTTGTCTGCCTTCTTTCACTTAGCATGATGTTTTCTAGATTCATTCATGCCATAATCTGAACCCATACTTCATTTCTTTCTCTGGCCAGTACTACTCAATTGCATAGCTATGCCAGTTTTATTTATACATTCATCAGTTTTCTCCGCTTTTTTGCTTTTATGAGTAATGCTGCTGTGAACATTCATGTTTTCGTTTTTGTGGAGACTCTATTACATAAATGGAGTAATACTGTAATATATATAAATACATATGTGGAATATGTTATATATGTGTTACATACCATAGACTTTTTATGTAATGATATAAATACATGTCTGTATCATTACATAAAGGTAGCATATCCTTCTTAATAATTCCAGAGTACTCTGTTGTATGTTACTTCACTATTGCTAGACCCTTAGATTGCTCTTAATCATCTCTTATAAACAACCTGAGGTAAACATTGTTCTACTTCTGGATATACATGTCAGATTACTTAAAACAGTTATTTCTGTGTATGAGTTCCTAGATATGAAATTCCTAGATGAGAGGATTTTTGTATTAAAAATTGTTTTCTCTGTTACTGTACTGCCTTTCAGAAAAGCGGTAGCACTTTACACTCCTACCTGTAGTGTATGAGACTTCTTCTTTGTTGGTGATGATTAGGATGAACCAAGAATGTCATGAGGAGCTAACATTTGTTGAGTGCTATGCATTGGCCACTTCCCTGGATGTTTACGTGGAGTATCTCATTTAATCCTGAAAAGTCTTTGAAGTGGATACTTCCGTTCCCACTTGACAGAAGAGGAAACAGGTTCAGAGAAGTCCCTTATCCAGTCACAGAACTCTCGTGTACATTTCATACTTATCAGAATATCTTGAAGGGACATTTCCAGAAATCCCCCTTTATTCTTTTTTCTCCCTTAAGACATTTTAAAACTTTTCTCAAGGACCACGTAAGCATTTCCACCTCCTTTTTCATTCAGTCCTTAATTTCACAGTTCATGTTCTTGATCTCAAGAAGTTCTATCTAACTGCTTGCCCCGCAAGGTCTGTTCACTTTTTCCTTTCTTCTGGTGTTTCAGAAAAGAAGGAAGTTAAATACGAAAGACAGTTTTATGTAATTTGTAGTACTATCTAAGGAATATTTAAGGGAGGATTTTGAAAATCAGAGATGATGGGTACAGATCACACTTATTCCTATTATCCATTTCAAGCAAACACAAGGCTAATCAAAACTTTGGAAATGGCTCTTTGGAGGCTCCTGTCCACCAAGACTGTGTCCTCACAGCTCTGAGAATAGCTCAGCTATTGTAGACTCATTGTCATCTAAGCACAGAGCCACCCAGCATGGTGCTCCCTATCCACATCAGGAGTAGCAAACATTTGTGTCACAATGTTCTGCTCATGGTCAAATCAGATAGAATTTGACAAAAAGGATTTTAAACTGCATGTGTGTGTAAGTGTGCAATCTAAACCTTGATAAGGAAGTAATTTTAAATCTTGAGGAAAACTAAAAACTTATACTTTTGTTTCAAGGGTTTTTTTTTCCTCATAATTTACTTGGACTAGTTTAGGGATTTGAAATTTATGTGTGCAAAGTTGACTGGCGAAAAAAATATTATGAGGGAACAGGCTATCGAGTGGTTTAAGAGCTCTGTAAAGCTATAATAAAATGGCACATCATTTTAACTCAAGGTGATAATTATGGAGAAAGGATTTTTCAAATTGTAAACCATACAAATATCTGATATACTTCTTCAGAAAGTATTTTTTAAAATAATAAGAATTACGGTGATGGAGAACAGGTGAGTGGTTGCCAGTGGTTATATAATATTTATAATTTTACAAATATATAATTTGTATATTGTCATAGTTCCTTGTTCCAACAGTTGTCACTATTCCATTGTTCCTTGCTTTTTTGAGTTGCCTACCATATACCAACCTGTTGATACTCAAAAGTAGTTCCTTGAGGTTGCAGATCAAGCTACCTCTTAGATTTATAGAGAGACCTTTAATGAGTTGGAATGGAAGGCAGAGTCAAAATCACCAGTGTCTGACCATGCAGTAATTGACATTTGCTGATTTCTGACAGGTTTGGTCTCTCGTTTTAGCTTCTTAAGTTGCCTTATAAAAAACATTTCTGTGGTCATTTGCTTTGGAATGTGTATAAACATCCTGAAGTTTGCAGTGTTTAGGATTTTTAAATGGTTACCAGAACTATTCAGTTTCCCAAATCAAGTATCAGTGCTTTCAGTATTCCTACGGATTGGTGTTTGATACATCAGTGCTTGTGGAGATTGATAAAGAGTAAGTTTGAGGGAACGAAATTACATCTAAAGTCACACAAGTTGCTTGCCTGGTAGAAGAGCGAATGCCAATTTTTATATACTAGGCATTGAGTATTGAGAAATACCAGGTATGTACATTTGACTTTTCCTAAGATTAACTCTTAATATCTGCAGAATGATTTAACCTAAAAGCATGTAGGTGATTTTGAAAGACTTTAATAGAGCATAATCTCTTTTTAAATCTGTGTTATAGAAAATTAAGGAGTCTTAGTCATGATGATTGGAGTAAGGATAGTAACTATTAGTCCAAATCAGCCTCATAGCTGCTTTTATGATTATATCCTTTAATCTCACCTAAACCAGTGCTTCCTGATGAGGAAACAAGCAGCATAGATATTTCTCCTCTATTACTTCTGAACAAAAATATTTAGAAATGCTGATTGGTTGGTTGGTTGTTTGGTTGGTTAATATCTAAACCAGATTACTTCAGTCTATTTAAAATCACTGGATGACTGTTAGCTATATACTCTTAAGAGAAACTGGTTTATGTTGATGTCCTTAAATGAAAGAGTCCAATCCCATAAATGTTACACATAAATGATCTCCCTATACAAATACTGTGTTAAATGAGATGACAAGAGCTTCAGGTGCCACTGTTTTAACTAGAGTAATAGCAGACAGTCATCACCTAACCAGACTGATTAGTTTCAAAGCCGGCACACTCTAAGTCCAGATGGTGCTTAAGCTACGTTGAAGTCTCTCAGCTTCCTCTGAGGTTCTTTGTAATCCCACTGACTTCTCGTGACTCTATACTTTCGTGGAACTCTTTATTCATGTATCCAGACACACATGTTACTATCTATAGGCTTTGCTAAGGGTTTTAAGTTTACCAAGCTGCTGACCCGAAAAGATTAGATACCTCTCAAAGCAGCAAGCAGTGTGTTTATACTCTCATCTCTACTCTTCCCAAACATTGCAGAGAACAGAGAAATACATATTTTCTAGTAGTATATAACTAAAAGAGAAAAGGTTGGCATTGGAAGGTGACATTCTTTTCAAGATCCACTGATTTACACAGCCATCTGAAGTACATACTTTAGAACAGATAAGCAGAATTTTCCTCATTGTACCTCTGCAGGCAGGGCTAGGGACAGGCTACTAGACTCACTAACAGAAGAAACAGATAAGCAGCTCTCCGTAAGATAGAATGCAGAGTCCATTGCACTACAGGATTTCGTCTAGACTGTAGAGTTCATGAGAGCTGCCCATACAAGACAACTTTCTTTTCCCAGTGACCACTGTCAGAAATACATTTCCATCCTCAAATTCACCTGATAGCTAAAATTCTTTGAGGGTTCAGTGAGGTTCCCCAAACCCCACTTAACCCAAATGTGTGGATGTTTATATCCCCTTTTGTCATTATTGCTGGTCCCCAAAATATACTTGTCTAGGAGTCGCTTCTCCCTACCAGTTCGCACTGGTCGAACTGCCTTTGTAACCAAGAACAGAGTTCTCTCCCTGCCCTAAAAGGGGGGGAGCCTTTGAGCTTTTTAAAATTGTTTCTCAGACTCTAGTGTTTGGTGTGTGTGTGAGACTTGTTTTCTGCTGTTAAGAAAAATCTGGAACTGGTTCTTTTCTGACATGGACATTATCTTTATAGATGTCTCTGCAGAATCAGAATCATCATAGGGAGTGATAATTTGGTAGTAGAATTTTTAAAAAAATGTTTCTCAATGAAAGCCTGTTACTTGAAGTTAGAGTGAAAACAGAATGACAAATGTTGTTTTAGGGCAAGGCATGAAGTATATTTTCAGGCTTATATACTAAAAAGCATTAATACTAAGAGACTTAAGCATGTTCTTGAACTAAACCTAGAGTATTTTATCTACTCTCACCTTCATCTGGCAAATTAACCCTTTAAATTTGGGAAGCCTTGAAAGAATTTGACCAATGGGTGGTGTGGTACATTAGCTAAAAGTTGACGAATCTTGTGCACACACATTTACTGTTCAAAGATTGTTACACCAGGTCCACAGTATATGTCCACTAACCAGTTCAGGGACTAGAAGTCTTGAACAGATGTCTAGTCCAGCCACCTCGCTTAATATGCTTGTTACTAATCTATGATTAGAAAATGTACAATGCCAAAAATCTAGTAATTGGTTTTAAAATGCTAGACTCCGGTGTTTAGTCCACATAAGGCTAAGATAAAGACTCTACAGGTTCTACAGAACAGAGTACTGCCTAAGATCTTATTACAGGTTACATGTTTCTTTTTGAGAACATTTTGGCTCGGTTCGGTGTCGTTGTCTTTGTCCCTGGCCCTACTGGTCATGGAAGGCAAAGTGACACAAAGATTATATCAATAATACGTTGAAAGTAATTCTAGATAGCTGGCTAAGAATAATCATTTACTTAACACTTTTGGTTATTTTACATTTAACCAAAAGTTAAGATTGGTCATGAGTTTCTCAAAAAGTCAAGTCTTCAGTTTCTCAACCAGCATGGAATGAGGGAAAGCGACCGCCCCTTTTCATTTTGACTTGGAAAAGTCCTAAGGAGGAGGTGAGACTTTGAAGGGTTATTTAAATGAAAGCATGAAGAAAAAGAGAGGCAAACTAGGCGAACACCTGTGTTTCGGGGATGTGACAGATTGTGGCAATATTTGTTTGGGGGTAGGAGTGATACTGAAAGAGTCAGGAGGGATGCATTTTGCCTCTTCAAATGTGGAGCTCACAGCACAGTGGGGATGGTTGGTCGGAATGACTGGAAGAGGGTATCGCTCAGCTTAGCTGGAGATGAAACAGTAGCTGAGGAATGGGAGCAAAAGAAAGCAGACCCTGAAACCTCACTGTCCTGTGAGTTGTGCCCAAGGCCATGGGACTTATAATTAGACTGGACCCATCACAGAGTAGGGAACCTAGTACCATATGCAGGAAACACACAGTGATTGTTTCCAGTGGCAGTGAAGAATTAAGTGGGAGAGAAGCCAGAGTGGGAAAGGATGCATGTCAAACTAGGGAGGTATAGGGAAGCGTGAACAGGTGTACTGTAGCCACAAAGGGTGGCACCCAGAATGGCTGCAGCGTGAGTGTACATGATGAGAGACTGTGAAAAACTGAAAACAGAACCAGAGTTTCTAGTTTGGAAGATGAGAAACTGAATGGCATTGTCTGGAATCATGGAAAATCCTGTCACTGAGCAGTTCTATCTTGTCCGTGGGTGGTTTCCTCTCGGGTGGGGTAGGATTAGTGTAAGAGGAGTGGCGAAGCAACAAGTGGATGATTAGACCATATGGCCAGAAAGGCTCCTACCAATTTAGGATTAAGTAACTGTATGGCAAGTTGAAAAGTTCTAGAACAGACCAGTCACCTGCGTGTGTCACAGAGGCATATACATTTAACTTGGGAACCTGCCATTTTGCTTGTCTGTCCCTTTTGTTACCATAATACCTCTCTTTCAGGTGTCATCAGTCCACTGACCTCCACTGGCCACATGCCTGTCCCTTGTATGTCCATCTCAGGCCTTCATTTCTCCCTTTCTTCCCTTGATGTGCTTCGCACTCCACATATGCACTTGTCTAAGTTTCTGAACAGATCACTTCTTGTTCCCCTACCACCATCACCCCTGCATCTGCCCCCAGGGCTTCCCACCCTCCACTGACCACTGTTGTTCCTCAAGTCAGCTGAGCTTATCCCTGCCCGTGTCCTGAGTATTGATTCACAGCACAGCCCACTCTTTTTTTCCAAAGATCATTATAATGGAAAATATCATTATTTAAAAACAGGTATGAGTTGATTATATCAGGGGCCTTCGTTGTTTTTATGAATTTATAAAAAAATAAAGGAGACCCTAGTAAATTGAGCACATCCTAGATTATTTATAAAATCAGAAGTTGTGTTTGACCACATCTCTCCAAAACATACACACAGTGCACACCTTGGAGATTAGTGAATACTTGATAACAATAATGACACAGGGGAAATTGAGATAGTTTGCTCTTCTTTCCAGTTTTAGTGCTGTCTTCCAGGGATGGGAGTGGTTCTCGTTTGTTTGTGTAACACCATTCCCATGGTAGGAACTCACCAAATACTAGTTGAATTGTTGTGTCTAGGGTCCACCAAACTGCTGTATTTGCCGACTTAGTTACATGTATTAACAGTTTACCACCAATTCTATTAAAATGATATCCATCTGTAATACGGCCTTGCTTTTCTTACCTTCCTTAGAATTAATTTGAAATTTAAATTAGACAGCAGAATTTTTCATTAATTCAGCAAATATTTGTTGAATGACTACTCTGTTAAGTGCTGGGGCTTCACAGAAAGAATAAGCCGTGGTTTCTGTCTACAGGAGCACTGAGTTTAGGGAATAAATTCACTTGTATATAAATTAATCACACTGTTACAGAATGGATGAACGTGTTGAGAGAGAGAGTTCTGTAGCATCACAAGAGGTGTTTACTTAATCTGATTAGATCAGGAAAGACTTCCCTGAAGAGGGCATTTTGTGAACAAGAAGGAACATAGTTGAGAGGTGTGATCATATTTAGGTGACTAGAGAACAGAGCCAGAGCACTGCACGTTGAGGGCAGGGGACTTGGGCAGTGGAGAGTGTCCTCCCTTACATCCCTGTCAGTGCCCATCCAAGTTTTCTGACCTTTGTTCCACTGTGAGAACCCACAGGAAGTACAGAAGCAGCTGAAGTGGTCTGATCAGACCTGTGTTTCAGAAGAATGGAGGAGAGCTGAAGGCAGGGAGAGACCATTCATCAGCGTGACCTGTTATAGTCTCCCGGTTTGCGGCAGGGAACTATGCCCTCAAGGACCTGGCATTTTAGTTGAGAGAGAATTTAAACACATATATATAGTGTATATCAGATTTTGAGAGGTGTGAGGAAAAAAATAAGGCCAGGATAGAAGAATGAATTGCTGAGTAAATAAAAGGGGATGTGGTCTCAGGTGTGGGCAGACCACGTAAAGTCAGGAGCAAGGAGGAAGGATCCTCAGGGATGGGGAAGGCCAGAAGCAGAGCCAAGAAGTCTTAAACTAGGCCTGGCCAAGCGCTTTATCATTTAGAACAGAATCTCCTGGGTCTTAAACAGCACTATCCAAGAACATGAAAAAAAGGATGTTCCCAAAGATCAAGCAGGTCAAAATTGGCTCAAGTGGGCACTTTGCACAAGTAGAGTGTAAATGTCTTAAACTGGAGCTTAAACTGAGCTGCTTGGTTTTTGAGGGGACTTATAAACTGTTAGGTGTATAAGCAGAATAGCTTGTGGAAAGAGGATGAGCCCATACTCCACAATGACCAATGTCTGTGGTCTCCTCCCCAGCCCTGGCCATGGGTCTCTGTGTAGCCATGATCGCCTTTGTCCGCCTGCCCAGCCTCAAGGTGTCCTGCCTGCTTCTCTCAGGGCTTCTAATCTACGATGTCTTTTGGGTAAGTGTTTCCCCGAAGTCACCACTCTCTCTTGTGTTTAATTGGAGTGTTGATTCCTGAAAGTTCTTAACTTTAAGTATCCAAATGCTGGTTGGCTGGAGTACCTCCTGCCTAAGATCACTCCCTCCAGTCCTGAACTGTACATGCTAAAGGTGACCAGGCAGACAAGATTCTCTGCCATGGGAGCAAATATTTTTTTCTTCTCCGAGCATGCAGTCAAAGAAGCCTGATGTTAGCCCAGAAATAGACCTTCAACTCTATGGTCAACTAATCTTCAACAAAGCAGGAAAGAATGTCCAAAGGAAAAAAGTCTCTTCAACAAATGGTGTTGGGAAAGTTGGACAGCCACATGCAGAAAAAATGAAACTGGATCATTTCCTTACACCACACACAAAAATAGACTCAAAATGGATGAAGGACCTCAATGTGAGAAAGGAATCCATCAAAATCCTTGAGGGAGAACACAGGCAGCAACCTCTTCGACCTCAGCCACAGCAACTTCTTCCTAGAAACATCGCCAAAGGCAAGGGATACAAGGGCAAAAATGAACTATTGGGACTTCATCAAGATCAAAAGCTTTTGCACAGCAAAGGAAACAGTCAACAAAACCAAAAGACAACTGACAGAATGGGAGAAGATATTTGCAAACAACATATAAAGGGCTAGTATCCATAATCTAGAAAGAACTTGTCAAACTCAACACCCAAAGAACCAATGATCCAATCAAGAAATGGGCAGAGGACATGAACAGACATTTCTGCAAAGACGACATCCAGATGGCCAATAGATCCATGAAAAAGTGTTCCACATCACTCGGCATCAGGGAAATACCAATCAAAACCACAATGAGATACCACCTCACACCAGTCAGAATGGCTAAAATTAACAAGTCAGGATATGACAGATGCTGGAGAGGATGCGGAGAAAGGAGAACCCTTCTACACTGTTGGTGGGAATGCAAGCTGGTGCAGCCACTCTGGAAAACAGCATGGAGGTTCCTCAAAAAGTTGAAAATAGAGCTACCCTACGACCCAGCAATTGCACTACTGGATATTTACCCAACGATACAAATGTAGTGATCCAAAGGGGCACGTGCACCCAGATGTTTATAGCAGCAATGTCCGCAATAGCCAAACTATGGAAAGAACCTAGATATCCATCAACAGGTGAATGGGTAAAGAAGATGTGATATATATATACAGTGGAATACTTACACAGCCATCAAAAGAAATGAACTCTTGCCATTTGCAACGACGTGGATGGAACTAGAGGGTATTATGCTGAGCGAAATAAGTCAATTGGAGAAAGACAATTATATGATCTCCCTGATAGAAGAATTTGAGTGGCAACGTTGGGGGTTGGGGGTAGGGAAGGAAAAAATGAAACAAGATGGCATCGGGAGGGAGACAAACCATAAGAGACTCTTAATCTCACAAAACAAACAGGGTTGCTGGGGGAGGGGGAAGAGGTGGTGGGGTTATGGACATAGGGGAGGGTATGTGCTATGGTGAGTGCTGTGAAGTGTGTAAACCTGGCAATTCACAGACCTGTACCCCTGGGGCTAATAATATATGTTAATTAAAAAACAAAAAACTCTTGACATTGCAGTGTTCTGAGACTTTGTTCTTAAGAACAAGGAGGGTTGATGCTGAAATCAGGGTGCTCCCAGCTTCCTCTGTTAAACACGTCTCTCCATTTGGCTTTCGGCAGGTGTTTTTTTCTGCCTACATCTTCAATAGCAATGTCATGGTGAAGGTGGCCACGCAACCGGCTGACAATCCCCTTGACGTTCTATCCCGGAAGCTCCACCTGGGGCCCAATGTTGGGCGTGATGTTCCTCGCCTGTCTCTGCCTGGAAAACTGGTCTTCCCAAGGTAGGACTGGCATGTCAGGCCTCACATTGTGATAGTGAACACTGTCTTCCTATTCCTCTGTGTTCCTTGATTAGCCTTTGTCATCAACATTCTTATCCTAGACTGGAAAAGAGTTGTGTGTCATCCTCTCTGTTTTACGAATGAGGAGGAGAATACTGATTTGAGTATTTATCATTAAATGATACAGGTGCTGCTTTATCAGATTTATCATTAAATGATAAATTTAATGAAAAGATTTATCATTAAATGATAAATTTAATGAAAAGATTTATCATTAAACGATACAGGTGCTGCTTTTTATTATTGATTAATGTTATCAAACAGCTGTATGTTACTGTTGTTAGCATATTTTAGAGTTGGCTGGAGGAAGTCAACAGGAGACTGTGAATCTTTTTTATTTCTAAAGCATTTGTAAAAATATGTCCTAATGCTAAAATTATACAGTTGCTGAGGATACAATCTTAGGAAAAATTATGTTGGGACTCCATGTCTGGGAGTAGTCAGGTGCTTGTTTAAAGTCACAGCAGCAAATGTGTGACAAAATATGGAATTGCTTGACATTTCTGGAAGACGCATTACTTAAACAGATGACTTCAGCACTACTCTTAGAGGTACTCTTCCTGAAGCAGTGAGGGGCCTGGTTGAAGACGTCTGTTGCCAGTAATCTTGTGGCTTGTGATCTCTAAAAACTCTTAAAAACTAGTGTTGTTCCACCTCTAGAGATTTCCATCTCCCATTCAGGTAAGTCCAACTTCTTAAAAAGCTTAAAAACCAACTTCTTAAAAAGACGACTCTGCACAGGAGGAGGAGAAATGGGATTGTTGAGGGTGGCATCCCTGACCTATGACACTGCATTCCAGCTCCACTGGCAGTCACTTCTCTATGTTGGGCATTGGGGACATCGTGATGCCTGGGCTCCTGTTGTGCTTTGTCCTTCGTTACGACAACTACAAAAAACAAGCCAACGGCGACTCCTGCGGTGCCTCTGGACCTGCCAATATCTCTGGACGCATGCAGAAGGTCTCCTACTTTCACTGCACTCTCATTGGATACTTTGTAGGTAAGAGAGCTGGAGAGCCTGCATGGGATCCCCTGACTGTCCTCCAAGCCCTGGAGTTAAATCAGGTCTTCTAGCTGCAGACACTAGGTGGAAGGAGAGCAGTACTCTGGTTGCTGTTCTCGACAGCCACAGAGAAAGAAAAACGTGGCCCATGATATGACAGATGCTGTCTCTACTGGCCAGCCCAGTTCCCTATCCACCAATCTGAAGAACATTGTGGAAAGACTGATCAGGCCTCAGAGTTAGAAATATCTACCACTCAATGATTGTGGATCAGTCTGTGTGCTTAATTAAATCTTCAGCTTGAGGTTAATCAATGTCATGTTTATTTCCAACCTCATGAAACAGGTACTTCCCTTTATTTGTTCTAACATGTCTGTCACTTCTAACCTTAGTTCTTCTCTAGCTGGCTCACTTACACACAGACAGGGAAGACCCACATAATGGGGCTGTAGGAATGGTGGGAACCTGTCTGCTGCTCCAGTGGCTGGCTACAGCAGGTGGATCATTTCAGCGCTGAGGCTCAGAGAGGTGAAACGCCATGACCCAGGTGACAACGCTTGCAGAAGGAACAGAGTCAGAACTTGAACCCACCTCTTTGCCTCTGAGTTTGGCATCACCTACCACACAAGACTGGAGGACCAGGCACATTCAGAGCAGACGTAAGGGCTTGGACCAGGAAGCTAAGCACTGAGGGGCACCTGGGCTGCTCACGGGTCCTTGGAATTGTAGGACTTTTCAAAGCTATGCTGCTCCACCCTGGGCAGAGATCACAAGTAGGGCCGCTCCCTGGGCATCCGTCTAGACAGCACACGTCACAGGAGAGCTGTCTGATCAAGACTCTGGCAGGTATCAGCCAGGTAGCAGGCTTTCCTGAGGGTTGACCCCTCAGTGTTGTGTATGAATGTTTCTCCCTTCATAGGTCTGCTCACTGCAACCGTGGCGTCCCGCATTCACCGAGCGGCCCAGCCCGCCCTTCTCTATTTGGTGCCATTCACCTTATTGCCGCTCCTCACGATGGCCTATTTAAAGGTGAGAGAAGCAGTTAGAAACCTGTGAAGGCAGTAACTTGGCATTGACTCAGCACTTGGGTATGTATTCTTGCCAGAGGTGGGTCTGCTTAAGCCCCACAGCTCTTGACCTTGATGGTGGGTTGGTGGGTCTTTGTTCACCTGGTATGAGCAACCTCTTCCAGCCTGTTGCAGACACTAGCACAAAATGCTAGTGAATTAGACTACTATGCCTCTCCATCATAAGCGAACTTATTGAAGTCCCTAGAGCCCAGCTGCAGAGACTTCCCTTAAAAGCAGCATCATATTGTTACCTAATAGCTTTTTACTACTTTGCATTAAAATTTTGAGATATTTAAGAAATGTATGATTACAGCTAGACTTGGAACATTACCTGATATATAAGATTTGTATTATCCTCATTTTACAGAGGAGGAAACAGGTAAACTAGCTTGGCTTCAGCATCTCTCTCTTAAATGATAGAACTTATACCCTTCTTTGCTGGAGGGGCCTAAGAGCTCTTCTAGAGAGTTCTTCAAAGAATGGTAGGTTACTTTTCATTGAATAAAATTTGCATGTTCTTTGATTCTTCACAGAAGCTGGCTGATCTGAGATCAAGAATCAGAAAGGACTTATAGATGTGTGTGGCTCATGTTTAAATCTATAACTTAGTAAAGTTCCTTCTTCCCCAGGGTGACCTTCGGCGGATGTGGTCTGAGCCATTCCACTCCAAGTCCAGCAGTTCCCGATTCCTGGAAGTATGATGGATCCCAGACTGTGACCAGAATGGCCATCTGAGTCCTTTTCTGTCAACGCGTGGTTTTGTTTCCTCTTAGAGCTGGCCTGGTACTTGGAGATGTACCTGTATAAAGGAACTGACGTGTGACTGGATTTTGCGTTTGCAGGGAGCTTGTTTGCAGGAGCGAGGTGCTGGAGCCCTGCTTCATTTTTTCTCTTCCTGCCGTTGTAGAGGTGGAGCCCTTCCTGAAGTGACAGGCCCTCCCCAGCGCTCCTTCCTCCCCCGTTTTTATGAATCTGCACCAGACTGTTACCTGTGGGGGATGGAGATATGACTGCTTAAAACTGACCACGGCAAGGAGTCGTTCTATACCTTTTGAACACTAAAAAGGATGAAAAATATTAGCAAACCGAAGTTTCTTCAGTGAACCCTCAAGAACTTTGGGACCAGTTTCCTATGGGGGACTCCGTTTCAGAGAACTGAGACAGAAGCTCTTCTGTCGTTATATTCTTTCCTTTTTCTGGATTTATTAAATATTTTCTGTGGTGTGAAGTGACTTATTAAAAATCCACAGACATTGAGTGACTTCTTAAAACATACACATAAGAATTTGTTGTAATGAGTTCATGTCCACCCAGATGTTGTGTCGGCAGTGAACGAGGGCACGGTTTTTATACATACACACACGCACACATCGATATATATGAATAAACAGAATTAAAACCTGCTAAGATCATGCTGTGTAGCAGACAGGGACTTGCTGTAATTTTTAGCATGTAGAGCAGTTTACTCCGGCTTCCTTGTATATGGATACGCTGCTGTCTCTCCCCTCCACAACTGAACATGCAGTTAAAAAACCAGTATAGTATTCGTACTGATATACTCATGGACTTTCGGGGGCTCTTGTTTGGTTTTGATCAGTGTAGCCAATTAGGGATGAAAAGTTCAAACTTTTTGGCCCTTTTTTTGTTTTGTTTTTACAGGCTTCTCCCTTGCAGGGTTTTTAGTAGTTTCTTCTTGAACCAATGCATGTAATATAGCAGCAGGTGTCTTTGTGCTTTCTGATCATAGTAATGTACTACTTGTAAATACATTTTTCTATTTTCTATTGTTTTTGTATTTTCTTTTTTTTTTTTTTTTGGCATTTTGTTTCATTGGTGTGCTGTATTTTCCATGCCCTCACTCCTTGAAGAAAAAAAGGAAAAAAGCAACATGATCCTGTCCTTGCTGTTGTGATTATAGTCTTGGTTTACCTGTGGTGACAACTGGGTATTGGGGACAAATGTCAGTTGCCCCTCTTAGCTGGGCCCTACATTCCAGGCATGGCAGAAGGAGCAAGCTGCTCTGTCCCCTTAGAATCTGACCGTGTGCTGTGTGGTCTCTGCTGAAGAGCCGGTATTCTGGTAGTAACTACTGTGATCATGTCAGCTCGCTTTTGTCTTGGCAACCCCAGACTGTTAAGAAATGGCCCACTGTAGAGGCAGAGAGAAGGCTGGCTACCTGACAGCGGAAGTGGGAGAAGGGCCCACGTGTCCCCCTCTCCCCCTTCAGCAGGTAACCTGCCACTGCTCTGACCTGTGCAATGAACTGGTGTGCTGTGCCTCCCCATGGACAGAGCTCATAGGCAGTGCGTGTCACGTGGTCATGGGGACGTAAAGCAATCAAGACGATGCGTTCTCCTATTGTGTCTTCAAATCCTGCTGAGGGCCGTTTCGTTTTTTGTTTTGTTGGTTTTGTTCTGTTTTTGTTTTTTAATAAATGACTCCTTTCTAGCCTTTGTCACCTCATCTTCACTTTTGGTTGCTGGTACCACACAGAGCCTCCCGTTACCTCCCACCCACTGTGCCTGTTCCAGAACACTGACGGAAGACAAGGTCACCTATTAGCTCTGGTTCATTTCAGTCCTAGAGATGTCAAAGAACTGAAGCTTCCGTTGTCCGCAGAACTCGAAACAGCCTCTGGAGTTGGTGAAGACCAAAGGTACACTGGTGTGCTTGCTGCTTATCAGCTGTTCTTCCTTAGCCCTCCCTGATGCTAATGACTAATTAAACAGGGCAGGAGTCGGGGAACTCTACCAAAATGACTCCGATTAAGGGTAAGTGCCAGTAATGGTTAGAAGTATTATCCTGGCAGCTGGTCATTTTGATTTTTCTATCTTTTCGTAAAAAAACTAAATTCCAGACAGAAGGAATATAATTTTTTGTCATCCTTACTTCTCTGCGGGTTTAGGGGGGAAAATACCCACTTGGGTCTCCTGGATGAATTTGGATCCCAGCTGCTAGTTCTCAAAGCCCTTAAAACTTTGGCAGAGGAACCACAAATAACTCCTTTTGTTTTAAATTAACCACAGAAGACACATTAGAACTTCCCTGGTTCTGGAAGTAGTGCTATTGTGGAGGTGTGGGAGGTGCTGCAGTAACAGCACACGATTTTGGTCTTTCCTTACAGTCTTCTCCCCTGCCCTGCCTGATACAGATTTATGTCCTCAGTTTTTTTTCTTTCTTCCTCTTCTGGTTTCTCAGATGGTCTGAGTTCTGTGGTCTTCTAAGAAGTCTTTGCATTAGGCAAGGCATGTTGACAAAGTTCTAGCACAGACCACCTTTCTTCCTCACTGGTCCGAGTTTCTTCCTCCTCTAAAGAGACTGCATGCTGAACTCTTGACTTACATAGTAACTTTATTCTAATCTGAGCTAATGAAGATAGAACAGCAAAGTTTATGCAAAGCCTAGTATGTTCCATTACTGTTATACTACAGCTTCTGCTTTTCTGAATAAGATAGCTGCACAAATGCTGTGTAGGGGACAGTTCAAACCAGCACTGGAGGGTGTGGGGGTAGGCTACTATCTGAATTACCTTTGTAGCATGCCAGCACAAACCTTGATTAACCAACAGGTAAGTTATGGTACCCATAAGAAAAAAGACTAGTTCTCTGTGGGGGTGGAGGGAAGGGAGTTCTGTTTTGTCAATAAAATGTCAAAAATAGAATCTGCTGTGTCTGCATAGCAGCTCTCACATTACTGCTAACCAGATCCAGTGTTGTATGTAGACATTTGTGTTTGGTAAAGGCCAACATTTACATCAGAGCCTTGGAATGTAGCCGTTTTGTATATACATGAAGCGTACTCATCAAGAATGTCAACTGCAATTCTCCTTCTCCGTAGAAGCAGGGCAGACAGTACAGGCTCAGAAGGAAAGCAACCTGTCCTACTTCTGATCTTCCAGTGCATACTGGCCTGGACAGACTCCTCCCTCCACTCAGTCACATTGCCTTGGCAATTTCCAACAATGAAATCACTTCAAGAACAATGGCTCTTACACAGGTGGCAGCCTTGCCCTGGAGTCTGTACGAAGTCCTGCAGATCTGCCTGTAGAGCTCAGCCCTCTTCCCTCTTTTGGGAGGGGTAAGCCAGGTAAGAGGTTTTTAATCCAGAAATTATTTCTATTCCTGTGCAATTAATAGACTGCTGTTTGCAGGACTGAACAAACACTTTTTCAGGTTCGGACTCTTAACTCCTCACGTGTATGGAGCGTCTCCCAGAACAGTTTGTTGCTGACTCCTCCTCGTGGCTGTCAGCCATAATTTGTTTCCTCCTCATTTCCCTTGGAATTCAAAACCCTTTCCTGCCCACTGGTGGCCATTTCAGAGTTGTTTCAACTTAAGCTGTGTCAGGCACTGGGTGCTCCAGGGAACAAAACCAAAGAGCTGATCCCTCGTGCCCCATGGCAGGGGTGCCTTACCATGCTGGGCACGTGGGGAACGTGGTCCCCGTAGATGAGGTCACTTGGCAACGTAGCATTGAGTTCGAGAGAGAGTGTCAACCTGAAACCATTAGGAAGCAATAATTAAGCACAACTATTTGGAATACACAGATTTGGGTAGCAATCCAAATAGTGTCCCACTAGGGAGCAAAAACCAGAGTTAGTTTTTGGTTTTTGTTTTGTTTTTTAACAGAAAGGGCATTGATATTATTTACAAAGCATTCTGATTGGTAGTGGCAGAAGACTAATCTTGGTTGAACATAATTGGTCACTAAAGCTGTCCCCGAAAGCAAAAATCTGTTCCTGTACGAAGTTGCAGATCTGTACAGAGTCCTTGGGAGGATCTGTGATTTAGCCCAGTCCAGAAGTTCATGGTTCCATCTGGTGAGGAGGTGCATAAGGCCCACCTCCTTAACGGCCTCCTGGCTCCTTTTAAAACTCCTTGACAGAAGTGATCTTATTTCACCTTTGACAAGTAGAATCTAGAGCTTTTGGTCCATGACTTGGACTTTCCTGTAAATAGCAAAGGCATAGCTGGGAATGCAGGACTGGATCCTTCAACTAACAGAGAGAAAGCAGGGCTATAAATGCTCCTTTTTCCTGCACCTTGGTGCTCCTGGCCAAATACATAAAACTACAGCGGACAGGAGCACTGAGTACATTATCTCTGTGCAGCATGGTTTAGGAATCTTCCTAAAGCCAGCAGTTCTAACTTTATGCAGTACTTTCTCGTAGTGATCACTTTAGTGTGCTATACAGAGCTTTTAGGTATTTGAGTTATTAAAAATTCACGTGGCTGACTCAGGCTTAGTTTATGGCTCCTCTGATTCCTGTGCTTCCTAGTCAATTGTTGAAGTTCCAGGAAGTCTAGCCCCTGTCAAGTAGAAACGGTATCACTTGCCACTGGTTTGCAAGTGAACAGTGTTCCTGAGAGGAATCCATGAGCTTGCTCCAGCCCCCACAGAGTCCTGGGATTCTCACTAGATCTCAAGAAGACAGAGGAATGGGAACCAATTGGGGAGAGGAAACAAGGCTTGAGACTGGGAGCTGGGAAATTTGCCAAGCAGTGGGCTTTTGCCTTGTGAGGAATGAAAGACGGGAAGTGGGTGTCCGGAGGACAAAGAGATGGAGAGGGGGCAGCAAGGTGGCCGCGTGCCAGCATTCCGGCCTCGGGATTCTGAATGCCAGTTCCTCTGCCTTCCCAAACGCTCTGGCTCCAGGCAAGTTACCTCTCCACCCTCTAATGAGACCCTTCACTCAACCCACCTGGACTTGGAGATGCAGGTAGCACGTGTAGCTAACTTTTAGCCTGTGTGGTTGAACCTTTCCATCGGAGACTGTGGGTTCCCTCCCTCTTGCAGTTGGTGGTGCAGCTTGTTTGGGGTATTTTCTGCGGGTATATAGTAGCACATCCTGGGGCAGCTGTGCCCAGCTTTACAGGCTTCCTGGTGAGGGCAGACACCTAATTTCAAAAAGAGAGTTTAAGGACTTGGTTTTATGAGAAGGAGCACTCCTGGCCTCTGAGATGACAAAGCTCTGTACGGATAAGTCAGGGTCTTGCTAGCTTGACAGTGGTGGAAACAGTGCCACCCGCCCCAAGGCTGGTGGCAGGTTTGGCCAGGTCTGAAGGAACACCTCACGCTGGTCAAGAGCCCCAGGTCCACCCAGAAGCCTGGGAAATGAAGAAACCCCTTTCCCCCACCATGCCCCACTCCTTTCAACAAGTACAGGTGTAATCAGGGCCTGTGCCACTGGAGGTCACCCAGTGGGTGTCTGCTGCCATTCTGTCCGGCTTTCACCATCGTCTTCAAGGAGCTGTTCTGCCAGCAGGCCTCCCTGCTATGCAGTCCCAGTGCAGGGTGCCTGGGACTAGGGGGTGTGAAGAACCTGCTGCCACCCTGCATGCAGAGCATGGGGACTGGAAGGTGACACCACAGCTTTTGACCTGAACACTTAATTGCCAAAACTGAGAGAAAGGAAAGACGGAGGAGGAGGAGTTCTGGTTCAGTCAGTAAAGCAGCTAGAGAACTGGGGTGTCTTAAAGATAGAAATGTACATTCCCCAAGGCTTTAAATACCAAGATCTCAATAGTGAGAGGTCGGAAAATGACTCCCAAATCAGCAGTTAGCCTCACACAGCCACATGTGGCCTGGGGTTAGTGATAAAGCCCCTCTGGGCCTTGGCGATAAAGGTGTGTTATTTAAAGTACCAAATGAATACTAGGCACTTCTCTGGTCTGTTGAGTTTTCATGTACTCTACACAATTTACCAGTCTCTGTGGAGTTAGAATGCAATTAAAATTATCCGATTTAAACAGACATGCTTTGATTATCAAAGCAACCACAGCTTCTGTAAATGCTTCCAGTTCATCACTGAGGAAACTGGTTATCTTTCCCCTGTTGAGGGGTGAAGAAGGGAGGGCTGGCACTTGAATTTGAATCCTAGTCTGGGTGTTCAAAACAGAGCGGATTCTTCATAGAGAATAAGATCTTTGCCATAAAACTAGGCCAGCCCAGGGTCTTGACATTTTACGGTGTGCACTGAAGGACTTGGTACAAAGCAGGGATGCTGGCTGAGCGTGTCTAACAGTTCCCACATGTGTGAGTCCTGCGATGTCTGGGCAGGGCCCAACAGTGAGCCTCACCCTGGTTGAGTTTAAGGAGTGGCCTCCCAGAGCCTTTAGGGCCTTCCTTGAGCCATTCTCTGAGGTCAGTTTAGGCCTTAATTGTTTGCAGCCTGGACTTAGCAAAATGCTCACAACAGAAACGTGATATGTCCTCAGCAGCGAACATAGAGGCACCTACAAGAAGCCACTTGTTCTCTGCAATAACTCAAATGTGACAGGTTCTGCGTAATAGGTCCTTAACATTTTGGCTGCCTAAGGCCAAGGGTATCAACCTCTAATCAGATTCTGCAAACCAGTGGTGATGTTTTTGTTTTTCGTTTTACCTGTGCCCTCTCTCACTTCATGTACTTTAGAGTCCTGCTACTTATTTTGAGGGAAAAGTTAACCACTGCACTGTGAAGCCCCCCATCAGTCATTGTGAGCTTGTTTTAGTTCCCAAATCTGCAGGCTTTTCTTGAACAGCCTTGGAACAAAAGATTCAATGGGCTAAACTCCCAGTCTATTTTAAAATAAAGAGCAGTGTCATTTTAAGCCACTTGGCTGAAGTCAGTTCACAAGATAGAAGAGGGACAGAAGCCCGAGGCTGTAGAAAGCAAGAGTAGTTTCAGCAAAGCATTTAGAAAATTATCCTCAGGGACAAGGTGGGGAAGTCAAGGCTGAGGTATCACTGATAAAATAGGTTAATAACTTGTTAAATGACCCTGTTCCAAATAAGCAAAGGAAGGGCCTGGCAGTAACTCAGAGGAGCAGCCCTGGCCTTTGTCTTCAGCCCCACCCGGTAGTTTCCCTGATGGTGTGGCTGAGGCAATGCCTGCCAGGCTTAGCAAATTGGAGGAGGACCTGAAGTGAGAAGACACATCATGATCCAAAGAGAGCGTAGAGGGCTAGAACAAGTAGTTAATCCTACATGGAATTTTGATGGTGAGGGCCACTACCATCACCAGTTTTACAGAGGAACTCAACGAGGCCTCCAAGATCACTACCTGATAGCTCCAAACACTGGCCGTGACCTTAACCCCTATACTTGCTCTCCAGCACACTATTACAGATAGTCCCCACCCTCCAAAAATACAGTCAAGTCATTAGACACTCTGTGGTAGCTGACTGGCTTAGTAGCCCCAAAACGAATGATGATTGTTGCAATCACCTCATATTTTTAATAAAATCTCATGATATAGGCGAAGCAGATTTTATTACCCATTTTATATACCAAAAGAACTTTCAAGGTCAGTTTGCCTCGGGTGTTCCCACCGTCTTTGTCCAGCTTATCAGAAGGTAATCACATCCCGGTGTTGTAGATGTGACTTGTGTGGCTTAAACAAAAGGGGGGTAGGGGTGTCTATAAACAGAGGACTGTGCAAACAACATCCTGTTGGAGGTGAGGGACCACCAACCCTATTAGGCAAAGAAGAGCTGGAGTTTGGGCTGCCTGGGCCCTTCTGACTCAGCTGCTGTCCGGAGGTGTATGCAGAGACCTTCATCCCAGCCGTGTTGTGGCAGTGTGGACTACTACTATTAAGAGTACGGTCTTATACAAATCAGGAGTCCCTAGGAAGGAGGGGCCAGGACCAAACACCTCTTTGAGGCATCTGAAGCAACCAGATTTTAATGTTAAAATTTTGAATCCCCCATTGCTGTCATTAAAACAACAAACCAGGGGGCGCCTGGGTGGCTCAGTGGGTTAAGCCTCTGCCTTCGGCTCAGGTCATGATCCCAGAGTCCTGGGATCGAGTCCTGCGTGGGGCTCTCTGCTCAGCAGGGAGCCTGCTTCCCTCTCTCTCTCTTTGCCTGCCTCTCTACTTGTGATCTCTGTCAAATAAATAAAATCTTCAAAAAATAAATAAATAAAACAAACCATAAAAATAAATGAAAATAACTGCCAGCCACTGTTCCGATCTCCAGCAATGATGGGCTGTAATTCAAACCAATCCTTCTGCTAAAAATAACTTTATCGAAAGTGTCTTTTACAAAGCAGTGAAGAAGGTTCTGCTTCTGCTAATGGTGAAAGAGCTTCTATTCGTCCAACACTCCCACAAATGACAACTATAGATCCTCAACAAAATGAAGAAAACAAGTACCTTAAGGCAGTGAAGAGCAACCAACCCCAGAGAAACTGGGAGTTGCCATTTGGAAGGAAATGTCACCGAGTGCCCATTTTTATGGCTTTTTGCCTGAGAACAGTCCCCAGTTGCCACCATAAGGTAGTTAAAACTGGGATAGAAACCTGCAATCTCTCTGGAAAACAGCATGGAGTTTCCTCAAAAAGTTGAAAATAGAGCTATCCTACGACGCACCAATTGCACTACTGGGTATTTATCCTAAAGATACAAATGTAGTTATCCAAAGGGGCACATGCACCCGAATGTTTATAGCAGCAATGTCTACAATAGCCAAACTATGGAAAGAACCTAGATGTCCATCAACAGATGAATGGATAAAGATGCTGTGGTATATACACACAAACACACACACACACACAATGGAATACTACACAGCCATGAAAAGAAATGAAATCTTGCCATTTGTGATGAAATGGATGGAACTAGAGGGTATTATGCTGAGCGAAATAAGTCAATCAGATAAAGACAACTATCATACGATCTCCCTGATATGAGGAAGTGGAGATGCAATGTGGGGGGTTGGGGTGTAGGAAAAGAATAAATGAAACAAGATGGGATCAGGAGGGAGACAAACCGTAAGAGACTCTTAATCTCTCAAAACAAACTGAGGGTTGCCAGGGGGAGGGGAGGGAGGGAGAGGGTGGTGGGGTTATAGACATTGGAGAAAGTATGTGCTATGAAGTGTATAAACCTGGTGATTCACAGACCTATACCCCTGGGGCTAATAATGCATTATATGTTAATTAATTATTAAAAATAAATAAGTAAAAAGAAACCTGCAATCTTAGCTTCAGTCACCAAAGGAAATGGTTTGGAATCACCCGGGTACCTTAAAAAATGAGGGAGTCAATCCCTGAAAGAGTGAGTGAGCACCCATGGTCTGTGTATAAACTCTGCCTAAATCTTTAATCTCTAAATACAGCAGACTCCAAGCAGCCCACTGAAAGAGCTGAAAAGAAAGACCAACTGCTGTCCACCACAGGGGAATCAAAGTTTTAAGTCTGAGTTCAGCCAAGTGCCTGTTTTAAAAATATTCTTCAGAACTTCTTCACCATATTATCACACTATCTAGGATATAATTCGAAATTACTACAGAGGAAAATGTGATCCATACCAAAGAGAGAAGGTAATTAACGTAAACTGACTTGGAGATGACCCAGATGTTATTAACACTCAAGATTTTTAAATCAACTATTACAATGATGCCAAAGAATGTAAGGGAAAATAAGCTTATAATGGATGCACACGTAGGAATTGTCAGCAGAGAAAAAGTAATGAACCCAATAAAATTCTAAACAAATATACAGTACCATAACTAAATTCAATAAGTGGGATTAACAGCACATTGAAGATGACATGTTAAAGGATCATTAAGCTTGAAGGAAAAAAAAGCAGGGGCTAGGAAACATTTTCTGCAAAGGATTATAGTACTTGTGGCTTAGAGTCAAAAGTCGCCATTACAACTACTCGTCTCTGCCACTGCAGTGTGAAAGCAGCTAAGTAAATGAATAGGGATAAACAAATTTGGCCTAGATGGATCGAGTTTCTTAACTCTGAAAAAGAGCAATAGACATCCAATCTAAAGAACAGAGGAAAAATAGCTATTCTTCTGAAGCTGTTTCAAAAATCAAAATGGAAGGAAAACTTCAAAACTGTCTATGAGGTCAGCATTACCTTGATCCCAAAACCAGACAAAGACCCCACCAAAAAATTACAGGCCAACATTCCTGATGAACATGGATGCAAAAATTCTCACCAAAATACTAACTAATAAGAGCCAACAGTACGTGAAAAGGATTATTCGTCACAACCAACTGGGATTTATTCCTGGACTGCAATTTTGGTTCAGCATCTGCAAATCAATGTGATACGCATACATTAATAAAGAACCAGAACTACAGGATACTCTCAATAGATGCAGAAAAAGCATTTGACAAAGTACAGCATCCTTTCTTGATCAAAACTCTTCAGTGTTGGGATAGAGGGTGCATACCTCCATATCATAAAAGCCATCTGTGAAAAACCTATGGCGAATATCATTCTCAATGGAGAAAAACTGAGAGCTTTTCCCCTAAGGTCAGGAACATGGCAGGGATGTCCACTATCACCACTGCTAGTCAACATAGTACTAGAAGTCCTAGCCTCAGCAATCAGACAACAAAAAGAAAAGACATCTGATTTGGCAAAGAAGTCAAACTCTTACTCTTTGCAGATGATATGATACTCTGTGTGGAAAACCCAAAAGGACTTCACCCCCAGATTGCTAGGTCTCATACAAGAATTCAGCAAAGTGGCAGGATATAAAATCAATGCACAGAAATCAGTTGCATTTCTACATACCAATGAGACAGAAGAAAGAGAAATTAAGGAGTTGATCCCATTTACAACTGCACCCAAAACCATAAGATACCTAGGAATAAACCTAACCAAAGAGACAAAGGATCTATACTCCGAAAACTATAGAACACTCATGAAAAAAACTGAGGAAGACACAAAGAAATGGAGAAACATTCCAGGCTCACGGATTGGAAGAAAAATATTGTTAAAATGTCTGTGCTACTAGAGCAATCTACACATTTAATGCAATCCCTATCAAAATACCATCAACTTTTTTTGCAAAAATGCAACAAATAATCCTAAAATTTGTATGGAACCAGAAAAGATCCTGAATAGCCAGAGGAACATTGAAATAGAAAACCAAAACTGGCAGCATCACAATCCCAGACTTCAAGCCTTATTACAAAGCTGTAATCATCAAGACAGTATGATTCTGGCACAAAAACAGACACATAGATCAATGGAACAGATTAGAGAGCCCAGAAATGGACCCTCAACTCTATGGTCCACTAATCATTGACAAAGACAGGAAAGACTATGCAATAGAAAAAAGTCTCTTCAACAAATGGTGTTGGCAAAATTCGACAGCAAAATGCAGAAGAATGAAACTGGACCATTTCCTTACATCATACACAAAAAGGAACTCAAAATGGATGAAAGACCTAAATGTGAGACAGGAATCCACCCAAAATCCTAGAGGAGAACACAGGCAGCATCCTCTTCAATGTTGGCCACAGCAACTTCTTGCTAGACAGGTCTCCAAAGGTAAGGGAAACAAAGGCAAAAATGAACTATTGGAACTTCATCAATATCAAAAGCTTTTGTACAGCAAAGGAAACAGTCAACAGAACAAAAATTTGAGGGGCGCCTGGGTGGCTCAGTTGGTTAAGAGACTGCCTTCGGCTCAGGTCATGATCCCAGAGTCCTGGGATCGAGTCCCTCATTGGGCTCCCGGCTCCATGAGGAGTCTGCTTCTCCCTCTGACCTAATCCCCTCTCCTGCTCTCTCTCACACTCTCTCTCAAATAAATAAATCTTACAAAAAATTTTTGATAAATGACAGTGGGAGAAGATACTTGTGAATGACAATCAGATAAAGGGCTAGTATCCAAAAACTATAAAGGACCTATCAAACTCAACACCCAAGAAACAAATAATCCAGTCAAGAAATGAGCAGAAGACTCAACATCACTCAGCATCAGGGGAACAAATGAAAACCACAATGAGATACCACCTCATCCCAGTGAGAATGGCTAAAATTAACAAGTTAGATAACAACAGATGTTGGCAAGTATGCAGAGAAAGGGGAACCCTCACACACTACCGGTGGAAATGCAAGCTGGTGCACCAGCGTGAAAAACTCAAAAAGTTGAAAACAGAGCTACCCTATGACCCAGCAATTGCACTACTGGGTATTTACCCAAAGACAGAAATGTAGTGATCTGAAGGGACATGTGCACCCCAATGTTTATAGCCCAATGTCCATAATAGCCTGACTTTGGAAAGAGCCCAGATGTCCATCAACAGATGAATGGATAAAGATGATGTGATACGTGTGTACACACACACACACACACACACACACACACACACAATGGAATATTACACAGCTATCAAAAATGAAATCTTGCCATTAGCAAGGATATGGATGGAACTAGAGGGTATTATGCTAAGCAAAGTAAGTCAGTCAGAGAAAGACAATTATCAGATGATCTCACTGTTAAGTCGAATTTAAGAAACAAGGCAGAGGATCACTGGGGAAGAGAGGGGGAAAATGGAACAAGATGAAACCAGAGAGGGAGACAAACCATAACAGAATCTAACAAACAGCATTTCTGGAGGGGAAGGTGGGGAAGGGATGGAGTAACTGGGTGATGGACACTGGAGAGGGTATGTGTTGTAATGAGCACTGGGTATTACATAAGACTGATGAATCACAGACCTGTACCCCTGAAACAAATAATACATTATATGTTAATTTAAATTTAAAAAAAAATTTTAAAAACATGAAAAAAATGGTCAGAGCATCTTGGGACAACATCAAACAATGCTAATACATATAAATAATTGGGATCCCAGAAGGAGAAGAAGGAAGGCATTAGGCAGAAATGGGGTAGTTTTTTAAGTAGGCTCCATGCCCAACTTGGGGCATGAACTCACGACCCTGAGATCAAGAGTCACATGCTCTACTGAGCTAGCCCAGTGCCCCAGAGTTTTTTTTTAATAATGGCCAAAATTTTCCAAATTTGGAGAAAGTTCTAGAATCATAACAAACCCCCAATGGAATAAATACAAAGAGAGCTGCACCCAAGGACTTCATTGTCAAGTTGCTGGAAACTAAAAATAGAAAATTTTGAAGGCAACAAAAATGACACAATTAAAAAACCACATTTCAATTATATGAAATACTGCAAGCTTCTCATCAGAAATCACGGTAATTAAAAGACAATGGGATAACCTCTTTAAAGGTATGAAAATAAAACATGTCAACCCAGAATTCTATTACCAAGTGGGAATATTCTTGAAAATGCAGGTGAAATATAGACACTTTCAGATAAAAGGAAGAGTCAGCAAGCAGCAGAGTTGCATTACAGGAATTACTAAAAAGTTCTTCAGGGGCATCTGGGTGGCTCAGTTGGTTAAGCAGCTGCCTTTCGCTCAGGTCATGGTCCCAGCATTGTGGGATTGAGCCCTACATCGGGCTCCTTGCTCAGCAAGAAGCCTGCTTCTCCCCTGCCTTCCATTCTCCCCGCTCGTAGTTTGCATGCTCTGTGTCAAAAAAAAAAAAAAAAATCATAAAAAAATAATTTCTTTCAGGTCAAGGGAAAAGAGACCAGTTGGGAATTGAGGTTTACAGAAACTAAGCAGTCAGCCCAGTAATTTCAAAATGATCTCAGTGATCCTTTCTCTCTGTTATTTATCTCCTCTATATAGTTCCCTCCCACACCATCAGGACAGGTCTGTTTGACCACCAGAATATGAAATGATAGTGTAAGATGTCCAAAGTGAGGTCATTAAAGACACTGATATAGGCATAAATCTTCATGACCTTGGATTAAGCATGAATTTTTGAGAAATAACAACTAAAACACAATCAAGGAAATAATAGATAATTGGACTAAAATAATTTAAAATAAAAATTTAAAACATTTGTGCTTTAAAGACACAACCAAGAATGTAAAAAAAAAAAAAAGTCCAAGGAATTGGATAAATTATTTGTAAATCACAGATAAAGGCTTAGTATCCAGAACATTTAAAGAACCCTTACAACTCAACCACTTAAAAAATCCAATTATTATGTGGGCAAAAGACTTGAATAGACATTTCTCCAAAGAAGATATATAAATGGCCAATATAAATGGCCAATAAGTTCATGAAAAGTTGCTCAACACCATTAATCATCAGGGAAATACAAATCAGTCATGAGATACCACTAAACATCTACTAGGATGACAATAAGAATAAGAATAATAGTAGTAAACCAGACAATAACAATGCTAGCCAGGATGTGGAGAAACTGGAACTCTCCTACATTGCTAGTGGGACTATAAAATGGTGCAGCTGTTTTGGAGAACAGTTTGGCAGTTCCACAAAAAGTAAAACATGGAGTTACCATATGATCTAACAATTCCACTAGTGGTTATATACACAAGAGAATTTAAAATATATATATCCACACAAAAACCTGTACACAAAGGTTCACCGTAGCATTATTCATAATAGCCAAAAAGGGGAGATGACCCAAATGTTCAACTGACATATGGATAGACAAGTATCCATACAATGGAATGTTATTTAGTAATAAAAAAGAATGAAGCATATACATACACTGATACATAATACAACATGGATAAGCCTTGAAAACATTATGCTAAGAAGCCAGACACAAAAGGCCACATAAAATAATGTTTCACTTATATCAAATGTCAAAAACAGGCAAATCCTTAGGGACAGAAAGGAAATTAGTGGTTGCCAGGGGAAGGGCGAAATGGTAGTAACAGTTAACGGGTGGAGGGTTTCCTTTTAGGGTGATGAAAACATTCTGGAATTAAACCACAGTGGTGATTCCATAGCTTTGTGAATACACTAAATATCCACTGAATTATACACTTTAAAAGTGTGAATTTTAGGGACACCTGGGTGGCTCACTCAGTTAAATGTCTGCCTTCGGCTTGGGTCAAGATCTCAGGGTCCTGAGACCAAGTCCCACATCGGGTTTCTTGCTCTGTGGGGATCCTGCTTCTCTGCCTGCTGCTCCCCCTGCTTGTACTGACAAATAAAATCTTTTTTTTAAGTGTGAATTTTACAGTATGAGAATTATATCTCAATTTACAGTAACACAAAACAAAACCTCCCACTTCCATCTTTCTCAGAACATTCACATTAGGAGAAGTGAGATGTCATGTCATGACAGCACTCAAGCAGCTTTATGGGGAGGCCCATATGGCAAGAAACATATCAGTATGCTGTGATGTAAGAACTTGGAAGCAGATCCTCTAGTTCGAGTCAACCCTTTAAATGACTGCAGCTCTGACCAATATTTTGACTGTAATCTCCTAAGAAGGTACAAGCCAGAATCATCTAGCAAAGCCAATTCTGATTCCTGCCTCACAGAAACTGTGGAATAAATGTTTATTATTTTAGGTCACTAAGATATGAGGTAACTTGCTATGCAGTAATAGATAACTAATACAATTGTCAATTGATTAAATATAAAAGATTTTTCTATAAATTTCATTAATACACCTGTAACTGAGTGGAAAACTCAACATTGTATAGTGGGGTTTCTGATATATGAAGATCTAATACCTATAACAACTATTGCATAAAATATGGGTGATGGGTAAGTGGACCTCTATGGTTGCAATATTTTTATATTTTTTATGAACTGATAAAATATTAATAACTCTAGGTAGGTTGGGAAAAATTTTTCATGTATATTGTAATCCTCAAAGCAAATACTTAGTAAAGTGCAAAAAGTATAACTAAAAAAGTCTAATATGAGGAATTAAAATGGAATACTAAAAACTAACTAAAGAAATCAGGAAAAGAGAAAATTAAGATGGACAAATAGGAAAATAGCAAAAGAACCAACCTAAATACGACCATATCAATAATTACATTAAACATTAATGGACTAAAAAAATATTAATGGGCTGATAACCCAATTCTGACTAAAGGAATAAAAAGGAGTTTAACCATCCCACCTTAAACAACTAAAACATAAAATATATGAAACAACAGGTCTCAGACAACAGGCAGCACAGAACAGAGATCTCTGACTGAAGGAAAACTAATGACATAAACCCTACAACTGCCCCAAGATACAATGTATAGAGCATTTCCAAACCATGGATCAGAGAGAACATATCAAAACAGAACCCAGAAGTTTCCTTGGAATGCCTAGAATTGTGGGACAAGGTAAAAGAATTCAGAGGGAAAGAAATCACTGAAGATCTGCAAAGGTTCACCTTTGATTTTAGTACATCTGTATGAGAAACTATCAAGGCCAGAGAAGGAACTGGAAGAAAGGAGCAGGGCTCCACAGAGTTCACACATAGCAAGGAATATTTCATACTCTCAACACCAGAATAGAAAGACTAACACATGAGGCATCAATTAGTGTTCTCAAAAAGGTATTGTCTCAATGCAGTAAATTAGCCACAGATGAAAGGACATTCTGGACCCATCTAATAGAGCGTAAAAGTAATCCCTGAAAAGATCCCAACTATTTCCAAGTAAATGTCACAGGACAAAGCTTAAGAATGTTTAAAGGAATACAAATGATACAAAACATCCAACAGTGTAAAATACACAATTTCTGGAACCCAATAAAAATTACTAGGCATATGAAGGAGCAGGAAAGTAAGACCCATATAGGAGAGAAAAATCCACCAACAGGAATAGACCCAAGAATTATTTAGATGATAGAATTAGTAGATAAGAATATTTTAAAAGGGGCACCTGGGTGGCTCAGTGGGTTAAAGCCTCTGCCTTCGGCTCAGGTCATGATCCCAGGATCCTGGGATCGAGCCCCGCATCGGGCTCTCTGCTCAGTGGGGAGCCTGCTTCCTCCTCTCTCTCTCTCTGCCTGCCTCTCTGCCTACCTGTGATCTGTCAAATAAATAAAAATCTTAAAAAAAAAAAAAAGTAGCTGTCCCATTTAAAAAAAAAAAAAAAGAATATTTTAAAAGTGGTTATATACTATATATCCAAAGAGGTAAAGGAAACCATGAACAGGTTGAGAGAAAAAATGGAAGATACAAAAAAGACCTAAGTCAAAATTACAGAAATGAAAACTACAGTGTCCGAGATACAAAATACACCAGTTGGGAAGAACAGCACATTGGATACTGCAGAAGAAAAGATTAGTGGCCTTGAATACAGCAATAGAAACTATCAAAAAAACAAAAACAAAAAAAAAAAAAAACAGAAAAAGACTGGGGAAAGCCAGCATCAGTGAATTATAAGACAAAATTAAGCAGCTTCACATATGTGTAATTAGAGTGTCAAGAGAGGGCGCCTGGATGGCTCAGTTGTGAACTGTCCACCTTCGGCTCAGGTCATGATCATAGGGTCCAGGATGGAGCCCCACATGGGGCTCCCTGCTCTGCAAGGAGCCTGCTTCTCCCTCTCCCACTCCCCCTGCTCCTGTTCCCTCTCTTGCTATCTCTCTCTCTGTCAAATAAATAATAAAATCCTTAAAAAAAAAGTGTCAAGAGAAAGATGTAAAACAGAAAAAGATGGTAAGAAAATAATGGCCAAATTATTCTCTGGATTTTTTTTTTTTTTTGGGAGAAAACTGTAAACCCCAAAATCCAAGAAGTTCAATTAACCCCAAGTAGAATAAACAGGAAAACCACACCAAGGTATTCATAATCAAATTGCTGAAAATAAATGATAAAATAATTATAAGTAGGGGCACCTGGGTAGCTCAGTCGGTTAAGTGTCTGACTCTTGATTTATGCTCAGGTCATGATCTCAGTCATGAGATTGAGCCCCATGTCGGCTCCCATGTCAGGTTCCACACTCAGCGCGGTCTGGTTGAGATTCTCTCTCTCCCCCTCCACTCACCTGCTCTTTAAAATAAATTAATAAAATATTTTTTTTAAGTAATTGTAAGTAGCCATGTGGTGGGTGAAGGGGGTGGGATGGAAATACAGAGCAAAGGTGAGAATGACAGAAAAGTTCTCATCAGAAACAATTCAAGTGAGGAGACAGGAGAGCAACATTTTTAAAGGACTGAAAGAAAATAAGTCCCCAACCAGAATTATGAAGAATTCTAAATTTTCTCAGAATTTTAAGAGAATGTTTTTCAAAAATGAAGATGCAACACACAAAAACTTAAGGGATGCAACAAAAGCAGTACTCAAGGGAAATTTATCACTGTAAGTACCTACATTAAAAATGAAGAAAGTCTTGGGGTGCCTGGTTAGCTCAGTCAGTTAAGCATCAGACTCTTGATCTCAGCTCAGGTCTTAGTCTCAAGATTGTGAGATTGAGCTCCTTGTTGGGTTCCACACTGGGCGTGGAGCTTACTTGAAAATAAATGAAGAAAGATCTCAAGTCAATAGTAACTTGCACCTTCAGAAACTAGAAAAAGAAGAACAAGCTAAACACAAATCTAGCGTAATGAAGAAAATGATAAAAATTAGAGAGGAGACAAAGTAGGAAATGGAAAAATAGAAAATCAATAAAACCAAAAGTCGGTTCTTTGAAAAGTGACAAAACCTTAGACTGACAAAGAGACAAATAATTAAATTGAAAATGAAAGTAAAGACATTCAATAATGACTTTACAGAAATAAAGAGGATTACAAATGAATACTATGAAGAACTCTATGTCAACAAATTCTATAATCTGGAAAAAATGGACAAATTCCTTAAAAGATACAAATTACTTAAACTAGTTCAAGAAATAGAAAATCTCATCAGAAAGGATGAATACCCAACTTTTGTAGCAACATGGACAGGACTGGAAGAGATTATGCTGAGTGAAATAAGTCAAGCAGAGAAAGTCAATTATCATATGGTTTCACTTATTTGTGGAGCATAACAAATAGCATGGAGGACAAGGGGAGATGGAGAGGAGAAGGGAGTTGAGGGAAATTGGAAGGGGAGGTGAACCATGAGAGACTATGGACTCTGAAAAACAATCTGAGGGTTTTGAAGGGGCGGGGAGTAGGAGGTTGGGGGATCCAGGTGGTGGGTATTGGAGAGGGCATGGATTGCATGGAGCACTGGGTGTGGTGCAAAAATAATGAATACTGTTACGCTGAAAAAATAAAAAATTAAAAAATAAATACATTTTTAAAAAAAGGAATAGAAAATCTCAACAGACCTCTAACAAGTAAAAAGATTAAATAAGTAATGATAAAGCTTCCGAAAAAGAAAAATTCTGTACCAGATGGCTTCCCCAGTGAATTCTACTAAACAAAGAATTAACACCAATCCTCAAATTTTTCCAGAAACTGAAAAGAAAGGAACACTTCCTATCTCATTCTATGAGGCAACCATTACTCTGATACCAAAGCCAGTTAAAGACATCACAAGTAAAGAAATTTGCAGACCAATATTGCTTATGAATATAGATGCAAAAATTCTCAATACTAACAGATCTTACCCAACAGCACATTAAAACATTCACCATGACCAAATGGGACTCATACCAGGGACACAAGAGTAGCTCAACATAAGAAAATCAGTAAATGTTAATACATTACATTACCAGAACAAAAGGGGGGAAAAAAACCCAGATGAACATCTCCATTAGTGCAGAAAAGGCATTTGATAATCCAACACCCTTTCATGATAAAAACTCACAGAAAACTAGAAATAGGGAGGAAATTTCTCAGCATGATAAATGGTACTTAGGAAAATCCCACAGTTAACCTCATCTGCAATGATCAAAGCCTGAAAGCTTTAGGATGAGGAATGAGACAAGGATGCCCACTTTCACTGCTGTTATTCAACTTTGTACTGGTAGTTCTAACCAGACCTATGAGATGAGAAGTAAAAGGTATCCAAATCAGAAAGGAACAGATAAAACTATCTCTATTCACAGAAGACATGATCCTATATAAAGAAAATGTCAACAAAGTCCACAAGAAAGCTATTACAGTTAATAAATTAATTCAACAACAAAAAAATAAAATAAATTAATTCAACAAAGTTGCAGGGCATAAGATCAACACATAAAAATCATTTGTATTGCTATACACCAGCAATGAAAAATCTGCAAAGCTAATTAGGAAAGCCATTCCATTTACAATAGCATTAAAAAGAATAAAATAATTATTTAACCAAAGAGATGAAAGATGTACACTGAAACTATAAAATATTGCTGAGAGAAATTAAAAACAAATAAATAGACATCCCGTGTTCATGGATAACAATACTTAATTGGGGGCACCTCGGTGGCTCAGTCCATTGAGCATCCAACTCTTGATGTAGGCTCTGGTCATGATCTCAGAGTTGTGACATCAAGTCCCATGTCATGGTGCCTGCTTAAGATTCTCTCTTTCTCTCTCTCTGCCCCTCCCTCCATCCCTGCTCACACTCTTTAAAAAAAAAAAAAAAAACTTAAATTGTTAAATGTTAACACTACCCAAAGCAATCTATAGATTCAACACAATCCCTATCAAAATTTAAGTAGTCTTTGCAGAAATGGAAAAGCCAATTCCCAAATTCATATGGAATGGCAAGGGGACCCAAGTAACCAAAACAATCTTGAAAAAGAAGAAAGTTGGAGGAGTCGCACTAACCAACTTTGAAAATTTACTACAAATCTACAGTAGTTATAACAGTATGATAATGGCATCAGGACAGACATATAGACCAATGGAATTGTATAGAGAGCCCAGGAATAAAATGTTACACATACAGTAAATTTATTTTCAACAAGAGTACCAAGGCCATTCAATGGGAAAAGGACAGTTTTCAACAAATCATGGTGGGAAAACTAAATAACCACATGCAAAAGAATGAAATTGGACCATTGCCTTACACCATTTACAAAATTAGCTGAAAATGGATCAAAGTCCTAAACTTAAGAACTGAAACGATAAAACTCTTAGAAGAAAACACTGAAGAAAATCTTCATGACACTGGATTTGGCAGCAACTTCATGGATAGGACACGGAAAACAGGCATCAATAGAAAGAAGAAAGATAAATTAGATTTCATCAAAATTAAGACAACCTACTGAATGGCAGAAAATATCTGATAAGAGGTTAATATCCAGCACTTATGAAAAACTCCTCCACTCAATGACAAGCCGATCTAAAAACTTTGTAAAGGATTTGAATTGTTATTTCTCCAAAGATGTACAAACAGCCAAAAAACACATGAAATGATGCTCAATCTCACTAGTCATTAGAGAAACCATACATCAAAACGATAATGAGATACCACTTCACATCCCCTCATTAGGATGGCTATTATATTAAAACACACACAGCTAAAAACAAGTGCTGATGAGGATGTGGACAAAGTGGAACCCTCGTGTATCACTGATGGGAGTATAAAATGGTAAAGCCACCGTGGAAAACACTTTGGAAGTTTCTCAGAAGGTTAAACCTAGAACAGCCATATGATCCAGCAGCACCACTCCTAGGTATAAATCCGTAAGAACTGAAGGCTTGGACTCAGATATTTGTACACCCATGTTCATAGCACTATTATTCACAATAGTCAAAAGGTGAAACCACCCCAAGTGTCCATCATATTAAAATGAGGATAACTAAAATGTGGTATATACATACAATGGAATACTATTTAGCCAGAAAAGGGAATGAAATTTTGATATTGCTACAACATGGATAGAACTTGAAAACATTATGTTAAAAGAAGTAAGCCAGACACACAAAAGGAGAAATGGTATATGAATCCTTTTATATGAGGTACCTCAAATAGGCAGATTCACTGAGATGGAATAGAGGTTATCTGAGGCTGGAGAAAGGAGAGGAGAGTTATTGTTTAGTGACTATGAAGTTTTTGTTGGAGATGATGAAAAACTTTTGGGTATAACGAGTGGTGATGGTTATACAACACGGAATGTATTTAACACCACCTAATTGTACACTTATGTGCACAATCAAGTATGACATATTTTTTAAAAAGATTTTATTATTTGAGATGGGGAGAGCACAAGCAGGGGGAGGGGCAGAGGGAGAAGAAGAAGCAGACACCCCACTGAGTAAGGAGCCAGATTTGGGGCTCGATCCCATGACCCTGAGATCATGACCTGAGCTGAAGTCCAACACTTAACCAACTGAGCCACCCAGGTGCCCCTAATTATGATAAATATTTTGTATATTCGACATACACAAATAAAAATTTTTTTAATTGAAAGTGAAATAAAGACTTTTTCAGTTCAGGCCTACATAAGCAAAAAGAATTCATCGTTATCAGACAGTAATGCAAGAAATGTTAAAGGAATTTCTTCAGGCAGCACAATGGTACCAGATGGAAACTGGATCTACACCAAAGAATGATGAGCACTAGGAACAGAAAATATGTTGATAAATATAAAAGACTTGCATTTTCAATCTTATTAAAAGATAATGGACTGGTTGGAGCAAAAGAAGTAAGATATGTTGTGGGTTCATAAATATAAAACTAAAACGTATAGCAGTAATCACACAAAAGTTGGAAGGGAAATGGAAATACACTATTTTAACATATGTCACGTGGTATAATATTATTTGAACATAAGCTGAGATAAGAAGGTATACTGCAAATCATAGAATAACACTAAAATAAAATAAGCCAATGAATGAGATAAAATGGAATCATAAAATAATCTAAAATAAGGGAGGAAACAAGAAAGAGATGAGACATCTTCTTTATCCATTCATCACTCGAGGAATGTATCAGCTCTTTCCCTAATTTGGCTGTTGTTGATAATGCTGGCATACGCGGCTGGATGCATGCATCCCTTGGAGTCAGTATGTTTGTATCCTTTGGGTAATACCTGGTAGGACAACTGCTAGATCATAGGGTAGCTCTATTTTTAACTTTTTGAGGACCCTCTGTATTATTTCAGAGTGGCTGCACCAGTTTGCATGCCCACCGACAGTGTAAGAGCCTTCCCCTTTCTCCGCAGCCTGGCCAATAGCTGTTGTTTTTTGTGTTGTTAATTCTAAAATTAATGACGAACCATTCTGACTGGGGTGAGGTGGTATCTCATTGTAGCTTTGATTTACGTTTCCCTGATGATGAATGATGTTGGGCATCTTTTCATGTGTCTGTTGGCCATCTGGATGTCTTCTTTGGAAAAATGTCTATTTGTGTCTTCTGCCCATTTCTTAACTGGATTATTTGGGGTTTTGAGTGTTGAGTTTGGTAAGTTCTTTATGGATTTTGGATAATAATCCTTTATCAGATAAGTCATTTGCAAATATTTTCTCCCACTCCATAGGCCACCGCCTTTTAGTTTTGTTGTTTCCTTCACTCTGTGGCAAAAGAGATGAACATAGAGGGCAGGTGGAAAGCGGGTGGGGGTGCGCGGTGCAGGGAGGCAAACCATAAGAGACTCTAAACTACAGAGAATAAACTTAGGGTTGATGGAGGGGAGGTGGGTGGAGGGATGAGCTAAATGGGTGATGGATATTAAGGAGGTCACTTACTGTGATGAGCACTGGGTGTTACATGTTAGTGATGAATCACTAAATTCTACTCCTGAAACCAATAATACCCTATATGTTAACAAATAGAATTTAAATAAAAGTGTGAAAAAAAAGGGCGCCTGGGTGGCTCAGTGGGTTAAAGCCTCTGCCTTCGGCTCAGGTCGCGATCTCAGGGTCCTGGGATCGAGCCCCACATCGGGTTCTCTGCTCAGCAGGGAGCCTGCTTCTCTCTCTCTCTCTCTGCCTGCCTCTCTGCCTACTTGTGATCTCTGTCAAATAAATAAATAAAATCTTTAAAAAAAATTTTTTTTAAGTGTGAAAAAAAGAAAAGGAAAAAAATGGAAAATATATATCATGTTAACACAAATCATAAGAAAACTGAGTGTCTGCATTAATATCAAAATAGTTTTCAGAACAAGAAGCATTACCAAGAATAAAGCAAATCATTCCACAATAATAAGATGATTAATTTATCAGAAGCACATATTTCTAAATGTTTATGCAGCTAATAATATAATTTCAAAATGCATGAAGCAAAAATTGATAGAAATATAAGTAGTCTCATCTACAGCTGTAGTTAAGATTTCAAGATCCCTCTCACTAATTCATAGAGCAAGTAAACAGAAAATGAGTGAGGGGGCGCCTGGTGGCTCAGTCGTTAAGCATCTGCCTTCAGCTCAGGTCGTGATCCCAGAGTCCTGGGATGGAGCCCCACTTCGGGTCTCCCTGCTCAGCAGGAAGCCTGCTTCTCCCTCTGTCCCTCCCCCTCCTCCCCCTGCTTGCACTCTCTCTCAAATACATAAATAAAGTCTTTAAGAAAAAAATGAGAACATAGAAGATTTAAACAACACAATCAACCACTGTAACCTAATTAATATTTATAGAACACCGCACCCAACAACAGAATATATATTCCTCTCAAGTGCAGAAAAAACATATACAAAGATAGACCATATTCTGAGCTGTAAGATAAGTTAATAAATGAAAAAGGAGTGAAATCATGCAAAGGCTGTCCTCTACCACAACAAAATTAAAAATAATTAACAAAGATCTTAAAAATCCTCAAATACATGGAAAGTTAAGTAGCTCACTTCTAAACAACCCATGGATCAAAAGAGGGTAAGGGGACAATCACAGGAAAATTTAGGGGGAAAAATACATTTAGAATGGAAAGAAAATGAAAATACTACATGTCAAATTTGTGGGGTATAGCCAAAGCAGTGCTTAGAGGGAATTTATGGCATTAAATGTTCATATTTGAAATGAGGAAAAGTCTCCAGTACATTACCTAAGCTTGTGCCTTAATAAACTAGAGTGGGAAAACCAAATCAAACCTCAAGTGAACACAAGAAGAAATAATAAAGATAAAAGCAGAAATATCAGAAAATACAGAAAAAAAAGAGAAAAATTAAGCCAAAAGCTGATACTTTAGAAGATCAATGAAATTTATAAATATTTAACCACACTAATGAGGGGGAGCACAAATTACCAATATCAAGAACAAGAGTAGAAACATTCCCAGAGTCGGTAGCTATGGAAACAATATTAATAAATTTTATGAACTTTATGCCAATACATTTGAGAATTTAATTGAAGTGGAAAAATTTCTTGAAAGAAGACAAACTACCAGAGTTCAATGAAGAAGTAACAGATAACATGAATAACCCAGAATCTACTAAATTGAATTTATAGTTCAAAACCTTTCCACAAAGAAAATCCAGGCCTAATGTTTTCAACAGTGAGTTTTACCAAACATTTCAGAAAGAAATATTACTAATTCTCCAAAATTCTTCCAGAAAATTGAGGAGAAGGAAATACTTCCTCTATGCGGACAGCATTATCCTGGATATCTAAACCAGAAAGACGGTGCAAGAAAACTCCAGATCAGTATCCCTCATGAACCCAGAGATAAAAATTCTCAACAAAATTTTAGCAAATTGAACCCAACAATATATAAAAAAGACAATACATAATGACCAAAACGGATCTATTTCATGGATGCAAGTTTGGCTTAAGATTCAAAGATCAGTCAATGCCATTCATATCAACAGACTTAAAAAAAAAAAAAAAAAGGCAGAAAAAGCATGTAACAAAATCCAATATTCATTCATCATAAAAACTTGCAGGAAACTAGCAACAGAAAGGAACTTCCGCAGTTGAATAAAAGGTACCTAAAAAAATAAAACAAACATCATACTTAAATTGAAAGAAATCAGCAGAAAATAGAAGTGTGAGAAAAAAAAGCCAATTCAGAAATCCCTGTTTTGGGGGGTCAGTTAATGAACTTTGCTCATGAGTCCTCCAAGCACTGCTTTAATCAACTGTATAACTAACATCACATTTTTTTTCCTCCTGCATATGCTTGTCCTAATAATTATCCTTAAAATCTTTTGGTTATGAAAATAAACTTCTAAAGATTTTATTCTTGATTAGAGATAATGTGTGCATGCAAGTGGGGAAGGCGGGGAGGGGGAGAGAGAATCTCAAGCAGATTCCACACTGTGTGCAGAGCCTGAGATCATGACCTGAGGCGAAATCAAGAGTCAGACACTTAACCAGCTGAGCCGCCCAGGCGCCCCAAAACAAGCTGCTACATTCTAAAACAAGTGAATTTAATGGATGGACTGAAATATGGAGACTGAATTACTAAACCCATGAGGGCTGAGGAAATTATCCAGAAGGCAGCACATAGAGACAGAGATGACAACATGAAAACGAGGTTACAAAACCCAGGAGATAAGAGAAGGTCTGCAACGCATCTACCAGAAATTCCAGGGGGAACAAACAGTGCCTGCCACCAAGGTTTGTTCTGTGAATGAGAAGAACGACCATCAAATCCAACAGGTACAGTGTTTACTACATGCCAACAATGTTCCGCCCAGTAATCCCTGTGTTTAAGAAGATCTGGCAAAAATATCCTCCAAAAAGGAGATTTAAATCATGGTATATCCACAAAAGCAAATACCATGAAGCTACCAAGAAGCAGAAGGCAGATCTACAAGTACTAAGATCTGGCGATCTTCAAGGGACACCGGTAAATGGAAAAATCAAGATGTAGAACAGCGTGGGCCTGTCCACACGAAGGCGGTGTGGACAGATCGCATCACCCCCCACACAGACGTGCCTGGGAGGGGAGAAGGATGGGTAACAGCCGCTGCTCTGCAGAGAAGTGGGATGGGAAGGAGTCCGAGTTTTCAAACTTGTGCCTCTGTTAAGGAATAAACAAATACTTCACTGAAAGAAAATCTTGCCAGGCAGCAGGAATCACCAGTGCATGGCCTGGAGGAAAGAGACAGTGGGTCACCGAGCGTACACTAGGAGGTGTTCACGTCCCCAGGAAAGCCCTGCCATTAGCCACAGACTCAGGCCACAGGCCAGGCTCTTGGCTGGACTAGACTGCACACACCGTCCCCATCGCAAACACCCTCCTCTTGGGGTGGCGGACCTCACACTGGTCCCACTCCCTGTGGTGAAAAAGAACAAGACAGACCCACCTCCTCCTCTTTCCCATGAAAATAAGATCATAAAATGGATGTCGCTTGTCATCACTCCTAAAGTAGATGATACGTGATGCAGTAAAAATCTATGGGGACAAAAACTCAGAGATTTACCCACAAATGTGTGAGGTGAAGGGCAGAGGAAAAAGTAGAAATGCCTGGTTATTTCTTCTTCTGGGAGAAGTCAGTATCCTGACCCATTTCTGAAGATGAGAAACTGGAAATACAGACCTAAATATATTATTTAAAGTTAAAGATAGCAACTAGGAGAACTAAAAATGTCAATTTTCCAAATTACGCAGGGAAAGACATTGCAGCAAAGGATGAAAAGCAAGCAAACAATTAGCATGCAAAGAAAAGATGATAATGTGAAAAAGGTGAAAGCTAAGATCAAGAATCTGGTACTAAAGTTGGATAAAGTCACTTTTAGAAGAAAAAAAATTCATATCAGACCGGAAAGATAAATCCACCCACTGAAAAATGACTCAAAATTGTGTTCCAAAATAAAAGTTCAAGCAAAGATGTACCAAGCAAATACGTGTGAGAAGAAGGGACATGATACTCAGGTCCAGCAAAGCTGAATTTGGGTGAAAAGCACTAAGTAGACATTTCATAATGGTGCGGACCCTCATCCACACTGAGTATTTCATTATCCAACCCAAGCTGTAAGCCAAGTTTTCCTTTCAGAGAGGGGAACGGGGTGGGGGAGCATAAATAGGGACTAGCCACAATTTTGAGTGCTTCGTGGCCATGTTTTCATTGTTATTATTTCAATAATTAAAATTTTTTAAAAATTAAGATTTATTTGTCAAAGAGAAAGAGCACAAGCAGGGGGAGCAGTAAGCAGAGGGAGAAGCAGGCTCCCCACTGAACAGAGTCCAATGCAGAACTCAGTCCCAAGACCCTGGGATCAAGACCTGAGCTGAAGGCAGACCCTTAACCAACTGAGTCACCCAGGCGTCCCAAAAATAAAAATCTTAAAATCTGACACTGTTAGGAACTTTTACTGCCAAACATATCAAACTATATAAGCAAAAATGCAACACAAGAAATTGATAAAATAAAAATGTTGCTGAACAATGTGTACAGAAAGGCTCACCATGTCTGGGACAAATCTTGTGCTCTCCCCAACATCACTGCTAAGAGTGATGTCCCTTTTCTGCATGAAAGACCCCACCATCCAGCCAGCTGGACAAGTTCCTCCGCTCCCATGACCAGTCATTCTCTCACTGGCTCCCGTCCGTTTACCTTCCTAAATGTCCCTGGGACCCATCCATTTGTCTCCATCTCCTCTGTCTTCATGGTGGTCCAAGATACTACCATCAGACCCTTATATTATTTTAAGATTTTATTTATTTATTTAACAGAGAGAGACAGAGACCACAAGCAGGCAGAGAGGCAGGCAGAGAGAGAGGGGGAAGCAGGCTCCCCGCTGAGCAGAGAGCCCCATGCGGGGCTCAATCCCAGGACCCTGAGATCATGACCCGAGCCGAAAGCAGAGGCTTAACCCACTGAGCCACCCAGGCGCCCCTTACCCCTAGATTATTACAGGAGCCTTCTCTCTGACCAACCCCCCCTTCTGTCTCCCGTCACCGGCTCAATACACCACACCCAGAGTGATCTTTCCAAAATGGAAATATTCTCATACCACCCTTCTGAGTGAAGTGGGCCAAGGGCTTCCTATTGCTCTCAAGGTAAGGCAGAAATCTATAATGTGATCCATAAGGCCAGGGCCACATGGTCCTCCCTGCATCTCTAGGCTCCTTTCACACCATGCTCCTCTCCCACCACAGGGCATTTGCACAAGCCATACCCTAGACCTGGACTGTTCACCTCTAGGGCTGTCTCATTAATGCCAATGCACCGGTCACCTTGTCAGGGAAGCCTTCTGTGACCTGCCATTCTAGCTCAGATTCCTCTATGTTATGCTCTCACAGAACTCTGTTCCTTTCTTGTGTTTTATTTATCCCATTTGGGCTATTACTTGATTGTCTGCCCTGCCGCCCACCACCATCGTCATTATCCTAGAAGGACAGTTTTTTTCCTATTTTCCCCAATGGCTTGCACAGGATCTCAAATGTACTAGGTGCTATAATAAACACTAGGAAAACAAATCTGAATCAAATTATTAACATTTATTAGATCTTATTAATACCTACTTATTGTCATAGAAATCATAACATTTTAGTTCTTATGGAATATTGAAGAAAACTGCCATCCTCACACAACCTCATCTGAAAAGTAGAGACAGCTGACCACTTTCTCGGACTACTGCACAGAAGTGCACATGAGAAAAAACGAAACCCAGCAAGGGCTCTGTCTTGCTCACTGCTGTGTCTCCGGCACCTGTCCCAGGTGCTCGGTGCACATGTGTCGAACAAGTAAGAACAGAGAGATGCAAGTGAAGACCCTCAAGAAATAGGACAAAGAGACAAAGAAGGGTAAAAGAAAAGGAAATCAGAGATTCAGTCAAAAAGAACCGACACCAGATTCATGGGAATTTCAGAAAGAAAACAAAAAAGAGAGAATAAAACGATCAAAGAATATACTATTTCTAAGGAGCTCAGAACACAAATCCCCAGGCTGAGAGCACCAGCCAAGCACTCAGCTAACTGGGTGAAAAATGAGCCACATCAAGGCATGTTGCCTTAACATCTCAGGACACGGGAGACAGGGAGAGGATGCTACAGACGCTCAGACAGAAAACACAGTTCACCTACAAAGTTCAAGAACAGCACGGCTCTGGACTTCTAAATGGTAACATTAGAAGCTAAAAGACCATGCCTTCAAAATTCTGAAGAACCGTAGTTCCAAACTAGAATTCTATACCCTAACTACCAAGGATTTAATAAAGAATGGATTAAAAATATCCAAGCTATGTGGGGCACCTGGGTGGCTCAGTTGGTTAAGCATCTGACTTTGGCTCAGGTCACGGTCTCCGGGTCCTGGCATCGAGTCCTGTGTCTGGCTCCCCACTTGGCAGGAAATCTGCTTTTCCCTCTCCCTTTGCTCCTCCCCCACCCCATGTGCTCACTTGCTTGCTCTCTAATGAATGAATAAAAGTCTTCTAAAAATATTTAAGATATTCACCATCTTTTAAAAAATTGCCTCCATTCATCTTTTCTCTGGAAGCTACTGAAGGAACTATTCCACCAACACTAGGTAATAAAACAAAAAAAGAGCCAGGATCCAAGAAACAAGGAACATGACAAGGAATGTTCCAGAATGATACTGTGGGTAGTGGGTTAGGATTAACAGAAGGAGAAGGTTCGGGACCATGAAAATGCACTTGTCAGAACACAACTGACCGAGGGCCTCAGCTGCTCGCCTTCAAAATCCGTGCTGCCGTTTGCCCCAAGGCCACCTCCCACAGGTTGCTCCCAGACAAAGACTGAGTACCACAGGGATTCTAAGGCAGACCCATTCCGGGGGGACAGGGGACTCCTCCAGTGGCTCTGTTTGGCTAGAAGATGCCCTGAAGGCTGTGCTGAACTTTCCCGACACTGCACTAAAGCCTCGGATGCTTCTACCCAAACTTCTCTCCTTCACTTGGGGCCCGATGGCTCCAACTCCCCCGCCAACATTTTCCATCAGAGGGACACCCCTCCTAATAAATTCTCCCGTGTTTAGTCCCGCCATGCTGTCTGCTTCTGCGAGGACTCAGCCGAACACAAGCGAAACCAAGAGTGCTCTAAGAGAACAGGCAGCAAGACCGGGGGTTTGGAGCCGTCTCACCAGCAGCAGCAAGGGCAGAGGACATGGTCCAGGCTGGCAGACGGTGTGGACAGATCCTGTCCCCAGTGATGGCTGAACTAGGAAAGCTCTCACCCGCGGTGACCGGAGGCATGTCGTGGTTGGGGAGGAGGGGATGCTGTGGCAGATGTGGTGATGCAGGCATCTGAAAACTATCGAGGGCACGAGTGTGGGGGACAGCGCCTACAGAAACAGCAGAGTGGCCATCAATATTATCGACTGTCTGGATGCCCTGTAGACGCTAGTGAGAAACTGAGCGCTGTTACCAGTGAGAGGGCCTTGAACCTGAACGGCATATAAGGAGGCTCCTTCTCTTCAGTTACTGAGATACGGTTAACACAGAACGTTGTTTAAGTTTAAGGGACACAACACACTGATTCGATACGTTCACAGATGGCAGCGATTACCACCCCAGCGCCCGGCACTTGCGGTTCTCTCTAAAGAGGCTCCTACCACCAGCCGCAGAAGGGCAGATGCGGCCAAGTGACAAGACTGGACCTCAGCGTCAGAGCTCCAGAGACCCGATGCTCAGCCAAGGCAGGTCTGCTCTGCCAAGGTGAGGGCCGTGGTGGGGAAAACCTGAAGCCATCGGGACAGGAGCCCCACCCGTGAGAGTTCTCCCCGCTCCAGCCCAGACTCTCTGGGCTCGCAGAGGGGCTGCCCCCGACAGGAGGGAGCACTGCCGCTGAGCTGACATATGGTGCAGAGGCCTCTCTCCATCTCAGGTGCCCCCTCAGGAGCCGCCCCCGCCCCTCCTGGCAGCCAAAGCACTACATGTAGTTAAGCCCTAGCATAACCCCATGTGGGATATGCTGGTCCTGCCCAGGGAACTGAGAGACTCATGTTCTACTGCAGCAAACAAAACTACCCGGATCTCAGTGGCTTTCAAAGTGCCTCAGTGGCTCAGTCGATTAAGTGTCCGACTCTTGATTTCAGCTCAGGTCATGATCTCAGGATCGTGAAATCAAGCCCCACATCAGTCTCCACGCCCAGCATGGAGCCTGCTTAAGAGGGCGCCTGGGGAGCACAGTTGGTTGAGCATCAGACTCTTGGTTTTGGCTCAGGTTGTGATCAAGTCCTGCATCAGCCTCCACGTTCAGGGGGGAGTCTGCTTAGAGAGTCTCTCCCTCTGCCCCTCCCCCCACTCATACACACTCCAAGATAAATCTTTTTTTTTTTTTAAGATTTTATTTATTTATTTATTTGACAGAAAGAGAGACACAGCAAGAGAGGGAACAGAGCACGGAGAATGGGAGAAGCAGTCTTCCCGCAAGCAGGGAGCCTGATGCGAGGCTCGATCCCAGGACTCTGGGATCATGACCTGAGCTGAAGGCAGATGCCTAACAACTGAGCCACCCAGGTGCCCCAAGATAAATCTTAAAACAAAAAATGTTGGGGCGCCTGGGTGGCTCAGTGGATTAAGCCTCTGCCTTGGGCTCAGGTTGTGATCTCAGGGTCCTGGGATTGAGCCCCGCATCGGGCTCTCTGCTCACCAGGAAGCTTGCTTCTCCCTCTCTCTCTGCCTGCCTCTCTGCCTACTTGTGATCTCCATCTGTCAAATAAATAAATAAAATCTTTTAAAAAAGAAGAAGAAGAAGAAGAAGAAGAAGAGCTAACACTTATTTAAAAAAAAATGTTTCTCTCCCCCTTACCCTCTGGATCTCCCACCCCCCCCCAAAAAAAAAAAACACAAAACACAGTGCCCATTTATTATCAATCAGTGCCCATAGTTTAGGAATCTGGGCATAGCTTAGCTGGATCCTCTGCTCGGGGCCTCACAGAGCTGTGGTCAAGATGGAAGCTGGGCCTGCATCTCATCTGAGACTCAGGGCTGTCTCCCAAGCCCATATGCCTGTCAGCAGAATTCAGTTCCTGGTGGTTATAAGACTGAGGTCCCTGACAACTGGAGCTCCCCTCAGCTCTTAGGGGCCGGGCAGTTCCGGACATACTGCCCTCACACGGGCCCTCCTCTCACAACATGGCAGCATGCTTCCTCAAAGCCAGCAAGAAAGCATCTGTGAACTATAACTTTCTGTTTAAAAGCTCACCTGATTAGGTATGGCCCACCCAGGCTCAATTCCCTTTTGATTAATTCATAATAAACTGATCTGGGATCCTAACTGCAGTGGTACAAACTTCTCAAGAACTTTGCTGGTCACCTACGTATGTCACAAGGATTCGCATCAGTGGACAAGAGGCTCATCCACAGATCTTTACTACATAATCACATCTCTATTTCTGGTTTCTACTGAGGTGACTCCAGGGATCTGAGTCACACATGTTATCTCTTCTGAAAGACCTGTCTGGGACCCACTGATTGAAAAAGCACCCAGGTTCTTAGGAGGAAGGACACCTGAGCTACGCACCACAGATCCCGTAACATCACAGCAAGCACGTAACCCATGAGCATCCCCCTCAGCATCCCCCAAAGGAAGTGTGGTCATTTACTTGGGTGACTGTACACTGGGAGGAAAGGGGCCCACCAGATACTTCAAGGACTACTAGACACAGGCTCTGAGTTGACACTGATGTCCAGAGGCCCAGTGTTTCATCACAGTGCCCCCTTCTTAGAGTGGGGGCTCACGGGGTCAGGTCCCAGACAGAGTCCTAGCTGAAGTCCCCCTCACGGTGGGTGCCGCAGGTCTGCTGAGTCCTCTGACAGTCATCGCTCTGGTCCCCGCATGTGTAATTGGCATTGGTAAACCTGGCATTGAAGCGATGCATGTATTAGGTCCCTGGGTGTGGAGGAAGGGCTGTCACAGGAGGGAGGCCCAGTGGAAACCTCTGCAACTCAGATATATACACACATCCCAGCTCCCCACGAGGCAGAGGCATTGAACAACCAAGCAGGCAAAATGACTCCGTGAGTCGACATCAGCCAGTGTTCACCACCAGCCACCCCAACGCCAGCACAACAGGTGCCCCCAACAGCATGGCCTCCCACTTACTGAGACTGATCTAGCTGCTCCCGCCGCAGAAGGTCCATGGGGTCGGCACCAGAGACCAGCGCTGCGCTGGCATTATGGCGCTGCGCCTTCAGAAGACCACATGGCAGCAAATCAACATGGATCCCTCTCCCTCCTGGAAGGGCCGGCGGCTCGTCCTCATGGGGACAGATGGCTACAGAGTCGCCGCCGCACCCGTCCCCAGGGCTGGACGGCATGCCCGATGCCCGGGCCCGAGGTCCCACACAGCAAGCCCGGCGCACGGCCGTGAAGCAGGTGCAGGAGGGCGCCCGCCATCCTGCGAGCCCCTGGGAGGGGTCACATTCCAGAAGCAGACTCACAGAAAGCTCCAGGGGCCTGAAGGCACAGCTCAAAGGCCAGCTTAACAAACATTCTCAAAGGACAGGTGCTACCCATCAGGACACTGGGTTTCTATTACATCAGGCACGGCTGTCTAGGTCTGAGTCTGCGCAGGAAGGACACATGGTTCTCAGAACGAAGAGTGGGAGCAGGAGTTGCCCCACTTGCCATTTTGTGCTTCTCACCCCACAACTCTGGGCTCTGCGGGGTTGGAAGTCACAGTCACCAAAGGGGTGACCACTGTCGTGCTACAATTCCAGCGGCTGCCGGGCAGGTGGACGTCTGAAGGAAAGCAGCAGGAGAAAAAGAGGAGCCCCGCGCAGGCACAGGTAACGGACCAGCCGGAGGGGCTGTTTTTACACAAGGAATACGGGAAACAACATGAATGGAATCCAGGTGACCCTCCTGGACCCCTCCCGGCATTCTGCCCTGCGCCGGCCGTGAACAGACCTGGGCTGAGCAGGCTCCGCCCACCAGAAGTGCTCAGACCCTTCAGAGATAAAGGTCCGGACTCCTCCACCAGGCAGAACCGCCAGCACATGCCAAGGTGACTGCCGGGGGTGAGAGGCACGTGGAACGGACCGTGGAGGAGAACGAGGAGGAGTGTAACTTGCAAACTCACAGTCAACCGCAGCAAAGGGAGCTGCAGCTCACCTCACTGACTTCCTCCTTCTGAATTTCCCCAGAGGGAGAAAGGCCCCCGAACCGCAGAAGTGCTGCCCCGCACACCTCCGGAGAGAAGCAGGACTGAGACGTGCCTCACAGGGCGTGCTCACCCCCTCCAGCACCAGGGAGCCCAGCTGACCAACAGTGCCAGCTGCTAAGTTTCGAACCGCACCCTCCGGTCTCCGTGGAGGCTTTGCCGGCCATGAACCCCTCCCAGTCCAGGACGCAGGACAGCCAGGGTACTGAGGCAGAGGACCCCGGACTCCTGTAACGGTTGATTTTAGCTTCAGGATTCCCTAACAGCTTTGCAGAAACTTCCTGCGGGTGCACAGCAATCCAGGTTGCTTCTGCTCAGCCTTCTCTTCTGCTCTCCCCCACTTGGTGTGATTACAGCTCAGCCTCGTGGCCAAAATCAAGAGTTGGAGGCGTACCCAACTGAGCCCCCCCGGTGCCCCTCGATACACATTTGAAAAATTTGCAACCCAGGCACACCTGCCTGGCTCAGTGGGTTAAGCCTCTGCCTTCAGCTCAGGTCATGATCTCAGGGTCCTGGGATCAAGCCCCGCATCGGGCTCTCTGCTCGGCAGGGAGCCTTCTTCCCCCTCTCTCTCTGCCTGCCTCTGCCTACTTGTGATCTCTCTGTCAAATAAATAAATAATCTTTTTAAAAAATTTGCAACCCATTCTTCATTAAAAAGAAAAACCTGCTCCTAAACTAGAAACACATGGAAATGTTCTTCACTCACTAAAGGTTCTACCCAGAAATGTATGACAAAGACATGTCAGACCTAATGGCGACGCATCTGAGGCCTTCCCAGTAAAGCAGGGGCGGCCATGCAGCGTCCGTGCAATGTGCCAAGAAAAAGAAAAGAGGGATGTCACATAGAAAGGATCACTGGCAGTGATGACTTAGCTTTTCTGAGTAGGCAATCTATTCAAAGAGCTGACAAGAAAGCTCTTCAGCATAACCAGATAAACACACAGAAATACAAGAACGTCAACGACATCAGCCATCAAGGATTTCTGAAAAAATAATGGAGGGCTTCTGGTTTCGACAAGAGGGAGAACTGGGGAAGGCTGCCGGCCCTGCCTCAGCGGGGCTCTGAATGCTCGTGAGGTGAAAGGCGCGCACGCGGCATTAAGGAACTCCAGTGAGTGAAGAGCACAAGAAAATTCCCGGGAGCGAGGGTAGTTGACACCAGGGATAGAAGGAACCACAGCAGCCCAGAGGAGAGTCAGGGGACACCCGTGTCAGGGGTCCTGTGACCAATCCTCGACTCCGGTGACCCACTAGAAGGCCTGAGCAGACCTGATACCAAGTTACCTCATGGCTAAGGTTTTTGGTTTTTTTTTTTCTTTTAAGAATTTTTTTTTTTTAATTTATTTGACAGATCACAAGCAGGAAGAGAGGCAGGCAGAGAGAGAGGAGGAAGCAGGCTCCCTGCTGAGCAGCGAGTCTGATGCGGGGCTCAATACCAGGACCCTGGGATCATGACCTGAGCCGAAGGCAGAGGCTTTAACCCACTGAGCCACCCAGGCACCCACAGCTAAGATTTCCTAAGCAAACGATATAACACAGACGCAGCAGGAGGAAAGAAATGCACAGGTAAGGCCCCGAGAGGTCAGGAGCAGACTTTCTGTAAGCGTTGCACAGATTTTTTAAATTTTATTTTTAAATTTTATTTGAGAGAGAGAGAGAGCCCAAGCGGGGAGGGGAGGGGCACAAGGAGAGGGAGAAGCACACTCCTCCCTGAGCAGAGAACCCAAGCGGGGCTCCATGCCAGGACTCTAGGATTGTGACCTGAGCTGAAGGCAGATGCTTAACCAACAGACTGAGCCAACCAGGCGCCCCCAGATTTTTTTTTTTAGATGAAGTGCTTATTTTTAGACCAAATATATTTCATATAAAACCCCTTTAATATGCAAACCATAATCACAATAGCATTCCCAAAGCCGGAAGGGAATGGGGAATGGCAGAGAGTACGGCAGGGGGAGGGAAAGTTTTCAGGGTCCCTTCTGCTTCCATGGACTGTGAGAGCAGGAGGCCTTAGCGGAGAGCAGATCGAGGCAGCCAGAGGGCTAGGGGTCCTGACGCCACCACTGAGAAAGGGTGAGCAGAGCCAGGCCCCTCCAACGTGCCATCTCCCCACTGTGGCCGCCTCCCGGGACAGCCAGATCCAGCTAGGAGGTAAGGGGGGTGGCTGTGACAGACAGGAGGGTCAACCGTCATTCCTCAGCAGCCCACAGACTGTCCCCTGGGAACAGAGTCTTTCAGTGCAGCACAGAGATGCAACAGGTGCCCAGGGAAAGCCACTCAGGTCTTGGAACCCAGAGCTCTGGTAAGACGCTGACATGGCACCTTCCTGCTACATGACTAGTGGTGGTAAGTGAGACTTGGGACTCCCAAACAGATACCAGCCATGCAACACAAGCCCTAAGAGTCATGTTAAATATCCTAACATCTGATCATCCCAGGGCCTAGGGATTGTGGAGTACACAGTTTACTCCGTCATGATGCTATACCCAAGAATGTCGCAGAGTTAAAGACAGACAAGGACAAAGGCTCAGTGAGTGTTATACAAACCAAATGATAAAAATCCCACCTCCAAGGGTGCCCAGGCAGCTCAGTGAAGCCTCCAGACTCTTGATCTCAGCTCAGGTCTTGATCTCAGTATCGTGAGATCAGGCCCCACCTCCTATCACCAAACACTTTATGGTTTAACTTAAGAACCTCAAAAATAAAAAGGAAAACAATGGAAGGCCTTCTAGAGATAAAAAGCCGATAATTTATAACAGAAAAGGAAAAAAAATAGGGCCAGAAGCAAGACAAAGATATTCTGAGATTTCAGAAGAGTTTCTATACAAAGGACATCAGTAAATCAATCTTGGATAAAGTCCTTCAGTAAGAATATAAATAAGTCCACAAGAATGTGGAGTTGGGGGCGCCTGGGTGGCTCAGTGGGTTAAAGCCTCTGCCTTCAGCTCAGGTCATGTTCTCAGGGTCCTGGGATCGAGCCCCGCGTCAGGCTCTCTGCTCTGCAGGGAGCCTGCTTCCTCCTCTCTCTCTCTCTGCCTGCCTGCCTCTTTGCCTACTTGTGATCTCTGTCTGTCAAAGAAATAAGTAAAATCTTAAAAAAAAAAAAAAAAAAAAAGAATGTGGAGATGCATGGAAATAAGAGAAACCACCTTGATCATTCACAGTGACTGGGAGGGAGGGAAGGGGAGGTAGAGTCTTGAACAACCCTGAACCAATACACCAGAAGTGAATGGTGAGGGGTGGGGTGAGATTGGTAGAAGAGAAAGGAGAGACCAAACACTAAGAGAATGCTCAAGTTCTTTACCTGTCTTAAGAAAGGATGTAGATATAAGTTAAATAAGTTGATAGGATTAATTAAAAATAACTACTGGTCTATGTTACCTTAACCAGCAGAATAAAACTAGAGTGCATGCATTTTAAAAATAAGAAAATTCAACGTATGCAATCAAAGACAGAAAGGGAAAAAATGAAAACAAAATAAAATGGAAAGGGGAAAATATAAAATGGCAGAAGTAGGTCCAAATATGAAACAATTACAACAGATATAAATGGGTTAAACTTGCCAAGCAGAATGGGGACTCAGATTTGGGTAAGTTTGGGGTGGGGGGAGATCCAATAAAAGGTTTTCCAGGGAGACATGCTTACAACAACAACATAAGGCTGAAAACAAAAGCAAAAACAAAAAGAAATTTTATATATTGGGAAAATATGAACCAAAAAACACAAAGGTTCCTCAAGAAGATAAACATAGTTACTATATGATCCAGCACTCTGGGGTACGCAGAAGTGAAAACATAGGTTCACACGAAAACCCGTACAAAAATGTCCACAGCAGCATTATTTGTAAGAACCAAAACAAAAAAAAAAGAAATGACCCAAATGGATAAATAGGAGAGATTATTTGGCCATAAAAAGGAATGAAATGCTGACACATGATCTAACATAAATGGACATAAAAGGCCATGTTCATGTGATTGCATTTGTAGAAAATATCCAGAAAAGGTAACTGTACAGACTGGTTGCTGCCAGGGGCTCTGGGGCTGGGAGGTCGGAAGGAGTGGGGGGAAGCTGCTTAACATTGTGACAGGCATGGGGCCCCTTGGGGCCCAGTGGGTTAAAGCCTCTGCCTTCGGCTCAGGTCATGATCCCAGGGTCCTGGGATCGAGCCCCACGTCGGGCTCTCTGCTCCTTGAAGAGCCTGCTTCCCCCTCTCTCTCTGCCTGCCTCTCTGACTACTTGTGATCTCTGTCAAATAAATAAATAAAATCTTTAGAAAAAAAAATGCGATGGGCTGCCTTCGGAGCGAAGCTAACAGAGGCGTCATGGAAGTCCTCAGTGTCTAAAACCAGCAAGGACTCTTCCCATCTAGACCATAAGATAACAAACAAGAGAAAGATAGGAAGGAAGAACAGATCCAGGACATGAAAAAGAAATTCACAAACAATAGGAAAATAACCCATGAACATTTGAAAATACGCTCAAACTCCCTTGAAAACTAAAGTCACAGTTTTCAACTGCCATATTGGCATAAATTAGATGCCTGGTCATTTTTTTTTTAAGTTTATTTATTTAAGTAATCTCTCTGCCCATCACGGGGCTCAAACTCATGACCCCAGTGCTGAGTCGCACCCTCCTCTGACTGAGCCGGCCACGAGCCCCAGATGCCTGGTGATCTCTACCGTTGGGAAGACGCGAGGCGCTGGAGGCGTGGAAGAGGAGAGCAACTGGGCAGAACTGGATGTCGAACCACACAACGGAATGTCTCAAATCGGTTACAGAGAACAAATGGTTCAAATGTATTGGCGTGAAGAAATATGAAGTGAGTAAAACTAAATAATGCATGGAGGACTCATCTCACTGGGGAGTAAGGGCCGGGACACATAAATGAGATGTCGGTAGATTCACGGGAAAAGTTCTGGAAGGATGCAGCCCCAGAAGGGACTGTCACTTTTTACCGCAAAACGTGTATTTGAAATGTTTGCAGAGGACAGACAAAACTTCTAGAACAACTTTTTAAAGTTAAAGAGGAAATATTAAAATGCAAAACCAGAGGTGCCTGGGTGGCTCAGTGGGTTAAGCCTCTGCCTTTGTCTCAGGGTCCTGGAATCAAACTGCGCATTGGGCTCTCTGCTCGGCAGGAGACTGCTTCTCCCTCTCTCTCTGCCTACTTGTGCTCTCACTCTCTCTGTCAAATAAATAAATAAAAATCTTTAAAAAAATAAAATTCAAAACCATTTTTTAAAGTATTTATTTATTTATTTATTTATTTATTTATTTATTTATTTAGTGCAGCTTGTGGGAGGGGTGGAGGGAGAGGGAGAGACCCTCACACAGACTCTCTGGCAAGGGCAGACTGGATCCCACAGCCCTGGGATCATGACCTGAGCCGAAATCAAGAGTCGGACACGTAACTGACTGAGCCACCCAGGTGTCCCTGCAAAACCATTTTAAAAAGTGGAAGCCACACACTATAGGAGACTTTGTGCAACTAGACAGCTGACAAATGATTAGCGTCTGAAATACAACCCGTGAGACAATTCCGAATCAACCAGGGAAGGAGCGGACAAAGGAGGAGAACGCCCTTTCCCAGCAGAAACCACAATGGCCAGTAAACATGTGAAAAAGATGTGCAAGAACAACCAAAGAAATGCGAGTTAAAATCACAGTCAGGTGGAAGCAGCAGCGTGAAGTCAGTGGTACCGAGGGAGGGTTGTGCTCCTGTGCCGCTGGAAGGGGCGAGCTGACCCGGCTGCTGCGGAAGGCGGCTTGGCGATATCTGGTGAAGCTAAAGAAATAAACAGCCCAAAGATCAGCAAAGACCACTTCTACTTACATACTCAAAAATTGTCTCCTGTGACCAAGGAGACACATTCCAGAATGTTCTCTGCACCATGGTTTGTGTCAGTGAAAAGCTGGAAACTTTCTAAGTATATTTTATACAATGCAGCAATCAAAATAAACAAACTGATGTATCAAAGTGGAAAAAGAATTTTTTTTTCTGAAGATAGAAGCTTTTTTTTAGTATTGCGTTTTTTGTTTTTGTTTTTGCTTTTTATTTAAATGCAATTAGCCAACATATAGTACATCATTGGGTTTTGGCGTAGTGTTCAATGGTTCATTAGTTGCATATAACACCCTGTGCTCATCACATCAAAAAGAATCTCTTAAACGATACTTGGTTTTTTACAAAAAAGTGACTTAGGGACCATGAAGTAAATTCCAATACATTTCAAAGAATTTAGATAATCAGGAAATGTTCTAAGATCACAATGCACTTAAGGTAAAAATCATTAACAATGGGTATAGAGTTTTCTTTTGGGGTGACAAGAGTGTTCTGGAACAAGACAGTGTGGATGGTTACACACACTATACATGTGCTAAATGCCACTGAATTGTACATTTTTGAAGAAAAATGGTAAATTTTACATTATGTGTATTTTACCACAATTTTTTTTTAAATCAGTAACAAAAAATACCAAGGAAAATCCCATGTTAATAATACTCCTCTCAGTAACTGATAAGTCAAAAGAGAAGAATACCGAAAGAATGAAAATACGATATGTCGAGGTTTTGGAAGTTAAGCTAAGGCCGTTCCTAGAGAGAAATGTAGGACTTTAAATTCATTTATTAGAAAAAAGACTGAAAAATCCATGAACATTCAGCCCAGGAAGCTGGAAAAAGCACAACATATGAAACCCAAAAATAGAAGGAAACAAAGTATCAAACAAGATAAAACTTAGAACCACAATACCCAAAGTCAGTAAAGCCAAAGGCCGTTTCTTTAGAAAGACTGCAAACACTGAGAAACCTCGCATTTATTTGGAAAAGGGTAACGGAACTAACAATGGAAGTCAGCAGTGAAACCGGACTCCCCCACGTTCTCAAGGCCAAAAACACGACCACGAAGCCACAGCCAGTCCTGGAGAAACCACCAGAACGAGGCGCAGCCTGGGACCCGACCGGCCAGGACACTTCCAACACGCCCGTGTCTGACCAACAGATGCAGTCTGGGAGCCTGCTCTGGAGTGAAGGGGACAAGAGACCTCTCGCTGCAACAAGGGACCCCCCCGACCCTGAAAAACAAAACCGAGAAAGACCTCGTGCCAACGGACAAGTGTGCAGGCGACGGCAGCTGGACCCCCCCGAGGTGAATGGCCCGGCGTGGTGAAAGCGAACGTCCCGGGCCTTAGAAAACACACACGGGACACTGGGCACAAAGGGACGGGAGGTCTGAGGCCTGCTGCAGCGGTTCAGCCGCAGACGGACCCAGGGGCGGAGGTCAGCCTTTGGTCCTACGCTGAGGGGCTTCCACGAACGGAGGCTGCTCCGCGCCAAAGCCAAGGCTCTGGGAGTCGGCGCCCCTGCCCCGCGACAGCTCCTGGAGGCACCAGAGTGCGGGCTGGACGCTGGCTCGGCGCCCGGGGACCAGCGCCGGGCGGGACACTTCGGGGGAGCAGATCCCCAGCGGCGACTTGGAAAGCAAGCCGGTTCCTTGGCGCCCAGCCCTTCGCCTTAGCAGGGGCAGGGTTCGTAGGCGGGGCGGGTGGGCCTGAAGCCCGAGCGGGAGGGCTGGGTTTCCAGCTCCGCTACCTGGCTCGGGGTGCGCTCCCTCTGCTCGCCTCTGAGCCGCCACATCACCCGCGCCCCACCCCCACCCGGACGGACGGCCCAGGCCCCACGAACCACCTGCCTGGGAGCCCGTGCTACGTGGAGAAAGGGGTCACAGAGACACCCGAACGCCCCCGCCCGGCAGCTCGTGGGGTCAGTGGCTCAGGGGCGGGTGTTCATCTGCCTTCCAGGTGGCGTAGGTCAAACTTGGCCCCTCCTGGGGAGAAGCCCCGAATCCCGCCCCGCACCTTCGGCTTGCACCTGAGCCCAGGGCGGCGACAGCGGCGGGTCCCCGCGGAGGGTGTGAGCTGGGAGTCAGCCCCTCGGGGCGCTCACCTGTTGCAGGAGAAGGCGCAGGTCACCCGGACGTCCGCGGGCCGGCCCGAGCTGGAGCGCGCGCTCTGAAGCCGCAAGCGGCCGCCGGCGCGTCTTGTTGGCAGGACGCCGCACCTGCTGCGGGGCGGGCCGCACGAGGGCACCGCCCAGCCGAGCAGGGGAGACCCCACCTCCAAGCCCCGCGCCGCGCGCCTCGGGCCGCCCGGGGCCGGGGTCAAGGGCAGGGCCCCAGGGCCGGCGCGCGGCTCCCCGCGACATCCTCCGCCAAGAGCGTCCGGGATGTTCGGGGCCCACGCGATGGGGGCTCCGAATGGGTCATGTCTCTGTCCCCGTCTCCGAGACCTCACCGCGACGACAGGCCCGCTTCCCCGCCCTGCGGAGGGCTGACCCCCACTCTCTTGAAGTCTGTCTTGCTGGGTTTCCCTTCCGGCTGCCTCACCGCATTAGGTGGTAGTCGCTAAAATTGGGCTCCGGCTCTAGGGGCATCAGGCCCCTGTCATCTGCGAAGGCTGTGGAGGCCCCATGTCCACGGTTCCACAGCCGGGCTTGAAGGCCCGTACCGCTTTTCCCAGTCCCCCGGAGCCCTCTGCAGCTGTGACACACCCTCCCTCCCTGCTGCTCAGGGGTTGGACCCACCTGCCATCCGTGTGCAGCAGTCACTGTCCTAGACCCTCACCCCAGCCGGAGGACCCAACTCTGTACTTTCCTGCAGGAAGGTACTGGTGCTGGAGCTCTCCTTCCAGAGGGATGTCCCTGCAGTCAGCCTTGCTTGCACGCGCGCACACACACACGCACACACAGGCGGCAGCGGTCAGGGAACACACTATCAAACCACGTCCCCTCCCCAGCAGCGCCCAGGCAAGGACACGAGGACCAGAGCACAGGTACACTTTATTACTTAGTTTCCACAATCGATTGTCCTCAAGAAATTCAGACCGCTCCTACTCATTGATAATTTATGAAGAACCAGCTATTGGGTTCCAGGTGCTTTGCATGGGACCACCAGCCTTCCCAAAACGCCCGGGCATTCTGCAGCCCCCTCCCACAATCCTCCTCCTGACCCCTAAGCTCAGGGAAAGAACAGGGGCAGCCAAGAGGCTGTCCCACCTGGGTCTCCTGCTGAGAAAGGAAATGGGGGTCCTTCCCTAGGCCCTGCCTCCAGAGGCCAGATCCACTTGAAGACAACAAGGCACAGGTGTGAAGAGGAAGCAATGTCAAAAACCTGAGCTGAAGATGGGGCCCATCACCTTTCCTTTCTCGAAGACTCGGCCCCAGGCGGTTAGGTCTGGGGTGGGGGGAGGTGAGGAGCTGGGTGGTCCTGGCAAGAAGAGGCACACAGGGTCCCAGACCGAGCATCAGGGTTAAGGCCTCGTGGCTCCTGCCTCCTTCGAGGTGGTCCACAGGCCGGCCTGGCCCCTGAGCGGGGCACCCCTGGGCCCTGCATCGAAGCTCAGCTCCGGTAGGCTCTGAGCACGTGCCCCGCGATCACCAGCCTCTGGATCTCGCTGGTGCCTTCGTAAATCTCTGTGATGCGCGCATCGCGGTAGTGGCGCTCCGCTGGCATTTCTGTCACGTAGCCCATGCCTCCCAGGATCTGGATGGCCTACCGGGAACAGGGGGGAGTCAGGGGCAAGATCGGCCACACGGGGGACCAGCAGGGGAGGGGCCGCTGGCCCACTTCCTACCACTCAACCCTGGGGGCTCCCTTCACGGCCCCTTCGAGCACCAGGACGCTCACCTGGTGGCTGATGGCAGTTGCCGCTTCTGACGCAGCCAGCTTGGCCATGGCCGCTTCCTAAGCACAGGGGATGGTGGGGTCAGAAACGTCATTTCCGGGAGGAGCTGCCAGCACATGGCCCTACCGCAGGGCCTCCCCCACGGGAATAAACCCACAGGCCCAAGGAACTGGAACCCCAGCCACACTTCCCCCTCCACACACCAAAGCTCCCGCCTGCACCTGGGGAGACCTCTTCCCCACAGGCACCTTGGTGAAAGGCTTCTTATTATCCTTCAGCATGGCAGCACGCCAGGTCAGCAGCCGGGCGCTCTCCAGGGCCAGGGCCATGTCCGCCAACTTGAACTGCAATGCCCCAAACCCCCGTGGCAGTCAGTGGCTGTCTCTCCCTCCCAGGAGAGGAGGGAAGAGGATGGAGAACCCAGGAGATCCAGAGAGGAAAGGGCGAGCTGTCCCCCTTCCAGCATCCGCACGAGGCTCCCCTTGTTACCTGGATGCCTTGGAGCTTGGTGAGGGGTGCCCCAAAGGCCCTGCGGTTCTCAGCGTAGTTCACGGCACAATCAAGGGCAGCCTGGGCGATGCCCAGGGCCTGAGAGGCGATGCCAATGCGCCCCATATCCAGGGTTTGCTGTGCAGAAGGCCCCGGTCAGTGGCTGGCCAGCTGGGCCCCAGGGCCCGGGCCCCACTGCCAGGCTCACCATGGCTATCTTGAAGCCCATCCCAGGCTCGCCCAGCAGGCTGTCCTTAGGGATGCGACAGTCCTCAAAGATGAGGTTGGCCGTGGATGAGGCCCGGATGCCCAGCTTGTCCTCCTTCTTCCCCAGTGTGAGCCCAGGTGTCGGCATGGGAACCAGGAAGGCACTGATGCCCTAAAAGGCCCAGACATGGGCAGTGATGTTATCAGAGACCAGCCTCGGTCACGCCCCTTACTCAAGGGCACCAGACACAAACTAGACCCTTCCCGCCACCTCCCTCAGAGTTCAGCCCTCAGCCGAGGGCATCCTCTGCTGGCTGCCTGGGGGAAGGTACAGATGGGCCTCAGGCCACCAGCAGGCTAGAGGGAAAGGGGCAGCCCCAAGGGGTGTGAGAGCAGGAACAGCTCCCCTGAGCCACGGTGGGATTCACATCGAGAAGCTTCGAAACGTCTACAGCCCAGAAGTCTCACCGACCCTCTCCCCAGGGACCCCACCTTGTTCTGCAAGGATCTGTCTGTGCTGGCGAAGACCACGGCGGCGGAGGCCTCCCAGGAATTGGTGATCCAGGCCTTGGTGCCGTTCAGGACCCACGAGTCCCCGTCTGCTCGGGCAGTGGTGGAGGCGGCTCCTGCGTCGCTGCCATTCCCTGCCCCAGACCCAGATTCAGAATCCACTGCTTCTGCTCCCAAAGGGCACTGCCACCGCGAGCAGAGGACCCCCCCCTCGCCCCCAACTACAGCACAAAGACCTTCTGACCTGGCCTCCAAGGAATATGGCTCCCAAGAGCGAGCTCCTGGGCCACACCAGCTGCCAGAGCTCTCAGAGACTAGTACAATGGCAGGGGGCGGGGGGGGGGGGGATGAGATGCACAGTGGGGCATCTTCACACCCAAGGGATCCCAGAGTCTTGAGGTAACCACGTGATCCTGGGCGCCACCACCCCCACCAAGGGCCTGTGCCCTCGTGTCACATGGCCCGGCTCCTGCCTCTGCCCCAGCTCCAACCCAGTCTGTCACTTTGATTCTGTGCCAGGGGACGGGGACCAACCACGGTTACACATGGTACCTGGTTCACTCAGTGCAAAGCAGCCAATTTTGTCGCCACTGGTAAAAGGGGTGATCCACTGCTGCTTCTGCTCCTTGGAGCCAAACTTCAGGATAGGCCCCAAGTAGAGGGACTGTGGGGGTGGGAGGAAGGGTGGGTGGCTGGTCAGAGGGGGCCTGCGGACCCCACTCCAAGACCTGTTCTCTCCGGGGCCCGACCTGAAAGAACTGAGCCCAGAGAGGTCGGGGGCTGGGTGCCAGAGCCTGGCCGAGCCCAGGACACCGGGACACATGGCCCGAGTGCCCACCTGCCCCTGGGAGCCTCCCTTCCACCTGTGCGTCCCAGGACCCAGGAGTGGGGACTCACGTTGTTGACGCTCATGATGACTCCTGTCGAGGCACAGCCCCGGCTGATCTCCTCCATGGCAATGGCATAGGCCAGGTAATCGAGGCCGGCACCACTGAACTCCTCAGGCACATCCATGGCCAGAAGCCCCAGCTCGCCCATCTTCTTCACCTGGCCACAAGGATGTCATGGCAAGGGCAGTTGGGGGCCAGTGCCCACCCCTCCCAAGTCCAAACCCTCCTGCTCCTGAGCCAGTGCCTGCAGAAACTCAGGCCATGTGGCCCCATCCGCCCACACCCTTATCCTCGGGTCCAGACGCTGAAGCCCAGCCTCAGCTCAGGTCTGCATGATGCACTGGGTATCCAAGCCGTTCTGGCGCCACACTCTGCACTGGCTCACCTGTGTCCACAGCCACAGCCAGCAAGCAGGCAGAAGGCACAGGAAAACTTCAGGGGCCCCCAGGGTAAGGAGCAGGACAGCACAATGTCATATACACCTTTACTCAGCTCTACACACATACTCCTGCCTCCCTTTAAAAAAGGCCCTTTAAACAGGGCCTTTACACGTGCTGTTTCCTGTCAGTAATGCCCTTTATCAACTAGTTGTTGTGGTCTCCTTCCCTCCAGATCTCGGCTCAAGCCTCACTTCTTGCAGCTGCTGTGTCCCCTAACCAGGCACTCTCTCAGAACCTGTGCCTTTCCAGAGCGGGGCTTATGCGACTGGAAGTTCATACCTATCACCCTGCCTGGTTTGGTCAAGATTCTTCTCCCCGACCATGAGGGCAGAGACTGGTTTTTGCTTGCTGCGATACTCGCAATGCCCATGACTGAGTGAATGAATGCTAAAAGCTTGGAGTCTCTGATATGGAACCACAGTAATAGTAACGGCCAGCCAGCAAGTGTCTACTGTGCGCCCAGCTCTGCATCTGAGTCTCTCCAGAGCCCAGACACACGGAGCAACCTGCTCGGGGCCAGAGCCTATGAATGATGCTGCAGCCCAGGCAGTGACTCTGGGGTCACAACCAGCTCAGTCCCTCCGACCTGGGACAGTTTGCCTTCTGGGGGGCCAACAGGGACCACCCAGAACCTCCTGAGCTTCACAAAGAAGCAACTAAAACCAGGTGCCTGTGGGGAGCAGCAGGGGGCAGGGGGAGAAGGGTGCCACAGCTCTCCATGAGCCCCTCGCTGTCAGTGGATTGCTGCCACCGTGTTTGTTTGTTTTTAAGATTTTATTTATTGGACAGACAGAGAGAGAGATAACAAGTAGGCAGAGAGGCAGGCAGAAAGGGGGGGGAAGCAGGCTCCCCACTGAGCAGAGAGCCTGATGCTGGGCTCCAACCCAGGATCCCTGGGCTTAACCCACTGAGCCACCCAGGCGCCCCCTGGAACCGTGTTCTTACACAAGTTGACTTAAAAGAAACTAACATAAGAATGTTCACAATATTTTTTCAGTTTTCTATAATTAATAGTACGTCCGTGATTATAGGTGTCGCACCCCTTCGGCAGAGCAGCTGCGACAGGGCACTTCTGAAGGACGGAGAAAATTCGGGCCGTGCGGAGACTGGAGCCCGGCGCAGTGGGGCGGTCGGTGAGTGCGCGCACTGTCAGGAAGCGGCTGACCAGGGCTCGCCGGGAAGACACTGACTGGGACAAGGAGCACGTCCATCATGGTGTGCAGGCCCCTCTGCGAAATTCTTAAATTCTTACCCTTAGCGTCTGAGGGGGAAGGGGGTGGAGCAGCCACTGACCCGCCAAGCCCGCAAATGCCATGGCGCCCTGCGGCCACAAGAGGGCAGATCCGGGTACCTCTACCAGGGAGATTAAGTTAAAGATTGTGGATTATCCAAGGGGACCCAGGGTCATCTCAAGGGTCCTTATGAGGGGAAGAGGGAGACAAGGGGAACGAGAGGTGACAATGGAAGCAGGGCTCAGAGTGACCAGAGTGCTGGCTGGAAGGGGGTCACGGGCTGGTAGCACCGCAGGCCTCCACGCGCTGGAAGGGGCAAGGCATGGACCTTCTCCAGGGCCGCCAGCAGGCTAATTTCGGCTCATCAAGACCCACTCTGGATTTCCAGCCTCCAGGAAGTGTTGGATAATATGCTAGTGTTTTGGGCCACTAATCTCTAGTCTGTGGTCATTTGTCACAACAGCAAGAGGAAACTGACAGACACTGGCTCAGGTGGGACACCTGAGTGACTCAGTTGGTGAAGCATCAGACTCTTGGTTTCACCTCAGGTCACGATCTCAGGGTCATGGGATCAAGCCCTGCGTTGGGCCCCGTGCTGGGCAGGGAGGCTGCTTAAGATTCTCCCCCCAAACTGGACCCCACCACCGGTCCCTACCACTCACGCTCTCTCTTAAAGAACAAAGGCGGGGGACTCAGCGGTACCCCAGATGTGTCATTCTGAGGATCTCTAAAAAGCCAAACGCTCCGTGGTGACCACAGCTGCAGGCGGGGAGGGTGGGCCTGCTCAGAGACATGGCAGCGCAGGCAGAAAGCACCCCGGCCGGCAGGGGAGCCGAAATTCGAGTGGTCTACACAGCACCCTATCTCAGTCCACGTGGGGGTGCTCACACGGCCTGGTGCCAGCAGGAGCATGGCCTCAAAAGAAAAATGGTCAGACCCACCCTTCAAGGCAGCCCACAAACCCAGGCCAGGGAGACAAAGCACCTCCTCAGGGAAGGCGCTGCAGGGTCAGGAACCTGGGCCACACTGCACCTGGGCTGGGAGCACACGCCGGCCTCGCCAGGCACCACTGGAAGGCTGTCTCTGGCCTCCCGGCCAAACTGTCCCACGCTAGTGGTGCTACCCAAGCTCCTCTTCATCCCAAAGCCCTTCTGGGTACAGCTCTGGTGTAAAGGACGGACTCATGCCACATGCCACAACTCCACTTTCCCCCAAGAAACAAAAAGGGAACTGAAATCCACAGGTGGGGTGCAGGGAGCTCCCGCAGAGAGGTGACACCTCCAGGATACAAGGAAGCCAGAGCTCGGGACCCTCTCCCCTTGACCGCGCCCCCCCCCAAGGCTCTCCTGACAGATCACAGTGAGAGCTCACTGCACCCTGACCAGTCACACCCCTCATGGGTCACCCAGGTCCATTCTGCCCCTGCTATATGCCACCAGGGTTTGCCTGAAAAGCCTCCAGCTCCAGCTCGCTGGAGGGCGGGAGCCGGCCCACCCCAGGCCTGGCGCCTGACGCAAGTGCCTCACCCAGTTTCATCAGTGATGCCTGGCTCTGCTCTTCCCAACCTTTCTACTCAGGCACCAGGGGCGCCTGGGTGGCTCGGTCGGTTAGGCACCCAGCTCTTAATTTCAGCTCAGATCATGATCTCAGGGAAGAGATGACATCATTGAAAACAGAAAGAGACTGGGGACTAGATGTAAAGCAGCAGAAAGAGAAAGAACATGCATGTCCTTCCCGTCGGGGGAATGTTGAGCAGGCACTTCCCAGAGAAATGCGACTGTAAGGTGCCTCTAGCGCTCACGCCTTCACAAAATCAAATTTATCCAGAGTTTGCATAAGCTCAACAGAGACAAAACTGACTCCCTTCAGAGACTCCTGTGCCCTCACTTGCAGGAGACTTGCCTCTTATTCAAGGGAAAGAAGCCCCATCTGCAGCCGCCTCGAGTGTCCGCTGGTGGCCAGCACGTGCTGCGTGTTGGGCCAGTCCGCCACACAGGGCCACCTCACCCCCCTGTTCAGTCAGCAACCCGTGTTGACTGCAGGCCACTTCCCAAGGGCACAGTATGAGCAGACAGGGACGTGCCAGTAACAGCACACAGCGACCTGCTGGGCACACAGCCACTGGGTCGTGGGTGAGGAACGGGCTGCTCCTGGGGCACACACGGATGAATTTGCTTGGGACAAATGGGAGGTGGCATTTGGACACATTCCCAGGGAGTAGTTAACAAGATTCAGCGGGTAGGAAAAAGAAAATGGGGTATGGTTCTAGAAGTTTCTAAGTGGCTAACTGGGTCAGGGAAGCACCATCACCGGAGAGAGGACATGAGGAGGAAGAGCAGGTATTGCACCTGGTCTAGGAAAGCTATTCAATAAGTAGTCACTGAATGAAAAAGAAATGTGGCTCAGTGTTTTGTTTTGTTTCCTTTTTAAAGTAGGCTCCACACCCAGGATGGGGCTCGAACTCATGACCCTGAGACCCAGAGTCGCATGCTCTACTAACTGAGCCAGCCCTCGTGGGGCTCAGTTTTATACAATAAATATACAGCCCCCACATACTGAAGGCTAATTAGTACAATCTCAGTTGAAACACCATTTTATTTCTTATTTCCCTTTATAATAAAATAATATTATAAATTTTCCATAGTTTCCTTTCTTCTTTTTTTTCTTTTCTTTTCTTTTTTTTTTTTTTTTTTGTTTGAATACAGAAAAACTGAAGCTCGACTGAGGTCTCCAAGCCAGCCAAGCAAGCAAAAATTGGTACTAGCCTTCCACCTAATTCTTGGCCTGCCTCCCTCAATTCTTCTCCCCTTGAATATTCCCTCATAAACCCACTTTTTCTGGGAGGAAGGGGTAGATAAAAAATTCTTCAGGGACAGGGCGCCTGGGTGATTCAGTGGGTTAAGCCTCTGCCTTCGGCTCAGGTCATGATTTCAGGATCCTGGGATCCAGCCCATCGGGCTCTCTGCTCAGCGGGGATCCTGCTTCCCTCTCTCTCTCTCTCTACCTGCCTCTCTGCCTACTTGTGATCTCTGTCAAATAAATAAATAAAATCTTAAAAAAAAAAAATTCTTCAGGGAAAAATACTAGAAATCACTAACCAAGCACCTACTCTAGGCCAGGCAGGCCACCCAGGTGGCTGTTGCACAAGAAACTTAACCTCTAGCTTCAGTTTCTTCATCTAAACACAGAAGACACTCTAACCTCCCCCGCGTGTAGTGCTAAAGACGGGACATTCGAGCACCCAGAATACAGCAGCCCCCAAATGACAGCCAGTCCTGTTCTTATAACCGCTGCACTGGGAAACTTAGGTGGTCTTATTATTGAGTTTGGCGACCTGCCACATTAGCTGGTGTCGAGTTCTCTGACCCCTCTGCCAGCCGAGCCCTGGACTCCCTTCTGCGCCTGGGGGCTGAGCTCCTACAAAGGAGGAACGGAGGCCGGGATAAAAGCGCAAACCCAGCAGGCTTCAGTCTGTGGGAAGGGACGAGGATTAACCTCTGGATCCCATCAGCCACTGAGATAAGAGTCGGGCTGGTGAGGGGTGGTGACAAGCTCAGAAGATGAGGCACAACTCCTCCCTAGGTCTACAGCCCAGGCAATTCAAACAGGAGCCGCCTAAGCAAATGGGAAAGCAAAGCCAGAGGAGCAATCCCATCCCACGCGAAGAGGGGGTGGAGGGCTGTCGCCACAGCCTTCGCCCTCCACACCTGTGTCTGCCATGGCTCCGAGGGGTAGCCTGCAAGTTCCCAAGCCTCAGGAAGCCCAGAGGAGAATATAAAGCCAAAGGACCAGTTCAAAGGAGCTTGGGGGAAGACATCTGTTTCTACTGCCAGCGTTCCTGTCCAGAGCAAATCTACATCTGTCATCTGAGTAAGAATTTCAGGGAACACAGGAATAGCACAGGAAAAGTGAGTCAAGCCATCTGTTTTTTGGTAGGAGAAGCCCCAACACACAGCCATGTCTCAGGCAACTGCTCCAGGGGCAACATCTCAAAACTCATCCTGCTTTTCCATGGCCGCTCTGCTCAGTCCCATCCTCTGCTCACAAAGAGACCGAGTTTGGTCACATCTCCCTTAATGCACTGAACGATGATGGGAACGTGCCAGGTGGGGTCACGGAGGGCAGAAGGGCAATTTAGGCCCTTGACGGGAAAATTCCCAACTAGAAGAGGCCTTGCCTTGCCTGCCCACCAGCCGGGCTGCTGGGCCAACCACGTGGAGAGTGGATGGAGAAGATGGTTCTGGAACCAGCCAGGCTTGGGATGTGCATGGGGATCAGATGTGCAGGTGAGGACATCCTCAGGACTAGCCAGGATGATGCGTGGGGATAAGTGTTCCACACCCGGAAGTTACCAGCCAGTGTCAGTGCCCAGAGCACCATCTGCCCACCTCACTCCGAGCTCCCCGCGTGTCGCCACACTCCCGGCACAAGTCCCCAAGACGCTGTGAAACCACGCAGTATTTTCTAAGCTGGAAAAGTGGCCCCAGAGCCCAGGAGACATGAAATGGCAACCAGAAAACTCTGGAACTCCTTAGAGGGCAAGCAGCTTGTAAGCTTAACCATGGCCACCAGCACGATGCCTGGCTCAGGTAAGTACGACACCCAGCCACCCTTATTATTGTTATCGTGGAAATTTAAGCCCGGGCTATGGGCCTCGTGCTGGATGAAGGAAACCTCCAGAACACCTTCTGGGTTCCAGGACCCACCTTAGGATTCCTGGCTGGGAGTCTCAGGGCCTTTAGCGGTGACGGTCACCGCCAACCCAGCAGCAGCAGGCAGACCACCCTAGGGGGCTGCTGCGGTTGGAACTCTCACCTGGGCGGTAGGGAAGCGATGCTCCTTGTCTACCTGGGCCGCAATGGGAACCAGCTCCTTCTCAGCAAATTCCCGGCAGGTCTGACGCAGCATCTGGTGCGTCTCAGGTAGCTCCACGGACTGGTAGATAGCATGTAACCGACGGCAGGCCCGAGGACGCAGAGCTGCCGGCAAGAAGAGCAGGTAGTAGTGGGAGGGGGACGCAGGAGGCCCTGCTGCATGATCATCATAATGGCCATCCCGCGACTCGGTGGGCCTCCCCCAGGGATGCTTTTGCTCCCCCCACCGGCCCCCACCCCAGGACATCTGGCAATGTCTGGAAACATTTCTGGTAGTTGCAGCTGAAGGGTGGAATGCTGCTCCTGTGGAGGGGGTAGAGGACAGGGATATTGCCTAACACCCTACAATGTACAGGGCAGACCCCACAACTAAGAATTATCGGTCCAAAATGTCAAGCACGCTATTTAGAAACCCATACCAGCTGAGTGCTTCCTCGAATTGCAACACACTTGCTCCACAACTCTCCCACCCCATCTTCACACCCATGGTACTAAGACCACAGCTTTGCCACTTAGGCCAAGATCTTAACTTCACTGAGCCTCTGTGCCTAGAAAACCTGGCAGCCAGCAGCACTGAGCTCCTGGGGGGGGGGGGGGTGTGGGAGAGATGCTGACTGAGGCACTCAGCACGGGGCCTGGCAGAGACAGCTCTCCACGGGGGTCCCCTTACTGTTGTCCTGCAGGCAAAGGAAGCCCTGGCCACGTGTGTCACTGCTGCTACAGAGGGAGAGAAAGAAACCGGGAAAGGTGCGGCGGGAAATAACCAACGAGCCTTCACAGTTCTGAGCGCCATCTGACAGGCGCTGTGCTGAGTGTTTTACACAGCCTGGTCCTTGTAACAAGTCCACGAGAAGAGTGACACATCCTGGGACCATTTTACACACGGGCCAAATGAGGCGGACGGGCCGAGAGTCTCGCCCAAGGTCACAGACACCGAGTCTGGGCTCAGTCCCAGGCCTGGCTCGGGAGGAGGGGCGCCCCTGAACCTCCAAGGGCGGGGAACTTGCGGGGTGGGGTGTGAGGGGGCAGTGTGGATGCTTAGGCGAGAGAGGGGCGGTGGGCGCGATCGCAGCGGGAACCCGGGCCGCGCAAGCGCCAGCAGCGGCCCAAGTGGGGCAAAGGCCGCGCGTGCTCCAGGAAGGGGTGCCGCCCTGCCGCCCTGCCGCCGCTGCCGCCGCAGGGGAGAACCGGACCGCCGGGACTCGCTCCCGCTCGGACGGCCCGGGCCGCCGCCGCCCCCTCCACCCTGGCTGTGCGGAGCCGGAGATCACTCACCTCCGCAGCTGGGGCCGCAGGCCCGGGCGAGCAGCGCGGCGGCCATGGACGCGGACACTGCGCGGGGATTCTGCTCGCCGACCTCCCGCGGGAGCGCACGGGTTCCGGGCTGCGGGGGCGGGGCAGGGGCGGGCCGTCACGCCCCCTAGCCCCCGGGGGCGGGGCCCACCGCCACGCCTCCCGGCTCTGCCTCCTTCCCGGGAGGGCAAACCGCGTTCTCCCCAGTACGCTAGGTCTCCGCCGTCCGCCTTCCTTTCTCAAAACCCGCGGACGGTGGCCCATCTCTCCTAAAATCCAATTCCGCGACCTAAAATATGATCATATGACCAACCCGCACCTACCTCTCTTGCCCCGAGCCCACCGTTCCCTCGCTTTGCTCCAGCCGCAGAAAGCAGCTCCAACACCCCGCTTGTTCCTGCCTCCGCGACCGCGCCAATCCCTGTTCTTCTACCTGGAATGCTCCTTCCCTCCATCCAGGTCTCACTCACTCTCACTGAGGCCTGCCCTGACCACACATTCTCCACCTCAGCGTCTTACTTGTTCCAGCGTCTGACATCTTCTCGACTGCTCCCTGTAGTCTGTGAGCTCCGAGAAGTACAAGGTCTTGCCCTGATGCTCACTATTCAGGCCCAGGGAACTGGGTTACCTGGGATGGGGGGGATCTCTCTTCTCCAGAAGTTGTGCAGGTGGGGTGGAAGTGTCACCCTCATTCCACTGTAGTCCCATCTGTCCCCCCACCTCTGAGGTAGAGCCCATTTGGGAGCACCAGGCACTGCCCCCAAGCATTTGGTCCTTGGCATCCTTGTCAAGACCGCTTCACCCTCCCCAGGAAACTGGCAACTCCTGTGCCCTAACAAGGGTCTCCTCTCAGCACAAGCGTGAGTCAGACTTCCCCACCCTAACAGGCACCCACACATCCCTCTATCTCTTCTTTATGCCTCTGTAGCTCAGCAAGGCACCTGTCCCCAGCACTGACACCCATGCCAAAATTTGTCTTCCAAGACCTTGCTCTCCCTCCCCGAGATCAGTAAAAAGATGCAGCAAAGCCCTTAATATGTTAGCTCTCATTTTAAAAGAAAGCCTCTAAGTCCACAATACTTTAGACCCAAATGGATGGCTGTGGTTGGCAAATGCTCCAAGGCTTTCCTAACCTCTCTGCTGCCCTGCCCCGAGCCCTGAAAGAGGGAGAAGGCAGAAGGGGAATCAGGGAAAGGACACCAGCCAATGACTGCTTCCGCTGCCACAGACCATCCAAACCAGACTTACTTTAACAGTGTATTGTCACCCTACACAACAATGTTAGTTTTATATTAAAAGTATGCCAATTTCCCAGTAGAGACAGAAACCAGATAATGGTTTCAAGGGAACTGGCCTTTGAGGGAACTTTGGGGGGTGAAACAACAGCCCTGGATCATGACCATGATGGGGTAATAAAGCTGCATGCTCGTCCCGATGTATCTTAAACCAGGGGAGTTCTACCGGGGAGTAGTAAATGGACACCTCAATAACCCTAACGTTAAAATTACATACTTCTCAAAGTCCCCCCCAGCAAAACAAAGCAAAAAGGGGCGCCTGGGTGGCTCAGTTGGTTAAGTGTCTACCTTCGGCTCAGGTCATGATCTCAGTCCTGGGATGGAACCCCGCGTTGGGCTCCCTGCTCGGAGGAGGTCTGCTTCTCCCTCTCCCTCTGCCTGCTGCTCCCCTTGCTTGTGCTTACTTTCTCTGTCTCTCTTTGTCAAATAAATTAAAAAAAAAAAAAAAAGGCAACAATATTAAACCTAGAGCCCAATACTGTTCCCTGATGATCCTACAAATCAGCTATACTCCTGATTTACAGAAAGGTCGTGTAAAGAAACTCAGAGCCAAAAAAAAAAAAAAAAAGAAAAAGAAACTCAGAGCCCATCACCACCTCACAACTGCTCCCCCCAGCAACCCACGGGGCCCAGAGGACAAGAGAAGATGCACGTACTGTGAAAATCTTTTATTACTATCTCTTGTGGCAAAATAACATTTTGTACAAATAAGTCACCTAGTTTACTCTGGACACAAAGTCAATACAAACTGGAATGAAGATCTTAGGTGAAGGGGAAAGAGGAGGGAGGACAGATCCGGTCATTGACGTTTCTTATATTCTGTGAAAAATAGATTTACAGGGGAAAAAAATAGACTTTCACAACTTCAATGACTTTACATGATCCTTTGTAAAACAAGGGGTTAAATCCGCCTCCACCAGACCCTTCTTGGGGCGCAGATGTTCTGTAACATGGAATGTGAAGAAACGATGAGCAGGGACCGCAGCAGCCTCTGTATCCAGAATGCTCGGGCCCCGGCAAGGAATCCGTGCTGTGGTTCTGGGGACAGACTGTCTCCAGTCCCCAGACCTCACTGCCATCATGGTGACAAGAGCCACCAAAACAAAGTGACTTGACAGAGAAAAAAAAGAGTACCCTGGCAGCCTCCTGGGGATGGCAGGACACACTAAGGCAAGACTCCCCCAACTTGTCTGTTACACACAGCCTATTAAATCCAGCCCAGAAACCAATTCCACTTCAACTGGAAAAGTTGACGATTTCCCGTCACTGCCATTTCAAGAATCACCAGTCTACGGTTAGCCCCACCTTCCCTAAATCACTGGCCCTGCTGGAGAACCAGATGGCCCGAAGGCTGGAGATGTCTTCCTGGAGTTCTGCAGGCCCCCGATTGCTGCTTTCTCTCAAGGTACCGCTGAGCTAACACATAAGGACAGGACGGCCTACTTTAGCCCACAACTACTTTTACTGGTTATTTCTTCTGTCTGCTCTTTAGGACAAAATGACATCAACAGGGATCTTCTTTGGAGAAGCAAGAAGGGCATCACAGCCCAAAGGCTCCACAGGAAAAGAGATGCTCTTCCTGGAGATTCCAAGGCAGAGGGACAGGAGCAGGACGGCAGAAGAGGTACAGGCACCCGGCCCCGTGGCACTGGGAGGGCCTGCCAGGAACGTGTCCCTCCAGGACCTGCCCTCCAGGAGCTGCCACTCAGATGCCAGCTCTGAACAGGAGGCACGGTCTCCCGTGCAGGTCACTTTTCCCCTTCCCCCTGTAGCATCCCCAGACAACTACTCTCAACAGGCCCAATTCCTTACTAACATGGCCTCCCGATCCAACTTCTGACTGCTTCAGCTACTTTCAGAGAAAGGAGGACTTCCAAGTCTCTCCCCAGGTCAGGTCCAAAAGCTTGAATTCCAAACTTACCCTGGTTAACACCCCAGAGCAGTGATGCTTCTTGAGATTTCTTGAATACTGAGACACAAGAACCCAGACTCCCAGGTACAGAACACCAGACAGACCTCCTGGACCCAAGGGCATATCACTGTCCTCCTGGGCAGAGAGGGAGCACACGGCCTCAAGACGGTCTCCAGGGAGACCAAGGCAAGCTAATGGGGAAGAGGACAGAGCACTGCTCAAGCCAGAATGCCTGCCTCCCCTGCCCTCCCCGTAGCAACGGCGAACACTGCATGTAAGAGATGGTCCACTAGTCCACAAGACCGTGGTCTGCCCTGGGACACATTTCCAAGACACACGCTATTGAGCAGAGTTCTGGACAACTCCGGAAACCACATCCTAGATAATTAAATGTCAAGAGTAGCAAATCTCCCAATGAGGCTACTGTCCCACAGAGAGGGGGTGACTCTGAAGCTCAGTAAGCAGAGACAAATCGGCTAGAGGAGCCACAGGGAGACCCAGGGAAGGAGGCAATACGATGTCCATCCACAGATGGGGAGGGAGGGAGGACAATGCAGCTCTTCCCAGCAGCATGCGGGGCAGAGCCACAGTAAGGCACCTGGATTTGTAGTTGACTCCAGTTCTGAGAGTCACCTGGTCTGGCGATGAGGAACGCGTGCGCAGGGTGCCTGGTCCCTTCCCTCCCTCAGTGGCTGGATCCAGTGCCAGCACACAGGGGGAAGGGTTTTCCCAGCGAGAGAGCTGCCAGCACCTGGCACAGCCCAGACTCTGGCTGGGACACAGCACTGGGCCCAGGTTCAAGGCCACTCACACTCTAGAATCCAAAGAGGGAGCAACACTGGTTAGTGAATGCACGGGAGGCTTCTGCGGCCAAGCGCAGGCCCTTCTATCCTGGGCCCCGTGTGGCCTTTGTCCCCAGCACCTTGGGAGACTGCTCCCCTTCGGCTACTCTGATGCTTCACAGGGACTAGGACCACACATGCGGGCCCCTCCTTTCAATGCGAAGCCCCGGCCACAGCAACAATCTTATCAGAGGGTCAGCCCCCCAGTCAGACAACTGGGAGGCGCGAGGCGGTAAGAGGCCATCCAGGAAGGGTAGGAGGACAAAAGCAGCCCACGAGGAAGTGCGAGGAAGGTTTTCTGAGAACTCCTTCTGAGAGCCACCTCGGGCTACTTCGTCCACCCTTTCCAAACACCCGAAAGCATTCCCAGCTAGCAGTAGGAAGGATCGGAAAATGCGTTACTGAGGTCTGACCTGTCAGGATGGTCCCAGAAATTACTTCAGGAGAATGGCAGACAAGAAAATCCTCCTAAATAAGAAATCTACAGAGTTTCAGAGGCAAATCTGCATCGAAAGCCAATCCTGCAGGCTCTCCTGTGTAGGGAAAATCAAATCCTCCTTTAAGCAGCTGCTGGTCTGTAACTATCCCGGACCCCAGCATGAGCCAGATTAGCCCCAGGAGCCTCTTTAATACTCTCAGGCGGTCTAACCACACATCACATATGCTGGGAACACCATGGTCCTCTTATAAAACCTCCCCACAAGAAGACTGGGGAAAAACCAAAACACAATATACAAGGCCTGCTGCGGCCTCAAGAGATCCTACTGTTCTAAGAGCACAAAACCGACGGTCTATTTCAGGAGATACTCGGAAGTTAGAGCCAGGACAAGCAGAGCAAACTCCTCTGTCCTCCAAGATGGGCAACAGGAAGGCACGGCCAGGCTGAAACCTCGGCATGTCCCCAGGAGGGCTGGTAGAGGATCCTGCAAGTCCGACAGAGAAGTAGGCCTCGCCACGACACAGACCTTTCAGTTTGGCAGCCCCAGCGGCCCCCGGCACCCCCGCTCCTGGTGCCCCTCCACCACCCCTTTTCTTTGCAGTTGCTGTAGAACTACACACAAGCTGAGGTCAGACTATGCTGACAGCAGCACTGTGAGAGGAGGAAGCGCCTGGAAGAGGCCTGGTTTCAGCTCCTCGCCGAGCCCAGGATCCTACAGAGAAGCCGCTGAGCCGGGAGGCGGCCAGAGCCTCCTCACCCCGACGCAGCTACACCACAGAGACCCAGGCTCACCAGCACAACCAGCAGGCGGCTAGGACAACAGGAAAACAAACTTGCTCTCTTCTCTGGACTCCAGGAGAATGACCCTAATTCTTTACTCTAATACCTCTGGGACCTACGGGGCAGGGAAAAGGGAAGAAAAAATACTGGGGAAGAAAGCCCAGCACCGCTTGGCACCTCTCTTGAGCGCAGGAAACCACCACCCCAGCCCCGGCTTCCTGGGACCAGGCTCCAGACGTGTGTGGAGGAACAGCAAGTTCAACCACCTCCGAGCGCCAGGACCTTGGGCCACAGCAAAGCACCTCCCCGGTCCGCTCCTGCAGCGGTCACTGGCCTCCGTTATAGGCATAGTCGGCCTTGTTGTGCATTATCAGCTTGTTGTCCACAAAGTAGAAGCTGTCAGAGCGGGTCTCATAGGGGTTTTCAATCATCAGACGAACTGCAAGTCAGAGAAAGGGAAACAGCAAAGACACACGTGTGAGTCCGCGCCCTGGACCAGGTGGGAAAAACCACAGTAGTAACTCATAAGCCGGCCTTCCACACGTGAGTATACTCTGCCAGAATAATGGGGTTAGAACAGAGGGGGCGGGCTTGGACAGCTGCAGAGAGCCACAGAAGCCCCCAAATGAAACATGATACCCACCTCAACGTAAGGATGCAAGCAACCCTGATGTGGCACTCCCGGGGCATCTCCGGCCCTTCGTCAGAACCCCAGGGAAACAGGATCGCCCTTTTGCCAACATGGACCACCGAAGACTGTTTATTCAGTACTTTGGTCTGTCCCCCACCTCTAGACATTCTGGTCCAAATTCCAAAAGCTGTGCTTCCTGGGGCCCCCTTCCCAGGGGCTCTGCTGACAACCAAAGGAAGCCTAGGTGTGCATGAGTGCAGGGGGACCACGGGTGCAGCGCTTTTCACAGGCATGGCTCGGCGTACTAAATCACAAACGATCCCTCGAAAGACCTGCTTATCTTGGGATCCAGATTTAAATCTTCTGTTTGCTCAGGCAACGGCCAGACCTCGTCAGGCATAACAGAGAGTCAAGACAATGAACAGTCACTACCTCTGATCGTTCCGAGTTAATGATCACGTGCTATTCTGGCTCCTCTGGAGGAAACACGCTTGTTTACCACAGTTCTCAAAGGATGAAACAGATTGTTTAAAGTCCTTTGAACCCACTCAGGCTGAAGTTATTTGGTTTATATCCAGATTATTGACCTCCACACTTTTTCAGCATATTTGGTTTCAAGAAGAAAAGTCCTACTGCCTTGGGTAAAAACTGGAAACACTATACACGATCCTTTCTTGCAAGCTGTCACAGCTCCTGGCCCAGTGTGGGGAGCAGGGTCAGCTGCAGTCATGAACAGCCGGCCCCACGTCGGCAATCCGTGTTTTATCTGGAAACAGCACCGTCAATGTGAGTGAAGAATATTCTGGTTCTTGGAATGTAACCGTTTTAAGGATCTGGGATTCTGAGAAAACCAGTCAGTGTACGTGGATCCTTCCCTATAACTCAGCCAAACTCCCCCCACTAGTCACAGGATCCTGCTCACATTCTCGTTGTTCTGCAGCCATTTTCGATGGTTACCAAGGAGAACGCTGAGAGCGCTCCACCCGTCACAGGAATGATAAATTAGCCTGTTCTTTCTCTCCATGAGTCCACCTCTTCCCTTTCTTCAGCTTCTCACTCTGGTGCCTCCCCAGTTTTTCCTCCCCAGAACTACAGGATTACTCTTCCTAAGACACGGCTTCCATCCGGCCACTCCTGCTGCTCCACACTCCGTAGTAATTCCCCATTTCCTGCAGATCTATTCTGACAGCAGAGGATGAGGAAACCCTCTGATTCTAGTTAGCGCCTGGCTTCACTTCTCCCTCTGACGAAGCAGGAAGGGGAGGGCAAACAAAGAGTGCCGGGCAGGAGCGAATGACCAGAACACAGTGAAAAACCAGAGGCTTGGAGAGTTGCTCCAGCTAACCCTAGGCCCAGGGATGGTCAGGGGCCTCCCCTCCTCTCCCTCAGTCACCCCCTTTCCCGCAGCACGCACCTAAAGCAAACAGCCTCCATTATTTTTTTTTTTTTTCCACAGACAGTCCTTTTGATTCAGTAATAATGTTTTCCCCTTTGGAAGCACGTGTAAATGGATTTCCAACTGTTTTGTTTTTTTTTTTTATTAACATGTAATATATTATTAGCCCCAGGGGTACAGGTCTTTGAATCGTCAGGCTTACAAACTTCATAGCACTCACCATAGCACATACCCTCCCCAATGTCCATAACCCAACTACCCTCTCCCTACCTGCCTCCCCTGGCAACCCTCAGTGTGTTTTGTGAGATGAAGAGTCTCTTATGGTTTGTCTCCCTCCCGATCCCATCTTGTTTCATTTTTTCCTTCCCTACCCCCCAAACCCTCACATTGCCTTTCAAACTCCTCTTATCAGGGAGATCATATGATAGCTGTCTTTCTCTGATTGACTTATTTCGCTCAGCATAATACCCTCTAGTTCCATCCACGTCATTGCAAATAGCAGCCTGCGTTATTAAAACCTTCGATGCTCCCATACAGGCAGAGTTTGGAACTCTAGACTGGAGTGCTAGGGAATGAGAAGCCTGAGGTCAAATACCTAGAGAGGCGTCTTGTCACCACCTCTCTCCTCTGCCAAATGAGGACATTGGAACAGATAGGACCCCAAGGTTTGTTCCTTCCAGCCCTAAGAATCTAGAATGGTACAGAAATCAAGGGATACATACTGACATCCTCCGAAAGCTGGGGAAACTCATAGATATGTTCACAAGTGTTCCTACTGCTGGGGATGCAGAAGCCGAAATCGAAGTCAAAGTTTTTCAGCAAGTGTTCCCGGAAATAGTGCCGCTCGATCATCCGGAAGTTTGACACAGGTTTGTCTCCCACTGTGAACTCCACTCTGCAAAATAGAACTTTGTGAGCCCCGCTTGGCCTCCTCCCTCCTCCCTTCTCTAAGGCCAATCCAGAATCCAACCGAGAACATTCTTTGTGGACAAGCAAGTGTTCTCCCTTCCAGAAATACTGGTACTCACGTTGCCCCAACTGTCCGGAGGCGGAGAAAGGCTGGTGTGAACTGATAGCGGACAAAACGTCCTGCGCTGATATCCACATCTCCACCTTCGTCGTCCTCCTCCTCCTCTTGGTCTGAAAGAGCACACAGCGTTTTGAATGTACGGTCTCAGCACCACTGGTCCCAACAGCGCAACCAATGGACAGTACTAACACCCACAGAAGGACGGCCAATATCGACTGCGCCTTTGCTACAGACCAGGCCTTGTGCTGATCACTTCCCAGGATCCTCAGAGCAACACTGTGGGGTGTCACCATCATCTCCATGTTACAGATCAGGACGCAGAAGCTCAGAGACGTTAAGTCATATGTCCACAGTCTCCCAAATAGTAAATGGAGGAAGCAGGGATTTGAACCCAGGGATTCGAAGCTTGTTCTCAAACACTAAACTATTTACCTTTTACTAGCTTAGGGGCCTGGGCCATATCCTAAGGCAGCCAGCCTGAAATACAAGCCAGGGGCTAGGCCCCTGGCATGGTGGACAGCACACAGATAGGTCTGCTGGTGACAGGGGGCAGTGCTAGCCGCCAACCAGAAGAATGAGACTACAAAGGTTGAAACTCGTCAAAAGGCCAATTCAAAGAATGCAAAAATTTCTGACAGGCAGCAAAGACAACCCCTAGAAATACTCTCGTTATTTAAGTGGAAGAAACTGGCCTCCAGACTTGGGATATCGTAATGCCTACTCCAGGCCATGCCAGGTCCAACACCAACTACCTGGGAAACAGCGAGGCTGATGGGCAATGGACCGAAATGCGGGACCTGAATGACGGTGACTCTAGCCCATTCCGGAACCCAGAAAGTGGAAAAAAATTTTTGTAAAATGAGCCAGAGAACCATTCTAATGTGAAAAACAAGGTAGTTCCCACTAGTAGCCATCCAGTGTCCAGCAAAAGTATTTTCTCCAGGTATAGGTTGAACGTGGTTGCCTACGACAACCCCAAAAGCATATGGGCAACACCAAGCAGGGGTTTAGAGCCAGCCCCTGGAGCGTCCTCGTTCCAACAGTGCGATTCAAAGAGAATCAGACCAAATCTTCTCAGGGATTCAAACTCCTCAGAACGAGTGCAGCAGGAGGTTACAATTCGGTGGGAGCATACTCTAAGTGAATCAAGTTCTTAAAGGTAAAGACTGGAAAAGTTGAAAATCAAGGATATGCAGCTGACCTTCTTGAGACAGTTCAATTTTGTACTGAAATGACTACTACGGGCCCCGTCTAATCCGAGTCTACACACCTGAAGTGGCCCTGGGATCCTTGAAATGTCCGAAGTGCTGGGACGTGTCACCCAGAGATGTGAACGCCACATCACCAGAACGAAGCTGGCTGGCCCTGATCCTCCCAACACCAGCTAAGTCCTCACCAGCTGGAGTCGCGGGGTGCCTCGGTCAGCTCTAGATTATGAGAGCATAAAGGATGTCGGATGGGGCTGGGGCTGTAGCCTTGGCTGTACAATGAACCTGAGCTGAGACTTCTCAGGAAAGCCTTTCGACCCACGCAGGATACTAATACCTGCCTCACCAAATTTACAGGCTCTTTCTGAGTAGCAAATCAGATGAGAAGAGCTTCGCAAAAAAAATTATGAATACAGACTTTGGTGAATACTCTGGAGTCATCCGTGCTGGTGTTCTAACAACGAACGCCAGAGGGTGCTCCGTCTCCAGTGATGAGCTCCAAGACAGACATGAGGTCCCCTGGCCCTGAATGAGTCACCCTGGGGCTACATCACAAGCACCAGAAGCATCTATTCAAAGCTAATTTAAGGAATCCCAAGTAGTTCATAGGTCTGGGCTTTCTATTCATCCAGAAAATGGTGAAGATTAAAACCCAAACTAGGACTTACAGAAAAATAGGAGGAAAGCAATGGAGAAGACAGGGAGCCGGGCCTGGGACTCTCAATATCCACCCTTCCAGCATCCCCAGGAACCAAGGTTCAGGGGAATCTTTCCTCTTTCTACTTTAATTCCAATGTTTCCTTTCCTAAGTGGAGGCAACATGGTAAGATGAGCAAGCACAGGACCTTAGGAAAGTCACTTGGAAATTCTGGGCCTCAGTTTCCTTACCTATAAAATGGGAAAAATAGCTCCTCCCAGAAATGGGAGGATTAGAGAGCCCGATGCAAACAGAAACACGTGTACAACCAGCAGAGGGTACATACTCAACAAATACCAGCCTCTCAGTGCTTCTGATCAGCAGGGCCGACAGGCCAGCCTTTAGGAGGAGGCCCGGCAGCGGACATGCTGAAGTCCAAGCCGCCGGACGCAACGGCTCTCACAGACAGAAGCCGAGAGCCTCGGAGACATTCTCAAGGGTGGGGGTGACCATACTGAGGCCTACCTGAAACACAGGGTTTGGCAATCTCAAAGAGCACTGTCCCGGTCTCCAAGTCCCGAATTTTGAAACGAGTGAAATCAATACTGTAGATGTTATCTTCGGGCTTACATAAATAATCTGAAAATAAGAGACAAACGCTGTTAAATAACCCTCCAAAACTAACATCTCCTTCTTTCTTAAGTTTTGAAGGAAACTCAGGGTTTTTCTTCTTACACAATTCACTTAAAATACACCCCAAAACTTCCTCTTATGTTATTAGCAAAAGTTGTGTGACGAGAGTAAGGGGACTGAAGAAAGAAAAGAAAGAGCATGGATTTGGATGGGATGAAAGATTATCATAACACTTTTAGAGACAGGGAAGTTAAACACCCCCAAAAATGGCCTACAAAGCTTCCATGATCTATTAACTTGATGTCACAACAGGACAGAATTTTTTTACAAATCCATTTTAAAACATTTATGCTGATCTAATGGCCAATATAGTGCCTGTCTGCCAGCCGTGAGTATTGCACAGCAGATATCAGCAAAGTTTTCTGTAAAGGGCCTCATCATAAATAATTTAGACCTTGGGGCCACACCGTCTCAGTCACAAGCACTCAACTCTGTCACTGTAGCAAAAAGCAGTTGCAGGCAACCTGCAAATAAATGAGTATGGCTGTAGTCCAATAAAACTATTTACAGAAGCTGAAATATAAATTGCATATAACCACGTGTGCCGAGATCTTTTCTCCCCCTCTACTATTTAAAAATGTAAAAACCATTCTTAGCCTGTGGATTGCACAAAATCAGGCAGTGGACCATACCTACACGGGTGACAGGGCAGATCTGCTGGGAGGGCACTGGGCCAAAGTGCAGTAGAGCCCGTGACAACCTGAGCAGCTTATCAATATGGTACCCATCATAGGAAACTTCCCCGATTTCTTTCTAAGACAACTCCTGATAGCATCTTCTCCACAACTCATTTGAGCACTTTTTCTTACATTGTTCGCTTGCGTTAGCTGTTCCACATTTTACAAGCTGTCTCTCCAGTAATATGGCAAACTTGAAAGCCGCTGATTATCTATAAATCCTAAAACGACTGAGATGGGTTCTGCACCTTTCGAGGGTATTCAATAAATAACTGGTTGAATGGAACAGACATGAACAAAATCCAGAGGTCACCGACTCTGACCTGTGGCTTTCTCCAGTAGGCTTCTGGGGTGAGTCTGAGCAAAAGCACCAACCCCAGGCTCCTACACCTGAGTGCCCACTGAGAATGCGGCTTAGGGCCAGGCATTAGAATGGCCCGATTCACCCTTGGTATCAGGAGAAAGCAGGAGGCTAGAATGCTGAGGTGCTGAGCACTTCCCGACCTTCAGAGCCCCAAATGAAAACGAGGACAGAACAGAAGTAGCGTTTTCACAATGTTTCAATAAACTGATTAGCAAGACCTTCTAAAGCTGACTCAGGCATGCAAAGGACAGGCCAAATCACGGGAGCTGCTCCCTGAGGTACACCTGAGCAGCAGCCCCCCACCGCCCCCCACCCAGACAGCTAATGCAAGCTGGGTCTAACCAGGGAAGGGGGAAATGGCAGCAAGGAAAAGGGCGGCAAGTCGGGGTTGGCTTGGGAGAGAACACGAATAGGGAGGAGAGCCAAGACAAGGAGTGGGCAATGTATTTCTTCCCAGCCTTCCTTATTATCAATGAAAACCTGTGGGATGGTTGCATTTCAAGCAAGAAATGCATTTCTTAAACCCTGACACGTTCTTAATTTACTAGAACAGGTGTCAAAAGCCGGAGTCACATTTTGGACTGGATACATAAACTGAAACTTTATTACATATTTTCTAATGTGGCAGTTTTCGATTTGCACGAAATGCCATGGCAATATGTTGGAGGAAGGAAAGGCCCCCTCCCGGCACACAAAGGGGCAAGGCTCGGGACCAAAGGAGTAAGGGGGCCAAGGAAGGCTGGAGAGGGGCCTGTCAGGGGACAGGGTGGAGGGAAAGGCAGAGAAAGCAGGTAGAGGTCTGGGCGGGCAGAGACTGCACAGGCTGGGAGTGGGCAGGCTGAGGGAGCCTGGCTGAGCAGGAAGTTCACTGGTACCTGTGGGTCTCCCAGGACGAGGGGGCTGCGGTCTCACTTAACCAGGTTCAGGAGGTTCCGGTTAAGCTAAGGGGGCTCCCTACCCAAAGGGATCCAGCTTAGGAGGAGAACGGCCCGGCCTGGAGGCCCAGCTGGGGCCCGCCCATGAGGAGCCTGGCGTGGCCGGACACAGGGGAGCGCGGTCCAGCTCAAGGCGAACCCCTTTCCAACCAGGTCTGGGTAAGAGTGGGGCGCACAGAGCTGGCCCGGCTGAGAGCCGGGCGACGCGGCCTGGCCGGCTGAGGGGGCCTGGGTGGTCCCCCGGGCCGGTCAGGTGGCGAGCGGCCGCCTCCGCTGAAAACAAGGGGCCCGGGGCCCGGTGCGAGGGTAGGACGCGGTCCGGCCGGCACTCACTCTCGGTGACCCGGCTGAGGCGAAGGACGTGCTCGGGCCGGATGGTGTCGAGAGCCAACAGCTCCTGCTCCGTGACCGCCGCCCCGATGCCGTCCTCTGCCGCGTGGTGAGGCGCCTGCCGCCGCGCCTTGAGTCGGTTCAGGACGCCGCCCCCAGTCTTCTTCTTCTCTTCCTTGCCGGTCACCAGCCCCCCAGACCCAGCCGCCGACCCCGCGGCCGCAGCCTTGGGGTTCGACCCGCTCATCTCTCCGCCGCCAAGATGGCCGCCGCCTCCGCAGCGCCGTAACTATGGAGAGCGGGGGCGGGGCGGGGGCGGGGGCGGGGCCTGTGGGCAGGGGCCAGCCGCCTGCTCTGCCCTCTCGGTCTCCGCCAGGTGAGCCCTAGTGGCCGGGGGTGCCAACCCATCAGACTCCATCAGAACCCCCAAGATCACCCCAAATGTCTTTTAAATATTTCATACAGTCAAATGACTTTCTGTCATGTAAACTAGACAAGGCATCTTGAGGAAATGTTTTCTGATCTTTAGCACAGAAGTTAAAACAAGTGCTTGTTAGATTTAGATTAGATTTCCATTTCTAAACCCTACTGTGTCAAGCTTTGAGCTAGACATCAGGCTAGACTACAAGAAATAGAATACGAACCAGGATTGGGATCAGGTCCACTTTATTCACTATTGTATTCTGGCCGTAGAGTTCATATCTGACACAGTTGGTGCTCAGTAGGACTGACTGAGTGAGTGAAGGAAAGCCCCGCTATGAAGGAGCTAGCCCTTTGTTGGGGAAGACTGTGAAGTACATAACTCACTATGTGGACACTCCTCTTGACCAGCCCAGCATGAATGAACTAGAAGAGGAACCAGACTGCTAACTGCTCTAACAGAGGTACAGCAATGGTGCAGAACACACAGGAGTGGTCTGGCCCCATGGTAGAGGCTTCACAGAGGTAACATCTGCACACAACCCTGGAAGTTAATCACAATTTCACTAAGTGGAGGTGGTGGACCAGGGGGTTGGGCAGGCGGATGGAGGGTGGGTTCAGGCTGCCCTCTCACACCCCAAGTAGCTCCATCTCTAGAGATTCTGGGTCAACAATCTTCTGTGTTAGAGACCTGGGTCCAAATGTTGTACTGCATCTGCTAGGTCAGGTATCACCTCTCAGCCACTGATCAGAGTAAAACTCTACCCCTTTCTCCCGAGATCAGCTTAAAGACTTGGTTTATGCCGGGCCTCCCTGAGTCCCTCTCACTTTATGTAAGGGGCTTGGGAGGGGCTGACAGGCCTAGCTTGGTTCCTGGACAAAATCCAAACCTGACTCCACCCAGGGCTGCCCAGCCTGATGGAACAGTGTGTGGCCAAGTTCCTATCTAAATGCTGCCCTATCTTTGAGAGATTACCACTGGGTGGCATTTACCAAACCGTTCAGGAAAATTTTTATTTATTTATAAGGATTTTATTTATTTGAGAGAATGAGAGATCACGAGCAGGGGGAGGGGTAGAGGGAGAAGCAGACTTCCCGCTGAGCAGGAGCCCTCCCCACCATGCGGACTCAATCCCAGGACCCTGTGATCATGACCAGAGCCAAAGGCAGACCCTTAACTGACTGAGCCACCCGGGAGCCCAGTTCAGGAAAATTTTAATAGATGTGTACAAAGAATTAAAGTTCTTCCCTTTGCAAACAATTCTTTTTAAACCACTAATCAGTGAGTGGTTACTGAAGAATTTCTAAAACTTTTAATATGCTACTTAATTGTGAATCACTAGGAGGGAGGCTCAGCTTGCAGCCATTTCCCACACTCACTTGCTCACTAAAACTTTGTTCTCAGAACACTAGGACTAGTTACCTGGATCCCCACTTTCATTTCTAGGGATGATAACAAATGTATTACCCCCCCCCCTTACCTGCAATTTCAGATCCTTTTGCACAAAAATGTTTACCACAGAGCCACATGTTAACACTGAAAAATTACAATAAATTACAGTTGCATTCATTCAGGTTATGCAGCTGTTAAAAAGAATGAGATCCATCTATGCCAGTATAGGGAGCTTAAAGATATATTAAGTGGGGGGGGGGGGAACAAGGCACAGAATCCCATTTGTTTAAAATAAAAAGGACATGGATATACGGATTTATATTTGTAACTGCAAAGGAAAAATTCTGGAAATGCACTAAAGTGTTAACCAGTTCCCTCTGAGGAGGAGAGCATTAGAAGGAACTAAAATGTGAATGCGGGGCACCTGGGTGGCTCAGAGGGTTAAGCCTCTGCCTTTGGCTCAGGTCATGGTCCCAGGGTCCTGGGATTGAGCCCCACATCAGGCTCTCCGCTCAGTGGGGAGCCTGCTTCTTCCTCTCTCTCTGCCTGCTACTCTGCCTACTTGTGATCTCTGTCAAATAAATAAATAAAATCTTTAAAGAAAAATAAAAATAAATAAAATGGGAATGTATTCACTTTTGACACGAGAGCTACTTATGTTCTGTTTTATCACAGCAGGCATATGATCATGGGTTACTGGTATATTAAAAAAATATCTTAGGATCTCTGGAAGAAAATGCTAAGCCAAAGTAGCCTTATCGTCTCTTAAAAATTTTAAAGCAACTTAACACTTGATCACTTCTTTTCTTTTCAAAAGAAAGTTAAATAAAAAGTGTCATAGAGGGGCGCCTGGGTGGCTCAGTCGTTAAGCGTCTGCCTTCAGCTCGGGTCATGACCGGAGTCTTGGGATCAAGCCCCGAATCGGGCTCCCTGCTCAGCGGGAAGCCTGCTTCTCCCTCTCCTGTTCCCCCTGCTTGTGTTCCCTCTCTGACTGTCTCTCTCTGTGAAATAAATTTTAAAATCTTTAAAAAAAAAAAAACAAAAACCCTGCCATATAAGGGAGTTAGGGCCTGTACTCTCTCCAGTCGCCACCTATGAACTGTGATTAAAAGGAAAAGGCTAAAAAAGAAAAAAGGAAAAGGCTGTCTTCAGAAAAGACACACAAAAATAATATATATAATATAGTATATGTATTATATATATAATATATATAATAATATAGCGTTATGTATTTTATATATTATACATATATGGAAGGAGCAGGAAAAACAAGGGCTATAAACTCTGCTTCTCTTCACCAAATCTTACTGCACTGTATCAAAAGGCTCTTATAACAAAATTTTGGGAAGGACATAAACTAAAGCTATATTGGGGGGAGAGAGGACAACCGAGACCTACTGCATTAAATAGTAACCCCAAGGTTTCCCTGGGCTAGACGGGTGAAGACTGGAGTGGCAAGAATGGCCTTCCTTTCACTGCAGCTCTGCAAGTCCCTCTCCTTCAGCTGGCTGTTTTCCTCACTGTAAAATGTGTGACAGTGGCTGTTTTCCAGGGCAGCCCCAGGGTAACTAGGCAGTTTGCCTCAGATCAGGCCAGGCAGGTGGGGCCTGGAGCTGATGCAGCCAAGGTAAGCAAGACATCAGAGGGCTTTTTTCTGGCAAGACAGGGAAATTCAGTCCTCCTTCCTACTGCCTCCTAAAGGTGCCATGTCTCAAGTCAGTGGGTCAGGCTGGGGCTGCAGGCTGGCCATGTGGTCTGGGACTGAGAGCTGGTAATTTCCCAGTATCCAAGTCACCACTCTCTCTAGCTGAGGGTTGTTTTTACAAAGCATTAATTTATTACTTATATCCCACCTGTTTCCAAAAAGGGTATCTGGCCTATTCCCAAGTCATACAGTGCAAGATTGGTGAGTAAAAATTCATGGAGCCTTGGGGAAGGGTAGTACTTTCAAATTTGTAAATGCATGTACTGTTTGAACCCAGTAATTCCCTAATGGAGTCTGAAGAAACACTTGCATGTGTGCACAATATGTGAAAATATGTGCATATGGACATACGTAAAAAATACATATAGGGGCACCTGGGTGGCTCAGTCAGTTAAGTAGCTGCCTTCGGCTCGGGTCATGATCTTGGGGTCCTGGGATCGAGCCCCACATCGGGCTCCCTGCTCAGCGGGGAGCCTGCTTCTCCCTCTTCCTCTGCCTGCCACTCTGCCTACTTGTACTCTCTATCTCTGTATCAAATAAATAAAACTAAAAAAAAAAATACATATAAAAGGAAATATACACATCAGACTGTCACCTGTATTATCCTCTAGGGATTAGACAGGTAGATATGAGAATGATGGAATTTTCACATTTTGCACCCCATGTAACTTAAAAAAAAAATATTTCTGCACTTCCTATCTCACTAAGTCTTAAAGGGTTACTTTCTTTTCCAGAGAAGGAATGATATGATAAACCTCCACATAACCATCACCTGGCATCATTAATTACCTTCCTTCAAACAATTCTTTTTAAGGGACAGCCCATGGCAGCGAGAAGTTCGACAGTCCCAGTCAGTCCTCACTCAGCTACTGACCAGCTGTAGGACTTTGCATGGGTCATCCATTCCCTCTGAGCCTTCCTTTCCCCTCCTTTGTTAGTGGAGCTAGTCACACGTCTCCCCGAGGGCTGTAGTGAAGAGACAAAAAACTGCAACGAAAAGCACGATGCTGGTGTCAGGAAGTATGTCTCATGAACGGTCACTCTGCCAACCTATTTCAGTGGCCTTTCTGCAGGACCCCTCTGCGGAGGGCACGAAGACACGGAGCTGGACGGGAGAGCATGTTGACTGGAAAGAGCTGAGGAGAAACGAGCTGGGGACCAGGCTTGAGAAAGTGACACATGGACTCCAGTGGCAACAGCAAGAAACCTAGAGAGCAAGTCTGAGCACAAGGCCAAGCAGAAAAGAGTGGGGTTATTTTTTACTAACATACGCGTGGGCAGCAACACACAAAACTATGGCTCTTGGGCCCGAGTCCTGCAGTGAGGTGCCTGGCATCTCAGGTTGCTAGAGAGCGGAGGCAATCCTGCTCCAGAACCTCCTGGCTCCACCTCCTCTCCGCCTTGACCCCTCACCACTAAAAGCAACAAGCTTTCCAGTAAATGTGGGGAAAACTCCTCTCTCTTCCTCTATAAAAGGTGGAGGAGGGCGGGGTACTAAATACGGAGAAAGGTCCGGCACACCAGCTCCAGCCCACCGGGAGCCTGATTTCCTTAGCGAGATTAAGATCTGGACCCAAGGAGTGGTTTAACCCAACCCCCCAGCACTTGGCCCAAGATCTTCTGTCAGACAGTTTTCCTCCTGGAACTCCCTAGAGCAAGGCTTCTTCAGGTCTCTTCCCCCATTTGGCAGCTCATGGAAAACTGCTTGAAATAGTAACAGCTAGGTCTGAATTAGTAAAGAACTCTAGTTATGGGTGGGCTCGAGCTAAGAAAGAGGTTCCATGGGCCTCCTGGTTTATTTGGGCCCTGAGAACAGACTCCACCAACACTGGCCTCAGAATTCTTGAATTCTGCCCTTTAAGGCCAAACTCTCCCGCCTTCTCTTCATACCAGCAGCCTCTACAGCTGCTGAGGAAATTTAGCAGGTACGTTCTAGAGCCTGGAGCCAGTCTCGTAGCACTGTGCGGTAAGCAGAGGTAATGAGAGTAGTAAGGGAGTAATGATCAGGAGCCAGAGTCTGGGTGTAAAATCCCAGCTCTGTCTTTTGCGGGCTGTATGGCCTTGGGCAAGGCACTTCACCTATGAAAGGCTCATACCAACTGGTGTGTTGAAGATTAAACAGGCGTTAACATCTGTGTAAGTGTTTGGCATTGTGCCTCGTCCATTTCATATCCCGTAAGGGATATCTACAATTATCCTTACAGCCTTAGAAAGAACAGAGGCTTTGCAGGCAGGCAGGCAGAGTTTGAAGCCTGCCTTGACTGTTTACGGACTAGCCTGCGGAAAGTTACTTAAGTTTTTAAGTTTCATGTTCCTCAGCTGTAAAACGAGGTGGATAAATTACAGGAAAAACATCCTTTGGTCCTTCTGCCCCTTCCCAATGTATACTCAACACTCAACACTGACAACACACTAGAAAAAGAGAATGCAGTTAGGGTACGTGGGTGGCTCAGCTGGTTAAGCATCTGACTCTTGATTTTGGCTCAGGTTATGATCTCAAGGTTGTGAGACTGAACCCTGCGTTGAGCCCACGCCAAGCCTGCTCAAGATTCTCTCCCTCTCTCACTGTTCACTCCCCACTCCAACCCCACAGCATACGCTCTCGCTCTCTCAAAAAAAAAAAAAAAAAAGAGAGAGAGAGAGTGAGAGAAACCTGTCCCAGGGCTTGATCTGTCCACAGGCTGTCACGGAAGCTGAGGGAAAAATGTGCACTGGGAGGGAGACAGTCATGTCCTGGTGTAGCAGTGAAAGTGGAAAACAAAACAACTGTTTATTTTTCCCTGAATGCACTGCTGGCTGAAATGGCCAGGCAGTTTTACAGAACTTCATTCCCTTAACCAAATGGGCAAAAGCCCCTAGTCTTGTCACAGGAAGAGCCCTTTGCAGCCAAGTGAGCCCCTGGGTCTCCCCTTTCCCACCCCATCACTTCATCTCTTTGCAATCAAGTTCAAACTCAATCTCAACAGTGTCACTGCAAATTGTTTATTAAAACACAAAGCAATGGACAGTGAAAAACATCCTGATTTTTTTACTTTTTGGTGGGAGTAGGGTGGGGCATGTAAAGGGTAGGGACAGATGGAGAAAGCCCAGAAGGAAAGACAGCTCTATCCACCCCTACTGCTTTCCCGGGCCAGCCAGGTTCAAAGCCCCTCAGTCACAGCTCACTGTGCTGCTGCAAATGCATGTTGTGGCTACAGATGAAGAGCTGGTTTGACCTCCGCAGGGAGAAGATGGGAATCTAGGAGCTACCAGGGCTACTAAGAACTTGACACTATTCTCCAGTACTTGGTACAGAACAGAGCAACCAGGCCCGATCTGGAGGGGCGGGATGGGTTTCCTGACAAGTCAGCTTAGGTCAGTAATGATTGAAGAGGCTGCTCTGAGCTCAGAATGGCAGCTGGTCCTAGTGCATGAGAACATGGCAGAAGGAAAATCCAAGGAGGGGACTAATCCAGGGTCAAATTTCTTTTCATTCCCCGGATCATGACACACCAGGGAAGAGAAGAATCAAAAACGCCTCATTCCTGGTTTGCCGTGAAGATCTCCCTGCCAGTTCTCCCCTCCCACCTGGCAACTCCGCTCTCCTTTCCCGACAGTTGTCCTTTAAAAGGACGGAAAGCACACTTCAGTTTGTTGTTGTTTTCCCTCATACTGAAATAACGCACTGAAGCTCAAAATAGAGGTGAGAATGAAGTTCGGCTTCTCCTAGTGCTACGTGCCCCCATCTCACAAGCCTGCCTGGATGTTTGAGGTGCCAGGGCCCTCCCTGCCAACTCGAACGGGACTACTGTTTCCCCGGCTACCAGCACAATCCTGGCTCCTTGTTTTTATACTCCTGGGGGGCGGTGGGGGGGAGGTGAGGGGGAGTGGACTGTCCCAAGAGATCTATTCTGCTCTTTTCCTGCCAACCCAGCCAGTCCCCAAATCATCTGCTCTTATCAAAATGATTTGGCAACCAAAGGCAGGCGAGCCAAAAGGCAGCTGGGGAAGGACAAACTAGATCGGCAGCAAGCCACCCATGTACAAAGAAACCCGCCCTAGCTGGGCAGCTGACCCACTGATGCCAATCTGGTCTCCTAATAAAATGAGGAAATCTAGCCCTCTTGCCCCAGGAGAGGTCTAAATACAGAAAGAGTCCGAGCTCGGACAAATAGGGAAAAATTACTCTGATCTCTCTGAAGCATGAACATTAAGGCTTCTTTGCAATTTTCTTAGAGCTCTCTGAACCCTAATTAGATCTTTCCACAGAAGAGAAGCAGACTTCTTCTAAGAGTTTTGAACACATCCCAGGTGTTTCTGGTTCTGCTTCTGCACTACCACTTAGCCTTACCCCAGGCTCCTTCCCTAGGGCCACAGCAGGAGGAGGCCCAAAGCATCTCCTCCTTCCCTCTTTCTGAACAGGAGCATCTGTTAGTCTTTCACTTTGGAAAGCTCACCTGCTCTCCTAGGTCCTTTGGAGAGACATGGAGGACAGTATTACATGTTGCCACTTGATGCCATTAAGGCTCCTCGAGGCAAGAAGACACTTGAATTAGGTCAGAGCCGGCCAGCAAAGGGTAAGGGGGGAGGGATGGGGAAGCAGCCCCACAGCAGGGACTGTAAGACCCCTGCCCAGACCTGAATCTAGAGGGAATGCCCACCCTGGCTCAGAGCAGGAGAGGAAAAGGCACTGTGCTGACCGGGGTGGGTCCTGCCCCAATCTCCAGGGAGGGTAGAGAACTTGTGGACTCTTTCCCTGGGCTTCCCAAGGTGAGCCAATTTCTAGACAAAGGAGTCTATCTGCTAGGAAAGGGAAAATACTGCTGTTGTTTTCTGGAGTTCAACTGAGATTCTAGAAGCCATGGCCAGGCCTTCTCAGGAGAAAGCAGAGGCAGGATAAGAAGGAAGAGAAATTCCTTAAAACAGAAGCTTCTCCAAAAAGATAAAGAAGTCAAAACACAATTCTGAAACTGGATTAAACAGTTTCCAGGCACAGAAAGGGGGAGGTAAACTTAAACTTCACCTCATCTCTTCAAAGCTTAATTGACCTCTAATGTGATCCCCCAATTTCAGGCCAGTATCTCTTACACAAACAGCGGGAAAAAGAGAACAAGGTCACACTCTCAAACCAGCCAGTGGCCCTGCAGGCCCTATGGCCCCCCTGGGAGTCTGACACCACTGACACTTGAAGATAACCATCTTTCAAGTCACCAGAATTCAAGATATCCACTGAGCAGCTTCTCCTCCATAGCGGAGACTTTATGGGAAAATGGATCTGGTTTAGGGGACATGTGTCCCACAGATTATTTCCTGGCACAACGTTTCAGCCAGCATGAGTAAAACCCAAAATGGCCAGCTGGCCCCTGACCCAAATCAGAGCTAGGCTCACACTCTCAACCCATCCCCAGAAGACATCTTTGTGTAGTCCACCCAGAAACTGAACCGAAAAAGGAGTTTCATCTTGGCCATCTGCTCTTGGCTTTGGCCAGCTGGGGTCAGGGAAATCTAAAAACCTAGGAGAGCATGGATCCAGGAGAAGAGCCCATATCTCCCTTTCTCCAGGCCTAAGTGGCATCCCTCATCACCTCCCCGACCCTAGATAGACTCCCTACAGCGTAGCCGCCTGGTCCTAGCACTAGCTCAAAATATAGGCAGGGGAACAAACAGTGCAAAAAGCAAACGATGAACAGAGTAATTTGTGACACACACAATACAAAAATAAAAATAAAGAGTGCCCCAACCCCACCCCTTTAACCTAAACTTCATGTACCTATATCATCTTGGAGGAGCCAAAAACAAAAAACCAAAAAACAAGCAAACAAAAAAAAGCTTTCAAGTTCAGCATCACGGGCCAGTTGTGACTGGCCCTGGGCAGCTCTGTTAGCGGGGTGGGCTTGGCTCCAGGGGACTCTACCCCAGCCCCCACCATACTTCTTCCTGTTTCCTCACTTCTCCTTTAGTTTTTGTGAGCCATAGAAAGATGTTCCTTCCTTTCGGACACAAGCAGAGGAAAATGCCCATCCCTATCCCTGAGCTCAGGGGAAAGGAGTAGGCTTGGAAACAAGGGTGGGCTTGCAAGCAAAGCTGCTTGGCTTACAGTACCATTAGGAAATGGCCCCAGGAGCCAGAGTTTCCTTCTGAGACTCTGAGTCACTGAAGGAATGGGATGAGGTGCGGAGGCGGGACCCCTCCTTCCTCAGAGACCCAGGCAAACTAACAAACAAGGCAAAATGGAGGCAGCCCACCCTCCTTCCTCATCTCGTCTACTCCACTGGCAGTGGCCTACAGCTGTGGGGAGTTCTGATGGAAGAGAAACCGATGCCACTGTCGGGAGCCCAATTAACCGTCAGGATGTCCACTGCCCCAGGCAGGGCGTCCCCAGGACCAAGGCCATAGATGTCATCCTTTAAAGCAGGGAGCTTTGTGACGCACTCCAGAAGCGTTCCCCTTACCGCAGCCTGAGGCCATAGCCATCCAGATGCCTGACTCCTGAGGCCTAAGTCACAGCTAAAATAAAGGGCGCCAACTCTCAAGGACTAAATGCTGGCCCAGAGTAACTCATCAAGAGTCAAAACCCAGGACATGAGCCCAAAGGCTACTTAATTTGTCACATGACGAACAGTTCAAATATATGGAGCTCTTTAAAAACACTTAAGGAAAAAAAAAGACAAAATTAAACACATTCTAGAGCGATGTGCCTTGAGATTCTACGCTGCTCGAGCCCAAGCAGAAGCTAATCCTGCTGCCTTCCATTCACAGAATTCCTTGTAGCTTGGCTGGGTCCTCCCTCATTGCTGCCTAACTGGGAAAAGGGTAACGGTGACCAGAAAGGAAGGGAACAGGGAAGCTTCATTTCCTGCAGAAGTTTTTTCCAGGGAATTTAAGACAGATGCTTAGATGCTAAGGTTGGCTTCAGAGCTGCCAGGACTATGGTGGACTATGGGCAGTATTTCAGCCCCATCACACCAAGAACCCATAGGGAGGTGAAAGGGCACAGGGGTATACTATTAAGATCGGTGAGAGGCGCCCTTGGGCCAGATACAGACAATCGGTCTAGTTCTGTGGGACAGCCCTGGGCATAAATCAAAACTGGTTGACTTGTGCCACAGACACAAGATGGGAATAAACGAACATCAGGTACTAGACACTCTAAACAGTGGTCAGTCACTTAGTAGGGTTCAAGTCTCTGAGGTGGCTCTTAAGTTATGCTAACGTAAGCCTTTTCTAATCCAAAGACCAGAAAAGACTTTTAAGGTCAAGTGTTCTGTTGCTGCAGGCTGGAAAGCATCCCTGTCCCCTGGCAGCAAGACCCTACAGAGGGGCCAGTAAAAGAACTGCTGGGTCAGGTCCTCCTGGCTGCTGGCTCAGAGATCCAGGGAGGGAGGTACCAACAAGGTGAGGCGGTAGAGGATAAGACATTCAAGCAAAGGGAACCTCAGATCCCCATGTCTCCTTCCCTTCTTGGCAATAACTTAGCGGGATGACTGAAAGATTTCAAATGAGCCAGATTAAGGGGGCGAAAAATGAGAGGAAATCAAGCCCCCAACAGGCACGGAAATCAAAATGATTTGTTGTGGTAACAAGTCAGAGGCAGCTTGAGGACCTGACATAAACTAATCGTCTTGGATACCAGACAGTCCTCTAACTGGCACATGGCAGGGAGACAGGCAATGACAAAGCACAAACACCGAAGGTGGAGCCATCACTGGGCTGAAACCAGAAAGGCTTCCACGTAAGGAAGTATCTACTTTTCTTTGTTTTGTTTAATCCCCCTCTGTTTTCGTCTTTATCACACAAATTATACACCTTCACACGTACACAAAGCACACACACTTTCAATCCCAGGACATCTGAAAACTTATCTGGACATCACTTCAGAACATACCCAACTCCCAGTGCTGGTCTTCTCAGGTAATAAGATGACATTTCCCTGCTGTTAATTTCTAATCTAAAAAAAAAAAAAAAAAAGGAACCGTGTCTGCTCTGGGTTCAGAGTCCTTTCCACTAGGTGTGCAGACTAGGATCCTTGAAAGTGTAGGATCCACTTTACCCTAAGTACCCTGGAGAGGAAAGAGACGGCTGGGGCCAGCCACAAAGAGAGCACAAGGACTGAAGCAGGGCTGGGACCAGTGGTGGATGAGGGCTGCTCTCTACCCACTCTGCCTCTTTTTTTCTCCTTTAATTTTTGTATGTGTTTTTTGTTTGTTTGTTTTGTTAATCACTGTGAAAAAATACAGAAACCAAAACCAGTATGTTTGGTTTCTTTCCTTCACCCCTCCACCCAGTTCAGGATGACATTTGTTCTCACAACCGGCAGAGGCAGAAGAGGGTTGGAATGAAGACTCCAAAGGCCACCAGGATGGGAAACATGAGGCTGCTGTTGTCTGAGGCATAGGGGTTGGGCGTGCGGGGGCCTGACTGCACCCGGTTCTTATTGGTCTGTCTTTTGAGATTAGACCCTTCATCGTATTCTTCTTCTTCCTCTTCCTCCTCTTTCTTCTCCAGTCCTGGATGAGGCTGCAGCTTTGGTACATCTGACACAAGAAAACAGACACCTGTTAGGTAAGACCCAGAGCATTTAAGTGAGACCCTTAAGAGCCATAAATGAGCCACAATAAAGAGATGATGTGACCTAAGCAGGGTCCACAGGAAAAAAGAGAAGTAGCAGAAACAGCTGCTGGCCTAGAGAATAGTAGATTGCTGCAAACAGTAGTCTTCTTTAGATTTAACTAAAGCACAGTAAAAGCCCTATGCCCAGGGAGGCTCGCTATCTCCCCTTCCTGTCCTATTTTTTCAGAACCACAGGAGAACCAGACTGAACAGAGACAATGACCCGACACCCAAAACTTAACCTTTTCAAATCCCTCCTGCAGCCTCCACAATCCCACATTCCCTTTCTGATCCACCCAGCAACTGAGGAAAGGCTGAGCCCCAGAGCCTTAGGTTGTCAGCACACACTACCCCTCTGCTCTGCCTCCTCCTCAGGGACTCAAGCTACAAATCTGTCTTTGTGGCAGGACATCTGCCTAGATATCAGAATACCGCATCTGGGGACACATCAAGACAACAGGATGAGCTCCCTGGTGCATTCAGGAAGAGCTGGGAAAAAGTACAGAGGCGGAATGGAGGAGAAAAGTCACTAAGACACAAGCTTTCCCTGCAAAAAACCAGCCTGGGAAGCTGGCGGGCAGGATCATCACAACACTGAGAAAGCGATACACCCTAAGGCTTGGTCCCAAGGACCAGGAGACACTGGTAATTGAACTCCTGTCTAGTGCAGCCCAGCAATTCTGGACTCTCAGAGCATACCAAGACGCAAAAGGACACCTCCTTTTCCCTTTTTGCCCCCCAGGAAATAGAGGTCAAAGAAAGAGACTAAGAACAAGTTTTAGGCAATTCCGAAAGACTACAAGGGTCAGTGCACACTAATAGGTACCATTATTAGGCCAAATTTATAGTGATGTTAAAGGAATTTGTCCAAAACCAAAGACCTGATTAAGTGGGAACAGCAAAATTTAAACCCAGAGCTTACTCCAAAGCTTATGGCCAGCACCACGCTGCACATCATCCCCATCCAAACTCCCCACAGCTTGGCTTTAAGTGTTCTCGCAAGAGTGATCAGCTAAATTATTTCCCCAGGGGTTTCCTCAACCACACCCTTTACCCCAAGGGAAAAAGAAGGTTAAAGGTTAAAATGCCACTTACCATCCACTGTCCCAGCCATGATGTAGAGTGCACAAACTTTGGGATTATCATAGTACCCCTAGGGAACGGGAAACTATGGTCAGCACCACACGGCAATAAACATTCCCCTGCACCCATTCCTTTTAAACATTTACTCAGCCGGAGGGCAGAGGGAAGACATTACCTTAACAAACTCGATGTAAAGTTTCCCTGTGAAGGTGGACACCTCCCCTTGGACACTCAGCTTCCCCTTTCTGATGCTCATAGGGATGATTTCATCATGAGCTGTGCTGTGCCCAACACGATCAAAGATATCCAAGTCCTTCACCACGACATGGCCATTCAATCGCACATCAAATACCTTCCATGATTAAAAAAGAGAGAGAGACAATGTCAAAACCATCAGCTTCCTACCCCTTTAGCAGCTGGACATCATGTACCTGCCTGGGCTTCAAGTTCAGAAATAATTTTTTAAATGACAGGGCTGGATACAGTCAAGGGTACAGAGTTCTTTACATGAGCTAAATCAAAGCCATGTTCTTTCACTGTCCAGGTCTCATACTGGCCTTAGGGAACAAAGAATATAAACAAAAAGCTTGACATGGACAGAAGGAAATTCACAAGAAGAGACAGGAAAAAAATTAGGCTAAAATCAAGAAGGTGCTAACAACCAAGGACAATCGTGATCGGTTAACTGCCAAAAAAATAAGATTCTGGCATTGCCTCTGTCACCAACCCCCAGGGCAGGTGCAGCCTTGTGAGCTATGGGACACTGCTTCTCTAGGGGCAGAAGGAATCCAGCTTTTCCTCAAAGCTCACCTGTTCCTCCCTTCTGGGGAGGCTCTTACATTCTCTGGCCCATAGCAGGGGACTATCCAAGAGTGGCAATGTCCCACTGACCAGGCCTCACCTTCTGCTGGGACTGTGCAAAGTAGACCTCAGCAAATTTCAACACCAGCACGTAGTCCCCCTCCTCCTTAATGGGCACTTCATAGCCAAAAGTCTCCTCATTGTACCGCTCTGTTTGATACAGGATCTGGTCCTCCGGGTTGGAACGCAGGATTGGCAGTTTCATACCATAGTCAGAGGCTGGGGACAAAAAACAAAGAGAGACCACATCAGAGGCAAGGCACACAAAAAGAGCAGAGACCCCAGAACTGCCATTTCCAGGGCAATGCTAGTAACCCTCCCAGGGGAAGGGACCACCCCCTCTCTGCCTAGCTCTAAAGAGACCGGACACAAAGGCAAGAATCAGAGAGCCATTACCAAGGAAGAATAAAGTGAAAGAAACCAAACACTAATAATCCCAACAGCTCCCTAACCCTCAGAGCAGAACTTTTTAAAAGCCTATTAAAATGACTTTCCTCAACTGCACAGAGTGTGACAGGAAGAAAACAGGCGATAGCTATAGCTCCTGACTCCCTGAAAAGAGGAGCTTCAGAGAAACCTCATAAAACAGGGGAATGGCCAAGAACTCTGCAAGACGATTAAGTTAAAAAAATGTATGTTGCTTTTTTTTTTTTTTTCAATTCAGAGAAGCTCAAGAGTCTAAAACAGTTTATGTTAGGAAAGTCATTTCTGCATTGTTTTTACTGTAAGTAAGATACAAGCTTAGTTGCTTTTTATGATTTTCATTCACAGAGTTCCAAGGCTGGTAAAGAGAAACATGCTCATAAAAAGAAGGGTGTGATGCTCTCTAATTTCCTTTACGTGTAAGCACCTAACTTCTCACAAACTCAAAAAACTCCACGTCACCTACTCTCTCTTGCACAATCCTCCAGTTAAACCTTTGGTTTAAGTTAAACCTTTTGAAGGAAAAAAGTTCCCATTGTGTCCCGAGCACCTAACAAGGTGACTGGCACATAAGCAGCAACTCCGTATGATTTGCTGAACGAACAAACAACAAAGGAGGTGCCCGCGGACCAGCGAAGCCACGCTATTCTCTGCACAGGGCTAGAGCCAGCCTAGCAAAAAAAAACCTGCCAAGGTCCAATGGCACCTTTGGCCTAAGATGCCCAAGTCCTTGGGGAGCCACCTTTCCCATTTCACAGACTGACAAGGCTTACTGCAGGGTAAAAGTAAAAAAACACCTGGGTGGCGCAGCTGGTAGAGCATGCAGCTCTTGATCTCAGAGTCATGAATATTCAAGCTCCATTTTGGGGATAGAGCTTACACTAAAAAAAAAAAAAAAAAAAAAAAAAAGGTAAAAAGTTATATACCTTGGGTCAGTCTCCCGCCCCGTAACAAAGTAGATTGGGGTCTTTCCTCAAACATAAGACACCAACCACACTCCAGCCCCAGAGATGAACAGCTATACTTCCTCCTTCCAAAAGTAGCTTCTCTGATTCCTTTATCATGTAAACACAATGAGGCTTTCCAGTGCTCCATAAATCCACTTTCCAACTACAGACTTAGCAGTGATTTTGGTACGGGCCCAGTCTCTCCTCCAGCCTAGTATTAAGATTTCAAGACCACCTTCCAATCTCACACAGGGACTCTGAAGACATTTGGCACCTAGATCCTTTGGGAGATGTCCACGAGCAGTCATCCCTGGAGCTTTATCTTCTGAATCATCAAAACTCCAAGGGGATCTTTTATCTCCAAGGGAGGTAAAAGAGTAACTGAAAGAGCCAGTGACTAAGGTCAAGCCCTCAAAAAAATAAACATAACTGTTAGTTCCTGTAAGTGAATAGTTAGCCATGACATCAGATGGACCTGATGAGACAATGCAACAGGAAACTCATTGCACTTTTGTCTTCAGACTTTTTTCTTACTTCTTCTCAAGAAATCAAAGAAGGGTGCGAAGAAGCACTACAAAGGATGCACTGCCAACACGCCTCAGCTCTTTCCCAGGCTCAAACCATTACACGAGGGCACAAACCCATAAAGATTAAAAAACTGCTATTTCTCTTCCACTTCAGTTCTAAGAATTTCCTTCTTCCATGAGAACCATGATCCCTACAAATTTGAACATTAAACAGATTTGTTTTTTAGATACACACAAAATGTTGTGCATGTGTGGGGAATCTTCTTTTTTTTTCCTGCCGAGTGGAAAAAGTGAAAAACTGACAGTAATGTAATCTGTAACAGCCTTAGTCTCACAACTAACAAAACTCGGCCATGGGAGTAAAAACTACTTAACAATCTTGGAATTACCTTTAAATATTTTCCCTTTAGAGCCCAAGTCACTTTCCCAGGAGATCTGCCACATGTAAAGTTGCATTTGCCCAAGTCCCAAGGGACACAGCGGCAAAAAGGACACTTTTCTTTCTTCCTTAGACTTTACGTATTCACAGTTAAACAGATTTCTCTAAAATACAGTGAAGTGTACATAATCACCACACTGCTGAAGTTGGCCCAATAGAATTCAGCCAAAGGAAGGGGGCCAAAGGGCCTACATTTTGTCTGATGCTGCTTAGTTCAGGACAATGGAGGAGCCAGGCTGCTTGAAAAATTCAGCCTGTTTTCCTGTAAGACAGGCCTGGATCTGAATCCTGGCTCTGCTGCCTATATGATGTGATCTGGAACAAATTATTTTCTCCAGGTGTTTTATCACCTGTAAAATGGGGGATACCACCAATCTGAATTCTCTACCTATGAAATTCTGCTACTTGGAGGGCCCTGCTGATGAAGCCTGCCTCTTAGGTGACAGTATAGGGAGAGAATTCTAAACAAATCCCAAGCCTTGAGCAAATCAGAAGGAGCAGTGACTCTCATCCACTTTTAAGTTCTCATCTCCACAAAGCCAGATCCCTCCCCAGCCAAAAGGAAGGTTGCCCAGCAAAGGGTCTTCCTTCGGCTTGCTGAATTAGGGCTTGCTGAATTAGTAATCTGATAGGCTCATGCTCTAAGCCACCCTTTTACTCCTCTGAACTATGATGTGCCCTAGTTGCAACTTCATGTAAAAGGTCATGGAGCACAGAAAAGAGACACTTTAACCCATAGGACAGTTTTCAGATGGGGGCCACTGATTTCTAAAACAATGGTAAGTTATACTAAAAAAGGAAAACAAAGCCCACAGAGGTAAAGCGTGTTCTTCGAGGTCATACAAATGATCAGCAGGTATCTTTCTATGAAGAGGAAACAGCCTCTCCTAAAACCAAGCCAAGTTCTATGCTCTCAGGCCAAATAACCAAGTCTTTTCCTCCTCAGTCAGGAGGAACCCAGAATGAGCAAGTTGAAAAGAACCTGGAATGTTCAGCATGACAAAAACCCAAGTTGAGCATTGCCGAAGCATAGTGGTACTCCCATCTGGTGAAGCACACAAGTTGAAAAAGCCTTTCCCAGGCTATAAGTATCTCCGATGAGCACCAGCTATCCTCAAGGCAGAAATGAAATTGAATAAATATTATGGAGTGCCTATAAAAGCAAAAGCCACTAGGTGCCCTAGGCCACTCACAGTTACAAGAATGCTGAACTACAAAGACACTACAGAGAAAAACCAAGTTCAAAAGCAGGCCAAACCCTTATCTGGATTAACTTGGCAACAAATACCTGAATTCAGTCAACATAAAATGAACTTTCTTTAGCACGCTAGAAGCAATACCACAGGCATGTGGCAAAAGAAATAAAACAGCAGTTCCTCCTGCAACTAGTGTAAAAAGCCGCATGAAGCAAGGGTCTCCAAGAACGTGGCACACCCCTCCTAACCAGTGCCAGAGAAGGGAAGGCAGAGTGAACAGCTACCCTTCCTTGGTGGTGCCAACTCCTTAGCACAGAAACATATTAGAGAGCTGCCTCCTGAGAGTGGAAGCTGAATCACATCTCAGGCCCAGATCTAAGGCCACCAAAAATGACTCTCAGGAACCCAGTAAGCGCAACGTTGCAATAGGCTGGTCCAAGCTGCAGCTGACGACGAGCCTCTACTCCTCGTCTACCCCTTCCTACTGCTACAATTCACAGTCAACGTTTGCCATACTCTGATGGAGTGGAGCAGGGAACCTCTGTTTATAGAGTGCCCCAAAGGCGGGGGTCCAAGATAGGGCTCCGGTACACATGGGCTTGGGTAGGTCTCGTGTAATTTTACCTGCTACAATAAACTCCAAAGAAACTGCAACCATGAACCAATAACCCCAAGAATGTAGAGCCTAGCCTGGCTGAATGCTGACCAGCACCAGCACCTCCCCCTTTCCACCCCCAAAATCACCTACACCAGCAAATTAAAACCAGGATTTCCGATTAAGAAGAGCCGGGAACTAAACCTGTATTGTCTCAGCTTTTTCCTCCACACAATAAACCTAACAGGATAATGTAACCTACATGAAGCCTGGTATCTGTTAAGTGAAAGAAACCATCTGCACGCTGTCCTCACCACTGCTATCTCAAGAGGCAAAGTCCACAAACGGTCTCGAGTTTCCTCAAGGGCTCCTTCCTCCCTGCCCACACCCATGAAGAAAGAGGAAGGGTCCAGGATGGAGATAGCAATGAGCTCCTGCTTCTGTGGAGTCCGGCTTTGGCTGCTGTTAACAGCTTGCTAAAGATTGGAGCCCTGACTCAGCTGAACCCAGGCTACTGAGACCTACATGCCAGGGCTAACTAAATTCCAAGACAAACATAGAACTTCAGAAAACAGCCCTGTGTCCCAACACTCTCACATGTATGGAAGCAATAAACTCACTAATAGAACAAACTCCAGGACACTGCAATTATCTTGGAAGAACGAAGTTAAACCCTTTCCTAAAGGCAAGAGCCAAATCTGGGCATCGTGGAAAGAATGAGAGAAAGTCTGTCTCTTGGTTTTCTGGAGATGGCATACTGCCAATCTGGCAGCCTCCGAACCCAGCATACAACATAAATCTCCTTCCAACACACGAAGTAAGGAGCTTCCCTCTTAAACTGTTGTCCATTCCCATTTACAGAAGAAACAGAGTCTAGAGCAGATTTTTTCCCAAAGTCTGGTCTGGGGATGACCAACATCAAAAGCTCCCGGTGCAGAAACGTGGGTTTAATCTATCAGGCCCAGAATTTGCATTTTTAACCAGCTCTGCCAGCTATTCTTACACTAGCTTTGAGAACTGCGCAGCTCTCTAAAAACTGCTGTTGCTCCTCAGCTGAGTCAAAATCATTTTTCCCATATACTGGAATCCTACCTTTCAAGGCCGCTTAGGTCAGGATCTACACACTGTGGGACACAATACTCAAGATCTTACACTGGCGGACCGGCTGACACTCTTAATCGGCCTCACGTGCAGGATGGCTTCAATATAACCACCCTCTGAGGGGCCTCAACTTCCACTTTAAGCACACAGATTCCCAGCTCTAAAGGGGAGGGGGGCGCGGAGGATACTACAATCAAACTTTCCTGGCCCATCCTCTTCGAAGATTCCTTTCTATGCTAAGGATCAAGCCCCGCTCATGCAGAAGGGGGAAGGAAAGTGGCTGGTTTCTGGGATGGCAGGAATCTACCAGGAAACGTCTTCATAGGAGAGCAAAACCATCCAAGCCTGGGACTCTGATAACCGACAACCCGTGAGGCCTCGAGGAAGCAGGAGGCCGCCCTCGACTTTACTTTCCCAGATCGGGTGGAAGTGAGGGGTTAAGAAAATGCAGGATGTGAGGTCCAAATATAACTTCTCGCCAACTCTGCCTCAATCGTTCTTCGCAGCATCGAGCCAGCGCCAGGCTCTGAGCTCGGACCGGGTCCCTGAGCAAACTGCAGAGAGACTTGGCTCCAGACACATGGCCCCAGGGGTCGAGGAGGGAGCTCAGGGCCCGCAGCCCTCACCGGCTGCGCCCAGCACGGCAGGCCCTGATCCCACGGCTTGGCTGAGGGGCTCTCACCTCGGCCCACCCGGCCTTCCAAAGGGTCCTTGCGGAAGTGGATCCCGTGCACGTCCACATGCGCCTCGCCGCCCGCGTTGACGGCCCAAATGACGCTCTCGGGGAGCCCGGCCCCCGCCAAGCCGACCACGCCGAGCCCCGGCCCCGGGAGCGCCGGCAGCAGCAGCAGCAGTAGCAGTCGCAGGAGCGCCACGGCAGCTCCCTCAACCGCCCGGGCCCCCAGCATGGCGGCCACCACAGCCAGGGCAGCCTCCGCCGACCCTCGTCCTCAGCCGGCCGCCAGGCCGCCCCGGACTCAGAAAAACAGCGCCACGAGCCGCTCTGCCTCAGCCGCCGGGGACATGTCGCTCTCAGGCCTCCTTCTCAGCCACGGGTGCCGCCTCCCACCTCAGGAACAACCTACCCCGTCGCCCAGCCCCCGGCCACGATCCTGCAGCCAATCAGTGCCCGACCCTCATTAATTACCCATCACCCCGCCGGGAAACACCCGTCCATTGGCTGCCAGGCGAGGGGAAGGGCGTGGCTACTCCCAGGCGCCGGCCCAACCATCAGGCTCGAGAGGGAGCGCGCGCAGAGGTTGGGAGTTCGGTTGAAGCGGCGGTTTAATGCGGAAGTGGCGGGGTGCAGCGCCCAGGCGGCCCCGGAATCCCGCAGCTGAATAGGAAAGGTGGCCTAGGAGGGAAGGTTTAGAGTAGGGCGCACTGACACGTCGCCAACACTTCCGGTGCTCCAGATCTTGGGACCGAATGGGCTCCGGAGGGGGCGTTGCCGACTTTTCCGCCCCCTCTTCCTTTCTCAGGGAGAGAAATGAACATAAGCTCTAGAAGGAGTAGCAGTGGACACTCTTCCGACATGAGCCTAGGTCTTTTTCTTCTTGTGAGGCAGAAAACCCATCCTTCCTAGAGAGGCCACAAGCACAGGTCTTCAGGGCACAAGTCCCACGAGGACAACACCCTGCCCCCACCCCTTAGCGGGCTCAGGGCCGGTGGTAGCGTCCAGGAGGCCGTCCAATCAGAAGGCTCCAACGCAGCGGAAATGCGTGGCCTTGTGGGGGAGGGGCTCTCCAGGCTACCAGTGTATCCATGGCGACAGCCTCGGGCCCGCCCCAGCGACTCAGGGGCGGGATCGGGGCTTCCCCTGCCTTGCTGGGGGGAGTCGTGCGCGGTGCCCAGTCCGGAGATGTGGGCTCCACCAGAGCTGCTTCTCTGCTCTTTGGCAGTTCACCCAGCACTTTCCTGCATTGGCGATCCCTGCACTGTGGTCGCTGTCCGAACTCCCCCCTTTTCAGACAGAGAAAGTGAGGCCCAGAGAGGGTCGCAGCGTTGGCCAAACGGTCACACCACAAGTTTAGGGCACAGCCAGGGCAAATTCTGCAAACATTTTTCGAGATCCTACTACTATGGTTGGCAGATTTAGCAGATAAAATACAGGAAGTGCAGTTCAGTTTGAATTTTAGATAAACAAGCGGGACATACATGAAAAAATAATTCGTACTTTGTTTAAAATCCCAAATTTAACTGGGATTTTTGCATTTTATGGGACAACCTTACCTACTACGTGCCAGGCAATGAGTTTTGTGCGGCAGCGAACAAAACCCACCCATGGTCCTGAGTGAGAATTGCAGACTTTGAACCACCCACTGCTCAATTATTTAGTTAGAACAAAAAGGAAAATGGGATATCAAAATGGAGAGTATCAGTGAGGGATTTAAATGCCCCATAAGTCCTTCCCAGCCCCTAGGGTCAGATCCTACAGGGGTAACTTTTAGAGTATCCCTTCTTGGTTCCACTTCCTCCTTGTATCCAGCAAGGATCTGGACTGGGTTGCTGCCACAGACATGTTTCCCTCTTCAAGGCACCTCTGGAGTCCTGTACTAGGATGTCTTATCCCACTCCCCATTCTCAAAACTCTTTGGGGAACCTGATAAGTCAGCACTTGACTAGCCCTCAGAGCAGGGTATGGCGTAAATGGGGATCACAGGTACAAAGAGGTGATGGGGGCTTCCTCCCTCCCAGGCAGTTGACCTGCAGAGCCCATGTTCTAGCCACATACTACCTCCAGGAGCTCATGTTTATTTTATTCTTAAGGCAGCCTCATCCAGGAGAAACTATCACAAAAATGGATTAAATCTTTGGGGATGCTTCAAAAGACATAACCTCAGGCCTCCTCTCTGTTCCCCAGATCCTTGGTCACCCCACAAGATGAATAAGAAACTTAGCTAATCCCTGGTTGGGCTCCTCAGATTCCATTCCTGGCTGGGTTACCTGTGGACAGAGGAGCCTGGCCCAGTTTTTTGAGACTCAGTATCTGATGGATTATACTACCTCTTTAGTAAAACACAAGTTCAGAGACCCAGAGGCAGGATGAGCATGGAATCTGAGCTAGATGGCCTGGGTTCCAAGCCCTGCCCCACCATTTACTCACTGTGTAGCCTTGGGCAAGTGAAATACACCTGAGTTTCAGTTTGCTCAACTATGGAAGTAATAGTTCCTACTTTGAAGGTCAATCTGAGGCTTATAGAAGGTAATGAAACCCTTTGACCAAGCAAGTTCACTCCATTTCACCCAAAAAATGAAAACATGTGTCCACACAAAAACTTGTATACGAATGTTCATAGCAGCAAAAGTAGAAGCAATCCAAGAGTCCATCAACTGATGAATGGATAAACAAAATGTGGTCTACCTATACAACAAATTATTGTTGAACCAGAAAAAGTAATGAAATACTAATATACCTACAACATGGATGAACCTTGAAAACATTACACTGAGTGAAAGAAGCTAAACATAAAAGGCCATAAACTGTATTACTGAACTTATATAAAATGTTCATAATAGGTAGATCTATAGAGACAGAATTTACCTAAAGTCTATTTTAATAATTTACTTGAAGCACCCTCTCAGGATGGAGAACTCGCCCTCCATGGAGGGACAGGAACTGAGATTTTGGAGTCAGACAGAACTGAGTTCAGTTCCTTTCTCAGTGGCTTCCCAACTAAATCTGTTACTCCTTTTCTCTGTAATCACCTCTCTTCTAAAATGCATATAAGATCATCTACCTAACAGTTGTTGTAAGGATTAACGATATTTTAACTCTGAATTATCTGAAAAAGAAATAAATAAATCAATTCCATTTACAACAGCATCAAAAACAATAAAGGGGCATCTGGGTGGCTCAGACAGTTAAGCATCCGACTCTTGGTTTCAGCTCGGGTCATGATCTCAGGGTTCTGAGATAGAGCCCTGCCTCTGGCCCTATGCTCAGAGGGAGTCTGCTTAGGATTCTTTCCCTCCCGCTCCCTCTGCTCCTCCCCCTTGTGCACACACATTCTCTCTTTCACTCTCAAATAAATAAATCTTGGGGGGGAAAAAAACAACGAAATACTTGGGGATAAACTTAACTAAGTGAAAGATCTCTGAAAACTATTAAGACATCAGTGAAAGAAATTGAAGAAGACACAAATAAATGGAAAGATATTCCATGTTCATGGATTGGAAGAACAAACATTGTTAAAATGTCAATACTACCAAAAGCCATCTATAGACTCAGTTCAATCCCTGTGAAAATTCCAATGGCGTTTTTGTACAAAAGTAGAAAAAACACTCCTAAATTCACAAAAGATCCCAAATAGCCAAAGAAATCTCGAGAAAGAAGAATACAACAGGAGGCATCACAATTCCTGATTTCAAGCTATCCTATAAAGCTACAGTCATTTAAAAAAAATTGGTGTCCATCAATCAATTCCCACTAAAATTGGAAAAATACAAAAAAACTTTTATAGACTTTTTTTTGTTTGTGGAAGAAAAACACACTTTTTGTGGAAAATATAGACAACTCGGAAGGGAATTTTAAAAAGATAAAATTCATTATAATTCCAACCAAAAATGGGGTAAAGCCTGTAAACCCAGGCCCTGATAGACATTTTCTGTATAATCATTAGTTCCCACCCCCTTATTCTCACAACTACCACAAGAAGTTGGGAAAATAATGTCCAGCATTTTGCAGATGAGAAGCTAAAGTTCAGTAGGGTTAGGTGACTTGCCCACACAATGAGGGCCAAAATCTCTTTGGTTTTTTTTGTTGTTGTTGTTGTTGTTGTTTCTCATCTAGTACTAAGCCTCTGAACCAGGCTACCTCTCAGATACCACTTGGTGCAAATCACAGCTCTGCCATTAAATACTGTGTGACTTTGGGTAAATTAATTCACCTCTTTGAGCCTCAGTTTCCTCATTTTTGAAATGGATAGAATAATTGTACATAGCTTGTAGAATTATGAAAACTAAGAAGACATGTTTTAAACAAGAAAAACAAAAGGGACATGCTTTACAAGCTAGCATGGTGGGCCCCGGAAGCCCATAGTTAAATGCTCAATAAATATTAGTCATGGGTGTTTGGGGGCATAAAGCCCTGGATTTGAAGCCTAGCTCTACTGTTTTAAAGCTATGTGGCCTCAGGAAAGTCATTTCTCCTCTCGGGCCTTGGTTGCCTCATCTGTATAATGGAAATAATTAGAAGAGGCACCATACTAGGGTGATAGGAGCCCTTAACAGAATGCCTGGCCCATAGTAGGTCCTCAGTGCACAGTAGCTATTAATTACATAAGAAGAAATAATTATAACATATAATACTGGCAACTGAATAAATAGAAAAGGTCTTGGCTAAAAAGTTGGGAAAACCCCTCCCACACACAGGAGAGGGGAAAAACCAAAGGGAACCAGAGTTCAAAAGTGGAAAATGGAGCAGCTGCTGGTAAGCCCCCAGAGGCAGTTTCACCTTGACCCACAAAACTGAAAAGAGGTGTGTCTTCCTGAACAGATAAGGATCAGAAGAACAAAGCATGCTATTAATTAAGTCTTGCCTATTTTAAGTTTATGGAATATTCTTTCCCTTAAAGATAAGCTCACAATTAAAGTTCAAAAGGTAAACACAGAAAGGGGGTGGAGGCCAGTCCTGCCTTCTGCTCAGCACCCCCTGCCAACCCCTGGACTCAGAAGTGGGTGGTCTGGTCCCAAAGCCAAGTTTCCTTACCCAGGGCCTCTAGCCATCAGACTGCAGGGGAACCAGATCTACAGAGAGAGCCTGGGAACCAGTCTCTGGTGTCTCCTGGCCCTGGCTCCCAGCAAGCAACTGGAATTGAACTTCAGGGGAGGGAGAATGGACTTGGCTTTTCCTCACTTCCCCCAGGAGGATATGAGTCATGGGGAAGAAGCCAGGCAGGACTGGAGTTGCCTAGGATGTGGACAGAAAAAGCAAGTGCCTTCCCATCTGGGTGGCCTTGGGCAAGTCACTTCCCTCCTGCATCTGGGTTTCCTCACCTATAAATGAGGTGATGACAACCTTCAGCCTCCTAAGGTTGGAATGAGCATTATAGAAAGTAGAATTCGGGAGAGTGACTTCCATGGCCATCGGAAGTGCTCCACATAAGCTAAATGTTCTTATTATCTCCCAAATTCTTTTTATTGTGTTGAGGACACAATTAATGGAGCCAGGAACATCAGGGAGTGTTTCCTGTCTACTCTAGGTGTGAGCTTGGCAAGTCACATCCCCTCCTTGAACCTTAGTCCCCTCATCTGTAAAACGAGGTGATTGTAAAGATGGAGTGAATTGATGAATTAAAAAAAAAACTTAACCTATATCCAATAATACCACATAAATAAATAAAGCCCCTGCTTTTTCCTTTCTGTTCTCTCCCCCAGAGCTGGACATATTAGGGAGGTGATAAGAAATACGATAGCCAGTGCTCACACATTGGCTTGTAAGTGGCTAGTTTAATTGCCAGCGATCCCTTCATATCAGAACTTTCTATCATGATGGAAATGTACATTTGCCCCATCTAGAACAGTAGCCACTAGTCACCTATGGCTATGGAACATCTGAAATGTAGCTGGTTTGTGTGTGGTACTAAATTTTTTTTAAGGGATTTTTTTTTTAAAGATTGTATTTATTTATTTGACAGACAGAGATCACAAGTAGGCACAAGAGAGGCAGGTGGGGGTGGGGGGGAAGCAGACTGCCTGCTGAGCAAAGAGCCCGATGCGGGGCTCAATCCCAGGACTCCGGGATCATGACCTGAGCTGAAGGCAGAGGCTTTAACCCACTGAGCCATCCAGGTGCCCCTAATTAATTTAAATTTAAATAGCCACATGTAGCTAGTGACTACCATGCTGGACAGTACAGTTTGGATTGTAAGCTCCATGAAACCAGTCATTAAATATGTTTTTTTGTCTTTCTATCCCAAACACCCAACAGAGGACCTGGCACATAGTATACACTCAGTGTATATTTGCTGACTGAAAGAATTACCAGAAAAAAAAAATACACACACACAAATACACACACACACACACACACACACGCACACACACACAATGGAATATTATGCAGCCATCAAAAAACCCTCAAATCTTGCCATTTGCAATGACATGGATAGAACTAGAGGGTATTATGCTAAGTGAAATAAGTCAATTAGAGAAAGACAATTATCATATGATCTCACTGATATGAGGAATTTGAGAAACAAGACAGAAGATCATAGGGGAAGGGAGAGAAAAATGAATCAAGATAAAACCAGAGAGGGAGATAAACCATAAGAGACTCTTAATCTCAGGGAACAGACTGAGGGTTGCTGGAGAGGAGAAGGGTGGGAGGGATGGTGTGGCTGGGTGATAGCCATGGGGTTAGGCTATGTGCTATGGTGAGTGCTGTGAATTGTGTAAGACTGATGAATCACAGCCCTCTACCCTCGAAAAAATATATTATGTGTTAATTAATTTAAAAAAAAAAGAATTAACCAGAAGCAGGAACTGACAAAAAAACATTCCAAGATTTGTGTCCTTTCTGCGGTTTCCAAGACCTACCTGTAAAATGGGAGATAATAGGAGCTTCTCTCTCCTAGAGTAATAATGAGAATTCACAAGTTAATATTTGTAAAGGGCTTGCTAGAATGTCAGCAACAGAGCTGGTGTTGTACAAGTGTTTGTTAATTAAAATAAAAACCATCAGGGGTGCCTGGGTGGGCTCAGTCCGTTAAGCCTCCGACTCTTGATTTCGGCTCAGGTCCTGATGTCAGGGTGGTGAAATGGAGCGAGCCGGGAGTCCCAGCTTCGTGCTCAGCGGGTAGTCTGCTCTCCTTCATCCTCTGCCTCTGCCCGCCACACCCTTCCCCCCACCCCAGCTCATGTTCTCTCTCTCCCTCTCTCAAATAAATAAATCTTAAAAAAAAAAAAATCTAGCCCAAATGAATTTGTCTTTTACAGAATGTATTTGTTATATATATATATATATATATTTTTTTTTTTTTTTAAGATTTTCTTTTTATTTATTTGACAGACAGAGACCAGAAGTAGACAGAGAGGCAGGCAGGGAGAGAGAGAAAGGGAAGCAGGCTCCTGCGAGCAGATAGCCTGATGCGGGGCTCGATCCCAGGTCCCCGAGATCATGACCTGAGCGGAAGGCAGAAGCCTTAACCCAGTGAGCCACCCAGGCGCCCCGTATTTGTTATATTTAAATGTGGTTGCAAATGAAAGAAACTTTCAAAGGGATAATGGCTTAAAAGACACACCTTTTTTTTCTCTCTGGTAAAGGGCTCTGGAGGGGGGCTCCTAAAAGTTGTCAGGGACTCAGCCTCCTTCTATATTGTTGTTGGACTGACTGCACCTCAGTATTGGCTTCTTCCTCATGGTCCAAGATGGCTGCTCAAACTCCAAGCTTCAAGGCCACATTCCAGCTACCGAGGAGGAAAACAGGCAAAGGAACCCAGGTCTTCCTTTTAAGGACACTTCCTGGAAACTGCACACACTTCTATCCCATCAACCAGAACGTGGGCACAGGCCACAACAAGCTGCAAAGGAGGCTGGGAAATGTAGTCTTGATCCTGAACATCACAAAAATTGAGAGTTTTATTACTAAGGAAGATGTAGAGAACAATGTTGATAGACACCCAGCAGCATCCCTCCAGAATTTGAGTTTCACCCTAGGATTTGGTTTTCAATGGCTGTTTTCACGCCTTTGTAGTAGCCTTTGTAGCTACTAATGTACAGGTGTATGGGACTCTTCAACCCACATTGGGCTTTCATGCCTGCTACCTGATCTGACCACTAAAACCCTTCCAGGCAAACACGTTGCTATTGTTGCTATGGTTATTATTTGGAACAGATGAGAAAACGGAAGCCTCACCAACTAGCTCCAGGTCCCAGAGATTGTACATTATAGGTCAAGGACAAGAATCTAGGTCTGTCCAGCTCCCAATCCTTGGTCTGTTTCCCATTCCACAGCACATGCCTTCACAACTTCACTGCCCCCACAGCACAGGAAATTACCCCAAAAGACCCGACACTGGAGTAGATCAAGACCTGAGGTCCGGAGAATCACCGGGGATGGGGTCTGGAGCCCTTCCTGCATCTGAGGGCAGCAGTGACAAATGCCACCCTCTGGACCCCACACTTAGATCCATCTGACAAGTATTTACTGGGCGTGCAGTACGCACCTGGCCAAGCGTAAGGGGTTCAGGAGACTCAGTGGAGAACGGGTCAGATAAGATCCCGCACATTTGTCCCTCACAAACCAGTCTGGGAAAACAGGAGATAGAGGAGCAAACAAATATATTTATTTATATATTCATGGATTTTGTCCATTTATTCAATAAATAATTGCTTAAATATCTCCTTGACTGGAGGTACTGCAGTGAACAAGGCACAGGTGGTCTCTGCCAGGACAGAGCATCCTTTCTCATGAAGAGTAAGGGGGTGTCACACAATAAGCAGAAAACAAAAAATGTGTTGTAATAAAATAAACATAATATGTCAGGCCATGAATTCCATCTCTCTCTAAATAGTATAAATGGGATGTAGCCATGGCTTCCTACCTTCCTTCAATAGGGAAGTCAAGGAGATATTGAAGCACAGTTCTCCCCTCACCCTAATGAGAAGGACCCAGCTATTGGAAGAAGTGCAGGGAAAAGCATTCTAGGCAGAAAGAACAGCATGTGTGAGGGTCTTGAGCCAGGCCCACCACTGAACATTGTACAGGGATCATCTCTTTACCACCACCCCACCAGGCACATGCAATTATTATTGTTAATAATAGATAATGAGGCTCAGAGAGGAAGACGGACTCCTTGAAAACATACAACTCTTTATTTTTGTTAAAGATTTTTATTTATTTATTTGACAGACAGAGAGCACAAGCAGGCAGAGAGGCACTCAGAGAGAGAAGGAGGGGAAGCGGGCTCCCCGCTGAGCAGAGAGCCCTATCCCAAGACCCTGAGATCATGACCTGAGCTAAAGACAAAGGCTTAACCCACTGAGCCACCCAGGCATCCTGAAAACATACAACTCTTAACTCCCTTAGATGGTAAAACTGGGTTGCAAACCCAGGTTCACATTACCACTGAAGCCCATGCCTCCGTCATGAGACTCAGCTCCTCTGAACTCTCTCTAAGAAAGACGGGCATCAGCAGAGCAGGTGGCAGGCGGCTCCAGAGGGGTGAAGGGATATTCTCGTTCTGCAGCCTCGGCCACAGGCACAGCCAACACCATCGAGGCCACTTGGCAGGACCACGCTGTGCGGACAGTCACTCCCTGGTCATAGAGCCAGATCCCCAGTTTAAGCTGATTATCTTGTCACTGTCCACAAAGAGGCTCTGCCACAGCAGTTACAGAATACCATAGCTGGCTCTCTTTCCCCCTTTCCTTGAGAGAGAATCATGGAAGCATGAGGACATATGGGAGAGATGGGTAGGGAAATGGGGAATAACAACACAAGAATAGCAAAAACTTTTATAATGCTTCTGGTGCCAGGTACTGTCCCAAGCGCTTCCTTTATGCTAACTTGCTTAATCTTAGAAACGAACCTCTAACACCATTTTACAGATGAGGAAACTGAGGCCCAGAGGGTCTTATCACTTACCTAAGATGACACAGCTGATAAACGGCAGAGCAGGGATTTGAACCCAGGTGGCTGACTCTGGAACTCACACTTCCTTTAGCCTTTTTATTACAAAAGAAGACAAACAGAAAAACACACAGAACAAATGTATAACCTTGTGAATTCTTATAAGGCAAACACCCTTGTAAGCAGCAACACAGATCAAGAAATAGAACTTTGCCAGAAACCCCGGAAGCCCGTCTGTGCTCCCCTCCCAGGCACAGTCCCTTCCTGCCCCCTCTCTAAAGTCAACCATAATTGGGATTTTTATAGGAAGCTTTGTTGTTGTTTTTTTTGTTTTGTTTTTTTAAGGAAGAATTCCCTGTGTTTCTCTACAGTTTTCTCGCCTGAGTGTATACGCCTAGCCACTGGTGGTTAGTCAGTCCCATCTTTAAATTTGGTATCTTTTAAGTCTCTTTCAATCTACATGTTCTCCCTGCATCCCTCTCTTTTTCTTGTAATTTATTTATGGCTGTGGAGTTTCCCAGCCTGGATTTTGCTGGTGGAATACTCACAGTACAACTCAGCATGTTACTCTGTCCTCTGAGTTTTCTGCCAACTGCCCGCTGGATCTAGAGGCATGCCAGACTCAGGTTCTATCCTTTCTGGCAAGGAGGGAGGCAGGGCAGGGCACGTATTCTTCCATCAGGGGCATGGAATGTCTCTTTTCCTCTGTCTTTGATCAGAGCCCATGCTATTAACCACATTGCTATAGAGATGCTTCCCGGGTGTCCTCAGCTGCTCCGTGATTTACTCCACCCACTGGACAGATCTGTCTCCAAAAGCGAGCCTTTTATAGGCACCACTGATTCTGCTGCCATGGGGCTGGCTGACACTTGAAAGTGGCCCTTCAGAGGTCCCACCTGAGCTTCTCCACACTCCAGGGGCTGTGCTGGATGGGGCCCTGCCTCCCAGATGAGTGTCATCTCTGTCTGCTCCTCCCTCCAGCCCCGTTCACCAGGCAGATGGAATTCTACTTCGAAGAGAACCACGTTCTCCCTGACTGCTGGGCCTTTGCTGATGCTGTTGCCTCAACCAGAAACACTCTTCCCCTGCCCTCCTCTGACTGAGCACGGCTGATCCTTCTGGTCCTAGCAAATCTGTCCTTCCCACCCTATCCCCACCCTGCCAGATTACCTTTTACACAGCCCCTCTTCTCCCCAGCTAACCTGGTAAGTAGCCTAGTAAGCGGCAACAATAACATTACACTATACCTGCTTGTTTTCTTAACCGTTTTCCCTGCTAGAGGCAGGGACCCGCTAACATCACAGGACCTGGCGTAGAGAAGGGGGCACAGTAAATGCCTGCCCAATGCATGCTTGCACCAATGAATCACATGGAGGCAAATCTAGGCTCCGACCCAAGGAGCTTTCAGACCGTGAGAGCCCTTCTAAGATGACACACACCCAGTATCACCCTCCAACCACCCCCTGCCCAGGGTGGGTAGTTAAGCAGCTGTGTGGTGCAGATCACAGAAAGAACTCTCACCTGGGTGGCTCAGTCAGTTAAACTACTGACTTCAGCTCAGGTCCCGATCCCAGGGTTCTGGGATTGAGCCCCGTGTTGGCCTCCCTGTTTGGTGGGGAGTCTGTTTCTCTTTCCCATTCCTAGCTCCTGCTCTCTCTCTCTCAAATTAATAAAATCTTTAAAAAAAAGAATTCCCACCTGAGATAGAGTCCATCCAGAAAAGAGTCTTGGTTCTTGGAACACAGAAGAATCTTCTCTTCAAACAATCTTACTAGGAACCACTAAATAAAAGACAAGTTCAGGAGGAGGAGTTTGTGTTTCAGAGCTAGAGGAGGCAGAGGCCCAGCCTCTGGGCTTTCCCTTGTCCTGAGCACTAGGGTTTCTCTGAACAGTGGCCTGCGTTTATTTTCAAGTCGCTTTACCGTAGCCACTGTGTCTGCGATTAGGAGGTTACCACACTGGGGAAAGACGCATCCCAGCTGACACCCTAACTCCACCACAGGAGTTCATCCCATCAGCTGACGGGGTGCCCACAGAAGCCCTCTTTCTATGAAGTAAGTACTCCTCTGGCCCTCCAAGGCCATTGCATTTCTGAAACCATGTAGATCAGAGGGCTCTGGGCCAAGCCAAGCCAAGAGAGGAGCAGGCAGAGCTGCAGGCCTGCCTTTCGAGGCACGGAGCCAAGGGCTTAGTCTCAGAATTGGATTATGAGAGTGAATTTGGAGCTCTCAGTCCCCCTTCCGCCCCGCCTGGCCTCAGGGACACAGGGATTACCCAGGCCTCTGGCCAGGGGTCCTCAGTCCTTCCCACATTCCCTGCCAAGTCTGAGAACAAGGATCCTGCCTTTGCACAGGGAGTTGTCTGCCCACCACCCACTTCCAGCCTTTAGCCCACAGCCTCCCCCAACCCCCACCCTGCTCTGGGAGCATACCTGCCTCCCACGTGTCAGGGATGATTTGTGGTATTTAAATCGTGGCCCAGCAGTTAGAAGGACTCACTTCAGTGCCCTTTCCTGGGGATAAGGCTTTTGTTCCACGAGAATCTACCGCCTGCCTCTAGAGCCACAGCTGGGGAATTCAATGCTTTGGTGAAATTCATATTCTCTGTTCTCTAGCAAAACTATTCATTATGCTTATGTCATGGGCACTCTTGATTTGTTGAGGCTTTTAAAAACCAAAGTGTGGTCCTCGGCTGGCAGCAAGAACACCCCCTGGGATCCTGTTAGAGATGCAAGTTCACGGGCCCTGAATCAGAATCAGAATCACTAGGGTGGGGCCCAGATCCAAGGTTGAACAAAAATCTCCAGGTGACTGTCACATGCTGAAGTTTGAGAGCCACAGGCTTGGGGTACACAGATCCGTCCTACACACCTGTCTGCTTTCGCCCTAACCCTGTCAACGATTCTGGGCAACTTCTACCCACTAACATCTCCCTTAGACTCCTTCAACCTTTCACTGACGGAAATTAGTGACAGTGATGACAAACGGGTCCTCTTTAAGAGTGCCTTGCCCGGCTGTTATGTGAATGGTGACCCTTGGAGAGGAGCAATGCGATGCCCTTCCCGGGGATTTTATTAGCCTTTATTATTCCCCTACTACACATGGGGCTCAGAGAGGGGACATGACTGGCCCAAAGTCACACAGCAAATAAACCCAGGGCCTAACCACTCTGCTCTCCCGTGCCCCACTCTGCCAAGCAGGCGGAGCTGTTAGGACATCTGTTTCACACACACCCTGGGATTTCCTCTGTGGCAAACACCTTGTCATCGCTTCCTCAGGAAAGCCTCTGCTGACCTCCCCAGAGGATGCCAGGCCTCCTTTTTAGAGCCGACTACAGGTCCCTGCATTTTTCTCTCAGAAAAGCATCACAATTTGACCCATGTATTGAATTACTTCGTGTCTGTCTTCCCGCCAGGCCGGAAGCTCCAGGAAGACAGGAAGTGGGCAGACCCTGCTGGACGCTCACCCGGGATCTATTCTCCTTTTCTTAGAGTCTGACTTTGCTTGGGGCAGCTGGGTACCCAGCCGGATCACTAGCTCCCCCAGGCTCCCCTCCAGTTAGAGAGGTACGGAGGCTCTGGCTTCGGAGATGACAGTGGGTCCCTAACAGTGCTCAGTAAATGCACGTTGAATGCAGGACTATGGGCCGGCTCTGGGCTCAGAGGTGGCACTCAGGAAATACGCATCGTCTGACCAGACCCAAGAAGCAAAAGACCCCCACAGCTGCCCTTGCCTTGGAAATACTTTTATTGGTTCTGAGAGAACAGGGCTGTGGCGAGCTGGGATGGGCACAGAGCGAAGGAGGGCGGCGAGAGGCTTTGCCCCGGGGCAGACATGCTGTGTGGGGGCTGCTGGCGGGCTCCCTGGCCCGCCCCGCCAGCAGCGGCTGGGTCCATGGCACTTGGCACCCGGCGTCACCTCTGCCGGCTTGGCACAGGGGCCTCCTGGGCGGGCGCCCCCCCTTTCCAGTTGCAGGAGTTGTGAGTCTTTCACAGTGCGGAGGGGTGGGGGTCCGGGGTGGGCACCTCCCCGGGGTGCAGGCAGGCCCCGTCCACCAGTCCATCCTGGGCTCTCGGCAGCTGCGGCGGGGTGAGGCGCGCTCCGGCTCCTCTTCTCCCACCAGGGAGCTTGGCAGTCCTGGAGGGGCCCTTGCGGCCTCAGCGGGACATCATCCGGACAAACTCTGCGAGGGCACAGGACCAGGTGGGGAGAAAACAGCAGAGTCATGCCCAGCTCAGGCTGCCCCTTCCAAGTCTTCTCCGGATCCGAGCCCCCCACCCCACCATCACCACTGCCCCGCTGGGCCCCTCCAGCCATTCAGCTTCTTCCAATCCATCTTGTGCACAGCAGCTGGCGGGGGCCTGTCTCATCTACCTGGCCCCTCTGAAACCTCTCAGGGCTCCCCATGGGAAAATGTCCAATATCCTGTTGCTGGCCTCAAGGCCCTCCATGCTGTGGCCCCAGCTGATGTCTCTCTCTCATAGTTCATTCCCCCCCAACCCCCCACCCTTGCCCCGCACTCCAACCAAGCCGCTCTCCCTGTCAGGGCAGCTGGCCCACTCACTCTCCCTCCACCTCTCAGCTTGCCTACAACCTGTCTCTTCTCTCTCCTTTTCCTTTTAACTAGACTTGATTATTTGGAACAGTTTTACGTTCCCGGCAAAATGATGCAGAAAGTACAGAGTTCCCATCCACAGGGGGCATGCCCCACCCCTGCGCAGCCTCCCCTACCATCACCATCCCGCACCAGAGAGGGACAGGTGTTACAATCAATGAACTGACACGGATGTGTCATTACCCAGAGGCCACAGTAACACTCAGCTTCCCCCTCGATGCTGTCCATTCTGTGGGCTGGGGCAAATGCGTAAAGATGCGTATCCACCACTACAGGGTCCTACAGAACAGCCTCACGGCCCTAAAACTCCTCTGTGCTCCGCCAGCTCAGCCCTCCCTCCCCCTAAACCCCTGGCAACCACTGATATTTTCATCATCTCCATAGTTTTGTCTTTTCGAGAATGTCATACAGTTGGAATCATGCACGATGTAGCCCTTTCAGATTGGCTTCTTTCACTTAGCGATATGCACTTAAGATTTCTCCGTGTCTTTTCATGGTCTGATAGCTCATTTCTTTTTAGTGTGAATAATACTCCATTGTCACAGTTTATTATCCACTCACCAGCTGAAGGACACCTTGGTTACTTCCAGGTTTTGGCAACTGTAAATAAAGCTGCTATAAACATCCGTGTGCAGGTTTCCGTGTGGACGTAAGTTTCAGTTTATTTGGGTGAATATCCCTTCCTTCTTTTTCACCTGGTTGGTCCTACTCGTCCCTTAGGGTTCTACTGATTTATAGCCCCCTCCAGGAAACGTTCCTTAATACCCCCACCAGCTTGGCACAGATGCCTCCTCTGTGCCCCACAGGTTGCTGTATTTTCCCCAAAACAGCATGCACTATACTGTTGGCTTCTGTTTTCCTTGCTGGTCTTGGGCTCCTCAAGGTGGATCCCGGCATATGGTAGGTGTACAATACAAGCTGGAAGAATAAACGGGGGATGCTGGGCTTGTAGGGAAGGGCCATTGTCTTTTGAGGGGGGCACTACCAGGACACAGGGTGACCTGGAATTTTCAGATCTGGTGGCAGCAAAGCCTCCTTTCCATGTAGCCACACTCTCTTCAAACTTGGAGTCTACCTGCTCCTCAAGAAAGACACCCCAACCTTTGTGTTCTGGATACACTCACACTCCAGCGCATGCTTATCTTGACTTTCTGCTCAGAATGCCATTTCCTGGAGTAGAGAGTCAATGTTTTACCATATTTTTGCCCTGCATCCCATAGTTGTCCTGAATGGCATCACGCAGTGTGACATAGGTGGTGGCTGAGATTCCAGACCTGGCATAAGATCCAGCTCTGTGTCTTAATAGTGAGGCGATCTCAAGCAAGTCGTATGACATCTCTGAGCCTCAGAGTCCTCCTCTGCATCATGAGACAGTAAGAGTGCGATCCAGAGAGTTGTTGTGAGAATAAAATGGAATAATATATGGAAGTGTACTTAGTACAGTGACTGGTACATAACGTGTATACAATAAATGATAACTATTGGGGTTATTACTGATTTATTAAAAAAAAAACACTTTTACTGAGCATTAACTATGTGCCAGGTCCTGAATTATGAGGAAATACAGAGATCAGAGATAAAATGTTCTTCTCTAGAAGTTCTGTCAAGAGGAGATACAGCTAGCACTTGAGAGACAGTGTGAAGAATGAGAGTGAGCCTGAGGTGTTATAAAAGCCCAGGAAAGAGGAATTCAGCCTGGAACCAGTGAGGAAGTGCCAGAGCAAGACCCACTGCTGAGTCTTGAGGGGTTACAAGAATTTAGTCCAGGCAAAGAACAGAATAAAAAGCATCCTGACCAAAAGGACAGAGCATCCAAACGAGAACTTGGCAGGATCGTGGACCACAAGTGCTGGGGTTTGGCTTTAAGGTGGAGAGTGAGTGAAGGAACAGCAGGATCTGCGACTGGGGAGGTGAGATGCGGCCAATCTCAGGGGGCCTGAGTGTCAGACTGAGGAACGGGGTGGTCCGAAAGTAGCTAGTGTGGATGGAAGCAGGAGTAGGTGGACAGATAAATGCGTAGAGATGGGTGGGGTCAGTAGACACAGGGATGGATGGATCGATCGATTGCTTATCGATGAGAAGATGGATGTAGATGGGGAAATGACTACAGATAAATCAACAGAAGTGTGAGTAGAGGCATAGATGGTGGGTAGAGACATAGAGATACGTGAATGTATGAACAGAGACACAGAAGTATAGATGTATGGACAGACAGATGTACATGGGTGAGTGGATACCTGTAAGAATGTACAGAAGAATGAACAGATGCATAGACAAATCTATAAATGCATGAATGAACGGTAGTATGGATAATTGTTTAGAGACAGATGAGTGGATAGACACCTGGACACACGAAGAGATGGATGAATGAACATATGGAGAGATTTGGCAAGATGGACCAATGGATGGGGGTAGGGAATGAATGGGAAGGTGGATTACAGGGATTCGTGGTTGGAGGAGTAAGAGAATGGAAGGGTAGGAGCATGGACAGTTGGAATCATGATGGATACACAGCTGGGAGTCTCCACGGATCATCACTACTGCCTTGGCTTATCTTCCATATTCAAGCCCCACCTACCTTCAAAGTCTACTCGTCCATCCCCATTGAGGTCCACGTCTCGGATAATTTCCTCTATGTCTCGGTGTCCCACCTGATGACCCAGGAGTTTCCTCATGGCCTCTCGCAACTCACTGGTGCTTATCTCCCCATCACCATTGGTATCAAACTAGAGAGGGCAGAGAGGAGAGAGGAATAGCTACAACGTGGGGAATGTAGAATCAGATCCCAATGTTGGGCTCCGTTTCCAGCCTCATTGTCCCCCCCCACATCCCCCAAAGACCCTTCTCTGTCCAAGCTCCTTCCCCTAGAATGTGATCCAGGGCTTGGATTTCTCTTGAAGTAACCATGCTGGAGGTGGAATTCTAACAACCCCTGCACTCCTGGCCTGTCCAGTGCCCATTACTCACCTCTCGGAAAGCATCTCGCAGTTCTTTCACTCCAATCATATCTGCTGTTTCTGCCAGGAGTTTAGGTCCCATTAGTTCTACGAAGTCATCAAAATCCACATGGCCACCCACTGGAGACAGAGGAAAGGGCTATGTTATCCATCCAACCACTCCCCATGTCTAGGCAATGGAAGGCACTGTGAACCCCTCCTTGACCTATCTAGTGCCAAGTCCAGGGTACAACCAGAGGCCAAATGAGGACAGAGAGGTGACCATGGACAGGTAGGTGGTCTGTCAAAGAATGGCTAAGGGGAGTGGCCAGGGTTAGGCCAAGGAAACCAGTCAGGAGGTGGACAGAGGTAGATACAGATGAAAGAAACAAACACTGGGGTAGAGAGACGGGCAAAGAATTTCAGAGACAGAGAGCCAAAGACACACAAACAGAAAGGCAGAGAAAGGAGAAGTTAGGAGCACCTGGCCCACTTGTCCCAAGCTTTACTCTTGTGCCAATGGAAAGTCAACTCCAAGACACCCCAGCAGGTAGGAGTGCTGGAGAACTGACTCCCCCCCACCCACAACTTCTTTCAGCCAGTGACTTAATACCTGGCTGGGGAGGTGAGGGCCCTAAGTTCAGGGCACGCACGCTGCATGGACTCCGGGAGCTGCCTAGAAAAACAGACTTGGCACTCGCCCTGCTAGCCGGCTTGAGAGACCACTTCCTGTGGCCTCCATCTCTTCATGGTCTCACCTCCCTGCTCCCTCCTGACGCTTCCCTTCACCCTCACATAAATTGCTCGCACTCAAACCCTTGCTTCTGGGAGAACCCATACTGAGACAGAGAGCAACACAGGAGAATAATAGAGGAATAATATGCCTTCTGCTTAACAGTCCCCGTGTGCCGCCCAAGTGCGGGACTGTTTGGCAGATATGCCCTCACAGACTTCCTGTGCTCCTCTCATTTTACAGTTTACACCTGAGAAAAGAGGCTCAGAGAGGCTAAGTGGTTTGCCCCAGGTCACAGAGCCCAGAAGAGATGGGCCCAGAACCGAGCCATGGGCCCGTGTGACTGCAGAGGATAGGGGTGGCGGGGACAGGAAGGGAAGGAGGTGCACCATGGAGGGACTCACGGTTCATGTTGATCTGCTGGGACAGCTCAATGAGCTCCATCTCGGTGGGCATGTAGCCCATGGTCCGCATGCAGTTGCCCAGGTCCCGACAGTTGATGTAGCCGTCCTTATCCTTGTCAAATTCTCGGAAGGCCTCTCGGAGCTCTAAGCAAAAGAATAAAAGTGGGCGTGGTTGAATGAAAGAAGAAAAGTGGGACCCACGGAGCCTCCGGGCAGAGGTGGCCTGAGTGCCCACCGGCCAGGACAGCCAGACCCTGGAGCCGCTGGGACTTCCCTGCTCTGACCCCTGGCCCCGTAGAGAATGCCCAGCCCTGGATCAGGCCACGTCCCCAGGAGACCAAGGTGTCTCTGCCTTTCTTCGCAGCAATCTTCCTTCCCTCACCTTTCTGGACTGCTGAGCAACCCTTTCGCCTTAGGGGCTGGGTCTTACCTTCAATTTCCTCTGGCCGCAGTGATCTGTCCTGAAACAAAAGAACATGTTCTGTTAGCAGCTGTGAGGTGCCTGGACATCACAAAATGCCCAACCTGGGGACCATCCAAGCGACAGCAACCACCGGGTGGGGAGAGTGCCTGGACCATGTCTTTGAGGGAGAAAAGTACAGCCCCACATCTCCCACAGACACAGGAGATACCCAGGGACCCCAGAGCCCCATCGGTGTTCCCATTCCAGACACAAGAATGTTGTCAGGGAACAGAGTTGGTCTGGAGGCAAAAACCTGTAAATAAAGCAGGGTGGGCGGGTTGTTGTGGTCACAAAAGAGAGAAAGTCTGCAAGATAAGGGGAGAAGGGCTGGAGGGACAGAAAGCTGGGACCAGACAGGATCCCCAAGAGAGAGGAAGAGGAGGAGGAGGAGCCACAGGTGTGGAGGCAGAATTAGGGCTGTGCCCTGCTTCTTGGGCATGGCCCACCTCCTCCAACCTGACCCCATCCTACACCTTGCCCCGTACTGGGACACAGCATAGGACCCTGGGGGCTGCCAGGGCCGGTGGCTGCCGCCGGGGTCCAAAGCACACATCTCCAGCTTCGAGCCGTGCCTAGGTCTCCTTGGGGACTCCAGGAAGCCCTGGGTCTAGGCATCTGAACAGATGGCAGAAAAGTCTCCAAAGAGCAGCCCGGAGGATGCCCCCGGGGTAGGCTCTGGCTGGTGAAGTGCCAGCTACCCCAGGCCTTCCCAGGAGGCAGGCATACTAGCATGAGCTGCATGCCTACCAGCAGGACCTGTTCCGTAGGCTCCAAAACTGGTGCCCAGGGCTCATCCGTCCCAGGCGTCACAGCTCTATGACTTTGGGTGGGAGAGTGTGCCCAGCTGAGGAAGCACATGCCAGCTGGGGGCACACCTAACATGAACATAGACACACAGGCAGGCCCCGGGCAAGCCTGAGGCATCTCAGCTGTGCACATAGGCAGACCCTGACCTTGACCCAACAGGGTCAAGGCAGGCAAGAGACAACTTCTGCCCACCCATTGTAAACTGGCCCCAGAGCAAGAGATGCCAGCTCCGGAAACTCTCAGAATCTTCTAGAAAGGGGCCACTGAGGGACGCCTGGGTGGCTGGGTCAGTTAAGCTTCTGCCTTTGGCTCCGGTCATGATCCCAGGGTCCTGGGATCAAGTCCTGCATCAGGCTCCTTGCTCAGTAGGGAGCCTGCTTCTCCCTCTGCCTGCTGCTCCTGTTTCTGCTCCCCCTGCTTGTTTTCTCCCTCTCTGACAAGTAAATTAAAAATTTTTAAAAGGCGGGGGGGCCTGATGAGCAACACCTTGGGTGGCCAAAAATGATGGTTTTTGCAATGCCCCATACCCCCAGCAAGTGCAGTGAGCAAGTACACAAGTGTATGCGTGCACACACCCTAGGACAAGTCATCAGACCTGAGTCCTTTCCCACCCTTCAAGCCTCAAGCCACCTCCCACTTACTCTAAGACCTGGCTCTGCAGGACTGGAGAAGAACAGGTGCTGCTGACCCCCACTGCAGCCCCCTCCCCTTCTTGCATAGCCGGAGCCAGGGAGCAGGAAAGCCTTGCTCCATGTGCCTCTGGCAGAGCTGTTCCTGTAGAGTCCGGGTGGCTGGCCCTCGGATCGCCCACTCCCCTCATGGAGCAGTGGGGGTATGTGAAATAGAGCTGGGGATGCCCATCAGTGTGACAGGGAAACCATGAGCACCATTCCCAGGGGTCAGATGGGAAGAGCACACATGCACACTCCTTTCTCCCCAACATCTGTGGTCTGGGAGAAGAGGTTGACCTCTGGAGTCAAACACAAGTTCCAAGTCCAGATCTGATACTTCCTAGCTGTGGGGCCTTGGGCAGGTCACTTGAGCTCTGTGAGCCACAGTCTCCTCATCTGTAAAATAGGTTAATGACAGTACCCATGTCACAGGGACTTTGAGAGCCTCCCAGGAGACAAGATAAGTAAAGCGTGTCGCATGCAGCATTCAGTAAGTAAACCTGCAAATGTTTGTGTCTGTAACAACATCATTATGACCCTCCTCCCTGTGACTGTTCAGACATCTGGAAGAGGCTGCCCGGACATAGTAGCCACATGAGGCTATTGAGATTGGGACCAGAAAGCAATGAAATGAACAATTCACTCAAATTGCAATAGCCACGTTTCAAGTGCTCAATAGCCATGTGTACGTAGTGGCTACTGTATTGGGCAACACAGATCAGAGACTGTTTCCCCCACTGTAGGAAGTTCTCCTGGACAGGCCTGTGTACTCAGTACTGCTGTTAAGAGAACAGGAAGCCTTGGAGTCAGACTCCCCAGAGTCAGATCACCCACTAATTGTTATCCTGAGCACGTTTGCCTCTCCAACTCATTTTCCTCATCTGTAAAATGGGGATGATAATAGGACTTACCTCTCGGAGTTGCTCTGAACCTTACAAGAGGCAATGCAAAGCTCTTAGCACAGAGCCTCGCACAGAGTATGTGCTCAAAAAAACAAGCAAGCAATAAAACAGAGAATGTCACCTGTTCGTTACTTCTTGCCAGTGGACGTGGACTCACCAGTGTTTTGCAACCATGGGTGGGAAATTTTGGGGGGCGGGTTTGCAAGTTGAGGGCTTAGGAACTATCCATGAGGGCACACGCTTTGTTGCAGACAGAGCCCCTCTTCTTCCCAGCACCTCCTCACGCCCTCTGAAGCCAAGTTCAGTGCGGCTCCACGGGGGCCAACTTACGTACAGGCTGCCTGTTCTCAGCGAAGCCCTTGCGCAGGAAAATGCAGGCAGGGCCCAGCAGGTTGTGCATGACAGCGCAGTTCTGGGCCAGCATCAGGAGCGGTCCCGGGAGCTCACTGCTGGCTGCAAGCCCCTCCTCACTCGTCTGCACCACCGCGTAGCTGCTCTTCTCCTCCTGGCGCATCTTCAGCCGGCACCCAGCAAATACAAAAGAGAGGCAGGGGTCACCACCCTGTCCCACTGGCCCTCCTGGCCTCAGCCTGGCTCCGGGTCCTAGAAGGCGCTCTCCTCAGGAGGAGACCCTTGAGAGTCAAACAGCGGGGTTCGGAGAGCTCTCAGGATGCACGGGAGGCAGGAGTCAAATCGGTTCAACAGATGGAGTCTCATCCTTGACTGCCACAGACGCTCCGGGGAGAGCTGGGGTGACACCCGTTGTGTGGCACATGGGCACACACTTGCTCACGACACATACACACACAAGATCACATGCTCACATGCACGTGGAAGCTTACAGAGAGAAGGGGGTGGAGGAGGGCTTCTGCTCCAGCCAATGGGAAGTGCTCACTCAGAGACTAATGAGTACCGGCCGTGGCCAAGATGCTCTTGAACAGATTTGCTGCCCTGCCCCCACTGGACCCCACTGGACACAGTGAGGACAGTCCGAGCTGGGACCACACAGAGCAGGCTCACGTAGGCTGCTGGACTGACAGGCGCCAACACAGGGGCCTCGCTGATGGAACCAAGTAGGCAGGGGAAGAGGGCAAAATGGAGGCTGTCAGTCCCCTCTGAAGGGGCAGCGCTATTTAACTCAGTCCAATGTTTCCTTCTGATTTAAAGCACTGGCTGGGCCAGGCAAAGCCCATCTGTGGGTCACATTCTTCCCAGTTTGCAGCCTCAAGACTAGACACTATCTGCCCCCAGCAGCTCTCCTTCTTCCCCCTCCCGTCTGTCTCTGGCTCTCCGCCCAGCTTGCCCGACCTCTAGAGGCTTAGGCAGGGGCCCTCTCTGCTTACCGAATATAGCTGTGCTCCCAGGCCCTGGCCCTCCCCTCCTCCTCTGTAATGGTTCCCATGCAGCTATAAAAAGTCAGCACTGCTCACAGACCGTCCCCTTAGGACAACTGCAGCATCCAGACACAACATTCTATTCCACGCTGGCCTCCCCAGGATGCCCAAGGCCCCCCAGCATCTAGGACAGGGCACTCTGCCTTCCGTCCTGAGCTTGGATGCCTCCCTTCAGTGTGAGGATTTGGAGGCAAACCTTCCCAAGAAGAAACAGAGCAGCTAAACCTTGGAGGGCTGTCTTTGTCCTTGAACCCCAGAGCTGCAGACCCTACCCTTCCATCCTGTTGCCAGGACCCTCCAGCTTACAGAAGGTCATGCCCAGGAGAAGATCCTGTGACTGAGGGGGTAGCCTGTCCTCCCAGGCTGAGAAGAAGAACCAGCTCCCCGCCAGCTTACCTCGTCCTCCCCCTCCTCTCGTGCCTCTTCTCCTCAAAGACCCACACTCTGGGGCTACAGACTAGACTCCCTCCCAATTTCCTAAGCCTCTTCTAGGCCTAGAGAGGGAGGAGTAGTATCCTGGTTCAGACCCTAGGTGAAGGTCCTCAGTGCAAAGCCCAAGTTCGATGAATGCAGGAAGGGTGGGTCTTCAGTGGTCTCAGAACCTGAGAGAGGTCAGAGAGACCAAGGGCCATTCTGGTTTGATGTCTAAAAGAGTTCGGAGCCTCGGTGACACTCGCACAGGCTTCCAGGACGCAGGCTAGAGGCAGGGCAGAACCAGAGAGACTTTCCCAACTGGGAGGCTGGCTAAGAGGAAGCCCGGGAGTAGAGAGTGGCTGGACCCCAGAGGCAATCTCCCGAGATGTGTGTAGAGAATCAGCCTTTTCCCTTCTGGCTGAGTCTCACACACTTGGCTCAGAGCGAGCACAAGGCAGGAGGGAGGAGGCAGCAGGCAGCATAGAACTCTGAAAGGCCACTTAGTACGCTGGCTTTGGTCTCCAACAGTCTTGGGGACAAGTTCTGGCTCTGCCGCTTCCTTGCGATGTGACCTCGGACAGGTAACTTCACCTCTCTGTGCTCGTTTCCTTCTCTGCCCAGCGGGGAACAACGTGGCCACTTGCGGGATTCTTGTGAGAAATAAGTGAGCTACTGCATAGTGCCTGGAGTGTGCTTAGAGCCGAACACATGGAGTTGCCATGGGAATGACAATGACGGTGATGACGATGGTGGAGATGCAACATGAGAGATGCTGGGAGCCAGAAGGCATTTACTGCTGGCTCCAGAGGAAGTGGGAGAATATTTGCCAATCAGGGAAGAACTGAGAAGGGATGGAGAAGAACGTGTTCCCACGAAGGAGGCACCAGTGGTGGCTGGGGAATTTCCACTGCGTCTCTTGATCATAATACCGCCTGGCACCAAGTTGCCCAGGGAGGCTGCTGTTCTTCCCCGGCCAGTGATGGCACCTGACAGCCTGGTCCTGCACTGTACAGAGCCCACAGCAGGCCGCCTCTCCCCGTTCCTGGCTCCCCGGTTACCACACTCAGAAGCCAAGTGGGCAGCAGCCCACAGGCTGAGAGTGTCTCCTGGCACCAAGGGGACATCTCCCGAGTGTAGCATGGCAACAAGAGGGGTCAGCTGGCCTCGTGACCCAACAGCTTTCTAACAATGCAAGCCAGCCAGGAGAAGACAGGTCAGAGCTCTCGCTCCCCAAAGGTATTCAAGGACGGGTTAAATGAGTAAGGGCTTGGCAAAGTCGGGGAGGGAATCACTGTGGTGAATGGGAATCCAGACGACCTGTAAGGTCAGATGCAGGAATCTATGAAAAACACTTCTGACAGCAGAAAAGAGAGAGGCAGCCCCTTAGGGAGGTTGAAATACAAATCAAATACCAGCTATGGATTCACACGGACTAGCATTTCAAAACTCTCAACTCCGCGTCCACTGGGCTGTGTGGCCTTAGGAAAGCTCTTATCTCTTAAGTCCAGCTCCTTTCTGTAGAAATAGCCAGGAGAACTACTTGGTGGGAAAGAGCAAATGAGATCAGAGACGGCGGGTGTGTTGGAGCTGTCCAGAAGAAAGCAATTATTACTGTCACAAACAAACACGACATTGAGTGCAATGTGCTTTACTGTCTTTTACCTTATTCCACCAACTTAAACAAAACCTCTCCTATTTTCCTTTTTCCTTCCACCCCTTCTCCGAACACCCAGGGTGGAAAAATTAGGACCATGATGTCGGTAACACTAGCTGACATTTACCAAGGACTCTGTTCCTGGCACTGTGCACAGCACTTTATTAGCTTCCACCCCATTAGGAGGTAAATAATAGTATTCCCACTTGGTGGTCTGGGGAATTGAGGCCCAGGGAGGTCAAGTAACTTGCCCAAGGTCACACAGCTGGAAAGGAAGGATCTGAGAAGTGTGGGTCTTAAGCACTCTGTGGGGTACGGGGGAGATGGGCGGGGTGGGGCAAAGGGACGCTGCCTGTTCTAAGTTCACCTCTTTAAGCTCCGGACAGAACTCCAGGGGAAATGCTTTCCCCCTGGTCCTCTAGACTAATTCAGATCAGTTCCTGCCTCTCTGCAACAGCATGGAGGCCACCTGTGGTGCCAAAGGCTCCCCTAAGATGACAGATGATGTGGGTTGTATGCAGAGAAGCAGTCAACCCTCAGAAGGATCCAAAGGACCCGTGAAGATTAAAGAGAATTTGATGTGAGCAGCTTAGCTAAACGAGGAAGACGATGAGCAGAAAAGCCCGGAATGTCCTAAATTAAAAAGACTATCGAACCGAACCAGGAGGTGGTACGGGGTTAGGGGCAGAGATGCCATTAGTTAACCTGAGACCTTGGGTAAGTCACTTTACCCCAGTGGTAATCAAATTCTTTGACTGGAAAACAATAGAACTAGAGGAAAACATTGCTATCTTTCCTTCTTCCTTTAAATAATATCCATGAGTTTCTTCTCCAGCTTGACTACAGAGGGCTAGAAACACAGGCAGAGCCTACTTGAAACAAAACCGGATAGATGTAAGCCGAGCTTTGCATAAAAAATGTTTTGGAGGTGGTAATTTGCTTTCCAAAAGGAATTCTTGCAAAAGCATATTATCCTGGTGTATAAGCAATAATTCCACATCAAAAAGCGACTTACAGACACCTTTGCTCAACATCCTATTTCTCAGTGAAAACAATCCGGGGCTCTGAACCAGCCTGGTCCTAGTTGAGATTCTCTGACCGGATTCAGGAATTACTGAGGGTAGCAGGACATATCCCAGTAGCAATGGGATCTACTTCAAGACCCACAAATCAGAAGGCTTAGAGACCACCACAGAGAAAACCAGAGACTCTCAAAGAGATGAATGACACCCACCCCCGCCCCCGCCCCCTCCCGCTGGCACCCTACAGCTGGGAAGGAGCGCTGCAGGGTCAAAAGCCCAGATCAACTGTCTTCCTTTTCAGCAGCCCCAAGGGGGTCCACCCACTCACATTCTATGGACCTGTGCTTGTCCTTTTATGGCCCAGAAACTGCCTGGTTTCTTTCCTAAATCGTGTGCTAATTCCCAAACACAGCCCCCCATGTAGCTATAAGTCCCAACTTAAGCTCAGAGCTTAAGACACAGAAAACCGGGGGACTGGAGGGAATCTGGAGGTGGGAACAGGGACACAGCTCTCGACAAAACCCGTGAAAAGGATAGCAAGCTTCAGATGCCCACCCCCTCCGTCCCCAACTCTGGGACAGATGGCAAGATGCCCCCTTCCCCTGCCCCTGTCTTGGGAACTCCAGAAACATACCTTCCTTGAGAGATTTCTCAGTGGAGACTTGACACAGTTGCCCATCCTAAGCTGAGGCAGCCCCTCTCAGGATCCCCCGGTCCATGAAGGAGGCTCCTGGGGACTAAGAGACCTTAGTCCCTGTCACGGCCAACCCCAGCCTCTCTCTGCCTGCGCAGCTCTTCCTCCTGGCCCGTTCTGAGCCCTCTCTCTTGCGCGCGTGCTCTCTTACTCGTCTGCCTGCTCCTGCTCTCTGATTTTTTTTTTTTTTTTTTTTTGGTGGATTGTGTGTGTGTTTGTGTGTCTGGGTTTAACTTTCTGGACACTTTCTTAAGGAGATGAAGGCAGGAGGGGAGGAGTACAGGGCACAGAGAAAATCGCCTGGGGAGCTGATGGCAGAGGGCAGCAAGCTGGGGAAGGCTGCCGGATCATCTACATCAGATTAGAGCTCAGTCCTCTCTCCGGTTCATTTCCCTTCCCTCAGCCCCTCCTCTCTTGCTGCCAAATCTGCAGGGAGATTGGTTCAGGGAGGGGGGCCCAGAATGGCAGCTGCAGCTGGGAATGAGGCCAGCAGACCCAGAAGGGGAAGCAGGCTAGTTTGGGCCACCAAAGCCAGGTTGCCTTCCAGCTCCCAGCCTTGTATGTACATACACACACACACACACACACACACACACACATCTGCGCACAAACATGCATAAGCAAGCACTCAGGGACAGAAACACATCCTAACTGTCCCCTGGCAATTGCAGCTGGATTGAGAGCAGGCAGTTCCAGTTGAGGGCCTGGAAGATCTTGTGACATCCCCATCACGCTCCATTTTTCACACTTGCTTCGTCACTGAAATGGGATGAGGCTTCGGGGCTGGAAGAAGCACAAGCTGAGCCAACAGCGGCGAGCAGATCCTTCTGCTCCCTTTGCTACTCGGGGTCTCTCCAACCCAAGAGAAACCAAAAGATGGCGATGAGGGGGCCTGATGGAGGTAGTGCTGGTGTGATGGAGGGCTGCCAACCTTCAACAATCCTCTGCCCAATCCCAAGCGAGGATCTTTCAAGGCTTCCTTGGGCCGCAAAGCTGAGAGGCCGCCCTTTGCAAAGTGGTCTTCAAGGTCCCACGACTGGAACTTTTTAGGTGAGTGGCTCTTCCTCGTCCCTCTTGGTTCTAGGTCTAATGAGAACTCATCTTCAGCCTCAGGTGTCACACCCAAGACCTACAGCCCCAGCCAGATGACCCAGGACCGGAGGTGTCCCTGTTTCCCGGCAGCCAGCTTCTCCCAGCAGGGGGCGCCAGAAAGGGCATGGGAAGCCGAACTCTCCCCGCCCCTGATAGAACAGTCCTCGCATGCAGCACTGAGAGAGTTTTCAGTACGGAGAGGCTGCTTTTCCACGGACTTTTTGTCCAGCTTCGGTGCCTGGTCAGAAGCTCCATTAGGGGAGTGGGTGGGCGCTGCCCAGAAGGTACCACAGGCTCCCCGCTCCCAGAAAGCCGTGGGAGGAAGTCCCTGGATAGCTCTTGACGTCTGTGCTGCTGCTGACGATGGAACGGTTTCATCAGGAGAGTTACTCAGCAGCCTTGTTTGGACCAAACCTCCAGAGGAGGTGCGAGAAGGAGGGGCAGCCCCTGAGGACAGAGGGAGGAGCCTGGGGTGGTGTTGACGCCCAAAGGGCAGGAAAGACACTGGGGAGATGAAACTGAAGAGTGAGCAGCTAATATAAGTGCCTTCTCCAAAGATGTGTTCCTCCACAAGGGAGCATGAACCAGACTCTCTGCGGGACTGGGGGTCAGAGTCATGAGACTCAGATGCGTGAGAAGGGACAGCAAGCCGGGGGTTGAATCCTGGCTCTGTCACCAGCTTCTGACTTCTCACATTCCAGAGCTTCTGTTTCCTTGCCTGGAAAAAGGGGTTTCCCCTTATCTTGCTTATAAAGCAAATGTGGGCATGTACCTGGCGCACGATAAATACTCATGAGTAGTCTTAAAATGGAAAAAAGAAGTATCGTTTGTCCAGTTATATATGGGCCAGGCACTGTGCCTGGCTCTGGGAATGCTGTGAGGAGCAAGATAGGCATGGCCCTGGCTTTCAGGGGGCTTACATTCCAGCAGGCAGGCAAGAGCTGTTAAAGAGTTATGAATGCACTTACTGAATCACGTTTCAGGTAAATGCTATGAAGGCGGAAGGAAACACAAAACCTCCAAGAACGTGAGACAGAAGAAGGTGACTTAGTCTGTAGGGGATCAGAAAAGACTTGGAGGTCAAGCCTGGGAAACCAGCCATCTGCAGACTCTTGACAAGCTGGGACTCACCAGGGACCCCAGAGGGAAGTTGGGTTAGGTTCCAGGTACAAACCCAATTCATATTAACTACCTGGGCAGACATATGGAAAGGCAGCACAGTGTCAAGCAGAGAGTCTCAGTGCCAGCGGCAGGTGACTCTGATTTAATAGCTGCAGGTGAACTCTGGACATGGGTGGTGGTTAGTGCTCTGGGTTATTCTAATCTGCAGCCAGTGTTGAGGACCACAGACACGGATGCTAAGAGCCTGCAATGTAGCGGTAGACAGACCTGGGTTCAAATCTTGCCCTGCTGTCTAGCAAGCTGTATGACCTTGAGGACTTGTGAATCTCTCTGTGCCTCAGTTTCTTTATTAAATGGGTACACTAATAACCCTTCCCTCCTAGGGCTGTTGTGAGGAGTTAATGAGATAATACACACAAAGGGCTTGGGCACAGTGCCAGCCACCTAGAAGGTGCCCCTTTCAGCCCAGCATTGGTCTTAAAGGGCCAGCTGCTCCCACCTCTCCATACTCAGCGGAACACCCACTCCATCAGACCTGGTGACTCCTGCCCCCTGCAGGCCAGCCCCGATCACAGCACCCGCTTGCCGACCTTGGAATATGCCTGTCCTTGGAAGCAGGAGACAGGAAACAGCAAAACCAGAACCCCATGGAAAAGTCATGCACTTTGAATAAATCCCACCCTTCTTTACAGGGAAGGATGCTGACCCTAGCTTAGGCTGAAGGCAGCAAGGGACTCAGGGATTCAAACTCAGAGCTTCCCTTAAACTGGGCAGGTCAGGCCGAGGTAGTCCTAAGTGACAGGGATAACTGCGATCTGGAAGAAACAGGTGGCTTGACCTTTAGCAGCATTTTTTAAAAGGGCTGAATGGTAGGGGCTTCTCTAAGGAGCAAAGCACATCACATAGCCCCACCTTCCTGTCACTCATCAATGTGGCAGCAGCCCCTGGGCCTCCGGAAGCCTATACTTCGAGTTCTGGAATGGAATAATAGGATCAGAGGGATGAGAAGGATAAACCCGGTGCTGATTATTCCTGATTAGGAGGGAGGCTGGTCTCCAGCCCTGATCAGTTCTATCACCAGTCTTCAAACTTAGATGACGCCCAGGGTGAACACACTCAGGGAAAGCTGGGTCGTAACCTGAGAGGTGCTTTGTGGATGCTTCTGACAAATAGGAAACACTCTCAGGTGACTTCCTAACCCAACCGGTTCTTTAGAGATCACAGTCCTGTCATTTACTTACTGTGTGGCCTTTAGACAATCCACTTCCCCCCTCTTGACACTGTCTCCTCATCTCTAACATGGAGGGTGAGAATGCCAACCTTCATGGGTGGCTGAGAAGATACTAGGGCAATTGTTCAATGAGGTCTCGTCTGAGGTCTCAAGCACCCCTTTTGCTTCCCCCACACAGCCAGAGTCGAACGCAGCTGTCCTGGAGGATTCTGCAGGATTGATATCAACCCCAAGCTGACCTCTTTCCCCTTCCCCAGGCACCAGGGGAAAGGCAATAGGGTCTTCTCACCCAAGTAGGGAGAGAGACTTGGCAAGGAAAGAGTGAATAATATACACAGCCCTCATCCTAGGAACACAGGCTTAGTATGATAGAATCTATTAGGACCAAACTCATGTCTTTCTCCCTCATCTAAGCTATAGGAATTAAGATACCTCCGCAGACCAGAGGTTAGAGATACTCGTCATTCATTCACCTATTAGATACTGTGATCGTGTTATGTGCAAAGCAGCTTGGGAATTGGGATAGTCTATTCAAATCGGGAGAGATGTCTCTAGAGCTAGAAAAAGGTGAAGGATGGGACAGAGATGTGGGTTTTAAACACATATGCCTCTTCTACAAGGGCTGTTTCTTCTCTAGCTTAGAGTAAGGAGCAGAAAAACTGCTCTTAAAATAGTTTTACAAGTCCCAATGCCAAGAGGTGCCCCAAATCATGCCTATTCTGAGTTAATGTCTGATGCCACATCTCTCTAGGCTGCTAGGTGACATGTCCTGAGCTGGCCATGCAGAGGGTACTAGGGAAGGTCCCTTGTCATTCAGCTCCTTCCTTTAATGGCCTTTCTCACCTGGCTCAGAGACAGCTTTCAAAGTAACTTACACAGGTCCATATTCAGTCACTCTATTAATAATATTAATGAAGGCTGCCCTTTTTCCCAGAACCTACTGGACCCAGACCATTTGACATAGTTAATCTTGTGTGGCCCTCGTCAATAGCTCTGCAAGGTAGTTTTTGTCAATCTCATTTCTGGATGAACAAACCCAGACCAGAGAGAGAGAGAGGGAAGAGGCCCAAGGTCACAGCAATGGGAAATGACAGCACTGGGACTGGAACCTACAACTCTACTTTCTCCCAAGCTACCATGTTATGACTTCAACTCAAAACCACACCATCTGCCTGCAGGCAGTAAGTGTGCTCTGGGAGGTCACTGAAAGGATCTTAATTCCTGTTCCCCCTAGTATGGGAGTCTATCTTGGTCCCTTCAGTGTCACTTTGAGCACTAGCTCTCCTTGACCACATTACAAATTGAAAGAAGGTCCTGGACAGCACTTGGTAGTTAATCAACAATAACAATGACAACAACAACAACAACAATAGTAACTAATATCAATGGAGCCCTTGCTCTGGACCATGCACTGGCCAAAGTCTGTATATACCTCCATGTCCCATTTAATTCCCCCAAAACCCAGTGAGGTACTATGATTTTCCCTATTTTGCAAATAAAGAAACAGAAGCTTAATGAGGTTAAGCAATTCACTTAAGATTAAGAAAAAAAAAAAAAAAGACCTTGGGAGACATGAGAAATAGACCTCCCCAGGACTGTTTTGCCTTAAACAGATTTCTATCTGATGGTTTCCATATTCCTGATCCCATGTCCCTTTTCTTGGTCCTGGCCCAGTCTCTAAGAACAGAAATCTCAGTGCAGAGAAGGGAAGGAAAGACAAATTCCCCTCTGTCTCAGGAGACCAGAGACTCTGACCCAAAAGTCTCAGGCTGGGTTGTCATTGCTGTTCAACCAGATGCCTTAGAGCTGTCAGCAGGAAGCCCAAACCCAACGTGCTGAGCTTTACAGAAAAAGTCTGCAGCTCCAGAGACCAGAGCTTCCAGAGGGAGGTGGTAAATATTTGATGGGACCTTCCAGCTCTTCCTGACTCAGGTGACCCTGGTGACATTTCAGAACACTGGACTGGAGGACAGTCTTCATTAATGACTAAGAAAGCAGAAGGAGGAAGAAAACCAGGTAGCTGAAATGCTCTGAGCTCACAAAGGGCCCAGGCAGGCAAATTCTGTTAAGACTGGAAAAAGAAGAGCCTCTTTTTCTAGGAACGAAGTCATGTTAGCAACAAAATGAATAACCAGAAAGTGAGTGATTCTGTGTGAGTGACTCCCCCCTTACAAACTGCTAGACTATAAGCTCCCAATAGCCAGAAGCCCATCTGTCTTTTTCACTGGTGTCTCCCTCATGTCCCGCAAGTGCCTGGGCAAAGTAGGTGCCCCCAAATATCTGATACACGTTTGACCAGATGTCACCAATTCCACAACCCAGACCCGCTCCACAGACCCCCGCCCAGACACCTGATCCCTCCTACCTCGTACATAAGCCACCTCCATGAACTTCCATCACGACACGTCACTGCCCTAACGCCCAAAGCTCTACCTCCACATCTCTACTCTGGAGAACGGCTTCCAGCTAACTCTGCTAACGAGGGCTCCCCACAGGAACAAAGCCACACACCGCTGCCCTGTCACACCGCACAGCAGCCCCGCGCAACCCGAATCCACGTGCAGCTCCTTCATGTCAGACCTCCACCGGCCTCTGCCGCCACGGAGTAGTATTTTGAAAAGGGATGTGCGGATCTGAAGCAGAACACATATGGCCTCCTTGGAATCCTGACCCTGCATGGCGAGCCAGGAGCCTCAAACGGCTTCCCTACACTACATCCTAGCACAGAAATGCTCAGGGTCCCCTCTTCCTCCACACACCACGCAAACTCTGCCATCAGACCTCTGCATTACTCCCTCCTCGGCTACTGCAGAACGGCCTCAACCTGTGCCAATGAGTCTGAATTAATTATGGGCTCAGAACTAGAGTCAACCCTGGCTTTGCTCAGGAGTTCACAGCTTCCTTTCTGCAAACCTCCCTCCCCAACAGCACACCCCAAAGTGGATTAGACCTGGATGAGAGGACAGAAGCTCAGCTTTCCAGGACTCTTGAGAGAAAAGCCTAGAGGAAAGAGAGTAGCCACTGGTGACCCCTTAGTGACTTTTCTGACCCTAGAATGCATATCGACTCAGGCGAGGCTGTTATTATTCCACGTCCTGCGACCTGACACCTGCCCAACCGCCATCCTAGTGACATCCCTGGAGTGACAACCTCCTTAAAACACCCCCAAAGTACCGATTTGAGCCCCAGCTCTGTGTAGCCCTTCCTTGCCTACCCAGACGTCTCTCTTTTCTCATATTTTTGAGTCTCCATCTAGCTCTCCTAACTTTTCCCAGATCTCTGGGGCCACCACAGCCCATGACTAGCGTCCCCCATCCCCAAGCAAGGCTGCGTGCCCTGAGGTCGTCATTCTTATGCCCCAGACTCCAAACCCCTTGCTCCTTTGGGTCGCTCACTGGCAGTCTTGACAAGAGACCAAAGAAGTGGATTTGGCGCCACCTGCTCCGAGCGCCCCTGCTGACCCCTGCAAGTCTCCGGACGGTTTGCGGCGGTCGTTCCCTTCCAAGACTGGCCTGTTGTGACGGGTGGAGGGCGGCGAGACGCTGGTGCCTCGCCCAGAAGAGGCCCGGAGCGTGGACAGCGCACAGGGTGCTGAATCAGGCACGGGGGAGGAGGAGTGCCGGCCAGGGCGCAGGGCTGCGGAACGACTACAGGGAGCGTGACCGGGGGCCGCGGGCAGCGGGAGGAGGGCTGTGGGCGCGCAGCCGTGCCAGGGTCCCGAGCGCCTTTCCCGGGAGCGCGGGCGGGAGGCGCGGCCCTTACCTGGCCGAAGGCGGAGCTGAGCATGGGGCGCAGCTGGTGGAGGAACGGGTCTGCCTCGGACGCGGCGGCTGGAGCGGAGTCCCCGCGACCCGGGGCTCGCAGCGAGCCCCGGAGGCCAAGCGCCGGGGACAGCCCCCGTTCCTCCCCATCCCGCCCGCGGGCCGGCGGCAGCGGCGACGGCGGCGAAGGTCGGGACGCCGCGGCCGGCAGCGCCTCCCGGGGCCTGCAGTGCGCCTGGGGGAGCCCGCGCCTGCTCCCCCGCGCGCCCTCCTCTCGCGGTGCCGGCCGGCACAGGGGCCTCCGCGAACTGGGGTCCCCGGACGGCGGCGGCGTGCCCGGGCCGGTGCCGGGCAGCCGGCGGCCAGGCAGCCCTGGCTCCCGGGCAGGGCCGTGGCGGGGAACCCGGCTGCCCCCGCTCGCCGCCTTCAGCAGCGACGTCTTGGACTCGCTTTTGGCGATGTGCGAGCTCATCGCGGCGGGGCCCGCGCTCGCATGGCCCGGCGGGGGCGGCGCGGTGCGGCGCGGCGCGGGGCCCCCGGCGGGCAGAGAGCGGGGCGCCCGGCGGGAGCCAAGCCCGAGGACGCGCTGGAGGCGGGCGCCGTCCCCCGGCCGCTTAAATGCGGCCCCGTCGCCGCCGCCCATGTGACAGCGCAGCCTCTACGCCCGGAGCCCCGAGCTTCCCGGCGGCTGGCGGTGCGGATCTGGGGGGGCCGCCGGCTGTCCTCGGAGAGCCCACCCCCGGCTCCCCGGCCGCCCAGGTACCGCTGCGCCCCGCCCCTTTCCCCGCCCCGTGCTCGAGGAGCCCCGCTTCCGGGCGGCCCCTGGCGGCGGAGGGGGCACTGCGGCGCCGCGCCGGGAGCGCTAGGGAAGGGGCTTGGCAAAAGGCCCCAAAGATGCCCGGACCTTGGTGGCCGGCAGTGCCCCTTAACACGCCGGGGAGACTCCCACAGTGACCCGGAGCCGCCGGAATCTCCAGAAATGCGGGCGGGGTGCACTCCCCAGGGGGTACAAGTTGGCAAGGAGGAGGTGCGGTAAACTGGCGACCTAAGGAGGAGGAAGGCACTCTATGACGGCACTACGTGCAGACACCGGAGCCAGGATGGCGTGGAAGGACACTGCTGGAAGGAGTGTCTAAGGGGTACTTCACCCACTCCAGCACCGTGGAGTGCGACCAGGATGTCCCTGGTACAACAGCCAGAGAATTCTGTTTTCAAAACAGAAGAGAAGCCAGGTGGCATCTGTATAACCTGGACTTTGCAGGGCCTGGTGATCACCGAGTTTCAGGTAGGACCCATTTGCTGCCCCTCCAGCTGTTGTCCCCCCACCCCTGCGCACCCCACCTCCTCCTTCTTCTAGATGTTAGAAAAATCCCTGCTCTCAGTGAGTAGCCCAGGAGCCACACAGGCCTGGTCTGAAACTCAGATCCTAGCTCTGCCACTTACCATCTTGGGTAAGTGTCACCAACCTCTCTGAACCTTGTTTTTCTCTTCTCTTAGATGCAGGTAACAACCCTAACCAACTCCTTGGTAACATCCAATGACACCATGCACGTAAAGGGCCCTGGCCGAGGACTTGAAACAGAGTACACAGGGAGCTGGTTAGTTCCCTTCCCTCTGCACCTCATGAGGCCCCATCTGCCACTCTTGTCTAGTAATGGGATACTTGAGATTTGACGGGGGTGGGGGGATGGGGTGTGAACCTCCCAGGCTCTCCCTGTTCTGGTCTCTGGTCCTGATGCCATCCATGCATGAGAATCGGGCAAATCTGGTCACCGCTTGGCCTCAAAAGGACAGATGGACAGATTGCCAATATGCTACACTTCGACCGTGCCAAGGGTGCCCACTGCCTGTTTCTTTTACGTCTCCATATGCAAGGAATTAAGAACAACAAACAAAATGGGCCAGAAAAGCAACTGCCAGAGGCCAAAGCGAACAAGAGCAGTGTGGCAAATCTTTCCCAGCTCACCCAGAAGGGCCCGAACTGCTGAATCAAAGCCACTCGGGCTCCTGAGGCACACACGAAGGCAGGCTGGGGTGCAGCAGCTGAGAAGCCCCACCGCAACATCCGCTCCAGTATGAAGGCTGTAGAGGGCCCATCCTCTCCGAGTTTGGGGTCAATGTCTTACCTGTTCCAGCCCTCAGAATAATAATCTGTGTTCAGTCAGCAAGTGGACATTCTGTATAAATCACAGCAGAGAAAATACCTTATCAGACTCCCTCAGGAGCTGACACAGGAGGCAGTGGGCAGAAGGGTATTCCAAGTCCATGCTGTGCCACTCTTGGTTGTCTTTCTGAAATTCCCTGAGTAGTCGCTTTTTTTTTTTTTTAAGATTTTATTAATTATTTATTTGACAGAGAGAGATACAGTGAGGGAGGGAACTTAGGCAGGGGGAGTGGGAGAGGGAGAAGCAGGCTCCCCGCTGAGCCCAGAGCCGGATGTGGGGCTCTATCCCAGGACCCTGGGATCTCGACCTAAGCGGAAGGCAGATGCCCCCCCCAAGTATACTTGACCTCTGTCACCAAGCAATTTCTGAAAATGTGACGAACCCAGTTGCATCACCTATGATATTAAATAAAAGCAATCAAGCTAATGCTCGTAGAACAAATGGATGAAACACTTGCACTCAGATCCTGGATCATCCTGGATATATGCCAAGATTCCATTTCATTTGTAAAATGGGCTAATTTGTTCATTCACTTAAGGATTTCTAGAACCAGGCACCACGTTAGACACCTGGGACAGAAAGATTCATCCATTCATTCAACGAACACTTGAGTGCCTGTCATTTGCCAGGCACTGTTCTAGGTACCACAGACATGGTGAGAGAATCTCTCTCCTCAGTGACAAATGAACAACTATATAAACGCGTGGGAAATCAATGGTGACAAACTGGTGGCGTTTAGTGCTGTAAAGAGAAATAAAGCAGGTAAGATAGGAGGGTGTAATGCAGGGTGATTAGGGAGGACCTCTCTGGGGACGGGACATCTGAGCAGTAACCACAGCGGAGTGATGAACAAGCCATGCATGCATCCAGGGGAAGAGCTTTCCTGGCAGTGGGGAGATGGTTCCTAAGACCCGAGGAGAAAACAGCTTGGCATATTCAAGGAGAAGCAAAGATACAAATGGGGCTGGAGTGAGCAAGGGGGTGAGTGGTACAGATTAAATCAAAGGGGAAGCAGGGGCCAGACAGCCGACGGCTTCGGGTTTTTTCTAAGTGTGAAGGAAAGCTGCTAGTGGGCTTGTGGTAGAGGAGGGGCATATGGTTGTTTACACTGTTAAGAGATCATTGGCTGCTTTGCAGCAGGTCCTCTGTTGGACAGCAGTGTGGCAACGTGGATCCAGTCAGGTGCTGTCACATGGAACAGGTGGGACAGGATGGCGGCTTAACTAGAGGTGGTAGGAAGTGGTCAGATTCGGGAGATATTTAAAGAATGGCAGTGAGATTCATTCCCTGCTCTCAAGGAATTCACAGAAAAATCAAAAAAAGGATGAAAGCCACTGTAATGTAATGGGAGACAGGCAATAAGGGAATGCCACGCTGAGTATGAGAGCACCAAAACAGAACCTTTAGGGGAGCTGGGGAAGGCGTTGGAGAGGGTGACATTTGAGCTGTGTCTGGAGAAATGAAATTCCACCAGGTGAATAAGGAAGGTAAAAGGAAGGTCATTCCAGGCAGAGGGAACAGCTTCAGTGAAGGTCTGGGAGCATGAGCCTGCACGGTGTGTTTGGGAATCATCTGGGGACTGAGGGTGGGGGTGTGTGTTGAGGGTAGTGGACAAGGGCTGGAAGACTAGCCTGTAAAGGTGCTTGGAACTAAACTGCGAAGGAATTTGAATGTGACATTCAGGCGTGTGTCCTTTATTCTATCAACAACAGAGAGTCTTTGAAGGTTTTGCAGGTATATACAGGACACAGGCAGAACTGTGTTCTGATGCACTGCGGAGTGGGCTAGAAGGACCTGAGTGAATTAGGTCCATTGTCTTCACAAAAATGAGTGAGTGCCCCCCTCCCACATGCCCTGTGAGCATCAGGAAGAGAGCCGTAGATAAATGGCCATTGTGCCTTTCTTTATGGATTTTAAGTCTGGCTGGGGAGGTAATAAGGACTAAATGTAGAGGCAGGGTCAGATTCAGGAAATATTTTAGAAAATATTTCCCTGTCTTTAGTAAAGACAGGGAAAGTTCTGGGGGCACCTGGGTGGCTTAGTGGGTTGGACCTCTGCCTTTAGCTCAGGTCATGATCTCGGGGTCATGGGATCGAGCCCCGCGTTGGGCTCTCTGCTCAGCTGGGAGCCTGCTTCCCCCTCTCTCTGCCTGCCTCTCTGCCTACTTATGATCTCTCTGTCTCTCTCTGTTAAATAAATAAATAAAATATTTTAAAAAAAAAAAGACAGGGAAAGTTCTGGATGTGGAAAATGAGAACAGCCTGCCTTTCTGATTGTGAGATACAATGGGAATACAATTACTGCAAAGTATCTTGTCTCAGAGAAATAATTTTTAAATAACCCATAAGGGTTATATACACCTTTAGTGCTTCAAGAACCTTTTCACATAAAACGTCTCACTTGCCCTTAAGTGTTACACAAATGGTAATGATTAAATAATTATATGTTGTAATATTATTTGACTGCATAAACCTTGGTCAAAGCGATGCAAAAGAAAAGCTGTGTTTGGAACACTGGAAAGACATCCCAGCATACGAGGGCGGTTAATTCGAGAAGATGGGGGTCTGAGACCGCGGCAGCCGTGTAGAGGGCACAGTGTGTTTAGCTGTCTGCATGTCTTATTTCTAAAAGAGGCCATTCAGAAGGAGTAAGGCAGGGTAAAGGCAAAATTCTGAAAAATGTACATGGGTCTCTGCTTTAATACGTCCCGCCCTGATAATGTCACGTCCCTGTAGCAAACTCCTCTCAAAAAAACTGTGCTTCCCTGACCAGGACTGTGTGTCATATTCAGAGTCCAGAAAAGGTTGTGGAGCGTTTGGTGTCTGAATTAATTCTCCGTGACGTTTCTTGTCTAGCTCGTTCCTTTCTGCTGTTGTCAGAATCAAATTCCGCACTTAATCTCTCCCTTGTTTTCAGATGACAAAATCGCTGTTAGGTTTCAGAAAGCTGGGATTACAAAATGTTCTTATGGCTTTAAGTCCTCTGTGGTGATTGGGGAACTCAGGAAAGGATTGGATGAGAATTTGCTGTTGTTGTTTTTCACAGAGAAGGGGCAGCCGGTGGACTGAATAGGGGATTCCTTTCCAGAAATCTGCCTTTGGACCCAAATGTTCATCACTTAAGAGGATTCCAAGACTTTTAAAATAAAATGAAAAGGGATGTGGGTTACAGGAATATATGCATATGTCAAAACTGAACTATAGAAGTAAGACTGTACATCTCACTATGTATAAATCATAACTCAATAAAAAGATAAGGGGCATCTGGGTGGCTCAGTCGTTGAGTGTGTGCCTACAGCTCAGGTCATGATCCCAGGATCCTGAGATCGAGCCCCACATCAGGATCCCTGTTCAGCAGGAAGCCTACTTCTCCCACTCCCCCTGCTTGTATTCCCGCTCTCGCTGTCTCTCTCTCTGTCAAATAAATAAATAAAATCTTAAAAATCAATAATAAATCAATAAAACGATCAATCAAACAAGCAGGAATAGAGCAAAAATCACTAATACTGACAAGTAGAACCAACTACTGGGCTGTCTGAGGGATGTGAATTACGATTTTCAGAATCGTAGCAACTGAACTCCATTGGTTAAGAGCCTCTGACAGCGAGGCCAAGGTTGTCATGAGCTGATTCCTATGTAGGCCACTAGCTCTCCACGGTTTTGTGGGTGCAATTTGTACCACTCATCCTAGCTAGAAAATTCTGTATTTGTTTCCTGGTTTCAAGGACAAAGGAGACAAAGTACAGATGAAGGAAATTCTGCCTGCTCCACAGGACTGGTCAGAAGTTACCATCTATGTTGTTGTTGTTGTTGTTGAAGTATAGTTGACCCCCAATGCTAAGTGAGTTTCCGGCGTACAACAGAGTGATTCGACAAGTCTGTGCGTCATGCTGTGCTCACCACGCATGTAGCTACCCGCTACCCCAGACAAGGCCACTGCAGTGCCACTGACTATATTCTGTATGCTATGCCTTTCATCCCTGTGACTGAATTCATTCCAGGACTGGTTACCATCCTCTAAGAACCGTATATCTGATCTCCAAATGTTAGAACACATCAGGACCATCGGTTTCATGCAGAATAGTCCTCCCTTTCCTTCCTTTACCCAAAGCGTTTCTCAGTCTCTCTGAGCTCTTGAGTGGAGGGAGGCAGGAGTCATCACCCCCCCACCCCCATGCCTTACTCTTCTAACACGGTACCACATGGACCGTCCACATACAACACACCGGAAGTCACCATTACAACCATGCAGTTTCCATGAGCTGAAATGCAACCCATGTTTGGGTGGCCTGACAGCGCTCCGAGCACGGTGGCCTCCTTTATTACCCATCTCCCCCCAACAGACTGTGTGCTCCAAGAAAGCAGAGACAGGCCTGTTTCAGTCACTACCGGGTATCTAGCACCCAGCATAGTGACTGACACATCGTCGATGTTCACCTCATATTTAGTGCATGAGTAACATATCAAAAGCAGCAAAACATTACTGTTTGTACAGAGATGAGTCCCCTGTGCTTGGACTCGGCCGTGGGTGGGGGTGGGAGCGATGGAATTGAAAGATGTTTCGATACGGTTTGGTCTGGTGTTTCCCCTTCAGATAGATTGTTTCTGGGGTCTGTGTCTACAACCTGGATCCCGAGTGACCGGCCAGCAGGGAAGTCCACGTGACCTTTAGGGACCAGGTCTGTTTCTGCCACAGGCAGGAGGGTTCTATGCTCTAATTGCCTGGAGGTTTCATCCAAAACCAGAGTCAGCCAACAGTGCAGACTGTGAGCAGGGCGGTTACATCTGTGGCACTTGGAACTGTGCCTGGCCCTACGGCAAGGAGACCTCCTGGTACCGTGTGGTTGGAAACAAGGTGGGTTCAGCAAAGGAAATGCAACACTGCCGCAGGAAATGGCAGCCCCACTCATGACTTCACCCAAAGTGAGACCCTGTGGTCTATACACTTAAGTAGTAGCAGAGGGATGGGAGGCATCAGGAGCTCAAAGATAGAACTATTTGCCAACTCACGTGGAAGTATGTCAGTATTTCACGATCAAAAGGCCATACCAAGCGCATATCTGCTGACTTCCAGTCCCCAGTATCGGCAGAACTATCCCCAGCACGGGATGTCTGAGAAGCCCCTCCTAACTCAGAAGCTGCAAGAAGCTCCCCGTGTTCAGAGGAGCTGGATACGCAGTATCTCTGCCTGGACATGTAAACACTACAGCGCTGGCTGACAGGACCTTGAGGGAAGGCTCCTCACCTTACAGAGTCCGAGATAATTTTCCTTTGGCAAGGGTGACATCATTGGCCTGAAGGTAGATTCTAGGTAACTGCCCTATCTGGAGAACAATCATTCCTGCTGGTGTGTGAGTCACCGTGAGAGAGAAAGAGAGAAATTCAGAGACCTTCTGAAGCACAGCTTTGCTCCCGCAGCACTGACAGCCAGCCAGCCCTGTCCCTGGGCTATGTGTAACCCAGCAACAAAGACAGGGACAGGGACCGGGCTTGGATGAGGAAGTCGAAGGTCTGGAGCTAAAACCCCAAAGACACTCAGCCATTAATGGAGGAGGGCTTTTAGAAAAGATCTGGCAAATTCTCTGCCCTTTCAACTTCACTTTCTGTTCTCTTTTTATCTGCTTTCGGCATTTCCAATTAATCTTGGAATGAGAGCCCAGGGCAAGAAGCCAGTGGTGCCTGAGGAATGCTAAAGAGCAAACTGATCCAGGGAAACAAATGCCAGCGAGGGACCCCACAGCAAAGAGCCTCTGTGAGCAACTCTCCCGTTACCATGAGGCTTGCGAGGCGTGCGCGCGCGGGTCTCCACATTGGCACCATCTGCCAATTCCTCAGGAGGACAGAACAAACCAGCGAGGCATGAAGATTAGATTATGTAATGCTCGAGGATTGCTGTTTTCAAAGAGGAAACAAATGGAACGAATTGATTTGCTTGTCAGAGCCCTGTCAGGAAGGGAGACCGCTCCCTCCTCCTCCAAGAGGACCTCATTAAAGAGGGGCATGATTTCACAGATTCAGAACATGTGAGACCACAATCAACTCCATTCATAAGAGTAAGTCCAGCTTCCAGAGCAGCACTGATATAACTCCTACTCTGCTCCCCTTGCCTGAAAAGGACTGTTCCCTATGACCTAGTAGCTACCAACATGGCAAGGAACACAAAGGCCAGGCGCTTCCCCAGAGAGTCAGAACCTGCCCGCTTTGCCTGAACTGTCCTCGTTTGCTTCTGGGGGAGCAGTATCTAATTTTGAGACCAGTGGGGTCATGTTTACTATTCAGAGCTCTGAACAGGTGCTTTGATAGAGTGGGGATGTGTTCTTAAAAATACATGCATCAGTGACACTGTATGGTGACAGATGGTGACTACACTCATCCTGGTGAGAGCTGAGTAATGTACGGAATTGTTGAATCACTGTGCTGTGCACCTGAAGCTAATAGAATATTGTATATCAACTATACTTTGATAATAAGTTTTTTTTTACAAACATGCATCAAGAAGGAAAATGCATTGCATGTCTGGGATTCTTCTGCCATTGCTGGATTTCTCTCAAAATGCCCAGCACAATGCTTTTTATGGTATTTTTGTGGTAGAAGAATGAACGAGTGAATGATAACCCTGAACCCACTACTATAATGCTGTTCTTAAAGGTTTTTTTCTTACTAAAATACCAAGATTTAAATGTCAAGTCTTTACTCAAGAAGGAAATGAAGTCTTCTCTACCAGATATTTTCCATTTGCCCCTTCAGATCCACTTTTCTACCCATTCTGCTGTTTGCCCTGAGCTTTCTAAACTACATCAGTGCAAGGTGCCTGGGTGGCTCAGTGGGTTAAGCGTCTGCCTTTGGCTCAGGTCATGATCCCATCAAGTTCAGGATCGGGCTCCTTGCTCAGTGGGGAGCCTGCTGCTCCCTCTCCCTCTGTGCTTTTTCTCTCTCTCAAATAAATAAATAAAATATGTTTAAAAAAACTACATCAACTCACTCCTTTGTCCTCTTAGCTTCCATTTGGGCACAGCAGAAGACTGGAGGGCAGAAGGAAGTTGAGGTCAAAGGGTCCCCCTACCCCACCCGCCACAGTTCCCCCATACCAGATCACCTCGGAATCAGATAAGATTGTTTGTGTCTATCAACAACAGATCACCGCTCCTCCTCAAGAGGGTCCTCTTTCTGGGTTTGATCATTTCTCCCCCCTTTCAATATTCAGATCGAGAAGTGATAAAGACCAACGCTATGGCGAGCCTCCTGGTTACTGCACTATCCTTACGGTTTCCCGACACCCTACTGACCTTTGTATATAGTCTATTAAATCCTCCCCTAATTATCTAATTTGAGAGTGCCATCTGTTTCTGACTGATAAATCTACCATTGGTATCAGTCTGTCCTAGGCCCCGCATGCAGTGTTTTTAAAAGGAGCGAAATTAATAATACGATATGCTACTACTTTATACTTATTCTCAACGTTCACCTTCTCACAAGGCTATAATAACAACTTAAAGATAAAACCTAATTCCTCTTTACAACATAATTGTGCAGTAGAATTTGTATGAGCTAAATATAATTCAGAGAACAAGCTTTCTCATGTCATCATAATTCATGTTAACAACTATAAAGCGAAAATCGCAGAACTAAGGCCCCCAACTTGAGATTTAGCAGAAAACATATTCCAGTATTTAAACCTATCACACAAATATTCAAAAGCCTATGATGTGGCCAGAAAAGTGGTGATCCTAGTAAGAAACAACAAAGAGGTGGGTTCTCACTTTGTGCAATTTGATCTCATTTTACGGGATAAATCTGTTCCTAAAGAAGTTCGATATGAATTTTATTTCCATAAATCAAAACACAGGTCGTACGATTGGGACGCGCTTACTATTTGAATAATCATTTGGTAAAACAATCACCTTTTGATCTTTTGAACCAATCCAGATATTTCATCCACCTGGGGTACTTCAAATGAAATTTATCTTCGGTCTGTAGGGAGGATCGGTCTCCTTCCATGCTCCTGGAATAGGAGTAGTTGTGGAATGGAATTTAGAGGAAAGATAAGGGAACTACCATTTATAGAGCACATATAGAATGCTAAGCAGTTTGCATCTGTTAGCACATTTAATCCTGGAGGTATATATGTAGTCCATTGTTCTCTTATTCTCTACTTCTCAAAAAAAAAAAAAAAAAACCTAGAATAGCAGGTGTGGAATTCAAACCCCCACCCCTTTTTTTTTTTTTTGGAATGAGAAGGAAAGGCAAAGTATTCAATGCAGGACTATAAAGATCACATTATTCCCCAGCTTCAATGACTTCCCACTGGTTAGGATCAAGTCCAAAATTCTTCACATGGCGACCATCCCTGCCTCAGGACTCTCGACCAGTCAGGCTTCTTCCCACTTGAAGGCCTTTGCCCTTTCTGTCCCTAGGACTGTCTGCAACCTCTTCTCCCTTCTTTCTTCAGACTAACTCAGACTCATCCCTCTGCTTTCCGCTCAGTTTACACTTCCCAGGGAATGTCTGTCTCCCCAGCTGGGCCTATGTCACTGTATCCCTAGTGCTGAAAACCAGACAAAGGCTGAACACTCACGGGTGCCTCCTCCTCCGAACGAGGAAGGGTCGCCCAGCAGGGCTGGCGGGCTTCACGGTGGCCCTATCTCCAACTCCCCTAGCAGGGGTTTGCCTTGGCCCCAGGAACAGGGCAAAGCCTCCCTCAAAAATAGAAAGGCCAAAAGAACTTCGTCTGAAGTTCTAGAAAGTCTTTGCTTTCTTTCTCCCAATCAAGCGCACATCCACGGGCTCCAAGACCTGGAGTTCCGGCCGAGGCGAGAACATAATATTCCCACGTCGCCCAACGGGAGCATGGCTTCCCTCCTGCCTCGCACCTGCGCACTTGTGTGACGCCCAGCCACGTGATGCGGAAGCTGCGCGTGCGCGGGGGAACTGTTCGTCATGTGATCTCTCCGCCCTACCCCGGATGTTGGGGTATTCCAACCTGGTCCGCTGGAGGGATGAAAGAACTGGGAGTGGGGTTTGCGAGGTTATTTGGGAGGTCAGGGGGGGGCATGGGATGTACTGAACCTAGACCTGCACCAGGCATTGAGCTGAAATATCTCAGTGAACACTGCCAGTGGCTCTGTGTAGTCTTAAGGGTTGATGTGACCGTTTTACAGATGGAGAAACTGAGGCTCGTGTAGTAAAAACCAGGAACTTGTCCAAACACACACTTAATGGCCCTCCTAGGATTTGAACTCAATTTTCTCTGTCTCCCAAATATCCAAACCCTCTGACGCCCTGGCTCATCGTTTGAAAGCCAAATTTTCCCAAAGTGTGATGGCCCCTGGGCAGGAGTGCCCTCTCTTCTTCACTGTTAAACCTGAGCCAGCTGTCTGCCAGGATTCATGTCCTGGCTGTGTGACTTTGGGCAAGTCATGTCACTGCTTAGCCTCTGTTTCATCATCTGTAAAATGACAATATTGCCTTCTGCCCATTACTTATGAAGATTAACTTTGCAACAAAAATGTAGCAGTGCCTACCAGATGACAGGTACTGTGCTAGGTAGGCCTGGGGTGTGCCAAAGCAGAAGAGATCGTGTAATTATGGGATAGTGTGTGAACATACCCTAATGCCCACCAATCATCTATACAGTGTGTTAGTTAATGGCAAGTGTCATGAAGAAAAATTGAGCAGGGAAGGGAGTAAGGAACGTATTGCACGGGTGCAGTTTTAGGCAGAATGGTCAGGGAAGGCCTCATGAGAAGTTGGCATTTGAGCAGAGACCTGAGGAGATAAAGGAGGAAGACCTGCCAGGGATTATTCTAGAAACCTGGGGAAGTTTGGACCCATCTCCCATTAAGAACAGATGAGATCTAAAAATGGGCCTGGCATCCCCATTGAAGCTCGCAGTTCTGCGGGCTTCCCTTATTGGAAGGTGGGCAGCTCTGGTGTGGGTTTCTCACAGCTGGTCCTGAAGAAGCGGAAACAGCCTGTTACAGGTATGGGGATTCACAACAAGCTCTTTCCTTGCATCTCCAGAGAAGTGGGTGTTTCCATCAGTTCATTTGAGAAGGGTCTGCCATGCCCTTGGAAATTCCTACTTTTTGCTCCGTTGGAAACAAAAAGAAGCAGGAAGACAGAATTAAGACCTGTGTTGACATTTTGCTGGAATGCCCTATCTCTACCAGGTTCCCAAATACATGTTGAGGCTTCCTTCACACAAATGCATCTGCTCGAAGCCCCTCACAGATACGAGAGTGCTGGCACATGCCCGCTCACAGGCTTGAACACTTTGCACAGAGCAGTCTAGTCTGGGAGAAAAATATCAAGCCGGGCCTTGGCCAGTTCCCCTTCTAGCAAGTATTCATTCTGAGGAAAAAAAAAAAAAAAAAAAAAACAACCTCAGGAGCTGGCCTGAAGGGAGAGAGCCCTCGGACTGTCCAGACTGAAAGGCCACAGAGTCCACACAGACTGAGGCCCAGAGAGGTGAAGTGAGCTGTCCAAGCTTACACAGCAAGTCCATGAAAATCTCCATGAACTCATGCAGTCTACAAATGTTCTGAGCTCTGTATACGTGCCAGGCACTGTGCTTGGTACTAGGGATACAGCAGTGGGCAAAAGAGACAGCAACTCCTGTTCTCCGGAACCGACATTCTAATAGGAGACAGACAATAAAAAGGAGATATTAGTAATATATGTACTATAATAGATAATGGCAACTGTCATGGGAAAAAACTGAGTAGGGAAACAGAATAAGGAGTGTATTGCATAGAAGCAAGGGGTTTTTTTTTTGTTGCTGTTCTTGTTTTGAGAGAGAGAGAGAGAGAGAGCGAGTGCACATGCGGGTGCACGTGCACACGCTGGGGTGTGTGTGGAGAGGCAGAGGCGAGGGAGAGAGAGAATCTTAAGCAGGCTCCGCACCGAGCGGGGAGTCTAATGCAGGGCTCGATCTCATGAACCTGAGTTCACGACCTAAGCCAAAATCAAGAGTTGGACACTAACCAACTTTGTCATCCAAGCATCCCTGCGTGGTTGCAGTTTGAAGCAGAATGGTCAGGGAAGGCCTCATGAGAAGGGGGCATTTGCGAAGAGACTCGAAGGAGGTAAGGGAGGAAGACATGCCAGTATCTAGGGGAAAAGCATCCCAAGAGGAGGAAACAGAGCAGCGGCCCCAAGGCAGGAACACACCTAGTATGTTCCCAAGAGCAGCAAAGAGGCCTCTAGAGTGAAGTAGGCAGGAGGGAGGCTAGGAAGTCAGAAGATACAGGGTCCAGATTGTGTATGAGTTTCTTAGACCACTAATGAGGGCTTTGGCTTTTACTCCAAATGAGATGAAAAAGTACTGGAGAGTTTGGGGCAGAGAAATGATGTGATCTGACCCAATTAAAAAAAAAACAAACAAACCTGCAGGGGTGCCTGAATGGCTCAGTCAACTAAGCCTCTGCCTTCAGCTCAGGTCATGATCCCGGGGTCCTGGGATTGAGTCCCGCATCAGGCTCCCTGTTCAGCAGGGCAGTCTGCTTCTCCCTCTGCTTCTCCCTCTTCTCCCTCTGCTCCTCCTCTGCTTGTGCTCTCTTGCTCTCTCGTTCTGCTGTCTCTCTCTCTCTCTCAGATTAGTTAAATAATTAAAAAACAACAACAAGAAGCCTGGAGCTGCTGCTCTTCATTCATTCACTCATTCAGTCATTCAAGCGTCTTAGGTGCCAGGCACTCTGCTGATGACAAGTGAGCCACGGGTCACTCACTCACTGGGATGTGCCTTTTGAGCTGATCGGATCCTGACCAAGGAGAATGGAGGCTCAGCGGGTGGCCTTCCTTCCACATGCCTTCCCCTCCTTGCCACGCAGCCCTGGGAGAAGGGCCCCAGGTACCTGCAAGGCTCCATGCTCCAGAGGCTGCTAGAACCTGCAGGTTATAAATAGCATCCCCTGCGGCTGGGAATCAAGCTGATCTTTCTGAGTGAGTCAGAGGCTCAGAGCCACAGCCCCTCAACCTGCAGTATCACTCCCTAACCCCACCACCCCCCACTCCCTCACGGACCTCTTCATCAAGGCCAGGCCTCTCCTTCTCACCATGACCCTCTGTGGCCCTGTCACTCCCCACTTGTCCCAGGCTCTACCTCTCGTAGCTCCAGAAAGCCCACTGATTCCCTAGTCCTCAGAGATAGGATGGCATACTGTTGAAAAGCCCAAGATCTTCATGTGAGTCTACCTGGATTTCAGACCCAGGGCTGCTCCTTTTGGGCTGTGTGACCTTGGGCAAGTCACTTCCCCCTTGCACGCCCTCTTTTCCTCACTCATAATAATAATAATAGTAAGATGATAATAATATGCTATTTTGATAGTATTATGAAGATAATGATAATAGTGCCTACTTCCTGGAAATGGTATGGGGATGCAACACGATACCCCACCTAGAGTGTTTAGCCCAGAACCTGGGATATAGTAGTTATTCAGTTAACGGAGGGATGGTCCCTGTGAGCAATTAGATTAGAACTCAGAGAAAGGTAATAATAAATAAGAAAATGGCAGCTTCCACCTGTTCTGCTGAGCATCTACCACGGGTTTGAAGTTCAGGTGCCTGGCATGTAATGCTGTATCCCTAATCTTCATAACCAAGCAAACGTCACCATCTCCATCTTACAGGGGAAGAAACGAGACTCGGAGAGAGCCTTGACTTGTCCAAGCCACACAGTACCTGTGAGGCAGAACCGGACGTCAACAAATGGCACAGCCACCTCCCCTCAGGCCCCGGGGGCATGTGCAACTGCTTGTTCCTAGCCCACCCCCATGTGACAAAGCACTGGGTGTAGAGCCGTGGGGAGAAGGGGAGCAGGTGGGTGGGAGTGCAAAATATCTCTGCTTCCCCTGGCATCCCTTCCACTTCCTGAGATGAGAAGTTTTCTGCCACTCCCCAAAGCACAGATTAGCTCTCCTTTGGGTGATATTGAGTAAAACTCTCTGCCTAACGGCTCCCAAAAAGATCTGCATAATAATTTTTATGTGTCACACACATCGTTTAAAGATGAAGGTACTGGGGACAATTTGGCTTCATTGGCACCCCTACTTTGATCCTCCAGGGTTGTGTCTGGTCATCGCCCCAGACCCCCAGGTTCCAGAGACATGCCCTCAAGTCCCCTCTTCCACCATGCTCAAGACATAAAATAGTAGAGGGGTGCCTGGGTGGCTCCATCGGTTAAGCATCTGCCTTCTGCTCAGGTCATGATCCCGGCCCCTGCTCAGCGGGGATCCTGCTTCTCCCTCTGCTTGCTTTCCCCCCTGCTTGACCTCTCTCTCTCTCTCTGATAAATAAATAAATAAAATCTTCAAAAATATATCTTTAAAATAGTAGAAACGGCATGTGCTTGGGAGTCAGACAAATCTGGGCTCCCTTCTGGCTCTGTCATTCCTAGCTGTGTGACCTTGAGCAAGTCACTTTACCTCTCTGAGCCTCATTCACTCACTCACTCACTCATTCTAGTGAATGCATATTTAGCAACATCTACCATGTGCCAGGCTCTGCTGTAGACCCTGGTCCCATAGCAGTGGATTAGAGAGACAGAACCTCTGCCTTCGTGGGGCTTTCATTTTGGTGGACGCAGATGAGAGACATAAGCAAATAATTTCAGAAGTGATATGTGAGGGCGCCTGGGTGGCTCAGTTGGTTAAACACCTGTCTTCAGGTCAGATTATGATCCCGGAGTCTTGGGATCGAGGTCCTGCATCAGGCTCCCTGCTTAGTAGGGAGTCTGCTTCTCCCTTTACCCTTCCCCCACGCTTGTGATCTCACTCTCTCAAGCTCTCTTTCTCTTTCAAATAAATAATAAAATCTTAAAAAAAAAAAAAGAAGTGATATGTGAATGAAGAAAATGAACCAAGGCAGTGTGCTCCTAACTGGGGTAGGTGCAAGGGTGAGCTCTCAGACAAGGTGGTCAGGAAAATGTGGCGTCCCTTCTTCTGAACCTTGGGAAGGAGCTGGCCATGAGACCTTGAGGCAGAGGGAAGTGCAGGCACGTGGGCCTTAAGAAGGGAATGAGTTTGGTGTTGGAGCTGGCATGGTGGGAGTGAAGTGAGCCAGGGGGAGAGAGTGGGGAGATGAGGTCAGAGAGGTAGGCAGGGGCTAGATCGCAGACACCCAATGACGAGCATCCCAGCTTCTCAGCGTTTGTGCGCACTTGGTGAGATGATGCGTACATCTAGCCCAGGACCTGGCGTACAGTGGCTGCTCGACACGCAGTAGCTGTTATGATTATGAGCCTTCCTTGTCCTTCTCTTCCTCCTCCTCCCGGGGACCCTCCTGTCCCTCCCCTGCCTCTCGGGCCCCTTCTGCCCCACCGTCTTTCTCTGGTCCCAGGAAAAGGACAAGGACACTGGCAAGGATCACAGCAGGAAGGAGGAAGCACTTCCCACCCTCTCACTCACCCCCTTCCTCCTCCAAACCCTCCCACTGCAGCCCAGTGATTTTCCTGCCTCTCACAGGCGATTTTATTAAACATCTCGAAAAAATATTCTCTCACTCCCTCTCTCTTTATTTATAAAAATCAACTTAACACCCTGCTCCTTTGTTCTATTTGGAAACTGGAACAGCCTGGTTTATATTTAGCCAAAATCCTGCTCCTTTCCCCACAGACTCCAGCACAGCCCAATGAGCTAGAGGGGCTAAGGAAGGAGGAGTAGGGAGGCTGGGGGAGGAAAGGGTGCTGCAAAGGACAGAAGATGCCCCAGAGGCCCAAGTCTCAGCTAAGTCCAAAGGACCTGGCAGGGTAGGAGCTAAGGAGTCCTTTCCAAGATGTGGGGTGCCCCAATCCAGGCTTTGCTCTTCATTCTGTCACTCTCTAGTCCCATCCAGATGTCCCCAGAAGAAGAAAGATAGGGGAGATAGAATACAGAAAAGAAAAAACCCCAACCCCAGTCTGGAGTGAGGCTTAGAAAGGCAGTCAGTACAAGGCAGTCCTTCCACGTGTGGGTCCTGGTTCAAATCCAAACTTTCCTCTGCCCCTCAGTAGCTGGCTGACCCTGGGAAGTTAACACACTCATTACAATATGTGGCACATGGAATGAGCCTGATAAACGATGGTTTTAATCACTGTGGGCTCAAGGAGAATGCTCACCTCCTCGAACCTCAAGGCTCCACTCAAAAGCTGCTTCCTCCATGAAGCCTACCCAGATTAACACCTATCTGAATAGTGAGCTAAACACTGGTGCGCTATGAGCAGGAATGTACAGGGCCTTCAGTGTGACCAGGAATGGAAACACATGATCACCAGAAAGCATACGAAGTTCCAGAAGCGACTTCGGCTCCACTTGGGCAGGGCTAATTCTCTGTTTTCTGTTGTCCCTGGAGAGTTAATGACAACATTAGGCACGTGGAAAGACAGCATAGAATAATGGTTAAGAATACAGCGGGGTAGGAGCACCTGGGTGGCTCAGTGGGTTAAGCATCTGCCTTAGGCTCAGGTCATGGTCTCAGGGTCCTGTGATCGAGCCCCACATTGAGGGTCTCTGTTCAGCAGGGAGCCTGCTTCCCTCTCTCTCTTTCTCTCTCTCTCTGCCTGCCTCTCTGCCTACTTGTGATCTCTGTCAAATAAATAAAATCTTAAAAAAAAAAAAAAAGAATACAGCTGGGTTAAGAAATTGTGGTGTTTCCATATAATGAGATACTACTCAGCCATAAAAAGGAATAAAGTACTTCCACATGCGGCAGTGTCAACCAACCTCAAAAATGTTATGCTAAGTCAAAGAAGCCAGACATGAGAGGTCACATATTGCACAACCCCATTTATACAAAGTGTCCAGAATAGGTAAATCCATAGAGATGGAACGCAAATTGATGGTTGCCAGGAGCTGTGAGGAGGGAGAATGGGGGGTAACTTCTTAATGGGGACAGGGTTTCCTTGTGGAGTGAGAAAAGTGTTCGGAAACTGGGTAAAGGCAGTGGTTAGGCAACGCCACGGAACCGCTCACTTTAAAAACGGTTAATTGTATGTTCGGTGAATCTCACCTCAATTTTTTTTTAAAGGATATATCTGGGGCTACTTCATGATCATGCCAATTGATGTGAGAAAACATTTGATAAAATCAACACTCATTCATGATTTAAAAACAAAAACAAACTTGAGCAGGGCCAAAATAAAGAGAATTTCTTCAACCTGCTGAAAGGCATCTTCAAAATACTTACAGATAGGGCACTTTGCTGGCTCCATCAGTAAATCAGGCAACTCCTGATCTCTGTCTGAGTCATGAGTTCGAGCCCCACGAAGAGATAACTTAAAATAAATTTTTTAGGGGCACCTAGGTGACTCAGTGGGTTCGGTGTCCGACTCTTGGTTTCAGCTGGGGTCATGATCTCATGGGTCATAAGATCAAGCCACGTGTCACGCTCAGTGAGAATTCAGCTTAAAGATGATCTCCCCCTCTGCCCCTCCCTTCACTCATTCTCTCTCTCTCTCAAATGGATAAATAAAATCTTTTTAAAATAAATAAAAAAGAGGGACGCCTGGGCGGCTCTGTCAGTTAAGCGTCGGCCTTCAGCTCAGGTCATGATCCCAGGATCCTGGGATCAAGTCCCACAGTGGGCTCCCTGCTCAGCAGGAAGCATGCTTCTCCCTCTGCCTGCTTCTCCCCCTGCTTGTGCCCTCTCTCTCTGACAAACAAATAAGATCTGAAATAAATGAATAAATAAGAAAATTTTTTTAATTGTCAATCTCTAAAACAAAATACCTGTAGCCAGCATATGCTGAAAGTCTAAACACTTTTACCCCTATGATTGGGAACAAGGCAAGAATATCTGCTCTATTTTTTTCTTTTTTTTCTTAAGATTTATTTATTGATTTATTGATTTATTTGACAGACAGAGATCACAAGTAGGTGGGGGGCGGGGGGAAGCAGGCTCCTTGCTGAGCAGAGAGCCCGATGCAGGGCTCAATCCCAGGACCTGAGACCATGACCTGAGCTGAAGGCAGAGGCTTAACCCACTGAGCCACCCAGGCACCCCTATCTGCTCTATTTCTATGCAACAGTGGACTGAAGGTCCTAGCCAGGACAACAAGGGAAGAAAAAAAATGGGGAAAGGATGAAGTTAAATTGTGTTTATTTGCGGATGGCATGGTTACACACGTAGAACATCCTAGGAATTTACGAAACAAAACTATAAGAACTTTGTTTAACAAAATGAAAGGGTACAAGATAATATATAAAAATGCATTTCTCTATACCAGCAATGAATAATTGGGAAGTTAAATGCATGAAAACATCTCCAATAGCATCAAAAAACATAAAATATTTAGGGATACAGTTAATAAAATATGCAAGATCTATACACTGAAAACTATAAAATCTTACTGAGAGAAATAAAAGACCTAAATAAATGGAGATATACCACATTCACCTATAAAATTTCACTTCATCCCATAGTGATTCTATAGATTCAGTGCAATCCTGATCAAAATTTCAGCAGGTTTTTTTGTTGTGGTGGTGGAAATGATCAAGTAGATTCTAAAATGTATGTGGAAATGCAGACAAACTAGAAGAGCCAAAAACAATTTTGAAAATAGGAACAAAGTTACGACACCTGAGGCTACTTGATTTCAAAAATTGCTGTAAGTCTGCAGTAATCAAGACAATGTGGTATTAGCATAAGGACAGACATATAGATCAATGAAACAGAATGAAGTCCAAAAATCCATACATATCCAATCAACTGGTTTTGCCAAAGGTGCCAAGATGATTCAGTGGGGAAAGGAAGCTGGCACTAGAACAAACCTGTGCCAAAGCAGAAATGAACTGTGACCCCTACCTCACACCATATCAAAAACTCACTCCGAATGGATCAGAGACCTAAATGCAAAAACCCAAACCATAAAACTTCTAGAGAAAAGCATAAGAGAAAATCCTTGTGGCCTAGGGGTAGGCAAAAATTTCTTAGGACACACAAAAGCACAAATAACAAAAGTGATTAATTGATAAATAGAATTTCATCAAAATTTTATACTTCTGTTCGTCAAAATATACTATTAAAAAAATGAAACTGTAAGCCACAAGCTTACAGAAAATGTTCATTTTGTGGGTGTGTATGTGTGTTGTGTGTGTATATCTCGCAAAGAAATTATGTCCACAATAAAGAGCTCTCACAACTATATAATGAGAAGACAAATAACCCAGTAAAACAGAGGCAAAAGAATCAAACAGAAACTTCCCAAAAAAGAACATACAAATGGCCAGTATGTGCATGAAAATACACTCAATATCTTTAGTTGACAGGGAAGTACAAATTAAAATTACAATAAGATATACACAGATTAGGGGCGCCTGGGTGGCTCAGTCGGTTAAGTGTGCACATTTAGCTCAGGTCATGATCTCAGGGTCCTAGGATCGAGCCCCACATTGGGGTCTCAATGGGGAGCCTGCTTCTCCCTCTCCCTCCACCACTCATGCTTTCTCTGACGCACCCTCTCTCTGTCTTTCAAATAAATTAAAATAAATTAGAAAGATATAAACAGATTAGAATGGCTAAAATTAACAGGACCGATGAAACAAAATATTGGTGAGGATATGAAACAACCAGAACCCACATACTCTGCTGGTGGGAGTATAAACTGGCAAAATTACACTAGGAAAGTTTGGCAGTTTCTTATGAAGGTAAATATACACTGACCATTTGATCTAGCAGTTCCACTAGCTCTTTGAGATAAATGAAACACAAGTCCATACAAAGAACATGAAGTCTGGGGTGCCTGGGTGGCTCAGTGGGTTAAGCCTCTGAATTCTGCTCAAGTCATGATCTCAGGGTCCTGGGATTGAGCACCGCATCGGGCTCTCTGCTCTTCCCCCTCTCTCTCTGCCTCCCTGCCTCCTTGTGATCTCTTTCTCTGTCAAATAAATAAACAAAATCTTTAAAAAGAAGAAGAACATGAAGTCCATACCAGCTTTATTCAGAATAGCCCCAAACTGGAAACAACCCAAATGACATTGAACAGGAAACTAGTCAGGGACTTCTCCTATATCAATGCAGAATATTACTCAGCAATTAAAAAAAAAATTACCAATGCATGTAATAATATACAGGAACCTTGCAAACATTTTTGTTCAACAAAAGCAGCCAGTCACAAATGGGAATATACTGTTTGGTTTCATTTATATGAAGTTCAAAACAGACAAGACCATCTGTAGAGACAGAAAGCAGATCAGTGATTGGCTGGAGCAGAGCCCAGGAGGATGGCCACAAAGGGGCATGAGGAAAAATTTTGGGGCGGAGAAAAATGTTCTATAACTCCGTTAGCATTTTTTACTATATGTGAATTATACCCCAATAAAATTGATTTTTTTTTAAAGACCACCTGTTGGTTAAGTATCCATCTCTTGGTTTTGGCTCAGGTTGTGATCTCCAGGTCGTGAGATCGAGCCCCAGCTCAGGCTCCACACTCAGCACAGAGTCAGCCTCAGACTCTCCCTCTACCTCTGCCCCTCCCCACTGTGCTCTCTCTCTCTCCCCCTCTCTAAAATAAATAAATCTTTAAAAAAATTTTTTTTAAAGACCACCTGGGTTGAATTCCTGGCTTTGCTACTAACTAGCTGCATAATCTTGGGCACATTATTTCATTTTTCTGTGCCTCTATTTTCCTAAAAGAAAAGTGACAATAGTAGTAACAATAATACTTACCTCATAGGATTTGTTTTGTTTTTTTGTTTGTTTATTGTTTTTTAAGTAGGCTCCATGTCCCCCAAACTCATGACCTTGAGAACAAGAGTCACAGGCTCCACCATCTGAGCCCGCCAGTTGCCCCATGTTTGTTAGGTTTTTGTTTTGTTTCATTTTGTTTCGTTAGATAAGCTCATAGGATTGTTGAAAGGATTAAATGAGCAACTGTATTATGAACTGTGGGCACCAACCTCTAAGAAGGACTCCGAGGGTTTCTGCCCCCATGGAGCCTCCTCCACATTGAATAGACCAACCTGTGTAACCCGTAGGATGTTTTCGAAATGATGGTCTGTGGTTTTGGAGACTAGGTCAGAAAACTCATTGAGACTTCTGCTCCTGGATCACTCTTTCTGGAGGAAGCCAGCCGCCAAGTCATGAGGATTTTCAAGCAGCCCTGCAGAGAGGTCTGGATGGCAAGGAACTGAGGGCTCCTGCCAACAGCCAGTGCCAGCTCGCCAGCCATGGAAGGGAGCCAGCTGGATCCTTCACTCCCAGTCCAGCCTTCAGATGGCTGGCCACCAGCTTGACTGCAGCCTTAGGAGGGACCATGAGTCACAACCACACAGCTTAGCTGCTCCCAGTTCTTGACCCCCAGAAACTGGGTGAGGTAAGAAATATTCATAAGCTTTTAAAACCGCTGAGTCGGGGGGTGACTTGTCACGCACCAGTGAACAACTAATACAAGCACTAATGGTAAGAGCCGACGTTTTTGAGCACTTATCCATGTGACCTACGATGACTACTGGGAGGGAAGAAACGGAGTATCTTCCATGTACCTGTCTAGAACCACTTTTCACCCTCTTCTACCCGGCTCTGTGCCCATGGAGACTGACCCGTTCTCAACAGTCAGGAGACTGTTGAGTCAGGAGACTCAACAGTCTCCTCTGTCCTTTGGCTTTTCATCAGGTTTGGCCGATAGGGAGCCCCCAGGGAGATACGCAAGGGCAAGGGAAGAGTGAGGTCAGAATAGTTCTTCCTGGGCTCCCTCACTGCAGGCCACCTCAGGCTGGCTCTGGTCCTCAGCAAAAGGTCACAGCTTCTCCCTCAGGTGGTTCTCTCCATACAACCCTCTGAGCTGGGGAACTGCTCCTTTGGCAGCCAGGCTCCGGCAGGCAGGAGCTCTTGCACTGTAACTAGCCGAGAACACACGATCCCTTGCGAATCCCCGACACCCCGCTGACGCCTAACTAGTCCCTTGATTCAGCCTCCCTCCATTATCCAATTTGAACATGCCATCTGTTTCCTTCTGGGACTGACTGGCCACTGTAGTTAAAATCCCCCTACTTTAGAGAACAAAGTAGAAATTCAAAGAGGACCAAGGAGATAACTCAGAAACACATGGAAAAGCAACAGAGGCCACTCAGAGGTGTGCTCTGTAGGCAATGGGCAACTGAAGATGCTTGTTGAATGAATGAATGAATGAGTGAATGAATGAATGAAATGACTTGCAGGGCACCAGGAGGGTCTCACTCGTCCCACTTCCTTGAAGGCCATCGGTACTAAAACAGGATGTCAGCAGCTGAATTTTCAGCCAGGCAACTGATAAGCTCCCCAGCCCAGCCCAGAGTTGGCTTCAGGAAGTCTTGCGTTGGAAGGATTAACACACAGCCTGGGACACCAAGGAAGCAGCCCCCCACCTCAGTGAGACTCAAGAGTTATTTTTGAAAAGCAAGCAAGGCCTGCGGGCGGCCCTGGCAGAGCACAGAGCTGGAAGAGAAAGCCAGAAGCAGAGAGAACAGACAGATACAGCGGAGCCCACGCCCCGTCCCTGTGACGTCAGCCCCACGCCCTGTGACATAACATGGCGGCAGCGGCAAGGGGGTGTCCTGCATCCCCTTGGAAATTTTTCTTATTAGCTGTGACAAGACCTGCATCCCATAAAATGTATCCTTGGGAATTTTCGAGCCACTCCCACCCAGGCTGAATGACACTAGGGAATGGATTCCAACAGGAACGGGGAGTCAGATCACCAGCCAAAAATATTTGTGTCCACATGGTGTGTGAGATTTTGCTCAAGTCTGGAAAAATCCTAAAACTGAAGGGAGGGTCACTGCGATGAGGCAGAGTCAGGGACCAAGGAGTCGGAAAGAGTCAGCATCCTTCACCCCGACAAAACAGTGGGAAGGCGGGGACCAGCTGTGGGTCAGGGGAGGAGAGGAGCGGAAAGCAGGTGTTGGGGCTGGAGTCTGAGCTGAGAGCTGCAGGGGGGCCGAGAGCAAGCAGCCCGAACAGTAGCTAATGAACCCTCCAGTCAACGGGAGAGGTGTCTGCATTGGGGGAGTGGGGAAGGTGGGAGGTCAGAGGCAGCCAGAGGGAGCCATCAAGACCCCAAAATAACTCCTGCTTCCGCTGGGAGGCTCTGGAACTAATCAAGATGGGGATAATCCGAAAATCCATCAGACAGAGGGTGCCGAGAGGGCTTGTGTCTCCAAGCAGGGATTGGAGGGGGGGGGAATTTAAAAAAAAAAAAAAAAGATGTGGTTTGCAGTGAGGAGCTGCTGTCCTAGAATATGGCGCTGACGGGAAAGCAAGGTCTTCCCAGGGTCCCCATCTGTGGAGTGCCTACTGCGGGTCCAGTGCTGTAACATCTGGCTAAGGATGTGAGCCCCGAAATCAGCCTGACTGAGTATGAATCCCTGCTCTAGTTCTTGCTGGCTGTGGAATGTTGGGCAAGTCACTTCTTCCCCCATTCTGAGCCTTCCTCCTTACCTGGTAAATGGAGATAAAATTCATACCTGCCCTATAGGGTAGGTGAGAATAAGAGCAGGATGTATGAGAACGTTTAATAGGATTCTTTCCAGCAACCCTGAGGAGGCAGGGTGGTAGGCTTCCATCTCCTCATCTTACCAGGAGGTAAACCGAGGCTCAGAGAGCCCAAAGCTGCATGGTTAATAAGTACAAGTGTCAAGAGCCTGATTCAGGTAAGTCAGAAGCGTGTTGGTTCACTGGGCCCAGCTTCCTTGGTCCTACCTCACTAGTCCACAGACAGGGCCCAGCCCCTCACCCACTATTTCTCTCCAGGTCCCATGGAGGAAGGCAGATCCAGCATGGATGCTGGAAACAACCTCCAGGTGAGACATGTAGGGTCCACTGGGGAGAACATAGCCCTCAACTCACTATATGACCTTGGCTGAGTCCTTTCACTTCTCTGGGTCTCTGACTCCTCAGCTGCTGAGCAAGGGGCTGGTAGTAGGTGGTTGTAGGCCTAGAGAGTCTAGGTTCTCGTTTGCTGTTCTCTCCCAGTGCCTGGTGCAAGAGGCAGTGAAGAGGGGAGTAAGAAAGAGACTTGGGCAGGAGTGCCTGGGTGGCTCAGTCGGCTAACCACCCAACTCTTGATTTTTCGGCTCAGGTCATAATCTCAGAGTCGTGAGATTGAGTCCCTTGCTGGGCTCCCTGCTCAGCTGCGAGTCTGTTTGAGATTCTCTCTCGCTCTCTCCCTCTGCCCCCTCCCCTGCTTGCTCATATGCACGCATGCATGCTCTCTCTCTCAAATAAATAAATAAAATCTTAAAAAAAGAAAAAGAAAGAAAGAAAAGAGACTCAATCAGCCACAAAGCAGTGTTTCCTTCATGCTCCCTTCCCTTCATCTGGGGAATGGGTCTAGGCACAGCAAATGCAAATGGCAGGAGTTGAAAGCAGTCATGGCATGTCTGGAGGGCTGCGAGCAGGATAATCTAGGAGCCCCATTAAATCATCCACTTGACGATTCAACCAATTTCATTACTGTGAGGAGGACTTGTTCTAGGTACTGGAGACACGGCAGCAAATAACACGATGAAACCGTCTTTAGGGAGCTCACATTCTAATTGGGGGAAATGGGAAAAACCAAGTAGACACCCCCAACCAGGATAATTTCAGGATGGGACAAGTGCTCTATGCATGATAGCAAATATTTGTAAAGCACCTAATAGGGGCCAAACACTGTGAGCAGGTGTTAAATAATGTCATCTTTACTACAGTCCTATGAGGTGTGTGTGATTGTCTCTGTCCCCATTTTACAGCTCAGGAAGCTGGCGCTTAACTTGCCCAGTGCCCCACCGCTAGGAGGCGCAGAACTGAGATTCAAACCTAGGCCATCTGGCTCCCTTGTGCTGGCTCGCAGGGGACAGAGTTAAATAGGGCAACTCATTCAGGGAGGAGCACACTAAAGAGGTAAAATTTGAGCTGAGACACCTGATAAGACACCAGCCATGGGAGTCCAGGAGGCAGAAGGTTCCAGATGGAGGCAACACTGACTGCAAAGGCCCTGAGGCAGCTAGGAGCTTAACAGGTTGGAAGAGGAGGAAGGAGGTCAGTTTCAGATGGAGCTGAGGGACAGAACAGGTCAGAGGGGTGCAGGGCCGACACGTGGAGGGAGGGAGGAGACACAGGAGATGCACCCGGGATCTTCTCAGCTGGGATGCTGAGAAGCACAGTCTAAAGCAGTTCTGACAGGCGTGGCACCGTCCTTTCCTCGCTTCAGGCCAATTTGGTCCAGGCAGAGCTAAGCTTTCCCCCAGGGTCTCTTGCTGGGAAAGAATTCCAGCTGGGCTGTCTGCCTGCTGTTCATCTGTTGCCGCACCTCCCCTAAGCAGCCACCTCCAAGACTGATGGGGACCAAAAGGACTCCTCTCATTTCTCACCACCATTCCTAAATCCACACCCTCCCTGGCCTTGGGCTCCCCACAGATCCACCCATGAGGGCCTCCTGTCCTCCAGCAGAGGCTAGACTGCCTTTCCCCTGCCCTCAGGGATCCCCTAGGCCTGAGTCTAGTCCAAGCCAAGTGAGAGTGTGGACTATTCCTCGGCCTGGCCTAGTCCTATAGGCCAGAGTTAGAATCCACATTGTGGTCTTGGGCAAGTGGCTTCACCTCTCTCTATAAGCCTCAGTATCTCATCCAAAAAATGGGAATAATGCCTCATAGGATCACTGTGAGAATTAAATATAATGGGCCCAAGAGGGAGCTTTCTGGGGACTGGAAATGTTCTATAGTTTTAACTGGGACGTGGTATATATAAAATTTGATGAACTGTGTACTTTAGGTTTGTTCATTTTATACTATGACCATTAGAGCTCAGTTTTTTTAAAAAGTGCTAAGTGTCTGGCCCATGGTTAGCATGACATGAATGTTACCAATGTCAGTATTAGGTGTCCCATAACTATCTGTCAGATGGATGAAAACTTTAGTGTTCTCCCATATTTCATTTATCATGTATGCGATCTCCAGTGCTCTTGGTGCTTAGATGCTAAGGGAGCTCACACTCGACATGTCCAGGACTGAGTTCTTCCCTTCACCTAAGTCTTCCTCATCTGCTCAGATCAGAAATGTGGATGTCATTCTGCATGCCTTCTCTTCCCTCCTTCCACTATCCCTCACAGTCAACCCATCCCCAAAACTGTCTACAAGGAGAAACCCCAACAATTCCTTCCCCTCTCTGAAAGGTCATGCTGACCTCCAGCCAAGACATAGAGCTTAACCACATGCAAAAGAAGGAAGTTGGACCCTTACTTAGCTCACTCCATAGACAAAAATTAACTCACTGGATCAATGACCTAAATGTAAGAGCTAAAATGACAAAACAGAAGAAAACATAAGGGTAAATACTCATGACCTCAGATTTGGCCATGGGTTATTAGATTTGACACCAAAAGCACAAGAAACAAAAGAAAAATAGATAAATGAGATGAAAAGCAAAAATTTGTGTGCATCAAAGGACATTATCAAGGGGGCGCCTGGGTGGCTCAGTGGGTTAAGGCCTCTGCCTTCAGCTCAGGTCATGATTCCAGGGTCCTGGGATCGAGCCCCGCATCGGGCTCTCTGCTCAGCAGGAAGCCTGCTTCCGCCTCTCTCTCTGCCTGCCTCTCTGCCCACTTGTGATTTCTGTCTGTCAAATAAATAAATAAATAAATATTTTAAAAAAGAAAAAAAAGACATTATCAAGAAAGTCAAAGGGGGCTCCTGGCTGACTCAGTTGGCAGAGAATGTGACTCTCAATCTTAGGGTCATGAGTTCAAGCCCCCCATTGAGCATGAAGCTTACTTAAATTTGAAAACTTCCTTAAACTTTAAAAGAAAAAGTGAACGGCACCTGGATGGCTCAGTCAGTTAAGCAACTGCCTTCAGCTCAGGTCGTGATTTCGGGGTCCTGGTTTCGAGTCCCACATCAGACTCCTTGCTCAGCAGGGAGTCTGCTTCTCCCTCTCCCTCTGCCCCTCCCACCTCCCAGTTCATGTTCTCTCTCTCTCTCTCTCTCAAATAAATAAATAAAATCTTAAAAAAAAAAAAGAAAAAGAAAAGACAGCCTACAGAATGGAAGGGAATGTTTGCAAATCATGTATCTGAGAAGAGTTTAGTATCTAGAATACATAAAAAGATAACAACCAAAGACAAACAACCCAAGTAAGAAAAGGACAAAGAAGATATTCAAAAGGCCAAAAAGCACATGAAAAAAATGTTACACATCATGGGTAACCAAGCAAATGCAAATCGAAACCATAAAGAGGTACTACCTCACATCTACTAGAATGGCTTCAATAAAAATAAAAATAAAGTTGGGTTATGGACATTGGGGAGGGTATGTGCTATAGCGAGTGCTGTGAAATGTGTAAGCCTGACGATTCACGGACCTGTAGCCCTGGGGCAAATAATACATTATATGTTAATAAAAATAATTAAAAATAAATAAATAAAATAAAGAGAAAACAGTAAGTGTGAGCAAGGATGTGGGGACATAGGAGCGCTTATACACGCCAGTGGAAATGTAAAATGTTCAGCCACCGTGGAAAACAGCTTGGTAGTTCCTCAAAAAGTTAAACATAGAGCGACTACATGACCCAGCAATTCCATTTCTAGGCATATACCCGAAAGAATGGAAAACAGAAACTCAAACAGATATTTATTTACTGACGTTCGCAGCTGCATGATTCACATTATGGTAGAAACAACCCAAATGTCTATCAACAGATGAATGAATAAATGAATTACGGTCTATCCATACAACGGAAAATTATTTGGCCATAAACAGGAATGAGCACCCGTGGATGCAATTTGGATGAACCTTGGAAACATGATGCTGGGTGAAAGAAGCCAGACACAAAGGTCTCATTTATAGGATTCCTTTTGCAGGAAATGTCTGGAAAAGGCAAATCCAGAGGGACAGAAAGCAGGTTGCCAGAGACCTGCAAACAGGAGATGGGGAGTAATGGCGTAACGGGGATAGAGTGTTCTTAGGAGGTGATTAGCCAGTTGAAATTAGGGAGAGATGTTGGTTGCAAAACATTGTGAATGCCCTAAATCCCATTAAACTGTACAGAAGGAGGAGAAGGAAAAGGAGAAGCAGGAGCAGGAAGAGGAGGAGGAGGAGGAAGGCAGCGGAGGGAGGAGGAGGAGAGGAAGGAGTGATGCTTCCCCTAACCCTGAAATCAGGCTGGTCTTAGGGCTGGGTTTCACCAATCGGACGCAGCAGAAGTAATGTTTCTGAGACTTTTGAGCCCAGGCCTTAAGAAGCCTGGCTCAGAAGCCACCTGCTACTCTGTGAGAAGCATGAGCCCCCTGAGAGGCTGCGTGGAGGTGAACTGAGGGCCCCCCGAGCCAACAGCCCCGGTTGAACTCCCAGCTGGCAGCCAGCGAGCCCTCCAGTCACCCCAGTGACACCCCAGCTGACACCACATGAAACAGAACAGCCCCGTCACCCCCAGAGAATCCTAAAAAAATAAGTCGTTGCTTTAAGCCACCAAGTTTGGGGGTGATTTATTACACAGCGATACATAACCAATTCTGTCTAAAAACTTCACAAAGCCACCCATGGCTCTCCACGCCCACCCCCAGCACCCTAGGCCAACTCTCTCGTCTCCCTCCAGGCAGCTGCCACCTCCTCGCTGGCTCCTCTCCTTCAGTTCAGTTTCTTGAGGTTCACCCTCCTCCAAAGCCGGAGGGAAACTTCTAGCCTTCCAGATAGCAGCCAAGCCCATTAGTGTGGGCTGCAAGGCCCCAGATGCCCCGAGCCATCCATCTGTGCAGTCCCAGCGCCCTTCAGCCACACCTCCAGCCCCTACCACTCAGATTTCCTATAACCCAGCACTACCACAGCTGTCTTTCTATCTAGAACACTCTTTCCTACTCCCCTTCTCGTCTCTGGGCTCTCTTTTGCCTCTGGGCCTCAGCTCAGACCTCACCACCTCCAGGAAGCCTTCCCTGATCTCCCAGACTGAGTTAGATACCTCCTCAGCGTACCTTGTCCCCTTTCTAACCCTCACGGGAGTAGCTGCCTCCCAATTGCTGGTGACATTTTAACAACCTGTCTTTCGCCGCACAGTGAGCAATTTCCGGGCAAGGACAAAGTTGTCTTTGTGTTCTCAGAGCCTAGTACAGGCCTGGCACATAGCAAGTACCCAAGGAAACCCAGGGGAATTAGGAAATGCAGGCTGGGGACCACCTCACGCCTCATACAGGACTGTGTTGGGGCCTGAGTAACGACCATCAAGGCTGAGAGAGCAGAGACCTCCCGCGTGCGCCCAACACCTGACTGCACCAATGGGAACAACTTGTCTGACTCATCTGTCTCCCCAGTAAAGAGACAGTGACATGCAGTGGCTCTCTGAATGAGCTATGCAGGCGGGCAGCTCGGGTTTCAAATCCTGACGGCTACCTCCTGTGTGACCCTGAAGAAGTGACTTCACCTCTCTGAGCACATTCCCCTCATCCATGACATAGAGCATGACAATGGCTCCTCTCAGAGAGGTATCGACAAGACGATATGGGTAAAAACGCTCAGCACAGTAACTGGCACATGGGAGGCTCCCTGAAACGGCAGCTGGTCTCTTCTTCCACATGCTGAGCTGCAGGATCGAGGCCCAGCACGGTGCCTGGCACATGGCCGGCATTCAGTCAATGCCTTAGGAATGAATGAGGAAGGGATCTGGAGATAAAACAATAATAATCACAACAGTACACAAGTATGAACTCGTCCAGTCTTCGCGACCACTAAAGGAGGGGGCACTATCGCGACGTGAATTTTACATGTAATGAGATTGAGGCCCAAGGGCACGCAGGGCTTCAGGAACGGAGGCTTGATTTGGACCCAGACAGTCTGAGCCGTTTCACCCTCCAGCCACCACCCAGACTGCCTCCCAACACCTCTCAAGCCCTGCTTCTCCTGTCAGCTTGGCTTCTAAGCAGCTTTGTGGTCTCAAGCACGTGAGTCTCTCCCTGGGCCTCAGTTTCCCCACCTGCCAAGAAAGAACTGTAGGAGCCAGTGGGGAAGGCCACTTCCTATTGGCCTTAGGATCCAGGCTCCAGCCACTGTCTGGCCGAGGCTGGGGGCCTGTTGACCAGCCCGCCCTGGCCAAGGCCATACTTTCCATGGGCTGGACTGTCACAGGAGGTCTCTGTGATACTGACCACTGGGCTATCTCCCCACATGGGGAGGAGTCTGGCCTCTGCTTATTCCTGTCCCCCTCCCCAGGGCCCCTGAGGAAAGCTGAGGCGGCCACCCCCAGATGTCTATTCCTGTCCCTGGCCTAGCGCCGTGCTGGGGAAGCAACAGCTATTTCGAGGCCTTTCTCCCTCCAAGCATAAGTGGTGGGAAGGCGCTGGGAACATCCCGAACTAGGAGGCCGCCCGTCGCCGCCTCACCCTGGATCTGGGCCACACCAGCCCTGCGGCTCTGCCCCTTCTTCCAGCTCTTGGCGACAAGTGATCAGCTCTGATCACAGCCACCACGAGGGGATAATCCGGGAGAACCAATTCCCAAGGACTTCCGCTGGAGCACAGGGCAGCTGGGCCTTGCCCTTTCCAGAAAGGACTAGAGCAGCCACAGCTGGACACACCAGCTGCAAGGAGGATGGCTCTGAGCTTGAAACCGTGGAAGACAGTGTTCGGGGCAATGATATAAAAATACCTCACATTTCTTGAGAGCTTGTGATGAGACAGGCCCTGTTCCAAGCACTTGACATGGAGGTAAGTCATTTAATCCTCACAGAGAGGAAAACTTCTCTGAGGTTCAGAGAGGGTGAATGACTCGCTCAAGGTCACACAGATGGTGAGTGGCTGAGTCGGGACTTGAGCACAGGCAAGCTGGCCCCAGAGCCCATGCTTTTAACGCTCTGAACCTTGCTTTTCTTCCCTTTGAAACTTGCAAGCCCAGGGGGCTAATATAAATTAGGGGAATGAGCACTGGCTTGAGAGTCAACCCCCCTTGTCATTCCCAGTCATGCAGCTGGCCAGCCCATGCAGCGAGTTTGACTTCCTCGCCTACCAAATGCGGATGATACTACCCACTCCCGGGGTTGCGGTTAGGGTTAGCAATAACACACTTTGGGGACTCAGAGACTCCTCTAAATCATGAAACCAACAGAGGCACCTAGTAAAACAGTATGGTACAAAAGGGGACCCAGAAAAAAGGAGTTCCCCTCCTACTGCACACCTTCAATTCTTCTCCCCAGAGGCAACTTCCATCAGTTGCTTTTGGGTCCCTTTTTGGAAATTCTCCATTCACACGAAGACAGAGAAGTTATATTCGCATAGGGATTTAGAATCTGGGCTGCCAGGTATGGCTGCTTACTCTCTATGTGAAGCTTGGTCCAGTTACTGGTTCCCTCTGGACCTCCGTGTCCTCACCTGTCAATGAGTTACTGAAATTAAAATATCTCATGTAAAGGTAGCTGTGAGGGTTAAATGAGTCAATCCATGTAAAGTGTTTAGAACATTCTCTGGCCCACGCTGTCCGATAAAGACTCACATACAGCGAATCTTTTCCGACAGACATCGAGATGGCCTTGTGCTATCAGAAACAATACTGCAAGACACATCCTCGCTCACCTCATTTGGCACAAGTGCAAGAATCTTCGTGGGATAAATTCCTGGAGGATAAATTGCTGGGTCAAACCGTAGTGCCCTTGTAATTTCAATTAATTTTTGGATGAGTGAACCCTCGCAGCAGGCAGGGCAGGGGGAAGGAGGTCCACAAGGCAGTGAGGATGGACGAGGGAGGAGTGCGATGCAGTGTTCTGTCTCTGAGGCCCAGAGTGCAGCCATGTCTGCACCCTCCCCTCCCCCAGCCCAAACCTGAAGGACGCAGCAGCTCCCTAAGCTCCAGGCCAAGCAGATGGAGAGTTGAATTTTATACAGATTGTTCCCATAAAGGTTTTACAGGGAATTGGTTGATTGGATTAGAGCGGCAGGAGCCCCTAATGACAGCAGCTGCTTAACAAAATGTTGAAGCAATACAATTTTCCTTTACCACCACCCACCATGGCAGCATCCACACCCTGGTAGGGACCCGTGGATGCCTAGGTCAACTCAGAATGACACCCCAATAGTCGGGTTCGCCTTCTCCCAACATCCTTCTAGGTCCCAGACTTAGGTAGAGAGCAAGGGGTTAAGAGCACAGGTGTTGGGGGGAAGACAGAAAAGGTCTTTTGTCTGCCGAAATTACTGTGTGACCTTGGGCAAGTCATTTGCTCCCTGACCTCACAGAAGAATGGGACCTACTCCCCAGGGGTTGTCCTGAGTGAAGTCAAACACGAAGTGATTACACAGTGCCCAGCACACAGAGCCTAATACATGGAAGCGCTGAAGATACAGATGAAGATAAAGGCAGCTACTGGGGGCCCCACCTGAGAAAGGCCTGGGGACAAGGTACATGGTGGTAGCTCCCCAGCCCCATCTGAAGAGAGCGATTTAGCAGTTGCCCCAACCACGTCCTAGGGAACGTTCCAGATGTCCCAGTCTGGAAAACAGGATGTGTGACTTAGGTTTCCAAGTAAGTTTTAAAGGCCTTACCCAAGCTAGTATTCCATTTTGTGTCTGATCCCAAAGGGCAAATGAGAACTCTCGGGTGAGAGAGAGGCACTGGAAGGAAGTTTCCCAAGCACCCCACCTTCCCCTCCTTGATCTGATCTGGGATCTACCCTTTCAGAGAAGTCCCAGGAGTAACAGCAGCAAGTACCCCCACCCATCCAGGAAGAAGCTGAATCAGGGATGAGCCCAGCTTCGGGGTCAGGTCACGATTAGCCTATCCCCGCATGAGTTTTGTGCCTGTGAGCTCGAGCCTCAGCCGCCTTCCTCACTGTAAGGTGGGGACAACACGGGCGCAGTGGGAGAGGTTGGAGGAGCGACTGCCGGGCAGCGTCCCGCCCCCGGCCCGCACCCCGGGGACCCGCACCGCAGAGGCACAGGCGCGTCGCCGCCCAGCGCCTCCACGCCTCCACGGGCGGGTACCCCCTCGGCCTCCCGCGCCGCGCGGCGGGGACCCGGGTGATTGCAAACAGCCGCCGGCCTCATTAGGAGACGTGTAATTAGCGGCTGGCGGAGCCGGAGCCTGCCTGGGCTAATTACCGCGGGGAGCGGGCTGCGCCGCCCACGCCGCCGCCCGGGCCTCCCGGCCACCGCGGGTGTCTGGACCCCCGTGCGGCCCGCGGGGGAGCCGGGCCCCGTGTGTTTGCTCCCGGGGCTACGCCCGGGGCCGAGTGCGGGGCGGGAGGGAGCAGCAGATCATTCACACAAACGGCGTGTACTCCGCACTCCCCGAGCCAGGCGTTTTCGCCCCCGCTATCTCGTTTATCCCCTATTCACTCGTGAGCGCGGAGCCACCGTCATCCTGTTGCACAGCTGAGGAAACTCAGGTCTGAATTAACCTGGAAACTCAGGTCTGAATTAACCTCCTCGGCGGCAAGTGGCTGGGAAACAGAGAGGGGACAGGCAAAACCGTGCACAAGGCAGCAGCCACGTTGGCGACAGTAAGGAACCGAGTCGGAGGGCCCTGGGTTCGAATTCTAATCCAGCTCCTTACTGGATGTGACTTTGGTCGGAGCCCCAACTACATCAATAAAATGGGCGCGGTGCTGCGATTAAGTGACGTGAAAGCTAGGAAGTGTTGGAGTTATTTTAGGGACGCAAGGCGGAGGAAGGGGTGCTCTGAGGCTCGGGCTTTTCTCCGCGCACAACGGGCCTCTGACGCCCCCTGCTGGCTAAAGGGGGACACTGGCGAGACCGTTTTGGTTAAACAGGTGGTTTTAGGTTAAGGAGAAACAGCTTAAACACAGGTCTCTCAGCAGAGCCACTGCCCTCCCTCCACCCCGCCACCCGGCCACTCCGCCTCCCCTTCTCCCCTTCCTTCCTCAGCATCCCTTCTTTAAGGTGGCAAAGAGCTGAGAGATGGGGAAATTGAGGAGTCATTCCAGATTTTGCAAATACTTGGCCTCCCTTCATGGACCTCACAGGGCCAGCCAATTCCATACTTCCACAAGTAGGGATGGATATAAAGATCAAGTTACAGGGGCGCCTGGGTGGCTCAGTGGGTTAGGCCTCTGCCTTGCTCGGGTCATGGTCTCAGGGTCCTGGGATCTGCCCCATGGGGCTCTCTGCTCAGCGGGGAGACTGCTTCCCCCTCTCTCTCTGCCTGCCTCTGCCTACTTGTGATCTCTCTGTCAAATAAATGGATAAAATCTTGAAGAAAAAAAAAAAAAGATCAAGTTACAAACCTGTGCACCTGCGTGCTGGGTATAACAAAAAATCTGGAACTAATCTGAATGTCTATCATGGGAACATTGACCAATTTAGCAGTGTTATATCCAAACAGTTCAATACTGTGCAGCTGAAAAATAACATTGCAGAATGGTTGGCATGAAAACACAAACAAGAATGAATCTTACAGCGTTATTATGAGTAAAAGGAGACACACACATACACACACACAGAAACATATTGTTGGATTTTTATAAAAAGTTCAAAAACAGGGGTGCCTGGGTAGCTCAGTTAGTTAAGGGGCTGCCTTCAGCTCAGGTCATGATTCCAGGGTTCTAGGATGGAGCCCAGCCCCAAACAGGGCTCCCTGCTCAGTGGGGAGTCTATTTCTTCCTCTCCCTCTGCCCCTCCTCCCTGCTTGTGCTCTCTCCCACTCTCTTTCTCAAATAAATTTTAAAAAATAATATCTTAAAATAAAATCTTTAAGGGGTACCTGTGTGGCTCACCCATTAAACGTCTGCCTTGGGCTCAGGTCACGATTCGAGGGTCCTGGGATCGTGCCCCGCATAAGGCTCCCGGCTCTGCTGGAAGCCTGCTTCTCCCTCTCCCACACCCCCTGCTTGTGATCCCTCTCTTGATGTTTCTCTGTCAAATAAATAAAATATTTTTTAAAATATATTTTAAAATAAATAAAGTTCAAGAACAGGCAAAGCTGATCTTATCTTGATAAAGGTCAAAACAGAGGCCACTTCTAGGAAGGTTTTGACTAGGAAGAGAGCAAGAAACCTTCTTGAGTGTGGAAATGCTCCCTCTTAATCTGGGTGGTAGTTACAAGAGTCTACACATATTTAAAAATTCACTGAGCCTTACACTTAATATGTACTTTATGCATAGTACACATCAATAATTCAGTTGTTAAAAAAAAAAAAGATACTCAAGCAAAAAAAGTGCTAAGCAGTTTGATCCTATTCTTAATAAGAAAAATGTAATTTAACACGGGGCAGCAGTTCTAAGATTTTTATCTCAGGACCCCTTTATGTGCTTAAATTATTGAGGATCCCAAAGAGCTTTCGTTTTTATAGGATATATTGATACTTATCATGGATATTAAAACTGAGAAATGCAAAGATTCCAAGTAAATATAACAAAACTAAGTGTTTAGAACACAATACAAAATCCCATCAGCCATCAGTGATAATGTCAGCACATGTCACATAGTCTCCGGAAAAGTGTCCACTTTGAGAAAATGAAAAAGGCAAATAACATCTGAGTATTATTATGGAAGTTATTTGACATTAGGGACACCTGGAAAGAATCTGAGAAAACCCAGCGGTCCCTGGACCTCACTTTGAGACCCTATAGCACAAGGGGAAAGAAAAGGAAGTAAATACACTACATGATAAATTAGTTTCTCTCGGTGTTGATATTATTTTTATTTCCTTCTTTGTACTTTTCTACTTAAAAAAAAAAAAGTAAAATATAACAATCACGGATTGTTTTTGCCAACAAAAGCCGAGGCAATACTCCGATTTCCATAAGATTGTTGAAAGACCCAAATAGTAATAATATATTTGGCTGTACGAAAAAATTAAACCGATCTCCAACCTGAAACTAAGGGCCCGATTTCCCGTGTCAATCCCGGCCATGTAAATGCAGGGTCTCGCCCTCAAAAGTTCGCCGTCTAACTTTAGGGAGCGAATATAAGTGCATACACAACTTGATTGCAAGTTAATAGAGAGTACATATCCCGAGAGCCCCAAATGCAGCGGATGCACCTGCAAAGAACTGCAAACTCCGGCATGCTGCAGAAACACCCATCGCAACCACACGCCCCTAGATCGCGGAACCCCACTCCCAAATACCTCAGCCCGGCGATCAGCAGGACGCATGCGCTCTACAAACGTAGAAGGAGGTAGGGCTTAAGGAAGACGCACGGGGTTGGGCCTCCCAACCCTCTAGCCCCGCCTTCTTACCCTGCTTCCTCTCTGACTGGTTGCAAGACTGCGGAGGGTAATTTCCCATTGGCCACCAGCAAAATAGCTGGGCCGCAGCGCGCGGAGGCCACCATGGTGCGGTTTAAGCACAGGTAAGGGCCTCCTGCCTGCCCAACATCTGCTCCCCTACCGGGTCCCCCGCGTCCTTGGCCGCGCGCTCACTTTTCTGCTGCCCGCCGCAGGTACCTACTGTGCGAGGTGGTGTCTGATGACCCCCGTTGCCGCCTGAGTCTGGAGGACCGAGTGCTGGGCGGCCTCATACGGGACACGATCGCCCGCGTGCACGGGACTTTCGGCGCAGCCTCCTGCTCCATCGGCTTCGCGGGTACAAGAGTGCTGGGGAACTAGGCAAACGGCGGGATTGGGAGGGAACGGGGGCCGGAAGAGGGAGAAAGAAAGGGTACGGGAGACGGAGCTTCCAAACCCGATACACAGTCCTCACTGTACAGTATGTCCTCTTGAGGCCAATCGGAGTCTGAGCCCGAGTCTGCGTGAGTCCGAGGTTAGGCGGAGAGCTAAAAGCAGAAGGCAGTGGCACTTTGGGAAAGAATCGGCTTTATCAATTTCACGTGTGTATACTGGGGATTGTGATTGAGCAAGATAATGAATTAAATGGGGGAGGACGGGTATAGTTCCGAGTTAAGTTACTTGGTTACATTGACATCCCATGGGGGGGGGGGGGAATTGTCAAAATTACCTTTAAAAAAAAACCCTTAATACAGCAGATGAAATACAGAACCCACCATGGTATGTAAATGAGGGAGGGGATTCTTCTGACAAGGACGCTGTTTTAAGTGTTTTATTTTAACGATTATAAAGATATTTATTGGAGACAAATAGCGAGAGAGCGCAAGAGCTGGGAGGAGTGGGAGGAGCAGGCTCCATTCCAAGATCCTGGTATAAAGACCTGAGCTGAAGGCAGAGGCTTAACCTACTGTGCCACCCAAACTCCCCAGCCACGCTATTTAACATTTAAATTCATTGGGACGCCTGGGTGGCTCAGTTGGTTAAGCAGCTGCCTTCGGCTCAGGTCATGATCCCAGCGTCCTGGGATCAAGTCCCACATCCGGCTCCTTGCTCGTCAGGGAGCCTGCTTCTCCCTCTGCCTCTGCCTGCCATTCTGTCTGCCTGTGCTCGCTCGCTCTCCCGCTCTCTCTCTGACAAATAAATTAAAAAAAAAAAAATCTTTAACATTTAAATTCATTACCTGTTTTAACCTTTGCTTAAAATTGAATACCGGAGAATTCATGCACATAGGCCCAGTTCATTTACATCGGGTCATTCGCAACCTCTTCAAGACCTACAGAATCCAGTTGCAATAGGACCTGTTTTTCAGGGGGCACCTGGGTGGCTCAGTCACCTAAGCATCTGCCTTTGGCTCGCATCTTGATCCCACAGTCCTGGGATCAAGCCCCCATCAGGTTCCCTGCTCAAGGGGAACCTGCTTCTCCCCCTCCCTGCCATTCCCCCTGCTTGTGCTGTCAAACAAAATCTTAAAAAAACAAAAAACTTTTTTAGCCAAGATTTCCCCTGAGGAAGATGGATCTCTGCCAGTCCCAGCCCCACTTATCAGCTAATCAGTGAATTAGAAGAGCATTTAAAATTCCAAATTCATTCTGATTGGTGTGCAAAGCCCTGGTGTGGTTTATTCCTTTTTCATAAATAAATGTCTGTCCTAAGGGTTTTTTTCCTTCAGAAATTTGTTTTTACTCACTGATGCATCCCAAGTGCCACTGCCTGGCACATAGTAGAAGCTCAGTCTAAGATTTTTAAATGAATCCAGTTTCCCAAAATGTTTTTTTTTTCCCCTGCTGTAGTGCGATACCTCAATGCCTATACTGGAGTAGTGCTACTTCGATGCCGGAAGGAATTCTACCACCTCGTGTGCTCAGCTCTTCCTTTTGTCACATATTTGGAGAACAAAGGACACCGTTACCCGTGTTTCCTCAACACCTTACACGTGGGAGGTAGGGGTGCATGTGGTATGGCCGCTGATTTTCAATAGTAACAGGTCCAGGGTTCAGTCTTGACAGGCAGGTAGGTCTTCCTGCTCTCCTGCCAAGAATAGACGGCTTTCACCCAGCTCAGAAAGTCTTTGAGACAGACACCTTTCATGAGCTGTTGACCACAGAGTTCTTTCATGTGCCAGGTACAATTAGAACATGCCAGAAGTTCCTGATTCATTACAACAGGAGACAGCTGTTGATCTTATTGCAGAACTGCACCGACGAAGGTAAGCAACATTAGCCAGTGCCCACTGAGCAGTAACTAGCCTGGCTAAAAAGAGGGGACTCCCAAAGACCTCTTTCATCCCTGCTTTGCCTGCCTTTCCAGGAGAACGGCAAGCTATCCAGAAGTCTGTCGCCAGAAGCTGTTTACTAGAGGAGAGGTCAGATGAGGAGTTTTTGGAGAGTGGTGATGAGGAGGCTGCTGAAGCAATGGAGTGAACCTCTGCAGGCTACGCTGGGCCCGAGATTCAGGGCCCAGTTGTTGGAACAGGACATTCTGGGAGGCAGCAGCATCTGCTACAGTTTTGCCAAAGTGGATGACTGCTCACCAGAGGCCAAGGTATCAGCTCAAAGTAGAGGACTTGTTCACTTAAACTGAAGTCACCTTTACCTAGCGCTGCCAGGTTAAGTGGTCCTGCAGGTGGTGAACCCCCAGCAGTTACAGACTGTCTGTGTCTAATTGCCCGGCTGAGTAGGTTTAATAAATGTACTTGCCAGGGCACCTGGGTGGCTTAGTCGGTTAAGCATCCGACTCTTGGTTTTGGCTCAGGTCATGATCTCATGATTGTGGGACTGAGCCCCAAGTTGGGCTTTGTGCTCAGCATGGAGTCCTCTTCGGATTCTCTCTCTTCCTTCTCTCCCTCTCCCCATCTCCTGCTCTGTTTCAAATAAAAACTTAGAAAATAAATATACTCACTTCTATAGCAGCCATTTAGTATACTTAGGAAGTTCCATTTTGGGGGCACCTGGGTGGCTCAGTGGGTTAAAGCATCTGCGTTCGGCTTAGGTCATGATCCCAGGGTCCTGGGGTCAAGCCCCGTATCGGGTTCTCTGCTCAGCAGGGAGCCTGCTTCCTCCTCTCTGCCTGCCTCTCTGCCTACTTGTGATCTCTGTCAAATAAATAAATAAAATATTAAAAAAAAAAAAACTTCCACTTTGGCTGGGAGGTCTCCTTCCCTGGCTATCCCTGGCCTCAGTGGGAAGACTGGCTCCCTGTGATGCTACATGTATAGCCTCCCACTTGAGGTCTTGTGGATGAACCCTAAGCAGTCCAGGTTAAAGTATTATTAGTGAGACATGGCAACTAAACTGGCACAAATCTATAGCTGGTTTCCATACTGACCCATACTGGCCTTAAAAATAACAGATTCTTTACCAGTCCTTTATCAGGTAACAGGATAACAAACATGGTTCTTGCATTTTTCTTGCCGGAGGGGGTAGCGGGGAGGGGGGTGTGTGTGTGTGACAAAACCTGGCCTTGCCTGACATTACAAAGCCAAGCAGCAGCTGCCAGCTTCTAGTAGTTTCTGCAGTTCGCCCTTCCCTGTTGTCTCACCCCTGCCAGGCCACCTGAAACCGAGTAACACCTCCAAACTCACAGAAGTTGGGAGGTTTGGATCCACTACTTACCAATGACATTTCTAGGATCTGTTCTCTTGTATAATAAAACAGATGTTATTCAAAGTCCCTTACACATTTAACAGAAAGATCTGTAATGTTTGCCTCAACATGTCCCCTTCTCTTCAGGGCTGAAAACGCTCAGGCACCCAGGGCGGTTCTTGTCCCAGGATTTATGAACCTCTTTAAGAATGACAGGTAAAGCTAAGCCCAACTCAAGAACCCCTTAGTCCTGACACTAGGAAAGACCCTGCCCTGTGACACCAGAGTGCTCAAGCTCACTAGTAGCTGTTACTTTACCCTATTTAAGAAGTGTGTCTAGCTAACCTGTAATGAACTTTAAAAAACCAGAAAGCTCACATTGCTTGTGCAGGTGATTTATTGCAACTATTTGCCTTCACATTCTATTATACCTAGAGGTCACTTTATTAAGCAGCAAAATAATTCACATCACTCAAATTCCACTCAAACCAAGGCACAGACTGCTCTAGACAACAGAGAGGCAGGCAGTGGGCACCACCACTGCTTTCAAACCTGTTCAGCTCTGCCTCCAGCTGTGCCAGATTCCTCTGCTCCTATAACTCAGGCCACTGTCACTCAAAATAAGCTTCATCTAACAGTTGGCAGGTTCCAGGGCTGCTTTAGTGACAGTTACAGCTTTCCTTGCCAAATGAGCCACATACAAGTTGTAAAACCCTCTAGCACCTAGGTAAGCAGGCGCATCCTGGCCATTTCTCAGAAGAAAAACTGCAGTTCAAGCTGGGTGTCCTAAATCCATTTTATTCCCATCCTCTGCTTTTTTAACAAGAGGAAAACTAGACAGGAAAGGCTCTATTTTTAAAAGACATGCTGAGTGGTGTGTTGAAACCATGATGCCCTGACGTGTCAGCAGAGCAGTGGGGTGTGGGCTGCTCCAAGGGATGGTGAAGGGACTCAAACTTACTTGGGTTGAGAAAAACTAATTATACATAGGTCCAAAAGAATAACCCTGGTAACAAACTAAAAATCTTGGCAGGAAGAGATCTCTTGAGAGTGTCAATACTTTATTTTGGTGTAAAGATGGGAAGCTGGAAAATACACTGTATTTAAAATTTTCTTGGTTCCCCCTCACGCTGTGGAAACCCCCTCCCCCCAGAGCTAATCTGTTCAAACTCAAATACTTAAAAATTACAGCAGCAAAACAAAAGCACAGAAGAAAGAAAACCAGATGGAGAAGGTAACGAGCCAGTAGTGAGCCAGTAGTGTCACTTGGTGTGGACGACTGAGGTGCTGAACAGGAGCTTTTGTTTCTGTTTTTTTCTTTTCTTTCCTCCTTTGTCTTCTAAATGGAAACAAGAAAGAGCTTATTTAGCTTTGAACGTTATCCCCTTGCCCCCAGCCAGTTTTCACTCCTGAGAGTCCAGAGTGGCAGCTAAGGTTCTAAGGTGAGGACTGCCTGGACCCAGATACCAGTCCCTGCATGCTGCAGATACTTGTCAAGTCCCTTTACGTCCCTAGACCCATTTCTTCATCTGCTCTACCCATGATAGTTCTACCCATTTAATACAGTTGTCGGGAAAAATGAGCACAATGCTAAGCACAGAGAAGACACACCCTAAATGCTAATGTTCTTGTCTCACTGAATAGCCAGAGTGGTGTGGCCTTCAAGCCTGACTCCTCCAACTGTTAGCCACCCTCTACCAAACAGGATTCTAAAATCTCCTCTCCACTAGGTCTTAGAAGGGAAAAAATAAAGACCTTCTCAGAATTTCACATCCAGGCCTCAAGAATTAATGTGGGGTGGCAAAAAGGTCCTATCTGACATACCGAAGGGACTGTTAGCTGACACTAGCATGTGACCCTACAGGCTCAGAGGAAAGAGCCTAATTAGTGATGTCCACCACTAGATCCAGGTGGGAATGACAGCCCTGTACTGAGCACACACTTCTTTGCCTTTACCAGAGAGGGGATCTGAAGAAGCTGGTGTGTCCAGTTTCATGAAGGCTGCTTCAATAGCTTGGCTGAAGGAGTTTTGGAAACTGGGCACAGGAACACGGTCTGAGTTATCACTCTCCCCATCGCTGTCCACAGGAGCAGGAGGAACTAAGCTGTTTTCATCTATAAAATACCGTGTTAGAATTTTAGAGACGATTCTAGAGACTTTGACTTCCTGAAAGGGACCAAATTCCCCTCCACCAGAAGATCATTCTCACCTTTTTTGGGAGCAGTTTTGGGCCACACATCTGCTTTTGCCTTTCCAACCCTCAGCATCTGCCAAGAGAGAAAGAAGAGAGAAAAGAATTTAAGTAACCAGTCCAATTTCTCTTCCAGACTTGTGTCGACACTAACTAGCTATAAGGTCAAAGAACGATCACCTTTGGGAAAAAAGGATTTTCCAGGTACTTCTTTCCTCAATGCACTATTTTGGTCATGTTCTCTATATCCTGACCAGCAGAACTAGCAATGAAATTTCCAAGGTGGAAGACCAAAGCCTGTTTTATTCCTTAGAAAAAGGTTGAAGAATAGTGCATGACAGCACAAAAGGTTCTTACTCAGACTCTCAAGTTGACAATCCTGACTTTTGTGTGATTCTCTTGTTCTGTTAAGTTTTCCCGCTCTTCTTGAGACTCCTAAAAACATAAACCTCCTGGAATAAGCAGTGTGCGGTACCCTCCAATTTCAAAATGAACCACCTGGCTATCGAATTCCAGTTACTAAAGGCCAAGAAAACCAGTTTAATAAATTTAACTTTATCCTGCAACTGCCCCAACAGCCTTAATTACCCTTCAGTCTTTGCTTTTCCAATAGCTCCTTAATTATAAAATTTTAGATCCAGCCTCCATGTACAGTAAAATCAGAACAATTCCTCCTGCTCCTGAATGGGGAACTCTTTCATCTTGTCTGGCCAAGGCCAGTTTCTTATTTATCAAGGGCCAGTGTGAGTCCCATCTGCGACACATGCTATGCTCAAAGCAGGGGGAATTTGGGGTTTTTTTTTAAGCTTTTACTTATTTATTTGATAGAGGTCACAAGAGCTTAATGCGGGCCTCAATCCCAGGACCCTAAGATCATGACCTGAGCAGAAGGCAGAGGCTTAACCCGCTGAGCCACCCAGGCGCCCAAAGCAAGGGGAATTTTATTCCTGGAAAAATACCAGGAGACAAGCCCCACAAGATTCAAATAGGAATGTCTTGTCCTAAAGTATGTGTCCCAAAGTGCGGTACAGTATTATTCAAATGGAGTTGGGCTGGCAGAAGTTGATTTCACTGAATAACCTTTCTTTATCATGTACCACTTTGATGATCTTTTCTCTTGGTCCCTGGGAGTTTGGAGTCCAAATAGTAAGACATCTGAACCACCTTACTCTTAAAAGGTCATTAAAATACCTACCACCTATGTTTTATTCTTGCCACAAATGTTTAAATGTTTAACCTGAACCTACTTACGAAAAAAGAAACCAAAAAATCCAAACTCTAGGACTCTATATTCAACAGCTGGCCTGGATGCTTCACAAATATCCATGCCGTGGGAAGAAAACAAAACAAAAGAGAGAGGCTAGAGAAACTGTTACAGATCAAAGGACACTAAAGAGACTTGACAAATACATGCAATGAGCAATCTTTGGACGTGACTGAAAACAATACAGGACCCTTGAGACATACTCCATGAGATATTCAGTTAGCTGAATTTGATGTGGTCATGACAACTGTGCTTATACAGAAGAATGTCATTTGTGGGGCCACTTATATTTGGTGGTAAACTGTCATTCATGAGGTCTGTAACTGATTTTCAACATAGTAAAACAGTAAAAAGAGAAAGCAAACACAGCAAAATGCTAACTGGTGAACATAGATGAAAGGTAAAAGCGTTCGTTATGCTATTCCTTCAACACATTGAAGTTTGAAGTTGTTCACCATTTAATTCTGAAAAAAAGCAAAAGCAATAAAACCTAGTTAAAAACAACAACAACAACAACAACAAACTTAAATATCTGACATAACTCCTGGGAGCCACTTGCATAATTATCACTTCTGAAGCCTACCAGTGAATGTTCGGGATTGCTCTCAATTATTTCTTTCTCCTTGACTTCAGGACTCTCCTTACCAAAGTCCAATTCCTGCTTATTTCTCAACACGCACTGCCATTTGTTGTGAGAAACATCCATTATCACCTGCTCTAAAGAACTATTAAGCTAATGATTCCAAACTAGCCCCAAAAAAGTTAATACTAACTTCTAATGGGAGTGCTTGGCAAGCAGTCCATCCATCTTAACTTAGTTATCTCAATGCAGGAATGCTGAGTGTTGGTTTGTTGTTTTAAAGATTAAAAAAGTCATCTGACATCCTTTTGCCTCGTTGCATGTGAGAGAGCAAGCTGTGTCTGCTCAAACCCACACGGTCTGAGATCCGGAAGTAGGGCCTCAAGTATGTGCCACCAATGTTTCCATAAGTACGGGAAGGATACAGGCTTCAGTAAATTGGATTCAGTGAACTTTCTTGAATGGGTCCTCCAAGAGACCTATCTTAATGTTAACTCGTTGTACATAAAATAAAAATACTTCAATTACTGGGGGGAAAAAAAGATCTGACAACAAGGGTCACTAGCCTAGTGTTCCTCTAACCCACCTGCCTAAGAAAGCTGGTCTGGCTAGTTATAGGATAACCACAACCTCTCCCTTCCCAAAGTGAAGAGGAATGGTTTACTATATGTAATAGATACACACTACCTAAATCCAAGGTCCTAGAACTAGGGACCAGCTAAAATTGATTGATGTCTCCCCAGCCCCTACAACAGTGCTCATTACCCAAGTATCTAATGATTTGTTAAGTAACTGAAGCTCTGATTCTCCCTCAGCTACTCTTGGTCTCTTTCCTTGGTAAGTCTATACAGTAACATCTGAGACTAAATCCAACGGATTTCCTCTTAAAAAAGTTTTCCATGACTATTACCATCCGTGCAACATTAGCCTGTAAGTCTCCTCCTCCAATGGAAAGATTTCCAGAAAGAACAAGCAGCAGAGTTCATGTCAGATATCCTTGGGCTGTTTTACAATAGAAGCAAAAGATTTACCTGGGCAAAGGAAGGGAAGGGAGAGTCTTCTTCCAGACTCCCAACGCAGAATGAAGGACTGCCCTGACTGGCAGTAGGTGACAGAGGGGTCAGCAAAAAGTCTGAAAGGAAACCAGAGACCTGATTATGTAAGTTAAGCTCCAAAGAGCTAGTCTATTCTTAACAAGAGAGAAAAGATGAACCCTGAATCAGGTCTGGATAATTACCAGCCCCACCTCTAAAAGCGAACCTGATCCAATTACCACTCTGCCGTGTTCTTATAAAGTCAGGAACATGGCCCCACTATTCACACTAGTGGTCCAGGGAGAAAAAAGCTGAGTACTCACAGCAATACTAGAAAGCATGGCACAATCTGTTCCCACACTAAGAAAAACCCTTTCCAAAGCAGCTGACTCTCTAGGCCTAGGTACTGGGGACCGTTATGGACTAGTTTTATGTGAATGAAAAAGTTCCAAGGAAAAGATAAAATGTGATCAGGTCAGCCTTTATGGTCCAGCCAGAGGTCTCTGACCTGGGAATATTCAGTTAGAAGCCAAAATGCACATACATGAACAAAATCCAGTACGAAGATCCAAGCTTTTCCTTCATAAGCCCTAGATAATCGTCTTCTCCATCCTTATTGACCTAGAGGTGAGCAATTCCCACAGGTCTACCCACTGTCCTGATCACTGCAGGGAGGGAAGGGCCTAGTCACTCTCCAGGTAGCAGACCCTCCCCAGTCAGCCAGCGCTATTCAGTATGCTCAGTCCTCGCACCATCCAACTGCTCTTCCTCAGGACATTAAAGCCCGTTCCTCAGAAAGGCTAGTACGATGAAAACACATACACAAACACGGTTTTTGTATCACAGATAATGTGGTCGATGTTCTGCCATAGTGCTCTGTATAGCAGCTCTCTTCTTAAACTAAAGAGCATAATGGTCACAATGCAGGTTTCTGTCACATTCCTGTCACTAAGCCCCTGCCTTAGCCTCACGCTTCTAATCTGCAGAGTGACAGGCAAATGACCACAAGAGAATCACCAAGAGCTTTAAATACTCTGCTTTGGACATTTTATTAAAATGGCTGGCAAGAAATTTTAATTATCAAAAACTACCATCCAGGAGGACGATCAGAAAAGATAGCTCTTTGAAACAAAATTATGATTAACTCTTAAATGTTTAACTTGATAATACATTAATAAATTCTCTCTTTAAAAAAGTATTTTTAAAAGGCAAAAGCCTCTGAACAACCTCTAAATACTGACTTCACTCTCTAGAGTAAAACACCATTACCAGTTTGATTATGTAATCATCTCAGTATTTTTCTACACGTTCAGATAGATGAACCCATAACGAAATGCTGTTTTTATGTTCTTTTTTTTAAATCCACAAATGTGGGGTGCCTGGCTAGCTCAGTTGGAAGAGTATACAACTATATCTCAGGGTCATGAGTTCAAACCCCACATCCGGCAGGGAGCCTACTTAAAAAAATAAGTTAAAAAGAAAAAAGTAAAACCCACAAGTGGTATCATATTTCGTCTTATTTGACGATGTCCTTTCATCTTAAAGGTCCACACATTAGTTCATGAAGACAGCTACTCCCCTCTTCAATAGGTATAAAGTATTTCATAATATAAATGCTCTACAATTCAGCCATTACCTTAACATCAGATTTCAGAGGCTTCCCCTGCCCCCCCATTATAACCAGTGCTACAACAGAGACATGTACAAAGATGCTTAAGCATACAAGGGGATTTTATCACAGGTACAAACTAGAAATAAAACAGATGGGTCACAGGGAAGAATCTAAGTTTAACTGTCCCACCCTATGAACTATCTTGAGGTTCTGAGATTTTCAGAAGACAGCTGGGTACAAAGCAGTCAGTAGAGCAAACGCGAAAGGTGGATCAAATGGTAAAATCTGACATATCTCAGGAATATATTAACTACCCAAAGTAATGTTAGTCACCTGAAGATCCCACCATGCTGAGTAGTCAGAGTTGTACATTCAGATACCAGGTTTTGCTTTAAGGTCTGTGGCTGATGGCCAACTTCATTCTTTAAACCCCAACTCATTTACCTGCTTGGGAACCTGGACTTCTGCTAAGAGGAGAAAGGGAGAGGGCACCATGGCCCTCGGTGCTGGTGGGACCCAAAGCAGAATCGGAGGTGCAGGTATAGGAATTGAAGGCAGGAAACTGCTGTAGATTCTCTAGGGGAATGTGGACTTCTGGGTCTGCAAAGAAAAGAGAATGGTAGACCCATTTAGAATATTCCTCAAATCTTTTCCAACAGTTGAGGACAGTCGGTATGAATCCCCCAAGGGTCTTTAAAAAAAAAAGGGATGTAAACAGCTTTAAAACCCCAATTTTGGGACACCTAGGTGGTTCAGTGGCTTAACCATCTGACTCTTGATTTTAGCTCAGGTCTTAATCTCCTGGGTCCTGAGATCAAGACCCCCTGTGGGCTCTCCCCTCATAGGGGAGAGTCTGCTTGGGGATTCTCTCCCTCTGCCCTGCCCCCTCTATCTCCCCCTTTCTCTCCCCCGACCCCACTTTCCCGTGCATGTACTCCTCTCTCACTGAAATATGTAAATCTTTAAAAAAATTTTTTTTTAAATAAATAAATAAATAAAATCTTTGTTCTTACTATTCCTATCTGAAGCCAGGTGATAGACATACAGCTTAACCATATTACTCTATATACTTGTCTTTGAATATTTCCTTAATTTAAAAAAAAGCAAACCAGAAAAAGCTCATTCCTGAAACACCAGTTTTTCAAACATTTGGGAAATGTGCCAAACAGCTATATAAAACACTGGAACCCCAGTATTATCCTAGTTATTCAAGTTTAAGAAGTAAAAAAAGGAAAAGAAAATGGAAAAAAATTTTTAAGATTTTTCTTAATTTATTCATTTGAGACAGAGAGAACATGAGCAGGGGAGAGAGGCAGAGGGAGAGGGAGAAGCAGACTCCCCACCAAGCAGGGAGCCCGAAGTGGGACTCAATCCCAGGACCCCAAGATCATGAACTAAGCTGAAGGCAGACACTTAATTAACCGAGCCACCCAGGTGCCTCAAAGAAGTAAAATGTGTGTTTACCATACTGTATATAGTCAAAAACAGTGAAGTCCTTTCCCGAGCTGAGGACTCAGTTCTTTGCTTCCTGGAGGATAAGCAGGCCCTCATATCACACTACTCTCCTGGGTTCAATGAAGCTTATGTTGGAGCAGCAGATCAAAAGGCTCTGCACTTACTGGTATGAAAATCTAACCTCCTGCAAGTATTTCCTAGTTTGTCAAGGTTTCTACTCTGTCGGACCCCCTTGGGAGACATGCTAAGCTAGGTACAGATGTCCCTTTAATACAAAGGTGGGATTAACGTTCTATCTAGAATGCACAGGAGACAATTATCCACCAAATTCAGATTTCCAATTCTCTGCCCAGAACATATTTTTTCACCCACTATGCCAAGGATGAATTTAATCTCATCCCTTATTAAGAGCTATGAGCTTTGACTCGAATTAACCCACTTAATTCTCAAATAAGCCTATGAAGGAGGTACCCCCATGATTCACATTTAAGAGCTGAAAACATGTGGCAGGACTAAGATGTGAACCAAGCAGTCTAGGTCCTGGGCCCAAGCACTGAGTCTCTCTCCGATGATGCACAGCTGTACTAGTCAACGATGGGAGCTCCTGAACTTACACTTGCCCTGTTTCTTGTTCTCCTCCATCTCAATCCTTCGCTCCCGGCGGCGTTCCTCCCGAGCCTTCTTCTGGCGCTGACGCTTCCTCTTCTCAATGTCATCTGTAGGTTGGGCAGATGGTGAGGAGGTAGACCGAAGAAAACCTGGCCATTAACTCCTCCCAGGTGACTAGTAGCTAAGGCCACATAAGGAGAGAGCCAACTGGATGAACGGATGGAGTGTTTCTGGAGCTGTGGAGGCTCACGATGGAGCTCCTTAATTCCTCCCACCCCAGGTTTCCAGTCAGAAGAAGCCCTGAACTCCACTCTGAAGAGAAGCAGAGTGGGTGCATTCTTACCTGAAAATATCTCTAGGGTTTCCTTAGAGACCACAGGAGGCTGCAGAGCCAGTTCGCAGATACTGAACTCACAGGTGAGCGGCAGGTGAGAAAGGTATCTATGGCGCTGTCGAACATCCTACCAGGCAAAAGGGACCAAAACTCAACTGACAGCGAGCCAGACTCAGAGCAGAGGTTCCCACCCCAGACAGCCAACAGTACGCACACTCACACACAGCACTGGGGTTCAAAGATCAGTACTCAAGTTATCACCATTTGACAAAGCCAAACAGAAACGGTCAACATTCAGTAAGGTAGAATGGGCAACCAAAAGCAGTGTTTAGGTTTGTGCTGCAAATGAATAAACTGAGCCTGGTAATAAATAATCTAAAGCTGATCAGCTATTTCTGATTTTCTGGGGCCCACAACTAAGCAAGTGGGGGGGGGAGAGAACAAGGGGAGTTAAAGAGTATTGGATGGCAAAAAACCTAGAATCCATGGACAGAATTAATGGTAACTGGGAAGGCAAATAAAGCAGATTTCCCTACTAATAAAGCTTGGCCTGAAATAGTAAAAAAAAAAATGAAGGCCATCAATTTTTCTTTTCATTTTCTGCATGTTTATTTTTTTTTTTTTTTAAGATTTTTATTTACTTATTCTTTTAAAGTTTAAGGAAGTTTTCAAATTTAAGTAAGCTTCATGCTCAATGGGGGGCTTGAACTCATGACCCTAAGATTGAGAGTCACATTCTCTGCCAACTGAGTCAGCCAGGAGCCCCCTTTGACTTTCTTGATAATGTCTTTTTTTTTTTTTTAATATTTATTTATTTATTTATTTGACAGACAGAAATCACAAGTAGGCAGAGAGGCAGGCAGAGAGAGAGGAGGAAGCAGGCTCCCTGCTGAGCAGAGAGCCCAATACGGGGCTTGATCCCAGGACCCTGGAATCATGACCTGAGCTGAAGGCAGAGGCTTTAACCCACTGAGCCACCCAGGCACCCCCATTTTCTGCATGTTTGATGGAAAGTTTATGGTACTCAATGAGTCTCTTATTTTGAGGCTTGTAACAAATTTGTGATCAACACAGGGGTAACTCTCAAATGGTAAAAACACATATGTAAATTATCAGACAATAATTAACAGGTGTCTGCGGAGCCAAAAATGTGTTTCAAGGGGCACCTGGGTGGCTCAGGTCATGATCCCAGGGTCTGGGATTGAGCCCCACATTGGGCTCTCTGCTCGGCAGGGAGCCTGCTTCCCCCTCTCTCTCTCTGCCTGCCTCTCTGCCTACTTGTGATCTCTGTCAAATAAATAAAAATTTTTTAAAAATCTTAAAAAAGAAATGTGTTTCAAGCTTGTATAACCTAGTGTAGAGCTCCCAAGAACTTTTCGATTCCTTGGACATTTTTCCCAAGCCATAAGGAAAAAGATAAAAACAAAATCATCTTGAATGAAAGTGAGAGACATCTATATTCCCAAACCACAATAAATGAACCTGTTGAGCAGAGAGCAGTAGTGACTACCAGAAACCCAACATGGTAAGGGAGCACCGTATAATCTCTAAAAACTTTGCGGGGACAATCATCAGTGACAAAAACAGACTTACAAAAGCTATGATCCTTGAAGGATTGGATGCATGGGCTGGCTAGGCCCATGTCAAAGAGATCATTCTGAAGGCACCCCAGAACCGTAACCCTCGGGGCGGGTCGGACCTTACCTCGGACATGGAGTAGCCGGCAATCTCCACCACTACCGCTGAGATCTTCTCCGGGCTCTGCTCCAGGCTGCCGTACTCCCGCACAAGGCAGCGCACGTTCACAGGATGCAGGAACATGTACTGCCCGTCCTCCGCTGAAGACAAGAGGCTCTCTCACACAGCAATCTTGGTGGGTCCTCAAGAGAGGGCCCCCCACACAGCTAGGCCTGCCTCTCTCTCCCCAAAGCCAAAGGCACAACAGACCCAAGCACCCACAACTAGCAACAATACCTCCTTCTGCTAAGAGGACAGGTCACCTCGCTGAAACCTCTCCTTGGCAACCCAGCCCTCCTCTCAGGGACACTCACCTTGATAAAAGTAGTAACAAGGAGAGCTGCTCAGATGTGTAAACCCTGGCTTGGTGATGGGTTCCTGCTGGCTGGACTCAGTACAAATGGTCCCCTCTCCCAGACTGTCATCTGCTAACTCTGAGTCATCACAGGCCTCAGGCTCTGGTTCAGACACTGCTTCCTCTTCCTCCACCAGAGGGAGAGCAAGAGGATGAGGAGAGCCCAGAGAACAAACTTCGGTGGTCTCTTCATCAAAAGCAGACAGATACTCTAGCACACCCTGTTGGGACAAATTCTGTATCAAAAGAAAGTTTATGTGGCAAGGGAGGCACCGGAACCAAGTTCTCCGGATGTTTTCCTTAGCTGTCACTGACTTAACATCCCTGGGTAAAGAACTAATAAGCACACAGAAAATACTCACAGCCCCCCCTCTCCCCACAAAGTCCAGCACCTGCCACCTAAACAGCAACACTGAAGAATAGCAGCCATTTAGCCTCTAACAAGGACACACTAACCTTCCTGGGTTGAAAAACGGACTCCTTCGCCAAGGGAGCCATCAGCACCAGTTGTTCCAGAGCAGGCACAACACCAGGGACCTCCCTTCCGCCTTCGGTCAATCCTGACAGAGCTTCTTCCCGAGTCTAGACCGCCAGAGAGAAGACCAGAGAAAGCGAAGTTTCCAGAAACACTGAGTTTAGCAAGGGCTTAAAATGGACTCTCCCAAAAGGAGCGTAAGTTAAAAGGCAACAAGACCCAATGGGAATAGTGCTTCCATTGCTCCCATCCCCACTGTGGCTTTTTCTTCACACCATTCCTTTCATCTAGTCCTATATATTTTGATTATTTGGGCTATTTTCAATCTTGGTCTTAAAACGTTAATTGCTAGGGGTGCCTGGATTTCAAGTACTTAAAATCCTCATTCTTCAAAGGAAACAGGAAGCAAAAAGCACTTGGTACCCAAATGGGATGGTATTCTGCTTAGAATCTGTGGCAGTCACACTGACAACACTACACAAAAGCTTCCTGAACAAAAATCCAAGAGCACAGAACTAGTCTTCTTGTGTTTACACACTACACTTCGAAAGCCCCAGTGCAAGAGGCAGGGGTTTGGCCAACCCCCACCTAAACCTGGACAGCTCTACTTCTATATAGCTTTTCTTCTCCAAAATGCATTAGAACAAACACTCTGCATTATAGGGGGAAGAAAAAACAAATGAAATAGTACCCTGCTAAAGGACAACTCAGGAAAGAGGAATTCCAGCTTCACCTCTTTTTAGTTATATGTCCTCAAGTAAATTACCTTACTTAACCCATGACTCCATTTCCTCATCCATGAAAGGGGACAGTCGTATCTATCACACCAGGACACTTAAGTAAGATAAATATAAATACAGTACCATCGCATAGGGCCTGTCAGATGCCAATCACTCAATAAACAAGGGTTTTCATTGGTCTAATTAAGATCTATAATTCTCAAAATATGGTCTGAGGATAAACAAAATCAAAAATACCCTGGAACTCATGATAATGCAAATTATTAAGCCCACTTAGCCCAGAATTGACAGACTCCACCTCCCAGGGTGGAGCCCAACAACCAGGGATTCTGATGCCTATTAAAGGGTACAGAGCTTGGGAAATTCTGTATCTGGGGAATTCCTGTTGCTCCAAATCCTCAGCAGGTACTCCTAAGCCTTGCTACATAGGCCATACTACTTTCTGCAAAATGTCCCTCAAATAAAACATCTCTAAAAATAAATCCAAGTGTTTTTTTAGGGGAAAAAAAAAAAAAAAAAAGCCTACCTTGCTTAACTCAGAACGTAGTTAATCAAAGAGACTTCAGTGGCTCAATTAACTCCAAGATCATTTTAACTTCTTCCTTTCAGCTCCAGAAAGCACTTAACAAACCACTAGATACCGGGTACCTGGGCGGCTCAGTTGGTTAAGCAACTGCTTTCAGCTCAGGTCATGATCCTGGAATCCCAGGATGAGTCCCACATTGGGCTCCCTGCTCAGTGGGGAATCTGCTTCTCCCTCTAACCCTCACGCCTCTCATTCTCTCTCCCTAATAAATAAAATGTTTTTTAAAAAAGCTTAAAAAAACACACACACACACACAAAAAAACACTAGGTCAGCCCTTCCCTCCCATCACCAAATCCCAAAGCAAACTGTCTTTTTTAGCCTTTCCCTGTTCATTATCTTAAATGTGGGACTGAGGTAACTTATCCCCACCACCCTGTTTCCAGGGCATCAGCTTACCTTGAGCTCCTGGATAGCTGCCTCAATAAAGCAGGACTCGGGAGTGTGCTGCTCCTCTGCCAGCTGCTGCTCTAGAGCTACCTTCTCTTCCTGAACTACCCGGTGCAGCACCTGCTCCTTAGAGGCCAGCAGCAACTTGGAGTACTGGCTGTGCTGTTCATCTACAGGAAAACCAGCAAGATCACAAAAATGCAACACTCAAAGCTTTGCAATCGCCTGGCTACACAGCAACTTTTACATATACCTTTGTTGTAAAGATGGAAGTAATTTAGCATAATTTTCTAAAAACAATTTAATAATGACCTTAATACAAGGTTTCTAATTCTGACCCCATTTTTATAAGGAATCTAAGAAAAAAATGCAGTTAAAAAAAAATTTAGCCAAACAATATTCAATAATTACATCTATAATACCAAAAATACAACCAACCAGTATGTCCAATAATACAGAAATAATGACATGATGACATATTCACTGAAGGGAATTTTGCAGACATTAAAAATGGTTTTCTGGGAGCATCTGGCTGGCTCAATTGGGAGAGCACACAACTCTTAACATCCGTGCATTTGAGCCCCATGTTGGATATAGAGATTACTTAAAAATAAGCTTTAAAAAAAATTTTTTTTAATAAAAATGGTTTTCTGAGGACATTTACTAACATGTAGAAATACTACATTACATGAATAAAATGCAGACACCAAACTAGAAAACTTAATCCTAATCTTGCAGAAGTATACATGCACAGAAAAAAAATCTAGAATTTTGGGGTACTTCTGCATAAAAGGATCATGGAGGATTCATTTCCTTAACTTCCCTCTCCCATATTTTCTGTACTTTTCCAAAAGTTTAAGACAATATTATCTATTGAGAAACCCTTGAAATACCATTTTCCCACACTCCCATCCTAGTACCCACCCAGAGATAACCATTTACAAATTTCAATATGTAGTCATCAAATCTTTTTCTATACATTTATACCCATGTTCATTTTTTTTTTTAAGATTTTATTTATTTATTTGACAGACAGATCACAGGTAGGCAGAGAGAGAGGGGGAAGCAGGCTCCCTGCCAAGCAGAGAGCCCAATGGGGGACTCGATCCCAGGACCCTGGGATCATGACCTGAGCCGAAGGCAGAGGCTTTAACCCACTGAGCCACCCAAGCGCCCCCACAGAGACCTAATTTTTACCTTCTGTATTGTGTTCCACAGAATAATACACTCCACTTTGAGTAAATTCCTTATGGAACATTTAGCTTATTGTCAACTTATATTACATTGTAACAAAAAATCCTTATACATGCTCCTTGGTGCGAATAATTTCCTTATGATATTTAAGTATAAATGCTGGATCAAAGGTTTTGGGTTTTCTGGGTTTAAGTAATCTCTATACCCCATGTGGGGTTCATCACAATTGTAGCCACGTTCCTCCAGCTGAGCCAGCCAAGTGCCCCTGTGCACTTTAAATACTTTAAATACTATCAAACTTCTCCCATCAAAAATCCACCAAGAACTCATTTTCCTCCCCCCCCACGAAACCTGGTGTTCCCAATGTTTTTTTCTCTTTTTCCTGTGTGTCAATCTGATAGCCATTTTGATTTACGTAACTCTTAGCAAAATTAAATCTCTTAGAATTCTTGGGAAGGATTCCAATATGCCTTTCTGGAAAATGCTTTGCACATGCTTAGCCCAGCTTGTTAATCTAATTCATAGAATACTTGCTCTCCCCCGCTGAAATAAAATCTTTAAACTAATTAGTTAATTAATTTAAAAATGTGTAAATCTTCCCTTAGTTTATCATCAGTTGACTTTAAGGAATCTTGTCAGATTTCATTCTTATAAAATCACATTTATTTAGCTTTTCTTTTATAACATCTATACGGTTTTATCCTGGTTCAAAAATCCATCCCTACCTGAGGATTTATAAAGATACTGTCCCATATTTTTTCTTAAAAATTTTAGATTTTTAAAAATTCAATTACTTAATCCATGAGGAGTTGATTTTTATGAATGGTATGAGACAGGGATCTAATTTTTTTTTTCCACGAGAGTCAACTGTTTCAATACTATTTATTGAGAAATATCTTTTGCCCAGAAACTGAAATGCCACTTTAATCAATACTCATTTCTGCATGGAATACAGGACATAAAACCCTGTGCACATTCCCCACTCTGAGTACTTCTCACATTCTATTCTAATTGCTTGGCCACCGTATGTCTCTTCTACTAGACTACTGAGTTCCTGAACAACAGGTGCGCAGACTGCTGACTGTGGAATCCTCAAGACCAGCCACTATTTCAACAAAATGAAAAACTGAGGGCCTTTGGCTGGCTCAGTCAGTTAAGCAGCTGCCTTCAGATCAGGTCATGATCCTGGAGTCCCAGGACTGAGCCCTGCATTGGGCTCTCTGCTCAGTGGACAGCCTGCTTCTCCTCATACTCTCTCCTGCTCTCTCAAATAAATGAACAAATCTTAAAAAAAATTAAAATATATAACTGAGCCATACTTGAAACCATACTTGAAACTTGCAGAGAGTTAAGCCACTCTGCAAATTCACCTCTAACCTACCAGAATCCTAAAACTGATGTGGAAATGCTAGAAATGGCCTGCTCAAAGGCTCAATTTCTAATAGCAAGATATACTCACAATAGCCTTGAAGGATGTACCCCAAATTATTTGCCCCCTAAATTAACAGAACTCACCTCCTAGATGAATAGGATGGTCTACATTCATCCATTTGGATTTGGGCAAAGCCAACAACACCCCTTTCTCCCTCTTCATCAGCTGCATTGTAATGGTATCACCAACAACATACTGCCGTGACTCTGTGGCAACAACACTGTAACATGGACATTTAGATGGAAAAGAGCAAGGAGTCAGCAGATGGGGGATCTAATCTATTAAACGTCTCCATCTCACCTCTTGAGATCCTTCTTATGCACAGAACTGTAACAGATGGGACATTTACTCCAGGTCTTCTCACTCAGGGAAAGGTAGTGCAGAATGCATGCCCAGCAGAAGATGTGTCCACAACGGGTTATCTTGGCTGCAGTAGGTGGATATAGGCATATTGGGCAAGATGGCACTTCATGGCTACAAATACGCTGAAACAAAATAACGCCACAAGTTACACTGCTTTCAAACTGACATGGGGCTGTCAAAGTTAAAATCTTTCTCTCCGGGGCGCCTGGGTGGCTCAGTGGTTTAAGCCACTGCCTCCGGCTCAGGTCATGATCTCAGGGTCCTGGGATCAAGCCCCGCATCGGGCTCTCTGCTCAGTGGGGAGCCTGCTTCCCCCTCTCTCTCTGTCTGCCTCTCTGCCTACTTGTGATCTGTCAGATAAATAAAATCTTTTTCTAAAAATGCACATACATGTATATGAATATAAATATAAACATAAATATAAATAAAGTAGGTATATAATAACACTTTATATCATTAAGGAACCCACAATAATGGTTTAATATAATAACAAGGGGCACCTGGGTGGTTCAGTCAGTTACACATCCCATTTTTTTTTTTTTTTTTTAAAGACTGTATTTATTTATTTGGAAGAGAGAATGAGAAAGAGAAAGCACATGGCAGGGGAGGGTCAGAGGCAAGAGCAGACTCCCCACTTAGCAGGCAGCCTGATTCAGGACTCGATCCCAGGACTCCAGGATCACGACCCAACCCAAAGCAGTCACTTAACCAACTGAGCCACCCCATAAGCACCCCACTCTTGATTTCAACTCAGGTTATGATTTCAGTACTCTGGGATCAAGTCCTATATCAGACTCCCCACTCAGCATTGAGTCTGCTTGTCTCCTTCTCCCTAACCGCTCCCTGCCATGTGCACATATGTGTGCATGCTTTCTCTCAGTAAGTAAATCTTTTTTTTTGTTTGTTTGTTTTTTAAAGATTTTATTTATTTGCCAGAGACATAGAGAGAGAGTACACACAACCAGGCAGAGAGGCAGGCAGAGGCAGCGAGAGAAGCAGGCTCCCTGCCGAGCAAGGAGCCCTATGCGGGACTCAATCCCAGAACCTTGGGATCATGACCTGAGCCGAAGGCAGCGGCTTAACCAACTGAGCCACCCAGGCGTCCCTAAGATTTATTTATTTATTTATTTATTTGACAGAGATCTCAAGTAGGTGGAGAGGCAGGCAGAGAGACAGAGAGAGGAAGAAGCAGGCTCACCACTGAGCAGAGAACCCGATGCGGGACTCGATCCCAGAATCCTGGGGCTATGACCTGAGCCGAAGGCAGAGGCTTTAACCCACTGAGCCACCCAGGCGCCCCAGTAAGTAAATCTTAAAAAAAAATATGTATGTGTACACACACACACACACACACACACACACACACACACACATAAGTACACAAGTATTTTAGGAGTTCCACAAAGGGAAAAAGTGACAGAAATCAATATATGATCCCACTTTCTTTAAAAGGTTTACTTATTTATTAGAAAGAGAGAACACAAGCAGGGGGTAGTGGGAGAGGCAGGCTCCCCACTGAGCAGGAAGCCCGATGTCAAACTCAATCCCAGGATGCTGGGATCGTGACCTGAGCCAAAGGCAAACACTTAACTGAGCCACCCAGGCACCCCTATGATCCCATTTATAAAAAAAAGATATATACACATACACAAAGTCATACAAAAGATCAAGAAGTAAGGTACCAGTAATTTTCCAACAGAGAAGTCAATGAGATTTTCACTTTATATGCCTCTCTTTTTTTTTTAACCAATGAATATAAAACTTAGGCTTCATAGGACTCATCATTTTTTTTTTTTTTTCATTTATTTGACAGAAAGAGATAGGGAGAGAGGGAACACTAGCAGGAGGAGCTAGAGAGGGAGAAGCAGGCTCCCCGCCAACCGGCTCGATCCCAGAACCCCAGGATCATGACCCGAGCCAAAAGCAGACGCCCAATGACTGAGCCACCCAGGCGCCCCTGGACTCAGCATTTTCTGATGATTTTATGAATTTTCATACTTAATGGGAAGCCAGGCTTTGAGGCCTTTAGTTTTTTGGTTTTTCTTTTTTTTTAAAGATTTTATTTATTTACTTGACAGACAGAGATCACAAGTATGCAGAGAGGCAGGCAGAGAGAAAGGAAGGGAAGCAGGCTCCCAGCTGAGGAGAGAGCCCGAAGCGGGGCTCGATCCCAGAACCCTGGGATCATGACCTAAGCCAAAGGCAGAGGCTTTAACCCACTGAGCCACACAGGCACCCCGAGGCCTTTAGTTTTGAAAAGTATTATATATCTCTATAAGCCAAGAGCAAGAGAATACCCAAAGCCCCCAACTTCAACAGAAAACAAAATGTAGCAGTGGCTTAGACAGCAGTGCAGCTAGTGGCTCATTCACCTGCCACAAGACTGAGGCCTAACAGATTACTACAAATGGCTACCAATGAAGCCATATCCATGAGCCCATTCTAGGTCAGGAGGGTGACCAGAGTTCTTCATCTATTTCCCTAGTTACTTCTTCCCAGGAGAGGTTGTAGATAGCACTGCTTTTATACACCTTTTAGATGAGAGTCCTCCAATTTCCCAATCCTGCAGGCCAGCCAATAGGAGTGCACAAAACGAACTCCAGGAGAAACCAGCACTGATATCTGGGGAATGTCTACAGTGCGGCCATGCAGAAAAACGTATCAACAGTGAAACCAGCCAACAGCTGCTGTGTCACCACGGTCCATTTCTTTAGTTCTCTCCCCCGCTTAGATGAGCTACTCACCACTTGTTCCACAAAGTCCCAGTTGACTAAGGTATCAGGATCAGCAAAATGAACTGTGTAGTCTTGGTCTTCAGATACTACAAATTGGCAGCTGGAAATAGGGAAAAAGACAAGGAAAAGGCAGACTGTCAGAATCCACTGACATGCCATCACCAAAAAGTCATTTACTTCCTTCACTTAGTAATCAAATACAGGCCATTAGCAGCCATGGTTTGTGAAGCACAGAACTAGGAGTTCAGCCTCAGTTTTTAGCCCTGGCTCTGGAGGGAATCCAGAGCTTGGCAAGTAGGGAGTCTAAATCCATGAACTCTGTTTCTTCTGCTCCCAAGCCCAGCCAAGCTGCTGTAGGCCTCCCTTGGGCTAAAATTAACCCAGACTATGGCTCCATCAATCAGCAGGAAGCCAGATTTCCTTCCGCCCTGTGAGAAACCCCAGCACACAGCTAATCTTCAAGGCAGGAGAAAGCCTATTCTCACTCAATCATTTGATTACCAATTTATATAAAGTACTAACCAGTTACTTGAGTCTAGATCCAAGGTCAAATCTTACATTATAACTAATGACACACAAAAGGAAACAAAAGGCAATCAGTATTTGAGCAAATATATGCCAAACACTCCAACCCTGTCATTCACTTTCCTCCTTTATAGGAGGAAGCGGAGTCTCAAAGTGGATAAACAAATTACCTAATTACCAAAATAAAATTTTGTACAAATTACCAAAATAAGATTTTGTACAAATTACCAAAATAAGATTTAAATCTGGGTCCAATTCAAAAGAAAACTTTTACTACATCATGACACTAAAGCATTATTTAATTTTAGCATTTATTAATATATTTAAGTAATATATTCTTTTAAGCACCAATAACATCCGCTTGAAAAGTTGTTTTTCAACGCTTGCCACCCCCCTCAAAACGAGAGAGAGAGAGAGAGAGAGAGGAGAAAAAGAACCAAATCAAATCCTTTTCTACCTCTCTCCCACAGCAATTTAAAAGAAGCTTCTGCTGGGGCACCTGGGCAGCTCAATCAGTTGAGCGTCTGCCTTTGGCTCAGGTCATGATCCCAGGGTTCTGGGATGGAGCCCTGTGTCAGACTCCCTGCTCAGAGGGGAGGTCTGCTTCTCCCTCTGCCCCTCACCCTGCTCGTGCTCTCTCTCTCTCTCTCTCAAATAAATAAATAAATTTTTACATGAAATAATATAAAAGAAGCTGCTTCTAAAGAAATAAAATAAAAGCTGCTTCTCAGCTCCAGCAACTGCCCAGAGGCTCAACTGCACTTTCCTCCTAAGAGTTGACATACTCACTTGGCCTGTAAAAAGAGTTCCTTGTTAAAAGGCTTATGCCCCCACTTGTTCCTTTTTCCCCAGCTGCCATGTCCACCGCCTTCAAAGTGACCCGCCTGGCCACGAGGTTCAAAAGTGAAATTCAACAAGTGGTTCAAATTGATCTTCTTCGGACCAGAGAACTGGGCAGGGCTAAACTCTGCCCTTTGAGCCTCTGCTACCTAGAACAAGAATGAATCAAGCATTTCAGATTATTACTGACTTATAGCAGAAACCAGCACAATCCCTCCTTCTACATGGCTTAAAATGCTTACTAAATGAAACACAGGCTTAAAGTGAACAATCTTCCTAGGAGAAGGTAATACAAAAAGTCCACCAAAACGTGGGTGGGAATGAAGAAGGGGACCAGAGCCTTGAACATACAATTACTTCAATTGCTCAGCCTGCCCTGTGAAAAGGCAATTAACCATTAAGTGACAAAACCCAACAGAACTCCTAGCTCTCTTGAAGCACAAAGATTTATTTACTGGATTAATCTTTTGACAGTCCCATAGAACTCCTACACTTCACTCTTACTAGCTACCTGTTCTTTGGTTTGTTTCTGGCAAAAGCGAGTCTGTGGAACTATACTCTGGAGGCGGCTCGCAGGCAGGTGCTAACTGCCATGGGCTTCAGGATCCTGCCAGAGACCTCCTGTCTAAGACACACACTGCTATTCGTTGTTAATTAAAACTGACGGAATTAGAACATGTAGGCAGACTACCTCTGTGTCCAGAAATAAACCCAATCGACAGATTCAGAAGCAGTTTAGAAAGTGGCAAGAAATCACATGGGAGAAATACCACTGCACACAAAGATGGAAGAAATCATGTTGGGCTTTTTCAGTTTGTTTTTGTTTTTGTTTTTTAAGATTTTCTTTATTGGGCACCTGGGTGGCTCAGTCGGTTAAGTGGATGCCTTCGGCTCAGGTCATGATCCCAGGGTTCTGGGATTGAGTCCCATATCAGGCTCCCCGCTCAGCAAAGAGCCTGCTTCTCCCTCTCCCTCTGCCTGCCGCTCTACCTACTTGTGCTCTCTCTCTCTCTCTCTCAAATAAATAAATAAAATCTTTTTTTTTTTAAAGAAGATAAATTAAAAAAAGATAAATAATTTTTTTTAAAAAGGTTTCATTTATTTTTTTAACAGAGAGCAAGTGAGAATAGCAGGGGAAGCAGTAGGCAAAGGGAGAGGGAGACACAGGGTCCCCACTGAGCAAGGAGCCTGATGTGGGGCTCAATCCCAGGACCCTGGAATCATGACCTGAGCTCAAAAAGACGCTTAGCCAACTGAGCCATCCAGGTGCCCCTTTTTTTGGCTCTCTTAACATTCCCAAATTGAAATGGAAGATACCTGTTTTAAGTCAGCTAGTGCATTCCTTTCTTTCTTCTCTTTTTTTTTTTAAGATTTTACTTATTTATTTGACAGAGAGAGACACAGCGAGAGAGGGAACAGCAGGCTTCCCACCGAGCAGGGAGCCCGATGTGGAGCTCGATCCCAGGACCCTTGGGATCACGACCTGAGCCAAAGGCAGACACTTGACGACAGAGCCACCCCGATGCCCCAGCTAGTCCATTTCCTAATCCCAGTATCTCATCTGATGTTAAAAACACTTTGCCACGTCAGTCATATTAGCATATAGTCACTTTAAACGGCTATATACCACTACATCATATAGGTATACTATAATGCCCCACGTAGGACACACTGTTTATAGCTTCTCCTCTGTAACAAAATAATGTTATGATAAACCTATTTTTTGATAGATCTTTGTGCACAAATATTTGGCCACGTACAATTATTTCTTCTGAATGTATAGTAGGAATTACTAGGTCAAAGGAAAAGCAAATTTAAGGCATTTGTTACTTAGTCAAATTTAGAGATTAGTAAACAGCACCGACACGTCATGAAGAATACAGGCGTGCCCAGGTGGCTCAGTCAGTTAAGCATCCAACTCCTGATTTTGGCTCAGGTTATGATCTCAGGGCTGTGAGATGGAGCCCCACTCAGGCTCCACATTCGGCACAGAGTCTGCTTGAGACTCACTCTCCCTCTCCTCCTCCCCCTGCTCATGCTCACTCTCTAAATAAATAAAATCATAAAAAAAGAAAATCTAAAGAGTACAGAAAGGGATATGGTGAAAAATACCTTACATTGCAGAAGCAACCAATATGGCCTCAGATATCCAATGCATATAAACCATAGTACAGGACCTTTATAATTAAGTGGCAAACCATAAACAATTTCCTTTCATCTCAACAAAAGATCCTGGGAGACAACACCTCCCACTGTTTATGTAACTCACCACAGGAAGCTCAGGACTTCCAGTCATCTGTTGTCTCTCAACCCCTGGATGCTCATTTCCATGTGCCTCTTCTATTCCCTGATCAGTCTTCTACCCCCAATGCCCCAACCCTACATAAGAGCTTGTGCTCACTCAGGAAAATCCTCCGCACCTTCAACCTTCTATCATCACCTTGTTATCCTAGTTGGCCCAATGCCATCCTCTCCAATACTGCCCATCACAATTCCTGATAAATTATTCTTCCAGGGGCGCCTGGGTGGCTCAGTGGGTCCTAATTCCAGGGTCCTGGGATCGAGCCCGCATCGGGCTCTCTACTCAGCGGGGAGCCTGCTTCCCTTCCTCTCTCTCTGCCTGCCTCTCTGCCTACTTGTGATCTCTGTCAGATAAATAAATAAAATCTTTAAAAAAAAAAAAATTATCCTTCCAAAACACTGACTTCTCAGTTCCTTGACCCTCACCTCCTCCAATTAGCTTGCCCTCCACTCTACCTCAGGCACCCAGTTCCCAAGGACATACCATCTAGATCCGTGCCATCCTATACAGCAACCACTACTAGCCAGTGCCACACATGAAATACCATTTTAACTATACTGGATAAAAACATAAAAATTAATTTTACCATTTCTTTACTTTTTTAATGTGGCAACTAGAAAAGTTTCAATTATACAACTGGCCTGCATTTCTACTGGACAGCACTGCTCTACATCTAGACCATTAAGGATAACAATCACATCTCTTCCAACATCCAAGCAGCAACTCCCTCCTTTCCTAGCTAGTTCCCTTCATGCCTGAATCCACAATTCTTCAGCCCCACTGGGATCTCCAAAACAGTGATCCGACCCACCCCTACAATTTTGTTTCCTTACTTGGAGTAGATCCTATGGTCCATTTACCCCTTCTCTTTGTCATCTGTACTCACCTGGCAAAACCCCGATTAATCCAACTCTGCCTATGTATTTCCATACCAGCACCAGAGAGTTATACACAAGAACACAACCACACCACAGCAACCAGTCTCACTGAAGTAGGCCCTTAGGCTGCCTGGCAATATTACCACAACCAAATGACAATTCTGTACCCACTTAATTCCCCAGTCACCCAGACAATTCCATTGCTCAAGGCTTCCAAGGCTCCTCTCTCAGCTCATCTTCCATATTTCACCAAGACAATAAGAACAATCAAAAAAGAATTCCTACATCCTCCTACCAGGTACTCTGTCCTCCTCCTGTGTACTGAGGATGAACAGGCAAAACTCCTATCTAAGCCACTTGTACACAAGATCCCAACTCCTCAAGGACTCAAGGACACTGTTATAGCAATTCTCCCCCTTTTCTCTGCATCATGTTCCCCCCTCACAGGACAATCCTATTACCAGAGATATGATATAATTTCTCTAACTTTAAAACCTCTGGACTTCACACTCCCTCAAGCTACTGCCTTACCTCTCTGCTCCCCTTTAGAGCAAAGCCACCAGAAAGTACTGTCTAAACTTGCTATTCCTTCCTCCCTGTCTTTCATTTTCTCTAAATCTATGCCAATCAGGTTTTTATCCTTGCCACTCCACCAAAGCAGCTCAAGGCCAACAACCTACCTTCCTATTATCAAATCTACTAGTCAACCAACTTACCTTCCTATTTATGAAATCTACTGGTCCACTTTCAGTTCTCATTTTCTGCCTATCCGCACAGGGCAAAACTAACTACTTTCTCCAAATGGCTTTCAGTTCCCTTCCTCCCTTTTTGCTGATCCCTCATGATCCTGACTCAAGCCTCAGTCCTTAAATCTCTTCCCTTTCTGCAGCAACTCACTCCTTAATGATCTCACTTAGTTCCACAGCTGCAAACACCAAATGCACACAGACACCTAGCTCTAGCCTGGGTCTCTTCCTTCAAGTCCAGATCCCATTAACTGCCTATCTCTACTTAGAAATCCAGTAAACTGGGGCGCCTGCGTGGCTCAGTGGGTTAAGCCTCTGCCTTCAGTTCAGGTCATGATCTCTGGGTCCTGGGGTTGAGCCCTGCATCCGGCTTTCTGCTCAGCAGGGAGCCTGCTTCCCCCCCACCCCTGCCTGCCTCTCTGCCTACTTGTGATCACTGTCAAATAAATAAATAAAATCTTAAAAAAAAAAAGAAAAAAGAAATCCAGTAAACCTCTTCACATAAATGTATGTCCAAAACGAAGTTCTTTATGTCAACTCCCCTTCCCACCCCACCACCCCCAAACCCTGTACTTCTCTGGAAATCTTCCACATTTCAGCATATGGTATTTGAATTGAACTCCTGCCAAAAACATTCATTTTTTACTCTGCTCAGACCCCATATCTAACATATTAAAAAAGTCATGTTGGCTCTACCTTCAAACATTAGCCCAAAGGACACACCTCTCACCAACTGTCGCTGTTTCAAAGTTTCCATCACTCTCACCAGAAACATCTTAACAGCCTCCTAACTAACCTCCTTGGTTCCACACTCCCCTTTAAAATTCCAAGTCAGATTACAGCACTTCTCTTCATAAACCCCTGATGGCTTCCCATCTCTCCGAACAAAAGGCAAAGTCCTGCAAGGCCCCACATGATCTGACCTCTCCTTCCCATTCTTTAGCTTCATTCCCTACCCCTCCTCCTCCCAGGGAAGCCTACTTGTTTTACCTCAAACAAGCCAAAAACATTACCACCTCTGATCCCTTACTGCTTGTGCACTTATTCCTTCTGGCTAAGACACTCTTCCTCAAAACTGTATGGTGTGCTCCCATGATCATTCAGGACTCTACTCAAACTTCACCTCCTCGAGAGCAGCTTTCCTTAGGCACCTTCTAAAACCATACCCGTGGGGAGCCTGGGTGGCTCAGTTAGTTAACCATGTGCCTTCAGCTCAGGTCATGATCCCGAGGTCCTGAGATGGAGCCCCACATCAGGCTCCCTGCTCAGCGGGGGAAAGTCTGCCTCTGCCTCTCCCAGCCCCACACACACTCATGCATGCTCTCTCAAATAAGTAAAATCTTTTTTTTTTTTTTTTTTAAGATTTTATTTATTTGACAGAGAGAGACACAGCGAGAAAGGGAACAGAAGCTGGGGGAGAAGGAGAGAGAGAAGCAGGCTCCCTGTTGAGCAGGGAGCCCAATGTGGGGCTCAATCCCAAGACTCCGGTATCTTAACTTGAGCCAAAGGCAGATGCCCAACAACTGAGCCACCTAGGCGCCCTCAAATAAGTAAACTCTTTAAAAAAAATAAAAAATAAAACTGTATTCTTCGTTATTCTCTATCCTAACTCTCTCAGTCTACTTTTTGTCAATTCGGTAAGCACTTACCTTCAGATTTATTATACAGATGACCCTTCAACAATGCAGGCATTAGAAGCACCTACTGCCTGCATAATCAAAAGCCCATGTATGACTGTTGACTCCCCCAAAAACTTAACTGCTAATAACCTACTGTTAACTGGAAGCCTTACCAATAACAAACACTCAACGCATGTTTTATATATCATAGGTATTATACATTGTATTTTTAAAATAAAGCTAGAGAAAAGGAAATGTCATTAAGAAAATTAAAACAAGGGGCGCCTGGGTGGCTCAGTGGGTTAAACCCTCTGCCTTCAGCTCAGGTCATGGGATTGAGCCCCGCATCAGGCTCTCTGCTTGGCAGGAAGCCTGCTTCCCCCCGCCCCACCAAGCTCTCTGCCTACTTGTGATCTCTGTCAAATAAGTAAAATCTTTAAAAAAGAAAGAAAGAAAATCAGAACAAAGACACCTGGGTGGCTCAGTCAGTTAAGCGTCCAACTCTTGATTTCAGCTCAGCTCATGATCTCAGGGTTATAGGATCAAGCCCCACATCAGGCTCCATGCTCAGCGTGGAGTCTGCATGAGATTCTCTCTCCCTCTGCCCCTCTCCCTACTCACACACTCTCTCAATAAATAAAATCTTAAAAAAGGAGAGAAAATCAAAACACATTTACAGTACTGTATTATATTCATTTAAAAAAAAATCCACATAAGTGGAACCATGCAGTCCAAACCTGTGTTTTTCAAGGTTCAAGTGTATAATCATTTATTATCTCCCTGAACTAGAATATAAGTTCCTGAGGGACAATATTCCACTCAGTATTGTATTCCAAACTGAATAGTATCTGATACACACCAGAAGAGAACTAAATTCTTTTTTTTTTTTTTTTTTTTAAAGATTTTATTTATTTATTTGACAGACAGAGATCACAAGTAGGCAGAGAAGCAGGCAGAGAGAGAGGAGGAAGCAGGCTTCCCGCTGAGCAGAGAGCCCGATGCGGGGCTCAATCCCGGGACTCCGGGATCATGACCTGAGCCGAAAGCAGAGGCTTTAACCCACTGAGCCACCCAGGCGCCCCGAGAACTAAATTCTTGGTGAATGAATGAATTCTTCTATAAATACATTAAATGTGTCTTATTCTATAATGGTTACATAATAGGGAACATTCAAACAAGAAGACAATTTAACCAGTCCCTTGCTAATTAAGGTTGTTTCCTAGATTTTCTAACAACCAACAATGCTACAATTAACTACCTCGTAAGGAAGTCTTTATGGACTTACAAAAGGATACCTAAGAAACTCCTAAAATCAGAGTACCTGGGACTAAGGATATAGCATTGTGCATTCTGCTAGATACTACAGGGCAAATGTCATTAATGAACTGAAGTCACTTTATTACCTAAATATTTAAGAGGTGCCTCTAATTCAGGAGTAAGACAGAAGGACTATACAAAATAAGGTACCCCAAATTTGCTGTGATTTCTCACAATCCAGGATAATGATGTCTTCCTCCACCAAGGAAATTTCCATAACTTTCAAGGGAAAAAAAGAGGCAAAGTTCCAAACCTAGTTAATCCTCAACTATTCAAGACTGCTTTGGTTATTTACTTTTTCATGTCTCTCTCCTCACCAACTACTGATAAACCTGGGGGAGGGGGGCGGAATCAGAGCTCATGCTTCTTATTTTAGAAAGACCATTCTTAAATTCCATACCTCATCTCGTCTTCCACCATTAAAAGAAGAGCTAAAGACTTTGCTGCTGCCGCCGCCCCTCTGTGGAGGCATCTTGTTAAAAGTTTTGCTTTTCTGTGAATTGGAGCGACGGGATTGGTTGCTAAAATTTTCATTTTTGGGATAGGAAGGTTCACGTTTGCGATTAAAACGCTTGGATCCACTTGAGTTCTTTCCATCTGAAAGCAAGAAATGCAAAGAATTAGTTAAGAAATGATACACAGGGCTCCTGGAGGATCAGTTGGAAGAGCATGTGATGCTTTATCTTGGGGTTGTAGGTTCAAGCATCCTCATCAGGTAGACACTACCTAAAAAAAATCTTTTAAAAATAAACTAACAGGGATACCTGGCTGGCTCAGTCAGAAGAGCCTGGGACTCTTGATCTCAGGGTTTTAGGAAAATAAAATCTTCAAAAATAAAAATAAAGGTAAACAGACCCTTCCACAACCTCTAATAAGAAATCTCGGTTTGGGCCAGAGCTTTGGGCAAGACAACTCACAGTAAGGTGGTTTTTACTTTGGCTCTTTATTTTTGTTACAGATTGTATTTACTTATTTATTTGAGAGAATGATCAAGTGAGAGAGAGAGAGAAAACACGTGAGGAAGCATGAGCAGGGGGAGAGGGAAAAGCAGAAGCAGACTGCCCACTGAGCAAGGAGCCCAATGCAGGGGCTCTATCCCAGGACCCCAGGATCACAACCCCAGCAGAAGGCAGATGCTCAACCCACTGAGCCACCCAGATGTCCCAAATTTTTTTTTATTTTTTATTTTATTTATTTATTTTTTTAATTTATTTATTTGACAGACAGAGATCACATGTAGTCAGAGAGGCAGGCAGAGAGAGAGGAGGAAGCAGGCTCCCCGCCAAGCAGAGAGCCCAATGTGGGACCCGATCCCAGGACGCTGGGATCACGACCCAAGCCGAAGGCAGGCAGAGACTTTAACCCACTGAGCCACCCAGGCGCCCCCCAACTTTTTTTTTTTTTTTAATTTTAAGGCAGATTTTATTTATTTCTAAATAAGGCAAGTAAAATGCAGATTTAGAATTAAACAGGTTTTCAATAACTTCTGGTTATTATATGGTGAGAGAATTATGAACATCAAATTTTTGAGTATTATTGTACAAAACTGAAAACAAATGCTTTCCAAATTGTAGCAAAATTAACTCCCCCAATACCATTAAGTCTACAAAGACACTATCAAGTTATCTGATGGCATCCAAATCCTATAATGCTTTCTCAATGTAAATTTTGAAACATTCTGAATACTTTTATAAGCCCATTTTTCAAAAATGTCATTGGAAAAATACTGAAATCAAAAGAACTTCTGTTACTTTAAGTGCTTAACGTAACAAAACAAATGTGCTTATCTAGGTTAATTTAATTCAAGTACAGTAGTACTAAAGATAACACATAACTTTAATGAAGCCTAATCTTTTTGTGAAAAAGCAAGTCATAAAGTTAAACAAAATTGGAAAACTAGTATTAGAATCAGCTGTATGAGTTTGGTGTAAGAGTACTTATTTTAAAGTTTTAGCAGAAAAAGTCTTAAAGCTCGTTCTCTTCTTTGGAGCTTAAACAGTAGGTTGTGTTCTAATCACTCAAAAGTTAATCATGTTTCTATAGCTCTCTCTCTAATTTTTATACCTGCCAATGTGTTCACGGGCTATAATAAGTCTTTGAATTTGTGCTGTACCTTCATAAATCTGATAGATCTTAGCATCCCTCATTAGTTTTTCTACAGGATATTCTGTATTAAATCCATTGCCTCCAAAAATCTGCACAGCATCAGCAGCTAACTGATTTGTAATATCTGCAGCAAATGCCTTTGCTATAGAGGCATAGCAGGTATTTCGGCGACCCGAATCAACCTCCCAAGCTGCTCTCTGGTAACTCAATCTAGCTAGTTCAACTTTCATTGCCATTTCAGCCAGCAAAAATGATATTCCTTGGTGCTCTACAAGCAGCTTTCCAAAAGTTTTCCTCTCCAGGGCATACTTGGTAGCTTCATCCAAAGCTCTTTGTGCTAGTCCCACAGCACCAGCTGCTACTGGAGGTCTAGTTTTATCAAAAGCACCCATTGCAATTTTGAAACCAGCTCCTTCACCAATTAAAACATTTTCTTTAGGCACTCTCACATCCTCAAACACAATTCCTCTTGTATCTGAACATCGCTGACCCATATTCAATTCCTTTCTTCCAATCTGCACTCCTGGGGTATCTGCTTCCACAATAAATCCAGTAAAGGCTCTATTAGCAGGAGTCTTTGGATCCGGATCAGAACGAGCCAATAAGAAATACCAATTAGCTTTTCCTCCATTGGTTATCCACATCTTCTGACCATTAATAATATATTCATCTCCTTTCCTTTCTGCTTTGGTTTTTATACCAGCTACATCAGAGCCAGCTACAGGTTCTGTTACGCAGTAAGCACACATCAGTGGCTCCTCAGTGAGTCTCCCCAAATACTTCTTTTGTTGTTGGTCATTTCCAGCAATAAGAAGAGGCATTTGCCCCAAAGAATTTGCTTCAATAGCAGTCTGAACCCCTGTGCATCCATAAGCCAATTCTTCAGTAATTAAACAAGCATCAAAAATTCCAAGTCCAAGACCTCCACAACTCTCTGGAATGTGTTTATTCATTAAGCCAAGTTCCCATGCTCTTTTAATTAGGGGGACAGGGTACTCGCCACTTTTATCGTATTCTGCAGCAACTGGGATTATTTCTTCCCTGGCAAATTTACGAGCAGTAGCTTGAAACTCTTTTTGCTGTTCAGTGAGCTCAAAATTAAATCCCAATTTTGGTTCATGCTGTAGGGCAGCTTTTGTATGTTGTGATCTCCAGTCAAAACGAGAAACACTTTTTAGGACCCTGCAGCTACGCCTAAACACCGCTGCCATGTTGACTCCCGGTCCGGATACTCAAACGCTAACTCAGTCCGTGGCGCTCCAACTTTTTTTTTTTAAATGCCAAAGCCTGAAGGGTCCCTCCTTCAGGAGGGATACAAATGCAAGTGAAACCAGAGATTTTTAGTTCACAATCTCTCTCTTTTTTACAGAGTTTAACCTGTAAACGGGTTTTTAACCCTTAAAAAAGTCCACTTAGATGAAGTGATTAAAAAGTGCCTGGGGCACTCAGGATGGCTCAGTCCACAGGGCATGCAACTCTTGATCTTCGGGTCCTAACTTTGCGAGCACCATGTTGGCCATACACCCTACTTTTAAAAAAATTTTTTAATTAAAAAAAAAAAGGAAAGAAAAAGGGGTCAGCCTATATCTATGAGGAAAAAGTATTTTATCTGGAAGCAGGATAGAAGACATTATTCTCCTTAAATTACTACAACATAACTAGGTTCTACAGTGCAAAGGCTTGGCCTAGGCTCTAGCAGGTACATTCAAAAGGCATAAAAGCAAAACAATATTTACATATACACTAGACATCAAACTGAGAAGCCATTAAATTAACAAAACAAAAGAAGTTGAGTTCTAAAAACATATTAGATCAGCATGAGTCATATTCTTTTAAAAAACATTTCTTGGAGCGCCTGGGTGGTTCAGTCAAGCATCCTACTCTTGGTTTCCACTCAGGTCATGATCTCAGGATTGTGAGACTGATTCCCGCAGCTTCGTATGGAGTCTGCTTAAGATTCTCTCTCCTTCTCTCTTTATCCTCCCCCTGGCTCACTCTCTCTTCCCCCTCTCAAGTAAAATCTGAGAAAAAAAATTTTTTTAATATATTTCTTTTTTCCTCCAGTCATAAGAACATATGTTCAATTTTGAAATCTGGAAGAATAATTTAAATTTGCCCCTATCCATAAAATACCAACTTACACACAGTGCATAACTTCCTTTTATTCTCCATTTCATACACTGGCCACATCTCTCACAAAATGACAGACATAACAAAATACACTGTCTTCTATTACTCCATGAGCATTTTTTCACGCATCTCTAGTCTTCAAAGAATAGTTAATAGCTGCACAGTCTACCATATGTTTATAATAGAATATAACCAATCCCCTACTGCTATATATTTAGGTGGTTTCTAGTTAGCTAGTTAGCATTGGGAGCGTCTTTATATAGAGGACTGTGTGTACGATCATGTCAAATTCTCAAAATGAAATCAGCAGATTAAGTATGATCATTAAAGCCTTTTATACATTCTCAAGTTTCTTTCTAAAACCATTGTACCTATTTATTTACATTTTAACAACACTGTAACAGAGAAAAGTCTTGGTCTAGGTCACTAGGTCACTATTGACAATGCCGAGTTGAATAAACTTTCTTAAACTGAAGGGTCAAAATTCTTGTTTTAAATTTTATTTTCTCTGACGAGTAGCAACAAATACTTTTTCAAGCTGTTGACCATTTGTATTTTGTATAAAGAACACTTGTTTTGGGGGCGCCTGGGTGGCTCAGTGGGTTAAGCCCCTGACTTCGGCTCAGGTCATGATCTCAGGGTCCTGGGATCAAGCCCCACATCACATCGCATTAGGCTTTCTGCTCAGCAGGGGGCCTGCCCCCCCCCCCCCCCCCGGTCTGCTGCTCTGCCTACTTGTAATCTCTCTCTCTCTCTGTGTCAAATAAATAAAATCTTAACCAAGAAGAAAAAAAAAAAAAAAAGAACACTTGTTTTTATTCTTTGCCCCATATTTTCTACTTGGGAGTTGAACTGCATAAATTGTTTTGTCCCCAACTGAAAGAAGAATCCTGACAAGACACATTTAACATGTGCCAAAGTTTACCAGCAAAAAAAAAAAAAAAAAAAAGGGGGAAAATGAAACCTATCTGAAGACAATATAAACCTAAATAACTAAAGGTAGAAGAGGTCCCCAAATTAGTCTTTGGACAAAAAAAGACTACTTTTTCTTCTCCCTTTGCCCATTCCATGTTGTCTTTTTTTTTAAATCTCAGAATAAAATTTGTTTTTTTAAAGGTTTTATTTATTTGAGAGAGAACATGAGAGAGAACAAGTGAGGGGGCGCGCAGAGGGAGAGGAGAAGCAGACTCCCTCTGAGTAGGGAGCCTAATGTGGGGATGTGGCACTTGATCCCAGGACCCTGGGAGCATGACCTGGGCTGAAGGCAGCGGCTTAACCCACTGAGCCACCCAGGCGCCCTTGGTTAAAAGTAAAATCTTAATTTAAAAAATTTTTTCTAGGGGCACATATATATCTGTGTGTATTTGTATATATATAAATATATATATAGAAACAGGTCTGGAGGGGCACCTGGGTGGCTCAGTCAGTTAAGCGGCTGCCCTTGCCTCAGGTCATGATCCTGGGGTCCTGAGATCAAGTCCCGCATCGGGCTCCCTGCTCAGCAGGGAGCCTTCTTCTCCCTCTCCCTCTGCCTGCCGCTCACCATGCTTGAGTGCTCTCTGTCAAATAAATAAATAAAATCTTAAAAAAAGAAAAAAGAGGGGTGCCTATGTGGCTCAGTGGGTTGAGCCTCTGCCTCTGGCTTGGGTCATGATCTCAGGGTCCTGGGATCGAGCCCCGCATCAGGCTCTCTGCTTGGCGGGGAACCTGCTTCCCCCCTTCTCTCTTGCTGCCTGCCTCTCTGCCTACCTGTGAGGCCTCTCTCTGTCAAATAAATAAAATCTTTTTTAAAAAGAAACAGATCGGGGCACCTGGGTGGCTCAGTGGATTAAAGCCTCTGCCTTCGGCTCAGGTCATGATCCCAGGCCCTGGGATCGAGTCCCGCATCGGGCTCTCTGCTCAGCGGGGAGCCTGCTTCCTCTTCTCTCTCTGCCTCTCTGCCTACTTGTGATCTCTGTCAAATAAATAAAATCTTTAAAAAAAAAAAAAAAAAAACAGATCTGGAAAGGCAACACGCAAGCTGTTAAGACAGTTAACTTCGGGAAATGCAGCTTCACTTTTACCTAATCAAGTGGTTTCCAATCCTGCCAGTTTGAAAGAATCACCCAGATAAGTTTTTAGGGGATCCCTATGCTCAGGCCTCACCCTCTAAGATTCTGACTTAAGTATACAAAAAGTTCTGTATACTTATCGTTTGGGTAATTTTGAAAACTACTAAGTACCTAGAAAAAATTATTTCTAGGTAAGATGACCAACTTATTTTATAGCAGATTAATAAATCCAAAGTGAAGATACCCTCAAAAAAAGAAAAGGAGGGGCACCTGGGTGGCTCAGTGGGTTAAGCCCCTGCCTTCAGCTCAGGTCAGGATCTCAGGGTCCTGGATTAGAGCCCTGCATCAAGCTCCCTGCTCACCAGGGAGGCTGCTTCCCGGCCCCCACCAGACTGCTGCTCTGCTACCTGTGATCTCTCTCTCTCGCTCTCTCCATCAAATAAAAGAAAATCTTTAAAAAAAAAAAAAAAGAAGAAGAAGAAGAAGAAAGAAAGAAAAGGAAGCACGAGCTGATAAAAAAGTCTGAATTTTGAAATCAACCACTTCACACTTACCTTGTCACCAGCATGGCTTAAATGAGAGGTATGCCATCCTCTCCAAACCTGACCAAATCACAACCTGGGAGTCGAGCTAACAGTCACAGGCGATGGCAGCAATGCAGAGAGCAGATGGTCACAGAAACTCTGCCAGGCTGGGTTTACTCCTACCAATCACCTTTCAATCCCAGGTAGGGAAACTGACCAGAGTTTAACCTGAAGTTAGAACTTAAGAACTACACTTTTACCTACTACTTCAGTCAGCCACAGTTACTGACCAACACAGCATCACTGGTAACAGAAAGTGAAGCTTTAGTTCTCTCGCAAATGTTCTTACTTGTGGAGTTGATAATAGGATTTCAAATAAGTAGAAAATTCAGAGGAACAGGGTCCAAGCTAACTTTACCATGAGAACAAATGAGGGCTTATGAAAACAGGCAGGTATAGAAAACATGGATTTTCCAAACCTCATTACCGAAGACTGTTTCAGATGACACCGCATTTCACCCTAATACTTTCAATACAAGCACCTAATAGTTACATAGATTTAGGTAAAGCCAGATTCTATATTTGAACAAGAAAGTTCTATTTTTATTTCTTCACTTATTACCACACAGGCAAGGAAACAGTTTCATCACATTTACAGAACTGCTCTCTGATGGACAGGGAACTGCTCATTTCTAAAACAGATTACAAAATGACCACATATGTATCACGATTTTAGTTGCTCAAACTCCATCATCTATCTTGTCTTCCACTCGCCTAAAAGTATGAAGTTAGATAACTGAAGTGAGAGTCTGGCTTTATCTCTAGACCCAGGCAACAGGCAGCTAAAGACTGAAGGTACAGTCAGGCCTGTGACCCAGAGATAAAATTCGGAGTACGATTTTTGGGATGTCTCATAGACAACTTGTCAGGACACACATATGAATAACGTGGGGGTTAGAATCTGTCCTCTCTTCTCTGAAAGGAGACAGCAATAAAGATGATCTGCTTCAGATTTTGGAAAAAGTCAAGTTCCTAGCAGAAACATATTCTCCACTATAAGTTTTAAATTTCCGGGCGCCTGGGTGGCTCGGTGGGTTAAAGCCTCTGCCTTCAGCTCAGGTCATGATCTCAGGGTCCTGGGATCGAGCCCCACATCGGGCTCTCTGCTCAGCAGGGAGCCTGCTTCCTCCTCTCTGTCTGCCTCTCTGCCTACTTGTGATCTGTCAAATGAATAAATAAAATCTTTAAAAAAATAAATAAATAAATTTCCAAGTGGTGGTTCTCAGTCCTGGCTGCACAGGAGACTCACCCGCAGAGACTTTTAAAACTGGATGCCAGGGCCCAAGGACCCAATCCAGACCTAAAAAATCATAAAGAGGGGCGCCTGGGTGGTTCAAATGTTGAGTGCCTGCTTTCGGCTCAGGTTGTGATCCCAGGGCCTGCTTCTCCTTCTCCCATTCCCCCTGCTTTTGTTCCCTCTCTTGCTGTGCCTCTCTCTGTCAAATAAATAAATAAAATCTTTAAAAAAAAATCAGAAAGAATCCCTAGGAAAGAGCTCCACACATCCCTATTAAAAACAAACAAACAAACAAAAACAAAAACTCAAAAAAAATAAATAAAATAAAAAGAGCCTCAAGAAATTCTGATACACAAGCCAGAGCTGAGAACTACAGAGGACGACTATCAAGACACATTCCAAAATGGACAAGACCATTGGTTAAATGACTCAAATCCAGAACTCAGGATCACAGAGTCAACAAGAGACTTGAAACCTTAATCCATGTCTCAGTTCTTCCACATCTCCCTAACAGATAGGTCTCTACCAAATAACACATCTCAGTCTTTCCCTCCATTGCCAAATTAAAGGCCAAAAATTTTTCCACAGTTAAATAATTTGGCATCATCAACATTTCCAGCTCTAGTTCTAACAGGTGGCACAACCTAGAGGTCAGAAAACAAGCCAGGAAGTTTCTGCTGCTGATTCATGCTGTAATCACAAGCAAGTTGCTTACCCATCACTCGGAGTAGTTGACAAGCACCTCTGGAGGGGCAACATATGGGCTTACTATAGAACAACTGACGACAAATTGAATCCAGCTGAAATTAGTAATTCTTAATGAAAGAGAGAAGTGGTATCAAAAATGACACGTGCCAGGGCATCTGGGCGGCTCAGTGGGTTAAGCCTCTGCCTCCGGCTCGGGTCATGGTCTCAGGGTCCTCGGATTGAGCCCCGAATCAGGATCTCTGCTCAGCAGGGAGCCTGCTTCCCCATCTTTCTCTGCCTGCCTCTCTGCCTGACTGTGATCTCTGTCAAATAAATAAATAAAATCTTAAAAAAAAAAAAAAAAACAAAAAAAAACGACACATGCCAACAAACTGAGGGGTGCTGGGGGGGGGGGGGGGGGGACAGGGTGGTTGGGTGATGGACATTGGGGAGGATATGTGTTATGGTGAGTGCTGTGAAGATGATTCACAGACCTGTAACCCTGAAGCAAATAATACATTATATGTTAATAAAATTAAAAAATTAAAAAAATATATAATAGGGGCGCCTGGGTGGCTCAGTGGGTTAAAGCCTCTGCCTTCGGCTCAGGTCATGATCCCAGGGTCCTGGGATAGAGCCCCGCATCGGGCTCTTTGCTCAGCGGGGAGCCTGCTTCCTCCTCTATCTCTCTCTGCCTGCCTCTCTGCCTATCTCTGTCAAATAAATAAATTTAAAAAAAAAAAAAATATATATATATATATATATAATAAACCATTTATGTTAAAAAAGAAAAAGAATGGCAAGTGCCAAGTTACCTGCATACAAAGGGCAATTTATAAATATTGCCTAGGACTTTTTTTTTTTTAAAGATTTTATTTATTTATCTGACAGAGAGAGAGAGCCTAAGCAGGGGGAGCAGCAAAGGGTGAGGGAAAACCTGGCTCCCTGCTCAGGACCCTGGGATCATGACCTGAGCCATAGGCAGACACTTAACCCGACGGAGCCACCCGGGTGCCCCTGCCTAGGACCTCTTAAGAATTCACTTGAGAGGCACCTGCGTGGGTCAGTAGGTCAAACATCGGACTCCTGATTTCAGCTCAGGTCATGATCTCAGGGGTGTGATCGAGCCCCATGTTGGGCTCCACACTGGGCACAGAGCCTGCTAAAGATTCTCTCAGGGTGCCTGGGTGGCTCAGTCATTAAGTGTCTGCCTTTGGCTAAGGTCATGATCCCAGGGTCATGGGATTGAGCCCCACACTGGGCTCCCTGCTCAGCGGGACGCCTGCTTCTCCTTCTCCCACTCCTCCGTTTCTGTTCCCTCTCTCGCTTTGTCTGTCAAATAAAGAAATTCTTTTTAAAAAGAAGGAAGGAAGGAAGTATGGATGGATTAAAAAAAAAAAGAAAAAGCAAAAAACCTCAGGTGCCTGGGTGATTCAGTTGGTTAAGCAACTGCCTTCGGCTCAGGTCATGATCCCAGAGTCCTTGGATCAAGTCTCATATTAGGCTCCCATATCCATGGAGAGTCTGCTTCTCCCTGACCTTCTCTCTCTCTCTTATGCTCTCTCTCATGCTCTCTCTCACTGTCTCTCTCTCAAATAAATAAATAAAATCTTAAAAAAAAAATTCTCTCTCCCTCTGCCCCTCCCCCCCAGCCTTCCCCATCTCCCCCTCTCTTAAAAAAAAAAAAAACACTTGAACAAATCACTCTCACCCCCCTCTAAAGCCTCAGTTTTCTTGTCCATGATCCGAGGCTTATCCTCTACCCCACCTCCTCATAATGTCATGAAGATTAAGGGAAAACTTCTGTAAAATGCCTACCACAGTGGTTAGCACGAAGTTGCCATTATTATTTGGAAGACTACTATTATTAATATATCTAAATCATTCTTGTCAAAAGCACCCCCAGACTTCCAACAAAGCCATATAAACCAAGGACTCCAGCCAAAAGGCCTGGAAATTCTTATGACTTCTCTAAGTGGTTTTTATTAAAGGCTCAAGTCACCTCAATTTTCAAAGCCATCAAAAATCTCCAGGTCCATTTACAGCCCAGAAGCATTCTTCAAGGCAGATTACCACTAGTAATCTGGCTCCTGGTACCGGAATAAGAGGAAGTGTGTCAGGATAGTGCTTCGTATCACCAACCTCAAAATAACTGCTTCATAATACCTGACCTTCCCTTAACCTCCATGGTAGTATCATCCCCCACCAGGGGAATGGGGCAAGAGCCTGGTTCTGGGCCAGGGTCCATTGTTTGTCCATAAACTGCATAACCTCTCTCTCTAAAAAGACTCTTTTTACTTTCTTTGCTCCTTCTAAATGACTTTCCCCAAACCCTAAACCACCTTTCTCCTCTGGGCCATATTCCTAGGCTATTCACTGTTAAGTGTTCTTAGAATTATATCTTAGAACTACTGGAACAAAGCTGTAGGAATATACCTAAGAAAAGGAATGTTATGTGAATGTTTGAAGCAATTAGCCAAAGCAAAGAAACTGCAGTATGCCACTCTGGCAGAAAAGATCAAGTAAATCCCAGGAGCCAAATTTACCTATTTCCGGCGTGCATGAACTTAAGCCAACTGCAGGAACAAAGACTCAAGTGTATTAAACATGTAACTAGGAAGCAAATGACCATTTCTGTCATGCAGTTTAGAAAATAGAACAGACAGGGTTTTTTTCACCTGAAGTAGGGAAAGGAGAGAGGAAATGGGAATTAAATATTTAAAATCTGAACAACCCTTATTCTTGTTACTTTGACAAAAGAAGGCAAGTTACGTATTTTCACCTAACTTCCCCTTTCTTTCTTCAACTCAGTACTCTGAAACTCAAGAGGTCCTTTCAACAGTTTCCAGCAGAATCGAGTACATGAAGTGTTGGGTCAGCTTCTGAAATACTACAGAAACCTCTTATGGAATTATGCTGAATTTGGGCCTACCGTCTTGTTAGAGCCACTCCCTAGAATCACTGTGTCCTAATGTCCTAAATGACGTCTGCCATGGTCTTAGCTATGATGTTCTTAATGGAGCTTATGCTATTCTTCAGTTCAACCTTAAAAGTCAGCTAATATCCAGCGTTTCCTAAGCCACTTTTAATTTCTACTTATTTTGCCTTTGATCTGTTCCTAAATGCATGCAGTGGATTATGGCTGATAACTCTGTATTTAGCTACAAACCTATCCTACCTATTTGCTAACGGTACACAGCAGTAGCCAGGAAAGTAGGCACTGGCAATGGCAAACATGCACAAGGTTTCTAACATACTAAACAAAACCTAATGCTACCAGAGGGCATACTGTATTTTATAAAACTTAGCAAAAAATCCTTTACAGGAGTTTTTACTTCCTTCCTCAGAAGCTTTAAATTAAGAAGGTGAACAAGTGTTTTAAGAGCATTCGACAGTATTTGTCATAAAAAAAAATCACTTTAGTCAGAATGAACCCAACAATAAGTATTCTATTCAAGTTTATCTGAAACATTAACCCTGACAAGTATTTTCTGGTCAAACTATAACAGAAGTGTCTATCAACCTCTTAGGTAATCAGAGTTAGTTCTAATCAACATATACAAAGTCAGGGACAAAGTAAGTAAAATGCTTTAAAATACTTCAGTTTTCTTCTTTGGATTGTCACAAACTTTAACTACTGCCTCACTAGAGAATAAACTCAAGGCATTTACTGCAAGCCCAGAAAAATTAGTTGACAATCCAGATAGCCAGAAAATCACCATCTTTATCTTCACATCTGGGAATAGAGTGCAAAAGCAGTTATTTATCAACCACACTGAAAAATACTCAGACCAGGGCGCCTGGGTGGCTCAGTGGGTTGAGCCGCTGCCTTCGGCTCAGGTCATGATCTCAGGGTCCTGGGATCGAGTCCCGCATCGGGCTCTCTGCTCGGCAGGGAGCCTGCTTCCCTCTCTCTCTCTCTCTCTCTGCCTGCCTCTCCATCTACTTGTGATCTCTCTCTGTCAAATAAATAAATAAAATCTTAAAAAAAAAAAAAAAAAAAATACTCAGACCAGGGGCGCCTGGGTGGCTCAGTGGGTTAAGCCTCTGCCTTCGGCTCAGGTCATGATCCCAGAGTCCTGGGATCGAGCCCTGCATCAGGCTCTCTGCTCAGCTGGGAGCCTGGTTCCTCCTCTCTCTCTGCCTGCCTTTCTGCCTACTTGTGATCTCTGTCAAATAAATAAATAAAATCTTAAAAAAAAAAAAAAATACTCAGACCACACAAAACCAGCAGTTTTGGCCAAGAGGACCAGCTACCCTCTATCTCTAGAGGGATCTGTGATAAAGCTACACGTGTGCAAAAACCCCAAATTAATCTACATAATACTGCCTGAAAGTCCACACTAATCCCTGCTTAGATATTTAAAGCATTCTCTTACGATAAGACAACTGGACTCCACTGGAATTCCACAGTTTCTAGAAGCACTCAGCGTACCAAGTAAACAAGTTTGCTATATCCAACAGATCAATTCTGAACTCGAGTCAGCCTTACAGGTGTTTTTTCTCTTTTCATTTAAGCCTTATAGTTTTTTAAATCTTAAAAAGTTTTAAACTGGACCTCCACATTTGGAGACTTCAAATCTTCACCTGTCTGCCACGTATCTCCACTTCCACTAAAAACCTCTTCCTACTCCTGCTGATATAATCACAGCACAAAATAGCAGAGATTTGTACACAGGCTTTTGAAGTAAGATGGAGAACATTCGATTCCAGACTCTGCGAACACCTAAAATCCTGGTCTCTTGGCTTTTTCCTTCTTTAGAAATGAACAATTCCGGGGTGCCTGGGTGACTCAGTGTGTTAAGCCTCTGCCTTCAGCTCAGGTCATGATCAAGCCCCCCATCAGGCTCTCTGCTCAGCGGGGAGCCTGCTTTCCCCTCTCTGCCTGCCTCTCTACTTGTGATCTCTCTCTCTCAAATAAATAAAATAAAATTAAGAAAAAAAAATGAACAATTCCACCATACTGGACAGGTTAATAATTGTAGTATAAATAACAGAGGTATAAACCTACCCCAATCCCTGGCACATGGTAAGCCCTCAATAAATGGTACCTATCATCACCATGATGGTCATAATACTGAGAAGCGTTGAAAACGACAAAAATCTTCCCTGTAAAATGCCTCTAACCTACACAGCGAAATAGGCATGATGTGTATTTGGTGGATAATAGGTGTCAGGTATTCTTCTAAGCTCTTAGTTCATTTGCTCCCTAAGTTATTTATTTAATTCTAATCATCTCCACATTTACAGAAAAGGAAACTTGGAAGCTCAAGGTCTGGCAGATCTAAAAAGACTGAAACAGAACCCATGCTCTTAACCACTACTCCACTGGGAACAAAGCCATCTGAGGACGAATCCTGTTCAACAGAGAGATGGATCTGAAACCAGGTTATTAAATATGAAATTTGAGTTTGAAAAGTCCTTGGGCCCCACCCTCCACTGTTTAAACTTGAAAGCCATCCAATGCTAATTCAACATTAAAGGGCAGAACAACTTGGTGGTTTAGGAGCTTGGACTAGTGAGTCAGACAACCAGGTCTTAAGGCCCGCCGTGAGGCACATACTGGCTGGGTGACCTTACCTTTTCTGAACCTCAGTTTCCTCATCCGCAAAATGGGGATAAGAATAGCACCTACTTCACCAATCTGTTTCGTGTATTAATGCAAGGTTAATGCAAGGATTCACGTAAACGACGCTGTACAGTGCCCATCAAGTTTTAATTTTTAAATAATTGGAGCGACGGAAAAGGGGAGAAAGGTAGGGAACGATAATAGAAAAGTGGGCTGTCCCTGGGTGACCCAGCAGACACCAGAGCGAGGATCCTCCCCAGCCGCAGGGACAGTCGCCCCCCTCCCTCCCACCGCCCTTACCGCTCTTGGGTTTAGACTCGCCGGCCGGCCCCGCCGAGGCGGAGCGGGGCGGCTGTTGCCCTTTGCTGCTGCCCGAAGAGGCGGAGGAGCTGCTGGAGCCGCTGTTCTTGTCCATGTCGGAAGCGGTGGCGGCGGCGTTGGGGGAGCTCTGCGGCATCAACGGGGGCCTCGGCGGCGGCGGCGGCGGTCGGAGCGGAGCGGGCGCGGCGGGGACCCAGGCTCATGGCGTTCGGGGCCGGCGGGGGTCGGCGGCGGCAGCGGTTCTCGGCCTTCATGGCGACATTTTTCCCTGTTTCCTTCCTCGGCTTCTCAAACTGTGAAGAGAAGCGGCGGGCGGGGCTGTCGAGCCCAGCGGCGGCGGTAGTGACAGAGAAGAAGGAGGAGGCCGGGGCTCGGAGGTCCGGGCCGGGCCTGGCGGGGCGGAGGCTGCGGGGGAAGGGGAGGCGAGGGAGGGTGCGCGAGCCCCGCCGGCCGGCCGGACACGCTCTCCCGCCGCGAGGCAGGGGAGAGGGTTGGCTGTCTTGGTGTCGGGGACGTGTGTCTCCGACACAGCGACCGACACTCGCCTCTAGGCCGAGGCCGAGGTGCTCCGGGAATGGCGACGAGTCGCCAAACAGCATCTCGAAGAACCCGGATGGACTATATATATAGTGGCGATGTGGGAGTGACGCCCTCTGGGAAACGTAGTTTTCTATCTACATCCGGGCCCAGTTATACTGAGCCCAGTAACCCCCCCCCACGCCCCGCCTTTGAAAGGATGATGGGACTTGTAGTTCAGGTTTTATTACGAGTATGCTAATGTGCATAATAATATAATATGCACCAGTCATAATAATATAACATGCACCAGTGCTAATAACGAATCCAAACATTGGAATGCCTGTGGAAATTTTTTATTTGGTTAATTTATAGTTCTTATTCTAGTATCAATATCAAGTTATTTATGGCTCTTATTTTATCTCCCAATAAGAATAAGGGTAGGGGCGCCTGGGTGGCTCAGTGGGTTAAAGCCTCTGCCTTCAGCTCAGGTCACGATCCCAGAGTCCTGGGATCGAGCCCCGCATTGGTCTCTCTGCTCAGCAGGGAGTCCGCTTCTTCCTCTCTCTCTGCCTGCTTCTCTGCCTACTTGTGATCTCTGTCTGCCAAATAAATAAATAAAATCTTTAAAAAAAAATAATTAAAAAAAAAAAGAATAAGGGTAAAAATAATGACAAAACCCTACATTTAATATAACTTTACAGCACTTCGTCATACAGCACTTCATTTCATTGTTAATACGTCATTTATTAATATAAGCCATCGTCAGGGCACCTGGGTGGCTCAGTGGGTTTAGCAACTGACTCTTGGTTTCCCCGCACATCATGATTTCGGGGTTGTGAGATGGAGCCCCACCTCAGTCTCCAGGCTTGCAGAGCCTCCTTAAGATTCTCTGTCTCCTTGTCACTCTTCTCCTCCCCTCCCCAACTTGCACGTGCTTTCTCTCCCTCTCTCTCTCTCAAGAAAAAATATATATGTCATTATTAATATTTCATTTCATCGTTAATAGGATTATCATTGCGTGCTTATCATTAGCAGGCATTGTCGTGTGGGTTATATGGATTACCACACTTAATCCTCACATTAACTCAAATTTAAAGACAAGGAAACTGGTTCCAAAAGCTTAGATCAGTTACCCACCATCACATAGTGAATAAGTGGTGTTCTCAACCACCTATGAGATAAGCAGTTCTCCATTTTACAAATATGAACACTGAAACTTAGAAAATCTCACCAAAGCCATCTGTACTTTAGAAAATTATTAATGATTCCTTTCAACCATAGCAGTTTGAGATTTGTAGGATCACATACACACACTGTTAAAGAGAGGAACAAGTAATTTTTCAGACTAACCACAGCTCGCTAGAAACCTATTATATGCCAGGCACTGCGCTGAGCACAAGGAAACCCAAAAATATATTCAGATTGAGGCCTTTAATAAACTCATTGTTGGGGCGCCTGGGTGGCTCAGTGGGTTAAAGCCTCTGCCTTCGGCTCAGGTCATGATCCCAGGGTCCTGGGATCGAGCCCCACATCGGGCTCTCTGCTCAGCGGGGAGCCTGCTTCCTCCTCTCTCTCTGCCTGCCTCTCTGCCTCCTTGTGATTTCTGTCTGTCAAATAAATAAATAAATCTTTAAAAAAAAAAAAAATAAACTCATTGTTTCCTAAGTGAATTAAGCAAATAAGAAACTACAGTGGTTAAGCCAGTGCTCACCAAAGAGAGAGGCCATGTTCCGTTTGAGCCAAATTATCATGAAGCCCAACAGCTACAGAAGAGTCTAGCATCTCCTAAGCTCTCCTTCAGCTGCAAATGAACTCAAAACTCAAGGCCCAGCTAAGGGAGTTGAATATAACAACAGACAAGGAAACTTAAGTTGGTGATCAGAAAGCTACTATAATTTTTGTTCCCATTCCTCAATTTAAATCTTTCCAGAAAATCCAAGTCCAGATATTTCATAAACTGTAGAAAAAGTTCAGTGGGAAGTGTGATGTCTTTATCGCCCAGAGTTGCCTGAGCCAACTCAAAAAAGCTATGAAAAAAAAATAAGCAAGTGTTCAACTTTGACAGTTGTGCATGATACAATCCTGGAGGGCTGGGGCGCCTGGGTGGCTCAGTGTGTTGGGGCCTCTGCCTTCAGCTTGGGTCATGATCCCGGGGTCCTGGGATCGAGTGCCACATCCCCACATCGGGCTCCCTACTCAGTGGGGCGCCTGCTTCCCCCTTTCTCTCTCTGCCTGCCTCTCTGCCTACTTGTGATCTCTGTCTGTCAAATAAATTTAAAAATCTTTTTTGATAAATAAATAAATAAATAAACAAACAAACTACCCTGGAGGGCTTAGTCTTCCCAAGTAAAATTATGGGCAAGAGAATCCATGTAAAACTGGATGGCAGCCAACTCACAAAAGTTCATTTGGATAAAACATAGCGGAACAATGTGGAACACAAGGGTGAAGCTTTTCCTGCTGTCTGTAACAAGCTCACTAGCAAGGATGTTAATTTTGAATTCCCAGAGTTTCACTTGTAAACAAAACTGACTAACATATCATTCACCCAAAAGAAAGGAAAGAGGGAGGGAGGGAGAGAATAGGGAAGAAAAACTACAAGGGAAGATAGTAACAAAAGCTATAATAAAATTAACACAAAATGCTGACTATAGCAAAAGCTCCAAGGAGAGGTATACAAACAGTTGGGGGTGGGAGGGTAGTGAAGGGCTTCCCAGAGAGGTGTCACTTGAACTGAGCATAGAAGGATGAGTGGAAAATCCTAGAATTCCCCTAATTGAGTCCTTTTCACCTCCTTATCCATCATCGCATGCAATACAAAACATTAATAAGTAATGTATGTATAAGTCAGTTTCTTGAAATTAACAGTTTTAACTGGAATAGGGAAAATTAGATATTAATTTCACATTTTAAAATTTCCTTAAAATGGCCTTCATCATTCCTTGCCCTGCTTCACCTCTTGCAGGCTTTTCCTCCACAAGTCATATTGAAATGAGAACAAATACATAATGTTGGTTTGGAACCTAACTTTGATGTCTAGAAGGAACAGCCCCAAAGCCTGAGGTCCATTCTTATGTATCACTAGATATGGAAGACATACTAAGTTTCCTTGATGAATTTTTATTTCCCTTAACAATGATGTGAGAACTCTAATTACGTGAATGAATCATTCCTTCTTTCTATCACTTTTAAAAATAAAAGAGAGGGAAAGAAGAAAAACCCATTAGCTCTTCCAAAAGAAAGTAGTAGGTGTCCATCTGTCAGACTACACATTAAACCAGGAAGAGATTTTTCATTTTTAAAATAGTTTCTTAGGGTCCTTGGCGCTTTCTCCTTGTGAAATATTTACAGGCAACATATATTTTAAAAAAGAATCAAAGCAGAAACATATAGAAATCCAAGCAAAACTTACCACCTCCATCCTCTTTTGCGCAAGATGGTCTACATTACCCTTTCCATAAAAAAAAAAAAAAACCACGAAAATCTGGGGTTGAAGTAAATATACATGCTATGCCAGTTGGCACTAGAAGTGTAGCTTTGTGACAGCAGAAGAGGGAGGATGAGTGGTGATTGGGTCTGACTCACTAAATAGACACTAGAGCTTTCCTTTCCATTTATAAACTACTTAGGTACATAAAATATAAAGACCAAAGAACAGCCTTTTGTACATTTATTTTTCAGAGTCATCTAGCACATGTTTCTCAAGAATGGTCTGCAAATTCCTTGCATCAGAATCACCACATAAGTCTGTGGATCTCCTGGGTGGCTCAGTGGGTTGAGTATTCCACTCCTGGTTTTGGCTCAGGTCAGGATCTCAGAGTCCTGAGATCCACCCCTGGATGAATGACTCTGCCCTGGGGGTGGAGCCTGCTTTGGATTCTTTCTCTCCCTCTCCCTGTGCCTATCCCCCAAGATATAAACCTCGAGGGGGAAAAAAATGAGGAAGAAAAGAAAGAAAGAATGAATGAATGAATGAATGAATCACCACAGAAGTTTGTTCAATGAAGATTCCCAATGCCTATCCCTAATGTATGGATTCAAAATCTCTTGATATTTGGCCCAAGAATCTGCTTTTTTTTTTTCTTTTCTTTTCGAGAGAAGAGAGAGAGAGAAAATCCCAAGCAGACTCTACGTCCAGCATGGAGCCCTATGGGGGCTTGATCCTCCCACCCTAATATCATGACTTGAGCGAAATCGAAAGTCAAAGGTTTAATCCACTGAGCCAACCTGGCGGCCACCTGAATCTGCATTTTAAAGCTGAAACCAGTGATTCTTAGGCCCATCAAAGTTTAAGAGAATCGACCTTGTTATCTCTGCCTTGTAACCACACCATATACTTCAGTTTCCTACTTCTGCACCAGAAAGCAAGAGTTACAGGATATCTTGCGAGTTAGCTTTCATGCGGCTGGTTGAAAATATTCAGGGATATGGCCGCTGGAAAGTGATTGTGGCCTTATCCTAAGGACCCTTCATTCTGGTGAATTCTATATTCAAAGCGGGAATTGGGAGAAGAAGGGATTTCCAGTACTCAAAAACTAAGCAACCTCTAGATCCCAGAGGTCATACACATAGCTCCCTAAGAAAGGGTTTCAGGACGCGTTCGGCTAATAATGTCTCCTACCGGCCGCCGTTGGCCCTCTAGTGATGCAACCCTACGTACTGTCCCGGCGCTGTCACTCTACTGCCAAGATGGCGACCCACAGGAGCTACGCTCTATGGAGCTACTGCGGTCGTAGGTGGTCGCGGGTGATGCGGTGCTGCCGGCTCCCCGGGTTTCGTAGCTCCTGGCCTAGGGGCCCGCTGGGTGTGCGGCACTTGTCCCAAGAGAAGCAGGCAACGGAAACACATTTCGGGTTTGAGACTGTGTCGGAGGAGGAGAAGGGGGACAAAGGTGAAAGGGGCGAGAGGGCGGATGGAGGGATCTGTCTGCGATCTAGTTTCTTCTGCTCAGCTAGGAGTTGATTTAACGTCCTGTTGACTCAGATGACGTAGGCTGTGCAGTCCTGACCTCCAGAGAAACCCCCCGCCACCCCGCCCAGCCTGACCCCGCAGAGCTTAGATGCCACTTCTGGTTAAACACAGTAATTATCACTAAATTCCAAAAATTGGGTGTTTATGATGTGCCAGGCACCATGCAGATATCATTCCCAATTCTCATTTCAGACTCCAAACAATGGTATTGTTATCTCCAAGTTACACATGAGAGAATTGAGACTTCGAGATTAAACGAGAAGTTGCCGAATTTAATATTGTAAGTGGCGGAACCAGCATTCCAAAACTGTGACTGCAGAGCTTATGTTCTTCACCTCTTGCCAAGGGGTAGGACCATTTTTTAATAGAAGGGAAGGAGGAAACTACCTTTGCTGTGCCTCAGCCTCCAAATTGTATAAGTAGGAATAATAGTAATCTTTCTTAGAGTTATAATGAGGATTACATTACTTAATATATTAAAATATTTTAAACAATGCCTGGCACTTCGTAATTGCCCAGTAAAGGTTAGATATTGTTGAGCAGTTGCTTTGTGTCCAGCATTGTGCTATAGGCATGGGAAAGGAAAAGACTGTTTTATTTTTTTTTTTAATTTTATTTATTTATTTGACAGACAGAGATCACAAGCAGGCAGAGAAGCAGGCAGAGAGAGAGGAGGAAGCAGGCTCCCCGCTGAGCAGAGAGCCCAGATGCGGGGCTCGATCCCAGGACCTAAGATCATGACCTGAGCTAAAGGCAGAGGCTTTAACCCACTGAGCCACCCAGGTGCCCCGGAAAGGACTGTTTTAAAATTCCAATTATACCATTCATAATGGGGTAGGTTTTTTTTTTATTTTTTTTAAATATTTTATTTATTCATTGGACAGACAGAGATCACAAGTAGGCAGAGAAGCAGGCAGAGAGAGAAGATGAAGCAGGCTCCCTGCTGAGCAGAGAGCCTAATGCGGGGCTCGATCCCAGGACTCTGGGATCATGACCTGAACCGAAGGCAGAGGCTTTAACCCACTGAGCCACCCAGGTGCCCCACATAATGGGGTAGGTTTTAAGCCCATTTAACAAGTGGATATGGTGAGGCGCTGAGAGTTTCCTTCACTTGGCCTGTGGTCACCCAGGAAATAAAGAGAAAGAATTCACAATGGAATATCCCATCCTCTTAAAGACTACTCACATTGTCTCCTGTCTTACCTCAGCCTTACTAAATACATCGCTCTACTGGAAGTCTTCGAATATTGATTTTAAAATAACATCTAGGGGCACCTGGGTGGCTCAGTTGGTTGAGCGACTGCCTTCGGCTCAGGTCATGATCCCGGACTTCCAGGATTGAGTCTCGAATCAGGCTCCCAGCTCCTTGGGGAGTCTGCTTCTCCCTCTGACCTTCTCCTCTCTCATGCTCTCTCTCACTCATTCTCTCTCAAATAAATAAATAAAATATTTAAAATAAAATAAAATAACATCTATTTCCTGGGCTGTGAATCCCCGGAATGCTAGGATGGTGGCTCATTGATGTCTAGATCTTCAGTGCCTGATACACATTAAAAGCTTGATAACTGCTTGTGAAATAAGAAAATCTAAGTAAAACGATAGTAAACTTTTATTAAGGACTTGAAACTTTTTTTTTTAGATTATATTTATTTATTTGATAGAGATCACAAGTAGGCAGAGAGGCAGGCAGAGAGAGAGGGGGAAGCAGGCTCCCCACTGAGCAGAGAGCCCGATGCGGGGCTCAATCCCAGGACCCTGGGATCATGACCTGAGCCGAAGGCAGAGGCTTTAACCCACTGAGCCACCCAGGCACCCCAAGGACTTGAAACTTTTTGGAATACTTTTCATTAATTCTTTTAACTACAACCTTATAAGGTAGAGACTAGTAGCCTGATATCATAGATGAAGAAACTGTTGAAACAGAGATGTTAAGTTACTTGCTGAAGATTCTACTAGTAAGTGGTAGAGCCGGGGATTTGAATCCAGGTGGGTTGCTTCCAAAATGATAATAATGCTTAACCTCTGTGTTGTACTTTACAGAATATAACGACATTTCACACACATAAGCAAGGAAGAGGTTACCCACCATGAGCTAAATATGTATCTCCCAGATGGGACCCAATATTGAAGTACAGGCAGTCATTCCTCTGCTCAGTAGTGCAGGACTGTAAAAATGGCCATGTGCACTGAAATCATGCACAATGATATTAATAATCGATGGGGAAAATTACAACTGTTCTATGACCTCTAAAAATTATTGAACATAGTGGGTGGCTGGGTGGCTCAGTCAGTGGAGCATGTGACTCTTGATCTCAGGGTCATGAGTTTAAGCCCTGCTTTGGGCATAGAGTTTACTTAAAAAAAATTTAAAAATTATTGAACATCAAAAACTCTCTTACTGTTAGTTATAAATGCATAGAGAAATGAAATAAGTAGTAAAGTTAATATTTACTTAACAAACTATAAAATTAAGATTTAATTTAACTTAATGTAATTAGAATTTTTAAATTTTAAGGTTTTTTTTCTTAAAGATTTTATTTATTTATTTGACAGAGACAGAGAGAGAAGGAATACAAGCAGGGGGAGAGGGAGAGGGAGAAGCAGGCTTCCCGCTGAGCAGGGAGCCTAATGTGGGGCTGGATCCCAGGACCCTGGGATTATGACCTGAGCCGAAGGCAGATGCTTAACGACTGAGCCACCCAGAAGGTGCCCCTTAAGTTTGTTTTTTTAATTAAATTAAAATTCTAATAAAAAACTAGAAACATTAAGTTGTTTTATTCCTTCCTAAAAAAATGTACCAAAAGTAGTTTGAACAGTGTTTGCTACCTTCTGGTCTATAATTTACAATAGGGAGCAAGCATCTTCTCTGTGTCTTGGCAAATTGCCATACTCCTTTCTAAATTTCAATCCGCTTGTAACATTTTATACCTTCACTGTCATGAAATATCTCTAAGAATTCCTCTAGCGTGAGATTTTTTTTGCTGGCATCATTTCCTCTGGGACATACTCAACCTTTTCATGGGGCGCCTGGTGGCTCAGTGGGTTAATCCTCTGCCTTCAGCTCAGGTCATGATCCCAGGGTCCTGGGATCGAGCCCCGCATCGGGCTCTCTGCTCAGCGGGAAGCCTGCTTCCTCCTCTCTCTCTGCCTGCCTCTCTGCCTACTTGTGATCTCTGTCAAATAAATAAATAAAATCTTAAAAAAAAAAAAAGAGAGAGAAACTCAACCTTTTCATCACAACCACATCCTCATTTTTTTTTTTAAGATTTTATTTATTTATTTGACAGAGATCTCAAGTAGGCAGAGATGCAGGAAGAGAGAGAGAGGAAGGGAAGCAGCTCCCTGCTGAGCAGAGAGCCCGATGCAGGGCTCGATCCCAGGACCCTGGGATCATGACCCGAGCCAAAGGCAGAGGCTTTAACCCACTGAGCCACCCAGGCGCCCCCACATCCTCATTTATGTCCGTAAGTTCATCTTCACATAGTTCTTCCAGCTGCATATCTAGAGTCTCTCCAGCATCACATTGCCACAGTCAGCTGTTTCCCCTATAACCCCATGGACGTTTTACTTCCAGAATTACCACTTTTCCTTGCTTTGCAGTGCTTTCATTTTTGTTGGCCAGTTCCCTCTTTCAGTTATCTAGTTTTGTAAAATACCACATGTGTTTATAACTGAGAGATAAGGAGGTAACACAACTACGTGTTTTGCTGTCTGTGTGTGAACTGAATGACTGATGGGTAGTGACCTACCAAGTGCTAGCCGAAAGAAGTGATATGATTGGTTACTGACTATGATGCATGTCGATTATTTACAGTGATTTATGGGCTGAAGAACTACCAGGGAAGTTTGCGCTTTATGCACTTACTTCACAGTTAATACACCATTGCACGTGAATGATGTTGTTGGGGGACTGGTGTTACCTAACTAAACCACAGTCACTGAAATTCGTGTATATCGGAACCATGCAAAGCAAAGCTTCCTTATACTCAGTGGGTTGAGCTATAGTGTCCGTGAATACCCCCAAAACAAAAGAAAACAAAACAAAAAAGCAAGCTTGGAGGTCCCGGGGTTGAGACAGGCGTTCAAGATTGAGTTCAGGAGGAGCTCTGTAATGCTGAATCAGCAGACGATAATGATGTTTTAGATCTACGCAGCAGATTCCATCTGAGAAACTCAAGGCATCTCCCCTTCATTACCTAATTCAGCCTTATGGCAGAGTGATTGGGAGCTGGCACTGAGCTTTTCATCTTATGGGCGGAGAAGCAGGTGTAAAGAAGTTAAATGTAGCCTGTGCTTTAAGATGCCTTATATAGTAAATTCCTTCTCCCACTAGGCCAGATTCCACATTCTCCCTTGATCCTCTGAGATGTACGAGGGCCCTCTGCAGTGTGGCTTGACCCTCACTCCCATCTTGGCGTTCGTCTGCCCACCAAATTGTACCTGACGTTTTTCTCTGTGATCCAGGGAGGGATGAACTGAGGCCTTCCCATCCATTAGTCATGTATTTCTAATGATTTTGTTGTTTTCTATTATAATAACCACAAAATAAAATAAAAATTCCATACCTCCCCCATCCTTTAAAGAATGGAAACCTAACTTAGTGCCAAGCAGGTGCATGGCATTATTATGGGGTAGTGGTCCTAGATAAAGGTAACTAAGACAGCAGAAAAGAGGTTGGTTTCTTAGATGAAGTAACTTAAGCCTTTTTAAAAAGAGGTTAAGGGGTAGATTTGGGCATCAAGCAGTCTAGCTTAACTTCACCTGACAAAGACCGGCAACTTCAGGGGAGAAAAGCATCCCCTTTCATTTAGGACTTCCTAAGTTAATCTTGTTAATAGCACAATTGTGTTGTATTTCTCCTGTGTCAGTCTATCATGTGTTTGAAAGTGTGGCCAAGAAGTATGACGTGATGAATGATATGATGAGTCTTGGTATCCATCGTATTTGGAAGGATATGCTGGTCTGGAAGATGCACCCATTTCCTGGGACCCAGCTGCTCGATGTTGCTGGAGGCACAGGTAATGTCTAGTCGAGTGTCCTTGAATATCACTGAGCACCTTTTGTAGAAATCAAGTGTCTCTTGTTGGAATGAGCTAGCTTATCTACCATTAGGCCAAAGATGGAAATTGAAAGTCAGTACACTACTAAGAAAGGTTTACTCTTTCTAACCAAATGTCACTCAAAAAGCATAACATATCAGCTTTATGCCCGTCATTTTTCTAAAACGCACAGGGTTACAAAGTAAAAAGTTCACTCTTTTACTCCAGGGACATCTCACCAAGTGAATGAATTTATTTTTCTTTTTTTTTTTTTAAAGATTTTATTTATTTATTTGACAGAGATCACACGTAGGCAGAGAAGCAGGCAGAGAGAGAAGAGGAAGCAGGCATCCTGCTGAGCAGAGAGCCTGATGCGGGGTTCAATCCCAGGACCCTGAGATTATGACCCGAGCCGAAGGCAGAGGCTTTAACCCACTGAGCCACCCTGGCACCCCATGAATTTATTTTTCTGTTTAACCTTTAATCCACTTTCCCCCTTTCTTTGGGCAGGGGGAGAATATTCCCATTCTCATATTCCATAAGCTTTCTAGGCAAACTTCTCTGCCTAATCCACAATCTATCAGAAATCCACAGCATGGTTGTTTATCCACGGTCCTTTGTTACTTGGTGCACACTAGGTATCTGGGGAGAAAAACATCATGGGTTTCACTCATGCATCTTGGTGATGTTATTACATGGCTAATGTACATGTTAAATTACATTAGAATAATGGGTCATGTAATGTAATAATGTGATAATCTATACCAATAGGATAACATAGAATAAGAAATGACAGTAGAACCATCTGCATGTGTGAAACATGTTTATGTGTGACTTTGTTGGTGTGGTCCTCTCCCTGGTGGAAACTGAGAAGGTGGTAAGACACCTTGCTCAATGAAGGACCATTTAACAGAATCTGTTAAAATCTAAAATCTTTATAGTCTAGGATCCCACAATTCCAATTCTCCATATCTAGTCTTAAAAAAAAGAAAAAGAAAAAGAAAAACCTTGCACCATGATATAGCTTCAGAAAGGGTTTGGTCAGACCTGCCTACATCTGTGCCTTCACCTACATGATTACTGCACGCTGCCAACTGCCCGTTTGGAAAATCTACTTGGAAGGTAATCCCATATATTTAAAAAGACATTTTTAAAAATATGTAGCTACAGATATGCTCACTGCATCATTTTTAGTAGTAGTGAAAACTGGGAAATAACCTATTTCTGCCTCAGTAAAGAAATTGTTTTAAATTAAGATACACCCATTCTATGAACTATCATGTAGCTATTTAAAAGAATGTGGAAAACCTATAAATACGGATGGAAAGTTTTCAAAGACATATTCAGTGGGAAGAGAAAGAAAAGTTGTACAACTATGTGTCTAATATGATCCTTGTATATGTTTTTAAGTCATTTCATATAAAATATTTAAACATATAGGAAAGGGACTGGAGAATACCTAATTGGCTGGAGAGACTAGAAGAACTTAAGGGTATATTTCTTACAACTAGTGTAAGAAAAACAAAGACAAACAACATTATACGAAAGGCAGTGTGCTCCTAGAAAGCACTGTCTTGGCCCAAATAGTATTTACCTGATTACAGTAACATACACACTTTTCAGCTTTTAGACTCCAACCAACAAAGTACAGAAGTAATTATAGCCTCAGAACAAACAGTATGTTATCAGTAGGTCTTGACGGTATAAAAGTGTTCACAGTAGAAGGTTGAAAGGAGTCAAGAGGTACCATTTGTAATTGACAAAATAGAAATAAGAGTCTGTTACTCTAGTTTACAAAGGAATCTATGAGGGACTATGAAATGTGATCTAAACATATTAGGAAATAGAGCCAAGCAGACAGGAGGGGCGAGATATCATAAATTTGGTAAATAAAGAAAGAGCTGGAACCAACAGAAGACACAGCTGAGAGGGTTGAGAAAGACAGTCCCTGGGGAGCTGAACTAGGCATGGGAAGTGGTGGGGGAGGGGATCCTTGCTGGTAACTGTACCCTCATGTTGCTTTCGTAACAATTATTAGACAAAGACTAGAAGGGCTGAGCACTAGCACTTAACACTGCTTAGGTCTGGAGAGGGTATGGAGAGAGAAGCCAACGTTTCTGTTTTAGTCTAAATATTTGGGTGTGTCTTTTATAGCAAGAATGTGTCCATGCATTACTTATGCAATTTTTTAAAGGATTTTTAAGAATATTTTAAGTTAACAGGGCACCTGCCTGGCTCAATCAGTGGAACATGGGACTCTTGATCTTGAGGTCATGAGTTTGAGTCCCACGTTGGGTAGAGAGATTACTTAAAAATCTTAAAAAAAAAAAAAGTTAAAAAAAATTGCTGTTTTTTTTTCCTTTTAATTTACCAGAGAAATGAAGAGAAACTTCAATTTTTGTACACTGTCAAATCCTGTACCTTTGTTGCTCTGTTTGGGTTTTGGAAATGTTGGGGTTTTGCTTGTGTTTGTGTTTGCATCTCTCCTCCTGTTGGCTTCCCACAGGTGACATTGCATTCCGGTTCCTTAATTATGTCCAGGCACAGCACAAGGGAAAGCTGAAGCGGCAGTTACGGGCCCAGCAAAATTTATCCTGGGAAGAAATTGCTAGAAAGTACCAAAATGAAGAGGACCCCTTGGGTGGTTCCCGGGTAGTGGTCTGTGACATCAACAAGGAGATGCTAAAGATTGGAAAGCAGAAAGCCCGTGCACAAGGACACAAAGCTGGTAAGTCCTGTGAGAAGTAGACACAGTGGAAATGTTTGTGTGTTTATGAAATAAGATGGGATATATAAATGTTGAAGTGCTTTATTTTCAAAAACATATAGCTAGGCCGGAGTCAAAGATAATTTGTGTGCCTGAATCCAGTTTGCAGGCTGTTATGTACATTTTTTTTAAGATTTTATTTATTTATTTGACAGACAGAGATCACAAGCAGGCAGAAGGGCAGGCAGAGAGAGAGTGGGGGCCCGGGAAGCAGGCTCCTTGCTGAGCAGAGAGCTCGATGTGGGGGTTTGATCCCAGGACCCCGAGACCATGACCTGAGCCGAAGGCAGAGGTTTAACCCACTGAACCACCTAAACATCCCTGTTAGGTACATGATTTCGCCAAACTGGGGTGGTAGCTTGATTACCAGCCCCATGTGACAGGGCCGATAACCAAAGCCCCAAGTGCTGCTTGAGTAAAGTGTCTTTGTCCAGGTAACACAACTCTTAAGTGGCAGATCCCAAATTGGAGTTGAGTCTTGGGATCTTAGCTCTTGGACCCTGAGACGGAAGTTTTGCCTTCAGTTCCCAGCAACTCCCTGCTGACCCCAACGTCCTGTTTTGGAGCCATCCCATTCCCCATCAGTGCCCAGAGGATTTCCACCGATGTGGAAGCTGAGAAGGGGCTCTGCCCTTAAAGCAGGAACTTGACCTTCAGACACGAGAAGAGTGCAGGCAGCTGGCAGCCTTCAGCTCTAACAACCTTTAGGTCCTGCCTCAGCTTCCAAGTTAGGTGCTTTCCAGAGCTCCCTGTTGGGTTGGCTAAGGCTTTATCAGATCTGCATTGAGGCCTAAGGCTTTCCCCACTCAGTCTTGCTTCTTCTTCCTTTTATCCTTTTATCCAACCCCAGGTGTTCTCCCTTACCACTCTCCCCCCACCCCCCGCAAAAAAAAACCTTTTTCACTCTTCCCTCACCTGGGCATCTGTTTCTCGAGGGCCCAACTGATAGAATGAAAGAAACACCCGGAAACAGTACTTGTCTCAGCAGCAGACAGGAGCAACTGCGGGTTTCTGGGAACCCATTGCAGCCTGAAAATGAACAATTTGTGCCCTAGCTTAAAGATGTAGATTTCACATTTTGCTGTTTGTTTTCACCCTTTAAAAATTTTATTTATTTATTTATTTATTTATTTATTTGACTGACAGAGATCACAAGTAGGCAGAGAGGCTGAGCAGAGAGCCTGATGCAGGGCTCGATCCCAGGACCCTGGGATCACAACCTGAGCTGAAGGCAGATGCTTTAACCCACTGAGCCACGCAGGCGCCCCTGTTTTCACCCTTTAAAATATTTTCCCCCCAACTTTCTCAAGCAGAAGTCAGAATGTGGCAGCTGCGCCAGCTTTCCAGAGCCGCTGCACTGCCCTCTTCCCAGCTGGTCAAGCACTGCAGGCAGCTAACATGAGGCAGTGGTCTGGGACAAAGAAAATAAAGTCCCTCGGGTCAACATCAGCGTTCCTGTGCTCCCCCCTCCCCCACCAGAAGTGACTATGGTTATTTTAGTTCAATTCTTCCTCCTCCGCCCCCCACCCCCAGAACGAACTGCCTAGACAGACCACCACCCACTTGGCCTCCAAGATGAAGGGCTCTTTTGTTAACCATCAGTGCTGATCGGAAAGCAGACAGCCCCTAGTGTTTTTAGACAAAGGCACTATGTTTCCTTACTCCTGCTGAAAAACGTGTTTCCCTTCCCTCTGGTGCTCAGCCATAAAGAATGGAGAACAAAGATAGAAGTGATAGGCAGTGTTCCATTTCTGGAATCATCCCTTCCATAGCATAGCTTGCCCTTCAGCCTCTCCTCACTGCCAAGACAAAACCACTGGCGAATGAATTATTAAGTGCTGCATAGGCCAGTTTTCCTTATCTTCCTCCTTGCTTTATCAGTGTCCAACAATGATGTCTTTGTAAAAAATATACCATGAAAAGAGTTGAAACTAAGGAGAACCCTAGAAATTAATTTGGAAGAGTAAGTTAATGAGAAAGACATTTATGTGTAGCACTCTTGTGTGTTTGATTTACATCTTCTGTGGAGCACTTCCTCCCCAAGTGGAAGTTCTGAGGGCAGGAGCTTTAAAAAAAGTTATCTGAGGGACGCCTGGGCTCAGTTGGTTAAACGTCTACCTTCACCTCAGGTCATGATCCTGGGGTCCTGGATTGACTTCCAGCCTCGGCCCCGCCTCTGGCTTCCTGCTCAGTGGGGAGCCTGCTTCTCCCTCTCCCTCTGCCACCACCCCCCTGTGCTCTCATGCATTCACACTCTCTCTCTCTCAAATAAGAAAATAAATATTTTTTTGATTATTTAATAGGTTATAAAAGTGATAGATTTGAGAGAAATTTTGGATTTTGCAAAGGTTTTAAGAGGAAAGTAAATGTTACCTATAATTCCAACATCAAGTAATGCTCCTAGTATTTTAATGTATTTCCTTCCTAGCTTTTCCTAATCATTTCCTTTTTATAAAATTGAAGACTTCCTGTATATACAATTTAGTATCCTGCCCTAACTCAGTATTGTATCAAGAGATCTTTCCATGTCATTAAAAATTCCTTAAAATCCTTCTTTATGATTTTCTCTCATACGGATGTGAATGACAAAGATTCACATCACCAGTTTACATAAGCAGCAACCCCAATTGATCTTCACTTTTTTCTAAACTCTTGCTTAAAAAGCACAGCATTGTGACGTCCTAATTTGTAAATTTTTGCATGCATTTGTTCATTTTTCCCTTTAACATAACCTCAGACAAGTGTTTAAGCTCTTCAGATCTCAATTCCCTTATCTATAAAATGGGAGAATAAAAACCACATTAGGAGGTAATGTACCACAGCTATTGAAAACACAGGCTCGGGGCGCCTGCGTGGCTCAGTGGGTTAAGCCTCTGCCATTGGCTCAGGTCAGGATCTCAGGGTCCTGGGAAGGAGCCCTGCACCAGGCTGTCTGCTCAGCAGGGAGCCTGCTTCCCCTCCTCTCTCTCTGCCTGCCTCTCTGCCTACTTGTGATCTCTGTCTGTCAAATAAATAAATAGATAAATAGATAATAAAAAATAGATAAGAAGGAAACACAGGCTCTGGGATAAAACAACCTGAGTTCCAATCCATCTGGATGACCTTGGACAAGCTGCCTGATACTCAGCTTGGCTCTCCAAAACATGATGATGATAATACGAGCTATCCCATGGTGGTAGTATGAGAAGAGAATATGATAAGATAATGTATGTGAAGAGATAATACAGACCCTGCCATCAAGGGCTCAGAGTAGTTGCCCTGAGGATGATATCAGGGTCATCCTCCTAAAAACCAAAGAGCTGGTTCAAAGGATATGTTTTGTTTTGTTTTTTTAAAGATTCATTTATTTATTTGAGAGAGAGAGTGTGTGTGTTTTGAGCTGCGGCAGGGGCAAAGGGAAAGGGAGAGAGGCGGAACATGGAGTCCCATGCGGGGCTGGATCTCTAGACCTTCATGATCTCCAGATCACGATCTAAGCCGAAACTAAGAGTCCAACGCTTAACCAACTGGTGAGCCACCCAGGCACCTCAGTGTATAGTTATTTTTAAGGGTTTTGTTAAATACCGCCACTTTGCTTTTCCAGGGAGGTTTTCATTTACTTTCCTCTATAGAGCCTTCCTTCTATATTGCATTTTATGTCTAATTTGCTGCAAGTTGACTAATCTTAAAGCTGAATCAGGATCCTTTAGTGCACGTAGCTACCTTGTTATGGGGTTACCTTGGGTGTTTTCTGAATTTGTGACCAGACAAAAATTGTCTAGACATTTTGATTCTTCAGTAGAACCAGTATAACTAGGCTAAATTCCATACTTAGAATACTTCCAATCAAGGTGCCTGGGTGGCTCAGTCGGTTAAGCGTCTGCCTTCAGCTCAAGTCATGATCTCAGGGTCCTGGAATCGAGTCCCACGTTGGGCTCCCTGCTCAGCAGGGAGCCTGCTTCTCACTCTGCCTCTCCCCCTGCTTGTGCTCTCTCTCTCAAATGAATACATTAAATTAAAAAAAAAAAAAGAGGGGCACCTGGGTGACTCAGTGCGCTAAGCCTCTGCCTTCGGCTCAGGTCATGGTTTCAGGGTCCTGGGATTGAGCCCCGCATCGGGCTCTCCGCTCAGCAGGGAGCCTGCTTCCCCCTCTCTCTGCCTGCCTCTCTGCCTACTTATGATCTCTGTCTGTCAAATAAATACATAAAATCTTAAAAAAAATACTTCCAATTGCCCTCTGAAGTTAGTACTGTTATTAACTCCATCTTACAGATGAGGAAACCAAGGCAAAGTAGTTTATTCAAGATGATACAGCTAATAAATGGTGATGCTAGAATTAAAGCCCTGGCAGTCTAAACCCCAGACCTGGGATCCTAACCATGGTACTTTACACAGAACAGTTAGTTAGGTAAAAATTGCTTCAGGGTGGGCATAACTAAATATTCATCAGGTTCTACCCTGAGACCCCTGAGGAAAGAGCTTGCTGCTAAACTTGAAGAAATTCAGATTCTCAGGCCAAGACAGCACCTCGAAGACAGCGGCCAGGAACCCAGTGATGAATGCAGGCATGTGATGGTTTCCAATACCACACATATGGTATTTGCCCAGCGCCAGACTGCTTTCCAGTTCTCCGACACCAAGTAGGTGTCCAACAATTCAGTTCAATTCTGACACTGACTCCCAGAATCAGTCACAGGTTGCACAGACTGCCCCCACTTGAGAAGTCAGCCATGAGTGGGGTGTGCAGGCTGTCCACACTTCTGCCCGGCTGACTACAAATCGGGGGATTCCCACAATGCCCTCCTCAGGTTTGACAGTTCGCTGGGTGCAATCGAGCAGCCCAGGCTGAGCCCAGAAATGATTTTCTCTTTTAGGACTTGCTTGGGTATTGGGAGATGCTGAAGAACTGCCTTTTGATGATGACAAGTTTGATGTTTACACTATCGCCTTTGGGATCCGGAATGTCACACACATTGAGCAGGTATATATGGCCGCATCTTTAGCTTGTGTGACTCTCGTGCTATTCGATCTCCTAGAGCAGCCCCACAGAAAATGAGGAAAGAGGGAGAGACTCTTCTCTCCACCCAGCTTTTGAATGGAATGACTGTTTCAGGCTTGGGGGCTTCATTCCTTGAAGTTGCCAATTTTCCTCATCGCAAAAATGAAGGGGGGGAAAAAAACAAACCACAGAGCAGATCCCCATAGAAGCGTTTATTGCTTGGGTTGGTATTCACATCTTTGAGCTGTCAGTCATGCTCTGGCTTCCCATCTGTTTCCGCTCACTTGTGAAGTTGTCTGACCCAGTGAGTTTGCAGATCAGATGCATTTCCAAGGCCAACACAGAAGGCACTCGAACACTTATTTTGGCAGAAGATATCTAGAGTCATGGGTTCCTCTACAGGGAGAAGGGAACATTTAGCTCTTAATCTGATGCAGCTGTTCTTTTTTTTTTTAAAGATTTTATCTTTAAGTAATCTCTGCACTCAACATGGGATTCCAGCTCACAACCCTGAGATCAAATTTATCTACCAACTGATCCGGCCAGACACTCCCTGATGCGGCTCTTCATGTCTCCCTCAGTATTCTGTCCCAGAGCATTTGAAGACCATGTGCAAGGCACCATGTTTTGTTTTTGTAATCACGGGCTCCAGTTACCTGGTTCCTCTGCTTTCAGTGGGACATCTTTATGGTGCACTTGAGCTTGGTTTTTGTGACCTGCCCCTTGTATGTAGCCAGTTTATTATTTCTTCTAATTAAAAAAATGTTTGAATAGGTTCAAAGTACAAAAGAGCATGTCAGAGATGCCTGGGTGGCTCAGTGGGTTAAAGCCTCTGCCTTCATCTCAGGCCTTGAACCGGGACTTGACTCAGGTCCCAGGATAGAGCCCCACATCTGGCTCTCTGCTCAGCGGGGAGCCTGCTTCCCCCTCTCTCCCTCCTCTCTGCCTACTTGTGATCTCTGTCAAATAAATAAAATCTTAAAAAAAAAAAAAAAGGGCATGTCAGTGAAAGTATGCCTCCCACCCATGTGTAGCAACCATGCAGTACCTCCTCTCCCTCCTCCAATCACCAGTTTCTTAGGTACCTTTGCAAAGATGTTTTGTGAATAATAAACATTTTTATTTTTCTTCTTCTTTTGTATAAATATTAGCATATGATACATTTTGCCCATTGCTTTTTTTTTCCCCTTAAAAATATATCTTGGGGGATTTTTCCATTTCAGTACATGAAGAGCCCTGGCTTTTCCTTTTTCTAAATAGCTGCATAGATTCCATTTATATAGACATTCCAAAATTTAGTCTCTCAATAGTTAAGATGCTTCTAATCTTGTGCTGTTCAAACAGTGCTGCAGGTAATAACATGTGTGCATGTCATCTCTACAATAGATGCATTTCTTTCCTTTTTTTTTTTTTTTGGATGGGGGGAAGGGGCAGAGGGAGAATCTTAAGCAGGTTCCACGCCCAGCACGGAGACCGATCTTATTGACCTGAGCTGAGCCAAAATCAAAAGTCAGGTGCTTAATGGACTGAGCCACCCCTGTGCCCCTACAACAGATACATTTCCGTGAGAGAGGTTCCTTGAAGTAAAATTCCTAGATCAAAGAGGATATCCATTGTGATTTAAATAAGTAATTGTAGGGGCACCTGGCTGATCTACCAGTAAAGGGTGCAACTCTTGATCTCCGGGTTTGAAGTTCAAATCCATGTTGGGTAAAGAGTTTACTTAAAAAAATAAAGAAAAAAAAGAAAATCCTGAAATAAGATTTTAATAAATAACTTTAAAAAAAAAAGAAAAAAAAGAAAATCCTGAAATAAGATTTTAATAAATAAGATTTTAATAAATAAATAATAAAAAAAGATTTAATAAATAAATAAAAATAATTTAATAAATAATAAATAACAGTTGTGAAATTGGCCATCATGTGGTTGTACCAATCTGAGTACTCCAAGTAACATTCTCTTCACGGGCAGCAGAATGCCTATAAAATTTAGGATATTGTCGGGTTATCTCTGCTGCTACAGCTGACCCACTGAGAATGCACAAGGGATCTATGTGCATGCTATGGGAAATGCTAACTTTTATAATGCCCATCAAAGTTAAAGCTGTTTTGGCCTCATGGAATTGAGTTCTGCTGAGGAGTGTGTTCTCTTGTTCCTTGTCTTGCTCAGGCACTCCAGGAAGCCCATCGAGTCCTGAAACCAGGAGGACGGTTTCTCTGTCTGGAGTTTAGTCAAGTGAACAATCCCCTCGTATCCAGGTTGGTACTGTTAACAGGGTTTTATTCTCATTGTCTAGCCAAGGGTTTTCCATCCCCAAACTGGACAGAAACAGCCAGTAAGTGATAAGCATGAAGCTCATAGTTCAGAGTCTCTAAGGCACACGATAGCCCTATCTAAGGCACAGTGCCACCTCAGAAGTCAGCCAGTTCTGAATACCTAAGCCAAAAGAGTTTCAAACCAGCAACCAGAAGGTCAAGTTGGCCCACAGATGTATTTTGTATTTTAAGAAATCGACTTAGGGGCGCCTGGGTGGCTCAGTGGGTTGAGCCTCTGCTTTCAGCTTGGGTTGTGGTCTCGGGGTTCTGGGATCGAGCCCCACATCAGGCTCTCTGCACAGCGGGGAGCCTGCTTCCCTCTGTCTGCCTCTCTGCCTGCTTGTGATCTCTCTCTCTCTCTCTGTTGAATAAAAAAAAAAAAAAAAAAAAAAAAAACCACAACAAATAAACCTTTAAAAAAAGATTGACTTAGATGTTCATATTTGAAAATCAGGAAGTTTCACATAAAAATGTGAGTTTCCAGCTTCACTTGAGGAATCATATAGGGCAACGCTGAGCACTTATTCCCACATGGCAGTAGTCGGAGCTGAGTATTACCTGCCCCTTCTCCACTTTTATGCTATTTTCTACCTGCACCTGTCACCGCCACCTCCTCACTAGTCCCTACTGGTCTTGGACTTGGCCCACATTACTTCCAGATACTTGACCCCTATGGGCATTTGAATTTATAACTTCAGGCTTAAACCTTCTTGCTTCTTATCAGGGGGCATGTTCTAATCTTACTCTTTTGCCTTTGTTTTTAGGCTTTATGATCTATATAGCTTCCAGGTCATTCCTGTCCTGGGAGAGGTCATTGCAGGAGATTGGAAGTCCTACCAATATCTTGTAGAAAGTATCCGACAGTTCCCATCTCAGGTACAAAACTTTGATATTTTACAACAAAGGCCCTAGAGTTTAAATCCAGGTGATCCTTGCTGTATCTTTGCGTTTTAGGAGGAGTTCAAAGAGATGATACAAGATGCAGGTTTTGAAAAAGTGACTTATGAAAGTCTCACATCAGGCATCGTGGCTATTCATTCTGGCTTCAAACTGTAACTCCTTTACCATTCTGGAGTGTGAACAGTCACATCCTGTCAAAAGCCTGGAACTGGAGGATAATCTGGCTAGTGAGACTGGCAGCAGAACATACCCTCTTAAGGACGTGTGCCTTGGACTCATGTTCTGACGTGACCAGTCCCAAAGTGGAAGAAACAGATTCTACTGCACCTTTCACTAGAAGCTGCTTCAGGGCTTCTCCCAGAGGTATTTGCTCTGTATTTTTTGCTCAGCTCCTAATTTTTATTGACTGCGCGGTGCATGGTTAAGGTAAAACCAGCACTACTTCTCCTTTTTGAAGTGTGTTTGTAGCTTCTCTGCTGGTGCTGCCTTCCACAGGGATGATGACTCATTTGAACCCAATGATGATTTGAACCAAAACGTGTCCTAGCTGTACCTGAGTCAGCCTCTCAGCCTAGGACTAAGTCTGGGGCCAAAAACGAAGGCCCGAGTCTGAGTGCTAACAATCACAATTAGAATTACGAACTGAACCACTGAATGAGTTTACAATTTGTGTGGTATTTGTTATTTCTTCTTGGGACAGGGGGAGTGTGAGGGAAATACATTTTTGTCATCACTCAGTCCTCTTCTACCAAAAACTACTATTGGATCCTCAGCACCTGTCACGAAGAAAACAAACCTTTGGTGAAAGAATAAATAAATGTTCCAGGAAACTCCTGCTTTTGTGTTTTATATGGAGAACTCCTTTATCAGAATACATTTGGAGGCTTTTGTAGCCCCCCCCAAAAAAAGTTTGAAAATGATCTAGCCTAACCCCCCTTTTTTTTTCTCGGTACTAAGGGGTAGAGCTGGGCAGAGCTCATCTCCTTAATACAGTCCAACGTTTGATGCTAAAATGAGACCTAAACGGGCACCTGGGCGGCTCAGTCATTAAGCGTCTGCCTTCTGCTCAGGTCATGATCCCAGCGTCCTGGGATGGAGCCCTGCTTTGGGCTCCCTGCTTAGCGGGAAGCCTGCTTCTCCCTCTCCCACTCCCCCTGCTTGTGTTCCCTCTCTTGCCGTCTCTGTCAAATAAATAAAATCTTTAAAATAAAAAAACGGGTGCCTGGGCAGCTCAGTCGGTTAAATGGCTCGCTTCAGTTCAGGTCGTGATCCAGGGTCCTGGGATCAAGCCCTACATCCAGCTCCTTGCTTGGCAGAGAGCCTGCTTCTCCCTCTCCCTCTGCCTGCTGCTCTGCCTACTGTGCTCTCTCTCTCTCTCAAGTAAATAAATAAAACCTTTAAATAAATGAATAAAATGAGGCCCAAAATGTTCTGAATGTGGATTAAGCCCATGGTTTTTAAGGGACTTTGCGAAGACATTGCAGAAAGCAACTTGTGACTTGGCTGGCCACTTGGTAATTGTGGGTAACTTAGTTCAAGTCTATTTCAAAAGCCTTTAGACATGCTGCCTCTAGGGCCAGCACAAGAGGGGTCATTTATGTACTTTCACTCACAAGATCTTGCTTGCTCTGTCATTGAAAAGCTTTCAGACACAGCTATCTATATACAACCATCTCAAAGAACAGAAAAGGGCATTTGACAAAGTGCTAAACCTTAAAAAACTTAGCTTACTTTTTTTTTCAGCCAGCTGGAGCCTATTGGTCTTTGAAATTAGAATTAACAAGGAGCAGACGCTGAGGGAATTTCATAAACTATCAACCCAATTCTATCTCCCTGGCAAAGTGGTTTTTTTTTTCCATATCTGAATTTAAAAAAAATTAAATAGTTAAAACCTGCCACTTCCAGGCAGTAGAGACAGGCCCGATCAAATGAAAACCCCCAATGCCCAGCCATTGTGGACTTAAGTCAACTCTAGGGTCTACTGCCAGAAGACTATCTGGAAGTAGGGCTAATGGAACAAGAATGATACAGCTTTGGGGGCTTCAAATAGAACTATAGCTAAGTCACTAAAAAGGGAAAGGAGCTAGAAAAAAGATGAATTATGGGAACATCTTCAGCATGTTCATATAAATAGAAACCTTAATCACCTCAGTTATACTCCCATTCCACAGAACCTCATTGTTCTTTCCTACAAAAAGCAGGGGGGAAATTTTTCTCCCATTTTAACTGCCGCCAATAAACATTTTTTTTTTTTTTTTTGCCTCTCTATTCTGAAACGCTCCCACTCCTAACCTAGCTCAACTTCACTATGATTCCTAAAACCCCAAGTTATAGTAGTAATAATCTCCCCAAAATGTTACAACCTAATGCTGTCCTTAAGATGGAGTCATTTCAACTATTATCCTCCCCTTATGTAGCAGTAGCTTGGCTGCTCAGAAATCCTAATTGCATCTCAGAGATCCAAAGTTTAAAACAAAAAGCTTTACCTCCTGTGAACACTCAAAACAGACTAGAAAGCCAGGACCTTCCTTGCATCTTCCTAAGAGGTGCGTGGGTTGTTTCAGCCTCTGGCATATTTCCTTTATGCCTACAAAAGCCAAGTCTGCTATATTTGCTTTTCGTCATAGAAAAGCATTTAAGTCTTCTTAAAATTGATAGCAGGAAACCTTTAATGAAGGTTACTTGTCCACAGCTTTAATTGGGTATTTTAATGAAAGCTTCAATTCACATTTAATTGTTAATGGGGTTTCTAAGCACAGCTAGTTAAAGCAAAGTACAGCAGGCTTACACGTTTAAATTCCTGCAAAGACTTTATTGGAATCACATGGAGGGCTGCTGCTCAAAAACTTTCATTTTCCCTCTTAAGACCACTTTAATCTTTGAGTGTCCTTTTGGGACAGGGCAGGAAAAGGGGACGGGGACGGACGGCCTAGAGCCCAGCAATTTCTCATTAGTGCAACTTTGTTATTGGCTTTACAGCCAAAGAGAACTTTGATAAAGTTCTCACATTCATCAACACCACCTGAGGCCCAAAGTCCAGAACAGCATCTTTTAACAAAATGAGCACTTAAGGATAGTATTTATCAGATTAGTACCGAGATTTAACCCGAGATTTAATCAAAAAGTTTCTCTGCCATGCATTTCTCAACATGCACTTCTGAGCAGTGGTCTTCCATACACGACAGCTGCAAGATGGGACAGATCAAAGACTCAAGAGCACTATGAAGAGGCTAGTCTATTACATCCCACAGAAACTCACTTCAAGGCCTGACCCCCAATAACCTATTCAAGATCAAGTAATAGGCTATTTTCGACCCTAGATTTGAACAAATCGTTACTAACACACACTTCTCCAACGGATTTATTTGAAAGGAATGGATTTTGAGGAGAAAAAACATGGGGCAGAGGTATGGAATAGAAAATAAATACAAATGTAAGCTGTTTTGCTAATTGTTTTATAACCACAACAAATTTGTACAGAGAATAGCCTGCACAAAACAACACAATAAAGGTTCAAAGATCGAGGTGTTCCCCCAGGCAAGGCTGAAGATTTCAGTCTCTGGTATTTGGAATTTAGGCTGCAGTCCTTGGTTTTGGATGGATCACTGGGTGTGTGACACAGTCCATGCGTTTAACCAGATTTGAACAGAAGAATGGCCACTTGGCCCAGGTAGAAGTAGATGAAGTGTTTGGTTTCATGTGTCACATAACTACCGAAGTTCCTCCCCACGATGCAGTGCCAGGTGGGGTTGTACTTCTTGTCAAACTCCTGGTTGGGGGGTGGGGGAGGGGGAAAGAAAAAGAACACTAGAATTTCAGTGCTAAACCAGAGGTCAGAATTTGCCTCCTAGATAAGCAGAGCCTGTAGGGGCAGAAAGAAGGAACGTTAGCATCTGCAAATTCTTAACATGAAAGAATGTTCCCCAGCTCCAAGTCGCCTACATAGTGCATTAATGCATACATACTTGCAGTCTGAGCTAAGCTGAGAATGGGGGCTGGGGAAGTAAAAGTCAGAAAGGGCAGCCTCAAAGACAGGGGCACTTTGTTACCATGGTAATTTCACCTTCATAGCTCCTAGGATAGGCTCCTTTATATAGAGAGCAGTGATAACAGTTCTAGTTTATCATGTTATGTGTAAACAAAACAAACAAAATTAGCCTCCTGTAAGTCATGCACCACAACATCCCAAATGGTAAATATTTAGCCCCAAATACCCCCTTCCCTAACTGCACTCCAGTATCACTGAAAACAAAAGATGTCCGAAGGGCAAAGCCTCAATTCGCATCTCAGCCACTGTGGATGCAAATTTAAAGGGCACAAGATACTCTGCAATCCACTGGTCCTACGAAAAGAACGCCAGAAGCAGAACCTGACAGTCACTTAGTCAGATTTTATCCTTAATTTCAATACCGCTCTCTTCCACATCTATCGTGATGGTGCTAATCTATCACCTGGTATACAAAGATAGCAAATTGCAGGAAGAGCTTTCCCTATCTTCCTCAGCCAAAGGGGCTCTGAGAACTAGAACGACGGTGGTAATATCCTCAGTAGGTGATTGTAGGGCAGGCGCCAAGGCCAATCTTTCTCTGTGTAATTCTTACAAGTCTCGGTGAGGAGTTACACAAAATTTGGCTCTCACCGTATGCAGCATTGACATCTTTTACATCTACTGGAATAACATTCTTACAAGCCAGAGGAACCCACTGCTGCGTTTGTCAAAAAAGGTACTTCTGTTCCATCTGAAGTCTTTCATCTCCCCATTCTCAACTGGGAACCCTCCCACGGCTTAGGCTGCCAGCTTCCTTCCCTTGCAGAAAACACAGCTCGGAGAAATTGGCAGTCCTGCCAGCTTTCTACAGACTGCCATTTACCAAGCCCTCACCCCAGCCCCCTAAACCACCACTACCACCCACTTTCCTTCAACTGCCGACTAACTCCCCACTGGAAGGCTGGCAAGAGCTCCCTCCGGCCGGGCTGGAAACACCCACGCAGCTCCCCCTCCCCCCTCAGAACACCCAGATGGATCCTCCGCGCAGGAATCAAGCAGAAGAGGGGGAACCGCTGCTCCCTGATCCTAGAAACCGTTGCTAGGTGGCGCTTTCCCCCTGCGGAGCTGGATAATAAAAAAACTTCGGGCGCGGAGGGTCTGGTCTTCTCATCAGGAGCGCAAAATTCATCTGCGTCCTTTCTGGAAACCTCTACACCCGAGGTGCCCTGCGTACCTCCAAGGATGTCTGCCACGCGTTCTGGGAGCGCAGGATCGGGGAGAAGGACTAAGTTGTGACTCGCCCCAGCTGCGCGCAAGCGGCCCGCGCCCCCCTGCCCGCGGGCCCCGTCCTCACCTTTTTAATATGGGCCGCAATGTCCTTCTCTATGTTATATTTCTCCAACGCCTGAGTTGCACACTCCACCGAGTCCTGTTGCATCTCCTCCGACATGTCGGCGTTTTTGATCACGGCCTTTCGGTCGCACATGGTTACCTGGGGGGCGAGGCCCGGGCAAGGGGTGAGGAGTTGGGGTGCAGGCTGCGCCTGCGAGGCGCCAGCTCCCCCAGCCCGCTCCTCCCGCCCCCCCACCCCACTTCTCAGAAAGCGCGGGCCGCGCGGACCGAACAGCGGGAGAAGTCCGGCGGGAGATGTAACTAGGCAGCGAAGCCCCCCGGAGTCCCCGGAGTCTCTCACCGAGGAGCAGGGGGCGACCAACTGCAACGGTCTCCTGGGGGAGGGGCTGGCGACACTCACACCCGGCAGGAGTCACGGTCGCTACCGAAGCCGTGGCGCATCTAAGGAGCCCCACGCCAGCCGCCGCCGCCTAGTGCTTAGGCCCCGCCCAGCCCCGCCGGCCCCGCCCACCAAGGAACGTCCCCATTGGCTTGACGCAGCCCCCAGAACTCTCCCATTGGTCCATGGAGTCAATGGTTCCCTCAGGATCTTTCTCCAGCATTTTGTTGCAGACCACAATGCATCTGTCGCGGCGTCGGTTGCCCCGGCAATGGGCCGCACGCGGTGAGGCCCACACAGCCCGAAGGTGGAGCTGGGGCAGGGTTGCGAGGACCACCCAGAAGACTAGAAGGGTGCAAGGGGACTTTGTGCCCAAGCCAAGAGAAGTGGCTTCAGATTTTCGAAGGTTGTCTGCCCCAGGGTGTGTTCTCGAATATCTTGGGAAGTTGTGTGTGCTACGTGTCCGCCATGTCCACCTCATGTCCAAAGGTTTTAAGGATTCTGGCTGAGGTAGCCCGTCCTTTAACTTAAACGGCATCTCTGAAGCAGCGCTGACTTTATGGGCGAGTAACCAGGGCAGTCTCAGAAGACGGATCCCATGGCTTGGTTTCATGCTTTAATCTCTCATTCTTGAATTTTTTTTTTTTTTTTAAAGCACGGGAACCCACATTTTCATTTTGCATTGGGCCCCACAAATTACGAACCTGGTCCTCTCTGAAATTTGGGGGGTGGGGTGAAGGTCTTCAGGAATGGGAGAGGTTTCTTTATCCTGGCTGGGCAGCGAAGACTTCTTTAAGGGGCTAGGATTACATCTGGGTGGATTTGGGAGTGCTGATCCCAAGGTGTGTGTGTCCAGGGTGGGGCTTCTTGCACAATGAGGCAAGTCTTTCCTGTGTGGGAGTTTCTGGGTTGGGGATTTAACTCTCGGGCGGAAGTAACCTAAGGGATAGAAAGGTGTCCCTCAGAGGTATTTTCCTCTGGCTTTGGGAGACTAACCACTAAGTGGTTAAAAAAAAGCTAGGTCTTGGGAGTTTGGGGAGCAGGGTCAGATCAGGATTTAAATCCCAGCACTGTCATTTACTAGCTGTTTGAATCTCAGTTTTCTTATCCACGAAGGAGGACTAAATATAAAAGAAAACCACTTCTTGGCATGTTGAAAATATTAAAAGCACTGATGCTCTTGAAGTTCTTCAGCGCAAGGTGTGGGATTGTATTCAGGGCTCAACGCATCTTATCAAAAACTATCAGCTTATGGAACTGTCCCAAGAGTCACAGCAAGATTTTGACCAATCCTTACATGCCTATGATGTGTTTTTGTACTTCCATAAACAAGTTCAGATTCATCATGCAAACAGAAGCTTTCTGTTTACATTTCTGCCTTTTCCTTCTTGACCATTACTCTTGTTATCCCAGAGCCCCTTATAGCAACTGGACAAGACAGGCACACAATTCCAAAGAGAAACAGATGGGAATAATGAAAAGAGGTTCAGGTACAACATATGCATATCAGTTAAATAAAATTAAGAGGCTTTTCCCAGTTCCAGGTTTCCCGTGGAGGGATTATGGGTTACAGGAGTTAAAATAGTTGTATATGGAGGAAGAAGTTGGGTTGGCAACAGGGGCGAGGCTGGGTTAGTGCTTCTACCTGACTTGGGTGTATGATTCAGAGCTGTGGAATCTTCTTATGAGGTCAGAGCCTGAATTTTTCTTGGGGGCCTTTTTATGAATATGTTTACATTTACTTTTTGAAAAAAAGATTGAGAGAGAAAGAGAGGCTCAGGAGCAGGAGGGGTGGGGGTGGGAAGGGAGAGGAATAGGGAGAGGGAATCTCAGTCTCGCAACCCTGAGACATGACCTGAACCAAAACCAAGAGTCGGACACACAACTGACTGTGCCACTCAGATGCCCCTATATTTACTTTTCATGTTTTTTTTTTTCATATATATTTATCCTTCTGGTCTATGGCTTGGACAACTTCTCCTCATTTGAATAGAAGGACCTGAGAGTAAAGCATGTACCATAATAAGAACAGCAGCTGTTTACTGAGTGGTTGTTTAGCCCCAAGTGCTTTCACTCAGTTATTCCTCACAACAGCTGGGCCTGGGATCCCTTTCCTCTGGTTTCCCTTTTGGCCTAGCTGTCTGCTCATTTGGATTTCAGCTCAAACGCCACCTTCCCTGAGCTCCCATCTCTACCTGCCACTAACCATCACCCTTTAGTGACTTTCTACAACACTTATATTTCCTCCATTGTACCTGCTTCATTTATTCCTTCAGAAGAATTATCTTGTATTTATTTGCTTGGTTATTGTCTCTCTGTCCCTGTCTTGCACCTTCAGCATCTAATTCAGTGTCTGCATTGACTCTAGACTACGTATTGCATTAAATATGCATTGAATTAAAATTACCAGGTTTTCTATCGCCATTTTACAGATTAGGACGTTGACTTTCTCAAGGTCACATTGTTTTTTGTTTAAGATTTTATTTATTTAAGAGAGAGAGTGAGAGAGCACAAGTGGCAGCAGTTGGGGGGGGCAACAGAGGGGGTGGCAGAGGGAGCAGCAGAGGGATTGGCAGAGGGAGAGGCAGAAGCAAGATCCCTGCTGAGCCGGGAGCCTGATGCAGGGCTTGATCCCAGGACCCTGGGATCATGACCTGAGCCGACGACAGACCCTTAACCGACTGAGCCACCCAGGTGCCCCTCAAGTTTACATTGTTAATAAATGAATAAGTTCCCGGTCTGGATGATCCTAAAAATCTATTCTCTTTCTCTCTCTTTCTTTTCTTTTCTTTTTTTTTAAGATTTTATTTATTTATTTGACAGAGAGGAAGATCACAGGTAGGCAGAGAGGCAGGCAGAGAGAGAGGGGGAAGCAGGCTCCCTGCTGAGTAGAGAGCCTGATGCCGCCGATCCCAGGAACCTGAGATCATGACCTGAGCCGAAGGCAGAGGCTTAACCCACTGAGCCACACAGGCGCACCATCTCTCTTTTTAATTGATTTGAGAGAAAGAACGGGAGAGCACAAGCAGTAGGTGGGGCCAGAGGGAGAGGGAGAACCAGACTCAGCAGGGAGCCCAACACAGGGCTGGATCCCAGGATCCTGGATTGTGACAGAGCCAAAAGCAGGCGCTTAACCAACCGAACCATCCAGGGGCCCCTGAATCTAATTTTTCAAGAGGGTGGGAGATCTGGGTTATTTTTGAGAGAAATATAATTTTTAAATGCTGGTCACAAATTGATTTTTTGAAATACAGAGCAGTCAAAAACAAAAATACGGTGCAGTCTAGATACAGCATATGGTCCTCTCATTCAGCTGAATACTCTCTTTTTGCAACCAGAAGACTGACTCAGAGAAGGTTTAATATAATAAATATATATATTTGGTCTTTGTCTAGAATTCTTGACACAGAGCTCTAAATACCCTTGGAGTGTTTTCTGGAATCTGCTTTTGTTATTCATAATGACCATTAACTATTGGTACCTGAGTTTATGCCAGTGAGGTGACTTTTTGTGGAAATGGGGCTGGATAGCTTGAGATATCTAGAAAGCTAGTCCCCAAAGAAACCGACCTTGTGATTAGAGGTTTAAAACTTTCCAACCCCCTTCCTCAGCCATGTCCCCGACCCTAACCCTCCCTATCTCCTCACCTTTTGTGAGCAGAGAGGGGTTGGAGATTAAATTCAATCTCCAGTGGCCATGCCTGTGTAATGAGATCTCCAAAAAAATTCCCCAACCATGAACCATGAACCATGGCACCCCTGGAGAGGGCATGTAAACTCTGCACCCCCTCCCAATATGCATCTCTCCCACTTGGCTGTTCCTCAGTTGTCCTTTATAATAAATCTGTAATAGTAAGTACAGTATGTTCTTGAGTTCTGTGAGTTGTTCCACAGAATTATCAAAGCTGAGGAGGTCGTCATGGGAACCCCCCAAATTTTTAGTCTGCTGGGCAAAGTGAAGGCAGCCTGGGAACCCCATTTGCAGGGACACCGGAAGTGGGGGCAGTCTTTTTTTTTTTTTAAGATTTTATTTATTTATTTGACAGACAGAAATCACAAGTAGGCAGAGAAGCAGGCAGAGAGAGAGAGGAAGGGAAGAAGGCTCCCTGCTGAGCAGAGAGCCCAATGCAGGGCTCGATCCCAAGACCCTTAGACTATGACCTGAGCCGAAGGCAGAGGCTTAACCCACTGAGCCACCCAGGCGCCCCCCCCTTTTTTTTAAGGATTTATTTATTTACTTATTTTGACAGAGGCTGGGGGGAGGAGCAGAGGGCAAGAGGGTTCCAAGCGGACTCCCCACTGGGTGCGGAGCCAGACGTGGGGCTTGAACTCAGGACCCTGAGATAATGACAGGAGCCAAAACGAAGAGTCAGCCGTTCAACTAACTGTGCCACCCAGGCGCCTCTGAAGTGGAGGCAGTCTTATGGGACTGAGCCTTAGCCAGTGGAGCTTGTGCTAACCCTGGGAGTCAGTGTCAGAATTGAATTGAATTGTTGGACACCTAGTTGATGTTGGAGAATTGAAGAATTTGTATGGAAAAATAAGTGCTTGGTGTTGGGGAGAGAGAGAAAAAAACAAAACAAAACAAAACAGTGATGGAAGTAGTGTCAGAAAAAAGACGCTACAGAAGGAAAAGGACCTGCATGTGGTTACACAGAGAGTTAGTTATGGAGCCTGGTCTGACTCCAAATCTGGTACTCTGTCACATCAGACAGACTGGCTCATCCTTGGGTGCCGGGATTTTATACTTTCTAGGAGTGAATGGAGTGTGTTCTATGCTCGCTAATTGGCACATAATGTTTGTGGAATGAATGCAGAATAAATGAATGGATATAGCACCAAAATGCCTACACTTAGAGCGGCACAAAAACAATACCTGGTGTAGTTCTGATTGGCAGCAGGGACGGGGGGCATCTCATCATAGGTACTACGGGATTCTCTGGGAAGGGGAGAAAGTGGAGACTCAACCTCATTCTTGGTTGATAAGAACCATCTGATCAGATTTACAAAGCCCAAGACTAGCTCATTTCCAGGGTCTTCTGGGAGTTCGGATGGCACTAAAGTAAACCCACTATGACTCCACCAAGTAGAAACCCCAGAGAAGTTTCCCAAATCATCTTCATAATTTTTGCCATACCTGCATCCTACCTCCTACTACTATTTATTTAATTAAAGTCCCTTTATTTTTAAAATTTTAAAAATGATATTTATTTATTTATTTATTTGACATGCACAGAGACACAAGCAGGGGGAGTGGCAGGCAGAGGGAGAGGGAGAAGCAGGCTCCCTGTGGAGAAAGGAGCCCAGTGGATGCAGGGCTCCACCCCAGAATCCTGGGATCGTGACCTGAGCTAAAGGCAGATGCTTAACTGACTGAACCACCCAGGGGCCCCTAAAATAAGTATATTTTTAAAAGGCCCCTGGGTGGCTCAGGTCATGATCCCAGGGTCCTGGGATAGAGCCCCGCATTGGGCTCTCTGTTCACCGGGAAGCCTGCTTCTCCCTCTCCCACTCCCCCTGCTTGTGTTCCCTCTCTCTCTATGCATCTCTCTGTCAAATAAATAAATACAATCCTAAAAAATAAAAAAAATATGGTGCCTGGGTGGCTCAGTTGGTTAAGCGACTGCCTTCAGCTCAGGTCATGATCCTGGAGTCCCAGGATGGAGTCCCACATCGTTCTCCCTGCTCGGCAGGGAGACTGCTTCTCCCACTGTCCTCTCTCCTCTCATGCTTTCTCTCTTTATCTCTCTCTCTCTCTCAAATAAATAAATAATTTTAAAAAATAATTTTTTAAAAAGGCAAATGTGTATATATATATATTTTTTTTAAAGATATTATTTATTTATTTGACAGACAGAGATCACAAGTAGGCAGGCGGCGGGTGGGGGGGGGAAGCAGGCTCCCTGCTGAGCAGAGAGCCCCATGCGGAGCTCAATCCCAGGACCGCGGGATCATGACCCGAGCCGAAGGCAGAGGCTTTAACCCACTGAGCCACCCAGGCGCCCGGTTCCTGATTTTTAAATGGAAATAATACCTTCATTATAAGGTGGTGGGAAGGGTTACATTAAATAATGCATCTAAAGACCTAACCAAGGTCCCCCCAAATGGTGACTATTGCTGTTATGTATTGAGAACTTACTATATGCCAGGCATTTGGGACACACTGTCTCATTGACTTCTCACAACTCTGTGGGGTGGATATCAAGAACTGCCGATCTCTTCATTACACAGAGAAGGAAAATAAGGTTCAGTAAAGTGAGGTCCCTTGCCTAAAGTCACACTGCTCAGAAATGACAGAGCTGGGTCTGACTCTGCGGTCACAGGTAGTAGGCGGAACCTCTGAGTTGTCCACCTTCCCAGACAGAGAGAGATGATGCATGTTCCTGAAGACTGTAGGTATCCCTGGATCGTGGCAGAAGCCTGCTACATATATGGATGGATAGATGGATGGATGGATGGATGGGTGGGTGGGTGGAAAGAAGGAAGGAAGGAAGGATGGATGGATATTTCAAACTAATTCAACACTGCTTCCTCTCACACTTGACCCTAGACTGGCTCTTGACTCTCTTGATCTTCCCTGGAGAAACTACCTTGTATTTTAGCCACCACACTTTCCCAGGGCCTTCAGAAAGCCCTTTGGGAATGTCCATATACAGGCTCGAGGGCTCAGAGCTATACCCTCCAACAAACAGCCTAGAGAAGACCACCTGCTCCACCTCCACTCGCCACTGGTCCAGGATTATACTGTTCCCAGCCATGTCCAGCAATCACTTTTCAAGGTTTTCTGGGACCTCAAGCCCTTGCTTGGACCAGTTCTGCCATCAACCTAGCAGCCCTAGCCCTCCCTTACCTGAAAGGACATGTGAGATGTGACCCTGCAGCTCCCAGAATTGATTCAAGGACTCTTGCCCAGAAAGGATGGGCTCCATGGGAGAGTGCATAAGGCCTAGGTCTGAATCCAGAAGCTTCCTCATAGAGAAGGGCTGGCACTTGCCTGGGGCTGGCAGGGCAACTAAGGTTTAGAGCCAAGTGCTGTGCTGCACTGCAGGGAGAGTGAGGACAGATAGGCTGGGACAACTCAGGGAAGAAAAATCTCCTCTCTGGCCAATAGCCAAGTCTTACCTGAGTGGACAGACCCCTCTGAAGCCTCACTGCTCAGCCTTCTGTCCATGGGGGGCAGCAGATGAATTCAGACACATCCAGAGAGGCCTAGTTAGCCCCCCATCAACTTCCAATGAGTGGTCAGAGCCACCCAGAGCAGAGGCTAAAAGCACAGACTCTGAGGCCATGCAGGCTTGGGTACGCATCCTGACTCTACCCCACCTAAGGTGTGTAGCCTTAGGTAAGCAAGTCCACCTCTCTGAGCCTCAGTTTTCTTATTTGTAAAATGGGGACTGCCATAGTCCTCGTTTCTCAGGGACAATTTGGAGATGGAGATGATGCGTGTAAAGTATATAGTGCAAGACTTGGCACATGGCAAAAGTCAACAATGCCAGCTACCAATTATTATTAATATTACCCTAAACCAGGATTTTTCCACCTTGGCACTAACATTTTGGACCAGAAAGTTTTTTGCTAGGAGGGGGACCATACTGTGCTTTGGAGGATGTTCTCAGCATTCACACCCTCTACCTACTAGACGCCGATTGTATTTCATGTCCAATTATCAACCAACAATGTCTACAGACAGCACCAAATGTCCTCTGGAGGGTGAAATGGCCCCAGTTGAGAATGACTGCTGTAAACAATCAAGACTTGAGTCCAAATGTCATGAGTGCCAAACTCACAGCCCCAGTGAAAGACCACAAGGCAGGCAGGTGGACTACAAATGAAGGGATGGGACATCCTGCAATTACGGAACAGGTTCCCTCCAGTGTGTGCTAAGAAGCTGGACCTGCATTTGCTCCGGGAGCTAACAGCCCCCCCTGACTCACTAGTGATCTCAATGTCACTCTTTAATTATATGCACAAATGGCCCCCCAGTTAAATTTCGATTATTCTAGGGCCCAAAGGGACAAGTCATGGGTATCTGATTTCAGGCATCTGCATTCTTTTTCACTTACAGGGAAAAAACTTGACTCTCCAGAACTCAAGAGTTCATTCAGAAATTTATTCATGACTGCTGAGAGATTGAAAAAAAAAAAGATTTTATTTATTTATTTGACAGACAGAGATCACAAGTAGGCAGAGAGGCAGGCAGAGAGAGAGAGGAGGAAGCAGGTTCCCTGCTAAGCAGAGAGACCGATGGGGGGCTTGATCCCAGGACCCTGAGATCATGACCTGAGCTGAAGGCAGAGGCCTAACCCACTGAGCCACCCAGGTGTCCTGATTTTTTTTTTTTTAAGATTTTAGGACTTTTGGGAGATTTTTGAGAGAGAACTAGGTGTCAGTCATTGTGCTGGGTGTGGAGGATTGTGATATTGTGACTTTAATGAGAAATATATATTTGATCTCCATTCAGGTTCCTGGCTCAGAGTTCCCAAAACCTTGGAATTTCTTGAGCACTTGAGAGAAATGGCAGTATCTGTTTTTTTCTTATATTTTAGTATTTTATTTATTTATTTGACAGAGAGAGAGCGCGTGCACGCACAAGCAGGGGGAGCAGCAGGCAGAGGAATAGGGAGGAGCAGGCTCCCCACTGAAGCCCCAGGCAGGGCTGGGGCCTAGGACCCTGGGATCATGACCTGAGCCAAAGGCAGACGCTTAACCCACTGAGCCACCCAGGTGCCCTCCCCACCCCTTTTTTTTTTCTTCCCCTTTTTAAACACATCTCAGCTATTGTTATCATTTTATTTGTAAATAATTAGTTTGTGTCTCTATGGTACATCTTTTGTTCTAACATTTGGTCTCTAGTTTCAGTTCCTGAACTGGGTGAAATGGGTGAATTGGAGGTCTTGTTATCATAACAAGTCTTTCTCTACTATGTTTATGTTAATGTTAATAAGGTTTATGTTAATGAAGTGACTTTTGGAAAGTACCTAAGGATAGGAGCTGATTGCTAGCGGAGCCAACCATTAGAAGGTTGGAACATTCAGCCCTACCCTTGACCTCCAAGGGAGGGGTGAGGGGCTGGAGGTTGCATTCAATAACTAACAATTAATGCCAATGACCTAGTCAATCATCCTATGTTTTGAGGCCTCCATAAAAACCCAGAAGGACAGGGTTTGGAAAGCTTCTGGGTTGGTGAATATGTGGACATGCAGGGAGAGTGGCATGCCGGGAGCTCTGAGCTCTCTTCCCATACTTTGTCTTACACGTATCTTCCATCTGGCTATTCCTGAGTTATATCCCTTCATAATAAACTGGTGATCCAGTAAATAAAATGTTTCTCTGAGTTCTGTGAGTTCTTCTATCAAATTAATCAAACCCAAGGAGAGGGTCATGGAAACCTCTGATTTATAACCAGTTTTTCAGAAGTATATGTCACACACACACACACACACACACACACACACACACAGAGAAGCAGCAGCAGTCATACAGGCAACAACCTGCACTTGTGACTGGCTTCTGCAGTGGGATGGGTGGGACAGTCTTGCAGGACTGGGCCCTTAACCTGTGGATTCTAATGCTATCTCCAGGCAGAGAGTGTCAGAATTGAGGTGAATTGTAGGAAACCCAGGTGGTGTCCAGACAATGCTTGTTGGTGTGAGGGAAACCCCCTACCCCATATAGAGTAATTGGTGACCAAAACCCTACTAGGAATGTATAAGAGGGTTGCCTGGATGGCTCGGTTGGTGAAGCATCCCTTGATTTCGCTCAGGTCATGATATCAGGGTCATGAGATGGAGCCCCTGCATCCACTTCCGCACTGGGCGTGGGGCCTGCTCGGATTCTCCCTCTCCCTCTGCTGCTCCTCTCCCCTCACTCACACACACTCATACTGTCTCTCTCTCCCCCTTATAAAAAAAATCTTTTAAAGGAATGTACAAAAGAACAAAATGGGCAATGTCCCATCTTCATGGAACCTATATTCTAATAGGAGAATAAAGACAATAAACAAGCAAAAATAAGTCATGCCCTGGGGCGCCTGGGTGGCTCAGTGGGTTAAAGCCTCTGCCTTCAGCTCAGGTCATGATCTCAGGGTCCTCAGATCGAGCCCCCCATCGGGCTCTCTGCTCAGCAGGGAGTCTGCATCCCCCTTTCTCTCTGCCTGCCTCTCTGCCTATTTGTGATCTCTGTCTGTCAAATAAATAAATAAAATCTTTAAAAAAATATATGTCATGCCCTGATAAGTGAAATGAATAAAAATAAAGTAGAATAAGAGAACCAAAGGTGATAGGATGAGGAGTCTTGATTTTAATAGAGGTTTCTGGGAAGGACTCTCCAAGAAGGTGCCATTTGAGCCAAGATTTGATGACCAGGTGGAGGATGGGGTGTGGAGAAGCCCGTGGAGGCAGAGAGGCCAGGCAGAGGTAGGAATAGAGCTGGCTGGATTTTAGATATATTCTGAGGGAAGAGCTGGCAGATTTGCTGATTAATTGAATGCAAGGTGTGAGGGAAGAGAGGCATCAAACATGACTCCAAAACTTGCGGCCTGAACAATGAGAAGAATAGATCGGGTTGGGGAAGGCTGGCCAAAACAGAAACAAAAAGTTGCTTTGGCCATGTTAAGTTTAAGATGCTTATTCCAAGTGGAGGTGTCAAATAAGTAGTTGGATATATGAGTTCTGGGAAGAGGTCCAGACCAGTGCTATAATTTGGGGAGTCATCAGTTTATAAGTGACATTTAAAGCCATGAGACTGGATGAGGTCATCATAGAGGGAGGAGTACGTGAAGATGGAAGAGGTAATGCTTATTCAGCTAACAACATTCTCCGAGCTTTTAACATGGGCCAGGCCCCAAGGTAGGTGCTAGGTACAGAGATGTATATCCTTAGGCACCTGCCCAAGAGACGCTCCATTACTTATTTAATTTTTCCTGTCTAAATGCTTTGGCTTAGAGGATAAACATCGGGAGTTCCTGCCGTGCCTCTTAGTCACTTAATTTTTTCCAACAGATACTTACTGAGCACCTACTTGTACAAGGCCCCTGTTTAGGCACTGGGGTCATGAAAGAAAATAAGTCGGATAAGGCTTCATACTAATGGTATTTACATTTTGTATGTGGAAGAGGTGGGCATTGAACAAGATGCATACGTTGATGTGATTACGGTTGTGACAAATGCAATGACAGAGAACGTAGGGTAGTAGGAGAGCTGTTAATGAGGCCTGTGCCCTAGTCTGGGAGGTAGGAAGGCTCTCCTGGGAAGTCACATTTGAGTAGCAATCTAAAGGAAGCTGTACTTGCAGAAGGGGACATGCAGAAGTTTCTCAGGTGAAAGGAATAGCACAGGTCAAAGATCTGAAGGCTTGAAGGAGGCTGACAACTGAGGAAGGCCAACTTGGCTACATAGAAGTGATCTGGGGGAATGGGAGAGATGAAGCTGGGGGTGCGGGATTGGGCAACAGCCAGACCTTCAAGGCCTTGTGAGCCTAGCTAAGACCACATGGATTCTCTCCTGAGGCCATCACTGGCCCCAAAAAGCTATAGGTTGCGCTTCATGTGATCATAGGGTCACTAAGAAGGGTAGATCAGGGCAGGGAGCCAATGTGGCAGCCAAGTCACCACAGAAGAAGTATTTGACTGTTGCCCCTTTGCCTCAGTCTCTTGCTTGACCCATTTTAGGCATCTGTTTGCAGAGCCCCAGTTCTCTCCAGGGCAGGAGGGATGTCCTCTCTCAGAGGAGTAGAACCCCTGGTGCCCCCAAACTTGGCATCTGGGGATCTCAAAGCCAGAATTTAAGGCTGCACATAAAAGTCTTCTTCTTGGGGTGCCTGGGTGGCTCAGTGGGTTAAGCTGCTGCCTTTGGCTCAGGTCATGATCCTAGGGTCCTGGGATCGAGCCCCGCATCAGGCTCTCTGCTCCCAGGGAGCCTGCTTCCTCCTCTCTCTCTGCCTGCCTCTCTGCCTACTTGTGATCTCTGTCTGTCAAATAAATAAATAAAATCTTAAAAAAAAAAAAAAGTCTTCTTCTTCTTCTAGGTGCCACTCCAGAGATATTACAGAAAGTCCCTGGCTTAGGATGGTTAGACTTAAGATTTTTTGACTTTACAACGGTACAAAAGTGATACACAAACCATACTTTGAATTTTGATTTTGGATCTTTTCCTAGGCTGGCGATGTGTGGTACTCTACGCTCTCGCCCACAGCTTCCCGCCAGCCATGCAGTCACAAGGGTAAAAGTCTGATATACACTTACAGCCATTCTGCTTCTCACTTTCAGTACAGTGTTCAATAAATTACATGAGCTAGTCAACATTTTATTATAAAATATGGTTTGTGTTGGATGATTTTAATCATCTACAAGCTAATGTAACTGTTCTGAGTACTTTTAAGGTAGGCCAGGCTAAGCTATGCTTTTCAGTAGGTTAGGTATATTAAATGCATTTCCGACTTAGGATATTTTCAACTTATGATGGGTTTATTGGAATAAAACCCATTGAAAGCCAAAGATCTGTATTTCATTAAGCACAAGTGCCAGGTTGTTCTGGCCAGAGCCTCTGTGACACTCTTCTCTATGATTATTTTCTAGAGTTCATATAAATTAGATTCCTGGATTTATGGGCCCTTTACCATCGGGCTATAAAGTAAAATAATTAGTGCAGCCAATTGCAACTGTTCTGTCTCGATGTCATAGCCATCACAGGTGTGAAATATTTAGAGAACCAGTTTTCTTTCCTGACATCCATTTTTTATTAAAGATCATAAAAATAATAAATGTGCAAAGTAAAAGATGCAGAACACAAAGAATTAAATTATAATGATTAACTGTATAAAGAGGAACACTGTTAATATTTTGCCCTAAAAATCATTTTTTCAGGGGCGCCTGGGTGGCTCAGTGGGTTAAAGCCTCTGCCTTCGGCTCAGGTCATGATTCCAGGGTCCTGGGATCGAGCCCTGCATCGGGCTCTCTGCTCAGCAGGGAGCCTGCTTCCTCCTCTCTCTCTCTGCCTGCCTCTCTGCCTACTTGTAACCTCTGTCTATCAAATAAATAAATAAATAAATCTTAAAAAAATCATTTTTTCAATACATATATACATATGTATTGTAGTTAGGTAGGATACCTACCATACTGTAAATATCATTTTTTAAAAAGATTTTATTTATTTATTTAAGAGAGAGAGACCGCATGAGCAGGGTGGAGGGTGTGGCAGAGGGAGAAATAGACTCCCTGCTGAGCAGGGAGCCCAATGTGGGCTTGATCCCAGGACCCCAGGATCTTGACCTGAGCCAAAGGCAGACACTTAACTGCCTGAGCCACCCAGGTGCCCCTGTAAATATCATTTTCGTTATATGCTTTTCCATGTCCTTAAAAGCCTTCTACAATATTATTTTTCTTAAAAAAAAAAAAGATTTTACTTATTTATCTGAGAGAGAGATCAAGAGAGAGAGAGAGAGCACAGGCGGGGAGAGAGGCAGAGGCAGAGGGAGAAGCAGACTCCTGCTGATCAGGGAGCCCAACTCTGGGCTCGATTCCAGGACCCGGGATCACGACCTGAGCTGAAGGCAGATGCTTCACCAACTGAGACACCCAGGTGCCCCCAACATAATCTTTCAATAGCTTCTTAATAGTCCATCCATAACTATTTCCATCCATCACTTTTTGAAACAATCCCTTATTATTGGACACTTGGGTTGTTTCCAGTTTTTCAGTATTGTAACAACACTTTGTCCTGATGAACATCCTTCAAAGTTAAAAATAATCTTTGTTTTATTCTACTTTCAGAAGTAATAGGTACTCATTGTATAAAAGTCAAACACTGTAGAATCTGGAAAAGAACGTTCCCGGTAATCTCACAACTCAAAGATAACAACTGTTAAAATTAGATTTTTTAAAAATGCGTAGAATAGTCTTTCTTCTTTCTTTTTACCAAAACAGGATGATTCTGAGTTTTCCATGTCACGACATATACATCTGCTTCATTCTTTTGATAATCTTCCTGACATCCCCCCACCATCGCTATCTGCCCACGCACATCTGTATGCACACACCGCCTCCCCTCCATGTCCCAGGCATGAACCGCAAGTGCTCCTATCTAAGGCCATCTTCTTGGCCCTGAGTCCATCTCCTCTCACTTCTCTGATAGCCAGTGTGTCAAATCCTGCATCATTAATTTCCTGCATCTCCTGGATTATTTCCATTAGTGTACAAACATCCTGCAACACTCTCCACCTTTAACAAATGCCTTCCTTACCTCTACATTCTCCTCTAGCTACCAACCCATTCAGCTCTCCTCCAAAGAGCTGTCTATGCAGTTAGCACTCCCTCATCTGTGGATAGCACCCCCTCATCATACGTTCCAAGACGCCCTGGGGATGCTTGAAACCACAGATACACAGAATCCTCCGTATACATGTTTTTCCTGTACAGACATACCTGTGATAACATTTAATTTATGAATCAGGCACAATAAGAGATGGACAATAGCTATACTAACAATCAATAATTAACGATTAGTAATAATTAACAATAAAATGGAACAAGTATAACTGTAGAACAATTATAGAACTGTCATAAAAGTTGTGTGAATATGATCGCTCTCTCTCAAAATATCTTATTGTGCTGACCTCTCCCTTCTTGTGATGCTCTGAGATGATAAAATGCCTGTACGATGAGACGAAGCGAGGTGAATGGCAGGCATTGTGACGTAGCATTAGGGCTACTCTTGACTTTCTGAGGATAGTCAGAAGGCGGATGCTCTGCTTCCAGACTGAAGCTAGAACCAGGGGAAGTGAAACCGTGGACAAGGTCGGGAGTAGGGGTGGGGGGAGGGAACTATCTCAATGTCTCTGATTCAGAATTATGAGAAATGAATTTTTGGGTGTTTAAAAGTCACCCAGGGGGCGCCTGGGTGGCTCAGTGGGTTAAGCCTCTGCCTTTGGTTCAGGTCATGATCTCAGGGTCCTGGGATCGAGCCCCACATGGGGGTCTCTGCTCAGCATCAGGAGGTCTCTGCACAGCGGGGAGCCTGCTTCCCTTCCTCTCTCTCTGCCTACTTGTGATCTCTGTCTGTCGAATAAATAAACAAAATCTTAAAAAAAAAAAAAAAAGCCACCCAGTCAGTGGTATTTTGTTACAGCAGCCGGAACGTACTGAGACACAGCCCATTGCCAATTGTCTCCTCCATTCACTGCACCAAAACAGCTTATCAAGGTGACCCGTGACTGCCACATGCTAAATCCAGCTACCAGTTCTCAGCACTTCCATGGATGAACTCATCACAATTCGCTTTCTTCTCTTCTGAAACTCATTCTTTGCTTGGATTCCTGGATCCCTGAGACTCTCACAGCTCTCCTTTCTCCCTGGGTGCTCCTCCTTGGCTTCAGCTGCTTGCCAGCGTTTTCTCCCTGACCTCTGAAGAAGGGAGTGTCCCAGGCCTCACTCTTTGGGCCACTTCTCATAGTCTCTATTTTCACGGCTCTAAACACTATCTCTATGCCCAGAACTCCTATTTTAGTCCACTGGGGCTGCTGTAACAGAACGCCATAGACTGAGGGGCTTAGAAACAACCAAAATTCATTTCCACGGTTTTGGAGGCTGGAAATCCACAATCAGGGTGCTGACATGGTTGGGTTCTGGTGAGAGCCCTCTTCCTGGGTTATAGCTGGCTTTCTTCTTCCTGTGTCCTCAGATGCTAGAAGGAGCAAGGGACTTTCTGAGGTCTCTTTTATTATAAGGGCCCCAGTCCTATTCTTAAAAGTTCTACCCTTATGGCCTAATACTTCCCCAAAGCCCTACCTCCCCATCCTATCACACATACGTTTCAACATATGAATTTTGGGGGTGCATAAACATTCAGTCTGCAGGAAGCCCCAAATTTGTAGTCAGCCAGGAAAAAACTGGGTATACTGGGAATCCCATTTGTGGCCCTTGCCTAAAGTAGGGATGAGTCTTACAGGACTGAGCCTTTAACCCGTGGGGTTCAGTATGAACTCCGGGTAGTGTCAGAATTAAATTGAATTGGGGTGCTTGGGTGGGTTAGTTGGATAAGTGTCTGACTTTGGCTCAGGGCCCTGGGATTGGGCTCTGCACTCAGCAGGGAGTCTGCTTGTCTCTCTCCCCGTCCCTTTGTCCCCCGACCCCGCTCATGCTCTCTCTCTCCCTCTCAAATAAAGAAATAAAAATTTTTTAAAAAGATTTTATTTATTTATTTGACAGAGATCACAAGTAGGCAGAGAGGCAGGCAGAGAGAGGAGGGGAAGCAGGTTTCCTGCCGAGCAGAGAGCTCCATGAGGGGCTCAATCCCAGGACCCTGGGATCATGACCTGAGCCAAAGGCAGAGGCTTTAACCCACTGAGCCACCCAGGCACGCCAAGAAATAAAATCTTAAAAAAAAAAAAAAAAAGGAATTGAATTGTTGAACACAGAGTTGGTGTTGGAGAATTGGAGAATTGAGATGGAAAAATGACACATTACATGTCCAAAAAACAAAAAACACCAGAGGTAGTCACTGGGTATTAGGACAGTGCTAGATACACAGACTTCAACAGATATAGAAATTATAAGTCCCAAACAGAAAAAAAGGAAAGACGTGAATAAATGGAAAGTAACATCAAGGTTCTGGATGGGAAAGCCAAATATAGCAAGAATGAAAAAATTTTCCACATGTAAATTTATAGATTTAACACCATTCCAATTAAGATACTAACAAAATGTTGTACAGAACTTGACAGATGTTAGATTATGCTTAGATAAATCATGGGGTGCCTCGGTGGCTCAGTTGGCTAAGCGTCCCACTCTTGATTTCAGCTCAGGTCATGATCTCAGGTTTGTGAGGCTGAACCCCAGGTAGGGCTTTGCACGGGGCATGGAGCCTGCTTAAGATTCTCTCTCTCGGGCTCCTGGGTGGCTCAGTGGGTTAAGCCGCTGCCTTCGGCTCAGGTCATGATCTCAGGGTCCTGGGATCGAGTCCCGCATCGGGCTCTCTGCTCAGCAGGGAGCCTGCTTCCCTCTCTCTCTCTGCCTACCTCTCTGTGTACTTGTGATCTCTCTCTGTCAAATAAATAAATAAATAAATCTTTAAAAAAAAAAAAAAAAGATTCTCTCTCTCCTGGGTCGCCTAAGTGGCTCAGTTGGTTAGGCATCTGACTCATGACTTTTGCTCCGGTTATCATCAGGCCCCAGCATGGAGCTCTGCGTTCATTGGGCAGTCGGCTTAATACTCTTTCTCTCCCTCTCTCTCTGCCCCCCTCCCCACAAAAGAGTCTGCAAATCATCAACACAACTAAGCCTTTCAGAGGTACAAATTAGGAGGAAAGTTCTAGACTGGGCTCATACAGTTCTTGCTACCACTGAATACCAAAACTCACCAAGTCAGGGATCTGGCGGCCACGGAGAGTTTGGTCAAGCAAAAGACTGGGGAGGCAGAGGTGGAGAAATCAATGTTCCAAGAAGGAGCAGCCCCTGTGAGGATCAAGCACAGGCTTTCAGACACAGAGAAGCTGGCTGAGGAGTAGTGGGAGATGAGGAGAAGCTGGGAGAGGCACATGATGAAGAGCAAAGATAAGGGTGTGGAGATGGGGCTCTCTCCAGGAGGCACTTTGTCTCTCCTCCACTGCTGAGTCCCTAGTTTTTAGCCCAGAGCACCCAATAGATGTTCTGTATCTTGGAGATCTTTTCATACCTGCGTATATGGACTTGGTTTTTGTAACATCTGCAAAGTGTTCAGGCCTCCACGTTTTCCCTGTGACAGGTCCCCACCGATGGACCTGGAGATGGCTTCCAGTTATTATTAGGGAATCACAGTCATTATTAATAAACATCCTAGCTTTTCCAATACAGCTCCCTCTGTGGCCCTTCTTCCCAAAGGCCAGGAGGGATCTTTGGATTTTTATTTGGTCCAGTTTTGCTCTCCTGGTTCCCAAACAAGCACCCTTTTGCTATTCATAGTCCCCTCAGAGACTGTGAGACTATAGTCCCCTCAGGCCTTCCCCTCCCCCCAGCCTACCCCCCTTTACAATCATCCTATTCAGAGATGATATACAGTAAACTTATTTGTATGGTAAAGGCAACTCACGCTGATTTCTACTGAGCCCCTGAAATACTCAGGTCTTACATGTATATACCCTAACCCACGTGGGCTCTGATTTACATTAGGGCTTCTCACTGTAAGTCATCTGTGGTTCTAGAGGGAGAAAGAACACCCCTCACCCCCAACACAGACCATTCTTGTGCTGAGCTACTGAGCTTTCCCCAGAGCACCAAGCTCTTTTTGGCCCTCCCAGCTTTCTCTGCACAAGGTCTTCCTTCTCTCCTCAGGACCAAGCGAACACCAGCTGGTTCTTCAGGTCTCACAAGCCACCCCCTCCAGGAAGCCTTTCCTGAATACCCACTCCAGCCTGGGTGAAGAGCCGCAGACGCACCCCATTATTTCTTGTAGCACATGTCCCACTTTGATACATTTTTTTTTTTAGTTCTCCGTGAACTGCATCAGGGCTGACTTTGGGTCTTGTTCACTGTTTTGTCCCTGGCGCCCACCACAGAGCCAGGCGGTTCTGTGGCTCAATACATATCTGTTGAATGAATGAACAAATGTGAAGCGCGCAAGGAGGGGGGAAGCCACCAGAGTCCCAGATGCCACGTACACGACCGTGGTCTCTTACACCTGGGGAAGAAGCATTCTCTAAGGGACAAAAACCTGGCTTCCTGCAGATACCTTCAAGGAGTCTGTCACAAGACAACTGGCAACCCAAGGGAAAGGATGGAATAACAAAAGAAACTGGTCTCCAGCTGCCTCGCTCCAGGGAATGTTTGTCAGTGTGACATTCACAGAAACCCTGCACAGGGCTGACTGAGGGGGAGAGCCTGCCGCAGCCAGACAGAAGGGAGTTCAGCTACTGTGCATGTGTTAGCACTGAGCAACGTGTGGCTTAGAAACTTCTTGGCTCTGCTTTCATTTTTTTTTTTTTTACTTAAAAAAATCTCCAGATATTTAATATTCATATACATATTTTTTTGCCTTTAAGAAATGTTTTTATTTTTCAGGTGCTGTTACCAAATTATATTGACAGAGTTCATTAAAAATCTGCTTAGTACAGGGGCACCAGGGTGGCTCAGTGGGTTAAAGCCTCTGCCTTCGGCTCAGGTCATGATCCCAGGGTCCTGGGATCAAGCCCCGCATCGGGCTCTCTGCTCAGTGGGGAGCCTGCTTCCCTTCCTCTCTCTCTGCCTGCCTCTCTGCCTACTTGTTATCTGTCAAATAAATAAATAAATAAATAATCTTAAAAAAAAAAAAATAAAAATCTGCTTAGTACAAAACTGATTCGATCCAAAAACATTAGGATTCTAATAAATAAGTGCATCTTCTTGCTGCATTTTATATATATATATATATATAATTAGCACTGTCATTAATCAATTCACACTGCTTCAACCCTTTGCTTGTTTCTGGTTTACTCTGCCATAAAATGAGTTTCAAAGGTATGTGATAGGGTGGGGACTTTTTTTTTTTTTTAATATTTTATTTACTTATTTGACAGACAGAGATCACAAGTAGGCAGAGAAGCAGGCAGAGAGAGATAGGAGGAAACAGACTCTCTGCTGAGCAGAGATCCTGATGTGGGGCTCAATCCCAGGACCTGGGATCATGACCCGAGCTGAAGGCAGAGGCTCCAACCCACTGAGCCACCCAGGCGCCCTGGGTGGGGACATGTTTAAGGAATAGTTCTAGGTTGAGGATAAGGAATTTGGGGCTGAGAAAAAACACGGTGAACTCAAGGAGCCCATCTGCCATTTTGTACCTCAGTTCCCCTTTTCTGGAGCTAGAATAACTCTTTTTTAAGTACTAGTTAATAAAGTCGACAGGTGATTAAGCACTGTTTTTTGTTTGTTTTTTTGTGTGTTTTTTTACTTTTATTCGACAGACAGACAGAGATCACAAGTAGGCAGAGAGGCAGGCAGAGAGAGAGGCGGGATGCAGGCTCCCTGCCAAGCCGAGAGCCTGATGTGGGGCTGGATCCCAGGACCCTGGGATCATGACCTGAGCCGAAGGCAGAGGCTTCAACCCACTGAGCCACCCAGGTGCCCCATTAAGCACTGTTAAAAAGAAAACTACAGGGAGCCTGCTTCCCCTTCTCTCTCTGCCTGCCTCTGCCTACTTGTGATCTCTGTCTGTCAAATAAATAAATAAAATCTTTTTAAAAAGAAGTACCAAAAAAAAACCACAGGCCCAAAATGGTGTCACGGAGGTTAAGACCCTAAGTCGGTAAAGCAGGACTTCTAACCCAACTGCAGTTTCAACAGCCGCCCCCCTCCCCCACCCTGAAATGTAATGTTTAACCAGTCAACAGGGGAATTTTCTGGTTAACACTAGGAAATTTACTGATAGGCCCCTTCAGTTCCCCTCTGGAGGGTGACTTTGCCTAAAACAATGGATTCTTTGCTAATCATTTGCTTTTATCCATTCCCTCTCTACCTTTAAAAACCTTTCCTTTTCGGTAGCCTTTGGGATCTCTTATTTGCTTGCTAGACTGGATGCTGCCTGATTCAAAAATCAATTAATAAAGCCAATCAGAGGGATCGTCTGACTGACTGGCTCAGTCAGAGGTGCATGTGACTCTTGACCTCAGGGTCGAGAGTTCAACCCACAATGGTGTAGAGATTACCATAAATAAATAAATAAATAAATAAACAACAACAACAAAAAAGCCAATTAGATCTTTAAAATTTAAATTATTGTTATTTCATAGCACCTACTATGTTCCAACATAACATGGCTGTAAAGGGAAGTGATTGGTCTATGTGCTTCTTAATCTTTTCTGGGGGGATGTTTTATAGATCATTGTGAATGATGAACAGCATCACCCTATATGGTAGCCACTAGCCACATCTGGCTATTTAAAATAATATTAACCAGGGCTCGGTGGGGCAGGGGCCGGTGGGGGTGGCGCTCAGTCAGATAAGCATCTGACTCTCGATTTCCGCTCAGGTCATCATCTCATGGGCTGTGAGATCAAGCCCCATGTCGTGGGGCCCCATGCTCATCACGGAGTCTGCTTGAGATTCTCTCTCTCCCTCTGCCCCTTCCCCAACTCTTCGTGCTTCTCTCTCTCTAAGGAACTAAATCTTTATAAAGTAATAAAGTAATATTAAGTAATTACAATTAAATACAATTAAAAGTTCAGTATCTCAGTTGCAGTAGTCACATTTTGAGAGCTTGACAGTCACATGGTGCTAATGACTACCACACAGAACTCAGACACAGAATGTTTCCAGCATCACATGAAGTTCTATTGGACAGCACTACATATATATTCTCCCTAGAATAAAGACTTTTCTGTTCACATGCAATACTTTGCATCCAACTTTACAACCTTCACAATTTTGCAGGGTTGGGGTGGGGGTTATTCACTGGTCCCTAAGGCCCCTGAATCCAAGAAAAAGAAGCCCTGATATGACAAGCAATTTGAGGACTCCATCTCAGAATACAGCAAGTTGGGGCACCTGGGTGGCTCAGTGGGTTAAGCGTCTGCCTTCAGCTCAGGTCGTGATCTCAGGGTCCTGGGATCGAGTCCCTCATAGGGCTCTCTGCTCAGCGGGGAGCCTGCTCCCTCAACCCTGCCTGCCTCTCTGCCTACTTGTGATCTCTGTTAAATAAATAAAATCTTATTTTTTTATTTTTTTATTTATTTGACAGAGAGAGAGAGAGAGAGAGAGAGAGATCACAAGTAGGCAGAGAGGCAGGCAGAGAGGAGGAAGCAGGCTCCCTGCTGAGCAGAGAGCCCGACGCGGGGCTCGATCCCAAGGCCCTGAGATCATGACCTGAGCCGAAGGCAGAGGCTTAACCCACTGAGCCACCCAGGCGCCCCTAAATAAATAAAATCTTTAAAAAAAAAAAAAAAGAATATAGCAAGTTGACAAAAATAAAGCAACAAAGCTACTGTAAATTCAGTAAGCTCACTGCTTTAATTTTACCTCCTCAGGTAAAAGGGGGGGTGCCTACCTTCTGGCCACATTCAAAAAAACATCAGCTTAGGGGTCCCTGGGAGGCTCAGCCATTAAGTGTCTGCCTTCAGCTCAGATAATGATCCCAAGGTCCCAGGATCCAGCCCCACACCGTGCTCCCTGCTGAGCAGGGAGCCTGCTTCTCCCACTCCCTCTGCCACTCTATCTCTCTCTCAAATAAATAAATAAAATCTTAAAAACAACAATGGCAGGGGCGCCTGGGTGGCTCAGTCAGTTAAGCAGCTGCCTTCTGCTAGGTCATGATCCCAGGGTCCTCACATCAGGCTCCTCCCTCAGCAGGGATCCTGCTTCACCCTCTCCCTCTATTCCTTCCCCTGCTTGTGCTCTCTGTCAAATAAATAAATAAAATCTTTAAAAAAACCCCCAAACATCCCAATAGCAACAACAACAACAACAATATCAGCTTATTATCCAAAAATAACTGAAAAACAATGTTAAGGATTTTCTGCAGTCTCTTTAGGAGACACCAAAGAGGAATAACATTCACAACACACTGTAAACTTCTTCAATTCTCTCTCCTATCTTTTTCCTCTTCTCATCCTCCCACACATGGCACTTGCTTCCTGAAAGCTCTCTGCATCCAAACCCCCTCCAAACCTAGTCTGCTACCGCTTCTCCCCTTCCACCCCTGCACAGCAAAGTTCTCTGTTATGTAGCGCTGCAGAATATGTTTTATTTTATTCCAGCACACGAATACAGTGGCAAAGAATAACAAAGAGAAGGCTCCCAGGGTGATGAGAACAGGCACGCACTCCACAGTGATCCAACCCCACAGCTCTCCTTGGCACCCTGGACCAGTTTCTCTGAGGTGACTCATTTTCCCACCAATGGTTTACTTCCCACATCACTTCCTCTTTGGTCCACTGCTCCCAAGGACCAGAGTCTGGGAGAAACTCATGACTGAGCCCGACCCAGAAGAGAACATTTTGCTGGGATGCCAGAGGGAACTGATGTCATAGGGAAAGGGAGAAAACCAGATGGGCCAGTTCATAGCATGTTTTATCCCCAGTGATAATTGTTTTACTATTACTTTTTATTGGGCACTGCCCTACTCCCTAGTGAATGGCTTGCCTGCCGTGGGAAATACATTAACTCTTAACACTCTGCCAAGGTCAAAGGCTTCTTTTCAATTTGAAGATAAGCCCAAGAGTGCCATTCTTATCTTCATATTAGGAATGATCAATGTTCTGGAGCTCCCATGTATTTTAGGTGAAAGCTTATCCCTGTAGAAAGGGCAGTCCTAGCCCAAGTATCTGAGAACTCTGATGCCCATCCACCATCATCAAGTCATGCAACTGAAATTAGTGGAGAAGGCACTAGATGTGACAGCTTAGAGCTGTCACACTTCTTGTCCTTCCTTATGTTCTCCACATACAACTGAACTCATCATCATTGTCCATTTCCTGTAGATTACTTTCTTCTGCTTTACTCCCCACCTCAGAATGCTACCCATGCATAACCAGTTCCGCAAGCCAAGAACTTGGAAATCAACCTGGGCTCCTCCTCACTCAGCCCCCACACCCAGTTTGTCCCCATGTCCTATGATGTCGTCTCCTTGGGATAACTCACCTCCTTAGTTTCAATCTCTATTACCTTACGTCAGGCCACTGGCATCTCTTGCTTGGAGGACTGCAGTGTCTACCAGCTGGGGTCTCCCTGCGTTGGCCCCCATGTTACTTCCCCATGTAACCTACTAGTCAACAGGCCATTTGGAGCTATCTCTGTTCTTTTTTTTTTTTTTAATATATTTTATTTATTTATTTATTTGACAGAGAGAGAGAGAGAGAGAGCGCGCGCGCGCATGCACAAGCAGGGGGAGTGGCAGGCCGAGGAAGAGGGAGAAGCAGACAGACTCCTCGCTGAGCACAGAGCCCGACAGAGGACTTGATCTCAGGACCCACGATCACGACCCAATCCAAATGCAGACATTTAACCAACTGAGCCTTCCAGGCACCTCTAGCCCTGTTTTTACCTATATGCACTTTTAGGCCAATCTGACTACACTATCATATCTTCCCAGAACAGTAAGAATCCATTGCAAAATCACAAATGAATAATGTACTTTTAAATAAAGGACTCTACAAAGTCCCAGGGAGGAGCTTACAAGGCAATACACAGCAACGCTTCCTACACAGACCCTTTGTCTCCCCCTGCCACCCACCACCCCCGCCTCATTATGGCAGGTATTGCCACACCCGTCCCTCACTCCTTGCTTCCGCAGCTGCACTCTAGTCTAATTAGCTTTTGGTCTCCTCCTCCCTATCTCTTACTCCTATCTCTAATCCTTTCAGCTGCCACTTCCTTCTGAAACTATCTCATCCCAACATAACTCTTTAGAGTCCTTCCTTCATGGTTACTCACTGCTCTCAGTGGAGTCCACACTCCATAATGTGATCTACTAGGCTTTGCAAGCCGCAGACCCAGCTCCTCCTCCATCTTCCCCACTTGAACCTTCTGCCCCAGCCATACTGTAGGGCAGTGAGGATCGCCCCTGGTCTGGTGTGCTCTCTTCTATGTGGGAGATCTGTCATACTTCTCTTTTTCCCTATGATTAACTCCTACTGGTCTTTCAGGGCTCAACCTCAACATCTCCTGGAAGCATTCCTTATAGTCTCTAAGATTGTATTAGGTGTTCTCATAGCGGTTTACCCTTATCACAAATGTCCTCTCTATGGCTGTTTGAATAGCAGCTTGAATACACACTTTGAGAACAAAATTGCATTACTGTATGCCATGGGCCTCTTATATGGCCTAAAATTTAGCCATAATGCTGAACAGATAAGCAAAAGCTCAAAAGCATGTTCCTGCCTAGAGTCTGTGGTCTTAGTAGGGAATGGAACCCATGAGCCCCTTAAGCATTAGGCCATAATTCTGGCCTTATTTGTGTTCTGACCTGCAAAGGTTAGTACCTGGGTTCAAAGGAAAACAAACAAAAAAATCCACCTTTAGGGTTCCATGGATGGCCATAAATGCCCCCTAGCAATTTAGCTGTGTTCCTTCCAATTCTACACTTGACCCTCTCTCCACATCAGGGCACAACATTTTCACGTCTATGAACCCCTCTGGTGATTGCACAACATAAGCTGCATCATTACTATTCATAAGCAATCTTCCACCTTGAGTCTTAGTAGGCTACTTGGTTGACTCTACTTCTTGCCCTAGGAGATGACCAAATTGTCTCCAACCAGCATTTTTTGCGGGGGTGGGGAGGCTGATCTTTCCAGGCAACAATTATATAGAAGTGGTAGGAGTCAGATAGTGGTATTAACACACCTAAACACACCCCAAAAATGGGGAGGCATCTGGACTTCTGGATGCCTTTAGGATACGTAAGCTCCTAAAAGTCTTTGTACTTTGATTCAAGATCGTATTTGGCCAGGACTCTTTCCTGCTTGATTTCTGAAGGCTAACAAAGAACAACTAGAAGCTTTACATCATCCAGAATACAACAGATGGTTCTGTTTTATTTTAGAAATAATTTATTGTGCTTTATTCCAATTATAAAAGTAGTACATGCTAATTACAGACAATTTGATAAATACAGAACAGCATAAATAAAAATATAGAAATCACTTCCAACAAGAGATATCTCCACAAACATTTGGAAAGGTATTTTGTTCTATGCTTCTCTGTTACAAGGAATGAATATGTGTGTGTGTGTGTGTGTGTGTGTGTATATTTTTTTTTTTTGAGGAACCTCCCGTGTGTGTGTGTTCCCTTGAACAGAACTGGATAGTACTGCTTAAATTCTTTTTTTTTTCAGAATATAAAAACATCGCACACAGTTGCAGTAACTATTTTCAACTTTACAGAACTATATTGAGTTCTAAAGTGAAAGTTCCCCCAACTGCATTCTTTGGAGACAACTGGTGTCAACCAATTTAACAGATTCCTTGAGAACATATATGTGTATAATGTACTTTTTTTTAAAAAGATTTTATTTATTTATTTGACAGAGATCACAAGTAGGCAGAGAGGCAGGCAGAGAGAGAGGAAGGGAAGCAGGCTCCCTGCTGAGCTCCCAGGTGGGACCAGGACCTGAGCCGAAGGCAGAAGCTTAACCCGATGAGCCACCCAGGCGCCCCTATAATGTACTTATTAAACAATGTATCTTTTTAAGCAGGCTCCACACCCATCGCAGAATCCAACATGGGCCCAAACACAACCGTGAGATCAAGACCTGAGCCAAGATCGAGTCAGCAGCTCAACCAACTGAAGCCATCCAGGTGGTCCTTAAATAACATTTTAAATTCATTTTAGGGGTGCCTGGGTGGTTCAGTGGGTTAAAGCCTCTGCCTTTGGCTCAGGTCATGATCTCAGGGTCCTGGGATCAAACCCCGCATCCAGCCCCGCATCGGGCTCTCTGCTCATGGAGGAGCTGCCTCCCCCACCTCTCTGCCTGCCTCTTGGCCTACTTGTGATCTTTGTCAAATAAAGAAAGAAAAATCTGGGACGCCTGGGTGGCTCAGTTGGTTAAGCAGCTGCCTTCAGCTCAGGTCATGATCCCAGCGTCCTGGGATCGAGTCTCACATTGGGCTCCTTGCTTAGCAGGGAGCCTGCTTCTCCCTCTTCCTCTGCCTGCCACTCTGCCTGTGCTTGCTCTCGCTCCTCTCTCTCTCTGACAAATAAATAAATAAAATCTTAAAAAAAAAAAAAAGAAAAATCTTTAAAAAAAAATCATTTTAATTATAACTAAATTAGCATGACCTTAATATCCTCCAAAATATCATTTAATAATTGTAACATTCAAAATTATTATGTTGAACCACTCTCTTATCAGGGGTTCAATTTTGTTTAAATTACAGAATGCAATGAACATACATAATTTATTGTAAGGATTTCTTATTTCCTAATGATAAAATCCTACAAGTGAAATTACTGGAATTTCAATACCAAAAGCTCTATGTATATTATCAGGACCTGATGTATACCATCAGTCTACCTTCCAAAAAGGATATACACTCAGTAGTTTTGCATGGGTGCCTAATTTTTGCTTTTATTTTATTTTATTTTTTTATTTTTTTATTTTTTTTAAGATTTTATTCATTTATTTGACAGAGAGAGATCACAAGCAGGCAGAGAGGCAGGCAGAGAGAGAGAGAGAGAGAGGGAAGCAGGCTCCCCGCTGAGCAGAGAGCCCGATGCGGGACTCGATCCCAGGACCCCAGGACCATGACCTGAGCGGAAGGCAGCGGCCCAACCACTGAGCCACCCAGGCACCCTTGTTTTTATTTTAAAAGGCTCAGAAGCGGGGGCCATCTGAATGGCTCAGTCTGTTGAGTCTGAGACTTGATCTCAGCTTAGGTCTTGATCCCAGGGTCCTGAGTTCAAGCCCCACCTTTGATTCCACTCCAGGCTTGAGTCTACTTGAAAAAAAAAAAAAAAGAAAACGACAACCTCAGAGGTGGTGTAACTACAAATCAACTACTGTACCTTCAGATTAAATGTTTGGTTTTATTCTCTTGCTATTGCTAGTATTAATGGAGTTCTTGTTTGTTTTTTTTAAACACCCAACGTGGGGCCCAAACTCACAACCGGGAGATCTAAGAGTCACCCACGACTGAGCCAGCCAGGAGACCCTAGAGTGTGTTTTTAAAACATTTCAGGGGTGCCTGGGTGGCTCGGTGAGTTAAAGCCTCTGCCTTCAGCTCAGGTCATGATCCTAGGGTCCCAGGATCCAGGCCTGCATTGGGGTGGGGGTGGGGGTGGGGTCTCTGCTCAGCAGTGAGCCTGCTTCGCCCCTCCGCCTACTTGTGATCTCTGTCAAATAAATAAATAAAATCTTTTGGGCACCTGGGTGGCTCAGTGGGTTAAGCCTCTGCCTTCGGCTGGGGTCATGATCTCAGGGTCCTGGGATCCATCTCCACAACAGACTCTCTGCTCAGTGGGGAGCCTGCTTCCCCCTTTCTCTCTGCCTACTTGGGATCTCTCTGTCAAATAAACAAATAAAATCTTTAAAAATAAATAAATAAAATCTTTTTAAAAAATAAATAAAATCTTAGAAAAAAAAAGTTTCCATACTTGCCCCCCAACATTTATTATAAAGATTTCCAGATATACAAAAAGGTTGAAAGAATGGTGCACTGAACACAGTGAACGCACCTGCCGTCTAGATTCTACAGTTAACATTCGGCTGTATTTGCTTTTGCGCACCTGCCCATGCATCAGTGCAGAGGTTTCATTTTTAATACACAAGTTCTTTTTAGATGCCTATTTTTGTAACGTCCCCAAGTTCAGTGCCCTGAACAATGGGTAGTAAATGTGAAAAAGTGCCAAAATGGCAGTCTACCCGGAGGCTCACCCCACAGGCTAGGAGCTCGGCTTTGGGTTCGAATCCCGACTCCACTAGGAGACCTAAGTTTTCTCACCTGTTAACATCGGAATCCCACCATCTTCGGGGAGGATTAAAAGCACAAATAGTGGGAGTTACTCTGTAGCGACAGCTGAGATAGCTGAGACTCTTTTACACCCTCCTAGCCTCCCCTGAATGTCAAGGCCAAGTTCTGGAAGCCATCTCAAGCCCCTCACACTCATCTTTAGTCCATTTGAGACCCTCAGTTCCAAGCGATTGTAAAATGGGGGCAGGATCGCCCAGAGGGTTACTGACCTGAGTTTGAAGGCCGCAAAGGCCCCACCCAGCCCACCGTCCGGGACTCCTTCAGGCCGCAGCAGGGTCAGCCTGCGGCCCGAGCCTGGCTCCCTCCCTCCCGCGCCCCGCACGCAGAGTGACTGCCCGCGGGCCCCACACTGGCCGCTGCCCGCGGGCCCCACACTGGCCGCTACCCGCGTCACCTCAGGGAGTGCTCACAAAAGCCTGTGAGGTAGAGCTACAGAGGCAGAAAACTGAGGCCCAGGAAGCCTGAGGCATTTGCCCCTGTCCCGGCCACTTGTCCATGAATCCGGCGAGGGAATTGCCTTCAGAGAATTCGGGAAATCGAGCCCAATTCGCCCGACTCCAAGGTCTCCTTCACTTCGCTCCCGGGCCCGCCCGCACCTACAGGGGGCGCCGGCCTGCGCGCAAGCGCAGTCATCGCAGCCGCGTCCCCTTTAAGACGATTCCTTTTGCTTCCTCCGACCCCTCCGCTTCCGCTCCGCCGTTCCCACAATGCAGTGCGGCTGAGCGCCTCCGAGCCCGCGGGGACGCTGCGGGGGGACCCCGGCTGAGGCGGCGGCGGCGACGTGGGCTGCGGCGGGCCCGCGGCGTCGGGCGGTGCGGATGTCGGGCTGGGCGGACGAGCGCGGCGGCGAGGGAGACGGGCGCATCTACGTGGGGAACCTTCCGACCGACGTGCGCGAGAAGGACCTGGAGGACCTGTTCTACAAGTACGGCCGCATCCGCGAGATCGAGCTCAAGAACCGGCACGGCCTCGTGCCCTTCGCCTTCGTGCGCTTCGAGGACCCCCGGTGAGGCCCCGCTCCACCCGCCCGCCTGAGGCCTCGGGCCCTTTCCTTCTTTCCTCCCCCTCCCCTCCGGGACCTCCCCTCCCCCTTCCGCGCAGACCCCTCACGGCGCCCCCGGGTGGAGGATGAGGCCTCCTCTCACAGCAGGCTTCGGCCGTCCTTTGCTTCGTCGTCACTTCCTCTAGGATTATTATTATTTTTTTTTTAACTTTACTTAAAAAACACAAAAGCTGGGCGTTTGCAGGGCCCCAGCCCGCCCAGACCGGCCTCGGGGATGGTACACACGACCAATCTCTCCCTCACCGCTGGAGAGGCACCCTTCAGGGGAAGCGGCCCGGAACTAGCCGGGAGAGGACTTCGTGAACAGAAGTGGCCAGTCGCCCTCCCTGCCCACCCCTCCCCCCAGCCAGAACTCGCCGTTACGGGGGAACAGACTGCGGGGATGTGGTCGTCTTTGGAGGTCGTAAAGGGGTGTCTGTGATGGAATAGATCTCCATCTTCGCGCGCCCGGGCGGGCCATGGTCTCGTCCTTATAAAAGCACCAGGGATTTGGGAAAAACTTCTAAAATAGTCTGAGGGGAGGACTCTGATTTCACTCCACTTGTCTGATGAGGGAGGCACTGCTGGATGCTTAGGACCCCAAGCATTGGGAAGCTCTTGATCCTTAAACTGGCTCAAAGGGGTCTTTGTGATTTTGCAAACTTTGTCGGCCTCACGGCCAAAAAAGACCGGGGAACTTTGAAAAACTGGTAGTTCTTAGGAGCCACCGCATGGACTGGTCACTGCACTTGGGGTAAATAAGAGCCCGCTCTGCTTCCCAGCAGTGACCCAGACAGTGCTTTCATCTAATCTGCACCTGGCAGGCTTCACTACAAGGACTGTCCATAGGTTGTCTTGCCTCCCTGGTGTGGTGGTATAGGGCAAGGAGGGCATCTGAGGACGGGGAGGTAGGAAGCACCCTGAGGCTTTGATGACTGACAGAGCTCATTCTTAAGCACCTTGCCATTTGCCTCAAAAAACGGAAGTAGGTATTTTTACGCCTAAACTGGAGAAGGTTGCACCTCTGTAACACTTTGTGTGTTTTTTGAACAGTTACCATGTGTCAAATACCACTTCAGCATTTTCAATAACCTATAAAAGAGGTAGTGTTAGCCACATTTTACAATGTAAAAAAACACGGAGGATTTAGAGTTGCTGATAAAAGAGAATGTTAGTAAGGGACCAGGGTAGCATTTGAACCCCCTTTGCTGTTACGCTGTTCTTTAAAACACAGACTTACTGTATGATATGCTACATTGTCATCTCTTTTAACTTCCATAATAGAAAAGCTGTCTTTTCATATCACTAGGTGCCAAGTTTCTAGCAAAGCACTGCACACATAGTATCTTATTTAATTCTTACAATAACCCTGTGAGATAGGCATACTACATTTAAGAGAAGTGAAAACTTGATATAAGCATTTACGCAAAGAGAGATACTAGTAAGTAGCAGAAGAATGATTTGAACTTGTCAGTCGGTATTCAGAATCTGCTCTTCAACCCCAGCAGTTCTGCCTCTCCTTCACTTTGTTGTAAATACAGCACTAGTTATGGTCCTCATTGCTTTTAACCTTGTAACTAGAATCTTGAGCAATTATGTGCCTGTGACAGCTGAATGATAACTTCTTCATTAGTGTATCTTTGGCTTTGCTTGTCCATCCAAGCTCTGAGGCCATTCTTTCTCCAGTCCAATATTGGAGAACCAGCTTGGTTCCCCTAGAGACCTAGGGAAGACTGAAAGTAACTTCATTGAATATTTACCTCTTTTGGCGAAGCTGCACCCAGCTTTGGTCTTTACAACTTAATTTTCCAAACCACACTGAAAAGGTACACATGAGAGTTACATATTTCTCACAAAGCACAAAGCATCTGTCTTTTGAGCCTCATTTCTTTTTAAATGAATTTTTCTTTCTATAGACTTGATGTACTAGGCCTTGTTGAATAATAATAAAGGACTAGTGTGTGGTGGGCATTCTGAGAAACTGCTCACAGGGTTAGAGAAATTTACTGAAATCATCTTTCAAGCTTTTTTTTTTTATTTTTTTCTGAATTAGTCTTCTTAAAATTCATCTGTTTGCCCCATTATTATCATCCCATACTTAGAAAAACCCGTGACAGTTGTAAAGTTTAATTCTAATATTATTATGAAAGGTCTAATATTATGAAAGGTCTTCACACAAAAGCAGTATTGCATCAAGATTGTTTTGTTTTTCTGGTTCATTTTCCCTTGTATACTTGTTACACAAACCACTCACTGGGAAGTAAGTCAGCCTCCTGAGCAGCACTAATTCCAACTTTTCTTTGCAGAGATGCTGAAGATGCAATTTATGGAAGGAATGGTTATGATTATGGCCAGTGTCGGCTTCGTGTGGAGTTCCCCAGGACTTATGGCAGTCGGGGTGGGTGGCCCCGCGGTGGGAGGAATGGACCTCCTACAAGAAGATCTGATTTCCGAGTTCTTGTTTCAGGTATGTTCCTTTAAAACTGAATGAGATGATGCATGTAAAATACTTAGCACGCAGTCTGGCCTCCAAGAAATGTTAGCTGTTACTTTTCAGTGCATGGGACACATGGGGCTTTCTTTTCAGTAACCTTTGCACAGTCTGAAGCCCTGCCATCTTGCCGCTGAGGCAGGTATCTTGCAAATGAAACTGCTATTGGTAGTGTAGTCTTGGTAGAACATCAGCTTCTTATAAAGAAGTTTTCTGGTGTTGAGAGGGAAGATAGTAGCAAAACCCTGTGAACTAGAATTCTGTAGAGATGCTTTCTTTTGTAATGTACTGGGTATCAGACTTGCTAGACATTCCAGGAACTAGATTTGAACTACTGCCCAGCCTTGGATGCTGAAAAAGGCCAGATTTTGGTGGTGGCTTTGGAATTATATAAAAAAGAAAACAAAAGAACTTGGAGTTTTAGGGGTCGTATTGCAGAACATAGAATGAAATGTCTAGTGTTGACAAGTGATGAAATGCCAAGCTCAGGGGTGTATTCGTCTTTTCAAAATACTAAAGCCCTGGTAAAGACTTGGGCCTTCTGCACACTGCAGGGGCATTTTAGGACCATGGTGGAGTGAAATGTATTGAGAAACCTGGCACTTTTCTTAGATGTAAATGTCACACAGTTACAGCAGACTTAAGAGCAATCCTCTCATTATCTGCCTATCTTGTGTCCCTTTGTAATTTTTTAACCCCAGAACTATTCCCTCCTTCAGGATGTCATACATATTTTTTTTTCTCTCCATGCTGCTCTGAAATCCTGCTTAGAAAACTATTAGGAAATGGCTGCAGTCCTGAGCTGTGAGCGGTAAACACAGCCTTTGAGAGCAGGAGCACATTTCCCTTTCATGATATCAGGTAGGGTTGTATAATTCCCGACTAGTTATAGCGTCTGAGTCTTACCTTTCCCCCCCCTGTATTGAAGAATGTTGGTGATCTTTTGAAAGGTACTTTGTTTAGTTTGTTAGTCATTCACACCTACAGGAAAACAAACTTTAGATTTTTGTTGTGTTGTCACCTTTAGCTATGCCTTGGTTATTATTTCATTGGATACTTTCAAAATTCCCATGTCCTGAGAACCCAGTCAAGCAAGAGATAATTGGTACTGATAAGTTTCATAATGGAGAAAATGAGAACTCAAGTCTTGGGAGTTTTTCTTAAATATGAAGGATAAAGAAAGAAAGGCTGTGAATTCTCACAGATACTAAACTGTAATGGGGTGGACTTATTACTCTGTTGGAAGGGCTTGGTCTCTGGAAGATTAGCCTAGAATCAACTTTTAATGGTGATTTACCACACATACTTTAGTACTTTCTGCTGGTTTTATGCCCTTTGCGACTTGTCGTTGAATTTGAATTTGAAAGTAGCAATGGACAAAAAAGGGACCCTAGGTACTGCTGGCTCTTAACAGGTCCGTTAACGTGGTTGAAGGATATGGCCTTTTCTCTTCTGTTGTCCATGCACAGGACTTCCACCATCAGGTAGCTGGCAGGACCTGAAGGATCATATGCGAGAAGCTGGGGACGTCTGTTATGCAGATGTGCAGAAGGATGGAATGGGGATGGTTGAGTATCTCAGAAAAGAAGACATGGAATATGCCCTGCGTAAACTGGATGACACCAAATTCCGCTCTCATGAGGTGGGTTCCCAACTTTTTTGAGCTTGCTCCTAAGCCACTCCACCTGAAGCTGACCTAGCAGAAGGAGCAGCAGGCCATGCGCTTGCCATTTGATAACCTCATAGTACCATTAAAGATCTCAAGTGGTTAAAGCCAGGGAATTCATCATGCCCAAATCCTTCAGGGTCATAACAAAGAAGTTTGCAGTCATAGTATTTTTAACCTGGAGAGAATACTGGTGCAGTCTGTCATAATGTGGCGAACTATTCTGTCATACCATCCCTTTCACAACCGGCTTACTCTGCAGTGTACCTCTGTGAACCTAATTTTTACGGTTCTCCCTCTGGGTCTAGTCTGTGCTCTGCAAGCCAACCTCATCATCTCAGCTCTTCTAAGGTTCTCACCTTATTTTTCCCTTCCGAAGAGTAATGCATGCAGATTGTCACCTTGGCATTTTCTTGTAATAACCTTAGTTCTCAGGACTTAGTTCTTGGTCTTTCAGGAAGGCAGCTGCTGCTTTGGATCCCTCAGTTTGATTCATATGTTGACTGTCCCTTTGATATCACTGAGATAAGACAGCAGACCCAACTGGACATTGCTTTTTCTGGTTATCTTGTCTTAACTATGGAGTTTAGATATGTCTGGGGTCCATTTCTTTTTCTAAGGATTCATATAGTTCCCCAATTTTATGACTTGGAAAATGCATGGCTTATTAACAGTGCTTTTGCTCAGGCTGAATTTGGAGCAGAAACAAAACAGGACCTGGGGGCACCTGGGTGGCTCAGGGAGTCCCACGTAGGGCTCCTTGCACAGCAGGGAGTCTGCTTCTTCCTCTGACCTCCCCCCCCCCCATGCACGCTCATTCTCTCTCTCAAATAAATAAATAAAATCTTATAAAAAAACAGGATCTGGTCCTGTTATACTGCAAAACAGGGCCTCAGTAATGATAAATCCAATTACTGACTTTACCTAGGGAATTCTGCATCCAGCTTCTTTCATCTTAGCATTTTTAGATTCTCTGAGAGTGTTAGCTGAGGGGAAAGGGCATAGACATGACTCCTCTGCCACTTAATAATTTCTCTTGGTTTTTGTTTTTAAGATTTTACTTATTTATTTGACAGAGAGAAAGAGAGAGAGAGAGATACAGAGAGAGAGATCACAAGTAGGCAGATAGGCAGGCAGAGAGTGGGGGAAGCAGGCTCCCTGCTGAGCAGAGAGCCCCAGTGCAGAGCTCAATGCCAGGACCCTGAGACCAAGACCTGAGCTGAAGGCAGGGGCCCCTCACTTAGTAATTTCTTAGCTGAGCTGTGCTCTGAACCCTGGTTTCTCACTATGCAAAACAGGAACAATAATAGCACTGTCTCATAGGACTTGCCAGGAAGCTAACTTATGAGGATTAATTGTATCTAACCTAGGTCCTGGCACCTGAGAGGTGTTGAATACAGGTTAGCTTCTGCCATAGGCATCTATCCAAAGATGCATATATGAGGTGGCAGGGAATTGAATTGTATGACCTCTGAGATCCTTTCTGGTTCTTAGGTTCAGGGGTCAGTGGCAGTAATTCAGTTGTATTAACAGTAGTGGCTAGTATTTGAGCATTTACCACATGTGAAGTTGCTGTTTATTATTTGTATCACGCTGGAACAGATAAGAACGTTGTTTTCCTCATCTTGAAATGAGCTGTTAAGCATACCTACCTCATAGCATTATTGTGAGGGTTTAATGAGATAACATCATGCCAGAGAAACAGTAAGTGCTCAGTACTTAACTATTGTTAGGCAGCCATGTTAGGTATTAGTGTGCTGTATTCTTCTGGGTCTTATTTTTTCCTGTACTCTTTTTGTTTGAATTTCAGGGTGAAACTTCCTACATCCGAGTTTATCCAGAGAGAAGCACCAGCTATGGCTACTCACGGTCTCGGTCTGGCTCAAGGGGCCGTGACTCTCCATACCAAAGCAGGGGTTCCCCACACTACTTCTCTCCTTTCAGGCCCTACTGAGACAGGTGATGGGAAATTTTTCTTTATTTTTTAGGTGAACTGAGCTGCTTTGTGCTCAGAATCTACATTCCAGATTGATGATTTAGTGTCTTAGGAAATTTTTTTAATTTTTTTTTAAGGAAATAAAATACATAATTTCTACCAGGGCCATATTGGCAGTGAAGCATTTTAAACTGCAGAAATTGTGGTTTTGGTTCAGAAATAAGTTGTATATTTTTCACCCCTGATTATGGGAAAAAAATCAGTGCTGTGTCTTTGTGGGTTGCTCTACTATGGAGATGAGCAGTTACTGTGACTGAGTCGGCCCATTCTGTTTAGAAATATATTTTAAACGTTTAGTAATTGACATGTGTGGTTGTCCTTGATTAAGTTAATAGATTTCACCAAACAGGCTCACTGATTAAAAGAAAGTCATTGAGTTGTAGCAGCAGCTTGTACCCAACTGGTAAGGAGAAGTGGGTAACTTTATTTGGGGACAAAGGTAGTTGCTATGTTGGTGGTTTGAGAATTTCAATTCCAAGAGTTGCTTCAGGATTGTCTTATAATTCAAGGCCAAACTTATAAATGAAGCTGCCTTAAAGAAGAAGGGAGTGTTTAAGATAGGGCAAAGGAATGAAAAGAATAAAACAGACTTTTTAAACTTGGCAGCAGCATAAAGATGATTGAAGATTTTTTTTTTTAACCTTTTTTTAAAAAAATATTTATTTATTTGACAGACCGATCACAAGTAGAGAGGCAGGCAGAGAGAGAGGAGGAAGCAGGCTCCCCGCTGAGCAGAGAGCCGGATGCGGGACTTGATCCCAGGACCTTGAGATCATGACCTGAGCCGAAGGCAGAGGCTTAACCCACTGAGCTGCCCAGGCGCCCATGATTGAAGATTCTTTTTTTTTTTTTTTTTAAGACTTTATTTATTTATTTGACAGAGAGAGATCACAAGTAGAGAGGCAGGCAGAGAGAGAGAGAGAGAGAGAGAGAGAGAGAAGCAGGCTCCCTGCTGAGCAGAGAGCCCGATGCGGGACTCGATCCCAGGACCCTGAGATCATGACCTGAGCCGAAGGCAGCGGCTTAACCCACTGAGCCACCCAGGCGCCCCATGATTGAAGATTCTTAAACAAAACCAACTGTGACAGTTTGGAGGGGAAGAAAAGAAATCTTTAAATTTTGGTTCTGTCACTTTTACCCCTAAATCTGTTTCATTTATTCTTGGTATCTGAGCTTTCTTAAAACACAAAACAAACCAAAAACCTCCACTATCTTGGATTCAGTAATCATGGTGGGGGTGGGTAAGTTACTTTGTTTCAGGCCTGGCACTTTTTTAAAAAAAGCCACTTTTTTGAAGTAAGATTGATATGTAAAAAGTTGTACTTATTTAATGTATACAACTCAGTGAATTAGGGATTAAGTGTTTATCCATGAAAGCATCACCATCAAAACTGTAAACATATCCATCACCTCCCAAAGTCTCTTCTCTACTTCAAGATTTATTTGTGGTAAGAGCATTTCATATAAGATCTACCCTGCTGGCAAATTTTTAGTATACAGTACAGCACTGTTAGCTATTTTTGTCATAGGTTCTTTTCAGAAAAACTAGCTGTGGCTAGCATCCCTTTTGCGTGTAATCACTTTGTGGGATAGTGGATGACTGCAGGTTAATCGTTCACAAGCTGTAGAGTCTACTTTGAGTACCCTTCATACCTTAGGAGAAAGCCTTCTGCTGGGAAGGAAGTGGGTACCCAGGAATAAAATGGAGTTTGGTAAAGATACAAGTTTCTTGGGTTGATAGAAACAGCAACTAAAAAGTACAACACAGGTTATCAGAGAGTGATCAGATGCATGGTTACATCAATAGAAAAATCCACTCAAGTGCCGTTTGGTAGACAGTCTTTCTGGAGGAGATAAAGGAGGATAACATCTTTACATACTGAACAGCCTGTGAATAAATACTTGATCCATTTCCTCAGAAAGTAACAATACCTCTTACTTCCAGTAGCAGCAGGAACTCATTGCCTTGTTTTGGGTAGATTATTTCCCAATTTTGTCTTCAGAGAGTTAGTTAATAAAAAATACTTAACCATCAGTTTTTTTCAGGTGACTGAAGTGGGGACATTAGTGTTCATAATAACAAAATACTGTCTCTGGGCTTCCACGTGTTCACAGGGTACCCCTTCCCAGAATTGCTACTCAGTTGTCTGAAAAAGGCTCTTGTTCATCCTGCTTTGGCAAAGAGATATTACCTGTTTGAAAACAGTAACAAGAAAAAATGTTAAAGCGGAGTCTGCTTCCAAACTGGTTGTACTGAGCTAACTTATCACTTGGTTTGTCGTGAAGAATAAGCAGTGCAGATAAGTGTAGTATCTATTCTGTTTTTCTGAGTGTCTGAAAGAACAACAGTTGTAACTGAAGCCTAATAAGTGCATGCTTTTCAGTAAAGAGCAGAGATAGTTTAGCCAGTTATATGCATATGGGAGTGGAAGGAAAGACTAATGATTGTGAATTCACTTTGTCTCAAGAAGTCTGACACAGAGTTCTTTTTTTTTTTTTTTTTTTTTAAAGATTTTATTTATTTATTTGACAGACAGAGATCACAAGTAGGCAGAGAGGCAAGCAAAGAGAGAGAGAGGAAGGGTAGCAGGCTCCCTGCCGAGCAGAGAGCCCAATGCGGGGCTCGATCCCAGGACCCTGGGATCATGACCTGAGCTGAAGGCAGAGGCCTAACCCACTGAGCCACCCAGGCGCCCCTGACACAGAGTTCTTTTTGGAGAAACAGCATATATGATGAATGGATAGGTCTGCTAAAGTAGTGACAACTATCAGATTCTGAGAGAGATTATCTTTTTTTCTCTTCAGTTAATTTGAGGTGGTTTAGTGAATCAAAGGCATGATTAAGAGCCGAGTCCACAATTTTCTAAGCTTTCTTTCTCATTCTTGCTTCAAGCAAAGCTTTCCTTTAATTGGCTGGTCTTGATCAAAGAGAGAACCCCTCTGGGGGACTGATGTCTGTCTCTGAGGCTAGTTAGAATGGTTCTCTGAGATGATCTCCTGAACCTGTAGCTGGCACTTGGAAAACCATCTACCTGAGCACTTCGTCCCATTCCCAAACATTCAGAAGGGTGCGGCAGTTCAGAAGGCCCATCTGTCTGCAGAGCAGATTAAAAAGTTCAACCCAACCAAAATTCTGGATTTTAGTATTAGCCCAGAGTCATTTTTAAGTTTTCATTTAAAATAGTCACAGTAAATTTTAAAGACGCAAATTTCAACAACAAGGCTGCAAACTGATGGCTCACAGGATGCATCCGGCTTGCAGGTATGTTTTATTTACATGGTTTTTTTTTTTTTTTTAATCTTGGAATTAGTTCCCATACTTAAAATTTGGGAACTACCATACACACATCAAAATGCCGTATGTCCAGGTTCTCAGGGAAAATGGGCTCCCAAGTACTGTCTGGCACAGAACGAGAAGCAGTGAGTGCTAGTTGCGCCTTTAACGCAGAGCTTGAGCTTCAGATTTGATACCATGTACATACACACCTCCCCGCCCCAGTCCCCATTTTGCTCATTCCTCTTACAGACAGGCCCTTAGGAGTGAATGTGACCCCTACACTTACTGCCACCTAACTTTTTTTCCCCCACTGTTAATATATGTGGGGTTTTTCATTTCACTTTTATTGGGATAGAATCGACACACAACATTGTCTTAAGTTCTACAACACAATGATTTTATATATATATAATACACATATAATATATATATCAAAATGATTACCAGAACAAGAGTATTTAATATCTATCATCTCACATTAGTTTTGTCCTTGTGATAAGAACTTTTAAGATCTACTCTCTTAGCAACTTTCAAGTACAGAATACAGTATTAAGTATAGTCATTCCACTGTATGTTGAAGTTTGTACCTTTTGACCACCTTCACCTAATTCCCACTCCATACTTCTTAAAGTACTTTTATGTAGCAAATTTGGACCTCACAGCTCCCTTTATATTCTTAGTTCACTGAGGGACAATCTGTTAAGCCACTCTGGGGAACACATACCTGGGGGGGCCACAAAATACTCCTCCACAACTTGATGGGCATTTTGTAGTAGTTCTTCAGCACAGTTGCCTTCTACCACACTGTCAGATCTCAAGTATAGACATCTACAAAACCAGAAGCTCAAGGTTACCTTCTCAGAGAATAGGCTTCTATGGCATGGGTGAAGAGGGTTGAGAATGGGAGAAAACAGAGCAGCATATTCTTGAGGTATGGTCACTACTCAAAGATGGAGGAGCGCATGCTCAGTAGTTAACCATATAACTATCGGCAGTTTATAGATTCTCAACCATTCAGTGAGGTAAGTGGTAATCGTTCCTCAGAACTGACACATTCAGTAAACACTCCTGCATCATTACTATGGGTAAGCTGCTTTTGGTGGATACTGGTAAGGCAAGTACAAGGTTTTAAGTCTAATATGTAAGCAAAGCTTGCCAAAGGAGTAGAAAAGGGGCACCTAAACCAGCCTGGGTAAGGAACAGGTACTCAGAATAGGTGATGTCACTGCTAAAGGATGGGTAAGAAACTACTGCATGGGAAGTGGACTTCCAGGCAGGTGAAGAAACTTGCTCAAGAGTGGTTATAAGTGACTTAGATATTAGGTCCCAAGTGACAGGACTGGAATCCGCACAGTTCTTGTACCCCAAAGATGAGCTGTTTTTCACTGCAGCCACATTCATGGACATGGAGGTGCCTGCCTTTGCACAGCTGAAGAATATTCCACTGTTCTCTGGACCTACTGGCTTCATTAAAGTGTCCAGATGGCAAACCAGTGAAACCAAACAGGAGTTGAACATATCAATGGGGCTTCACTGCGGTTTCAAGGCTTAAAAGTGCAAAAAAAAAAAAAAAGTGAGCCTGCTTCCAGATATTTGGGCTGAAACATGAGCAGTCTGCTCAGTCACTGATAGGGAAGCCAAGCTCTTTCTGCTTTGAGCCAGACCTAGACTAAGGGCTAAACCTAATGGGACAAAAGGGCAAGGATGTGACATGAACATCCAGGGAACGGCTGCAGAGGGTGATGTCATGGTAAGATCCTCTTAGGAAAGGACTTTTTCTGTTTCTTCTGTGGCACCCACCCTAGGGCCAGACACAATAAGCACTCATGATACGGACTAGAGAGAGCTGCAGTCTAACTCTGTCGCCTTGGACAAGTATGGATCTTTCCAGACCTTAACTTTCTTGCCAAAAAAGCGAAGGCTGCATTTAATTTTTTTCCCCCTAACCGTATAGAGGCTTATGAAAACTTGGAGAACAAAATAAAAATCCTTTGTAAAGGTGACCATTGGACCTTCTGGAGTTTGCATTTCTGCTGGTTGATACAACAGAATGGCTAAGAGCTTGGGCTCCTGAGTCACAGATAAATTCAAATCTTAAAGCCATAGATGGCACATGTGTAAGCTACTTATCCTCTCCATGTACCTGTTCCCTTATTTGTGGAATACTTCACAGAACTGCTGGGAAGATGAAATGTTAAAGATCTGATAATTGGGGCCTGTGTTCTCATTGCAGAAAGAGGTGGGTATGCTGAGCAGCCCCTCCTCCTCTTAGAGTTCGCGTACCTGGGCACACCTCAGTCCCCACTCCTCATTCAGAGTATACCCCTGCCCTTAACCTGCTGGAATCACGCATCACCTGCCTAGCCCCTAGGGGAGGCTGCTAATTGTTCCTGGGCACTTGGGAGAGTTTGATGAAGTCAGACTCTACTACCACCAACAGGTGGTTAGAAGCTATTGCTTCACAGTAGATGTAATAGCAATTGAGTTATTCACTCATTGGACAGTTGGTTTCCTGTTTAAGTAATGTTTCCAGAAAAAATTCACTCCTTAAAATACCACACATTTTCACCTAATTACTGTTATGATGGAGTTGTTTCCAGAAGAAATCCACACCTTCCTATTTTCATTATCATAGGCTGCTGAACTCAGGGTCTCTGTGAGGGTGGCACATCAATTGTTCATTTGGCAAGTTGCTTAACTTCTTTCTTTCTTTTTTTAAGATTTATCTATTTGTCAGAGAAAGAGCACAAGCAGGGGAAATGGCAGGCAGAGGGAGAGGGAGAAGCAGGCTCCCAGCTGCACAAAGAGCCAGATGCAGGACTTGATCCCAGGACCGTGGGGTCATGACCTGATCCAAAGGCAGACACTTAACCAACTGAGCCACACAGATGTCCCGCTTAACTTTTCTTGATCTCAGAATCATGCATAAAACTCCCAAAGAGAACCAGGTGCCTATCAATTACTGATTGACTAAATGTCTATCTCACTTCTCTTTCTCAGGGTTCTACAAGAGAACTTTAGCCCTAATATTATAGGACACCCATTTTGATAATAAATCAACTGTGGGCTAATATTAATTATGTACCATCCTGGGAAGCGCTAAAAAAGAATCACTTGAATCTTACGTGTTCTGGTTCAGATGAAATCCTGGTTGAGAAAGGCTCACAGACAAAGCACTTTAACCAGTAGCTGTGGGAAATGCTAATAAAAAGCAATTTAATGGAAAGCACTACAGCAGCACTGGAGAAGAAATGCCTTTATTGGCCACTGACCTGACCAGATAGGAGTGCTCTGCTGCTGGTGTCAGGCAGCCAGGAGTCATTTTTTTCTGGGCACAATTCTGTTTCCATCATCTACAATCCTTTTCCCTTCTTCCTAACTAATTTCTAGTTTGATTTAGACTGGAATGAGAGTTAATACATTTGGCAAAGAATTTTTGGTTCAAATAAGATCCTGAGGGACATCCTAAGCACTGAAGTATTTGGCTGCAGTCAGAGATGTCATCATCTGAATCAGTCTCTGGAGATGGGAGAAAATAAAGGTTCTAGGGGTTGACTTTTTATTTATTTATTTTTTTTAAAGATTTTATTTATGGGGCGCCTGGGTGGCTCGGTGGGTTAAGCCTCTGCCTTCAGCTCAGGTCATGATCTCAGGGTCCTGGGATCGAGCCCCGCATTGGGCTCTCTGCTCAGCGGGTAGCCTGCTTCTCTCTCTCTCTCTCTACCTGCTTCTCTGCCTGCTGGTGATCTCTGTCAAATAAATAAATAAAATGTTAAAAAAAAAAAAAAGATTTTATTTATTTATTTGACAGAGAGATCACCAGTAGGCAGAGAGGCAGGCAGAGAGAGGGGAAGAAGCAGGCTCCCTGCTGAGGAGACAGCCCAATGTGGGACTCCATCCTAGGACCCTGAGATCATGACCTGAGCTGAAGACAGAGGCTTAACCCACTGAGCCACCCAGGCACCCAGGGGTTGACTTTTTAGATGGCATATCTAGAACAGTATTTGAGAGCTGAGGCTCTGAATTTCAAGTTCTGGATTCTCTTATTACACTGCGAAACTCTGCGGCATATTACACTAGTTTTCTGTGCCTCAGTTTCTTCATCTATAAAGGAGATACTAGCATTTACCTTCCAGAGTTGTATGTGATAATTTAGATAAAATCTTAGCGCCTGGCACATAAGGACACTAAATGCTTTCTATCTAAAACCAAAGGCTAGGTATTAATATGCCAAGAGATTTCTTATAGCCAGTCAGTGCTTTTACACCTAGTGTGGCCTAAAACGGTTGAACACTTGTCTTAATTGGGTTCCATTTCAAACATTAGGCAGTATGTTAAAAAAAACAGGGTCCTGGGATCGAGCCCCACATCAGGCTCCCTGCTCAGCAAGAAGCCTGCTTCTCCTCCTCCCTCTCCCACTCCCCCTGCTTGGGTTCCCTCTTGCTGTCTCTCTCTGTCAAATAAATAAAAATCTTTAAAAACAAAAAAGTCCTATAAGTGCTATATCTCTAAAATGGAATAATTAACTCAAACTGGTTTCCAAGTTGATGGCAAGACTGCAGATCACTGAATATGAAGTCACTATTCCAGCTACCAGATACAACCCTCTTCATCTTTTTCACAAACTTCCTTGAGTAATAGTTGCATTTCTTTATAGTTTCCCTGTACATGGTCTGGGAAATTCTGTCTCCTCTTTGTGCTTCTATGCCCTCCTTTCCCAAAGATACTAATAAAGAACAGTCAACGGGGGACCTCAGTGGCAGAGTTGGCTAATTTTCTGACTTTTGGTTTCAGCTCAGGTCTTAATCTGAGTGTCATGAGATAGAGGCCCCCGCTGGGCTCTATGCTCAGTGCGGAGTCCGCTTGAGACTGTTGCTCCCTCTTGCTCTGGACTGCTTCTGTCTCTCAAATAAAATCTTTAAAGAACATTCAACAGGGACGCCTGGGTGGCTCAGTGGGTTAAAGCCTCTGCCTTTGGCTCAGGTCATGAGCCCAGGGTCCTGGGATCAAGCCCCCCATCGGGCTCTCTGCTCTACAGGGAGCCTGCTTTCTCCTCTCTCTCTCTGCCTGCCTCTCTGCCTGTCAAATAAATAAAATCTTAAAAAAAAAAAAAAACATTCAACAAACATTTACTGAGTGCTAGGTAGCAGATACTGAGAATATGATGAGTAATAATAGATATGCTGCTCCCCGGTACATGGATAAGTAGTAGAAGAGGGACAGAGAATAAAATATGGCACACCTGGGGGCGCCTGGGTGGCTCAGTGGGTTAAGCCTCTGCCTTCGGCTCAGGTCACGATCTCAGGGTCCTGGGATCAAGCCCCGAATTGGGCTCTCTGCTCAGCGGGGAGCCTGCTTCCCCCCCCCCCCCCGCCTGCCTCTCTGCCTACTTGTGATCTCCGTCTGTGAAATAAATGAATAAAATCTTTTTTTTTTAAGTTTTTTTTTTTTTTAAGATTTTATTTATTTATTTGACAGAGAGAGATCACAAGTAGACAGAGAGGCAGGCAGAGAGAGAGGGAAGCAGGGTTCCTGCCGAGCAGAAAGCCCGATGCGGGACTTGATCCCAGGACCCTGAGATCATGACCTGAGCCGAAGGCAGAGGCTTAACCCACTGAGCCATCCAGGCGCCCAAATGAATAAAATCTTAAAAAAAAAAAAAAATATGGCACACCTGGCTGGCTCAGTCCCTAAACATCCAACTTTTGATCTCAGGGTCGTGAATTCAAGCCCTACATTGGGTGTAGAGATTACTTAGGAAAATAAATTAATGTATAAATATATACATAAATAAATATTACTCAAATAGGAACGCCTGGGTGGCTCAGTGGGTTAAGCCGCTGCCTTCAGCTCAGGTCATGATCCCAGGGTCCTAGGATCGAGTCCTGCATCAGGCTCCTTGCTCAGTGGGGAGCCTGCTTCTCTCTCTGCCTCTGCCTGCCGCTCTGCGTATGTTCTCCCCCACCCTTCTCTCTCTGACAAATAAATAAATAAAATCTTTAAAAAAAAATTACTCAAATAGACATATAAACACATGTAAAATTACAGCTCTATTGAATACCATGAGAGCCACAGGTCCTGAAAGCCTGACTTTGTAAGAGAAGAATCTGAGGAAGAGGCAGTTGAAATCTGAAGAAAGTAAAGTAGACAAAAAAAGTAGTGGGTGGGATGAGGTAGAGGATTCTGAGAAGGAAACAGAATGGAGAGCTTGAGGAATTGAGTTACAGCCTTATCTTGGAGGTGGGCAGGGGCTAAGTTAAATGATGCTTTGTAGGCCCTGGTGGAGCTTTTGTCTTTATCTTAAAGAATACTAGAGAGCCACCTGAAGAGCCTGGGTAGGCGAATGACCTCAGATTTCTATTTTGAAGTGCTATGTAATTTTGGGCAAACTGACTTATGTAGATCTGAGCATCAGATTACAATATAGAGAAAGGATGTGACGGAATCAAAGATTAGAGGTGAGGGTTGCCTGGGTGGCTCAGTGGATTAAAGCCTCTGCCTTTGGCTCAGGTTGTGATCCCAGGTTCCTGGGATCGAGACCTGCATCGGGCTCTCTGCTTAGCAGGAAGCCTGCTTTCCCCTCCCTCTCTGCCTGCCTCTCTGCCTACTTGTGATCTCTGTCTGTCAAATAAATAGTCTTAAAAAAAAAAAAAAAAGATTGGAGGTGAGAATGGGAGGCTAGCAAGCACTTTACACAGAGGTTATGGTTACATACAGGTCTGGTTCTCTCTAATAGAGTGCTAATGCCAGCTCATCTTTTTTGCTCCCATCTATATTGAGTATTTGGGGCTCGAACTCATGGCCTTGAGATCAAGACCTGAGCTGAAGTCGAGTTGGACACCTAACTGACTGAGCCACCCAGGCACCCCAAGAATGTATTTTTTAAAAAATCCCATCAAGGGGGAGCCTGGGTGGCTCGGTTGGGTGTCTGCTCTTGGTTTCAGCTCACATCATGATCCCAGGGTCCTGGGATCAAGCAGAGAATCAGGTTCCCTGCTCAGCAAGGAGTCTACTGATTTCCCTCCCTCTCTGATCCTTCCCCCACACACCATGCACTCTAAAATAAATAAATCTTTTTTAAAAAATCCCATCAAGAAAAGGGTAGGACAGAGTTGTAGACTGCCTGTCTTTATGAGCTACATACCCATTCACCCAAGAAACTGTAGTCCCAACCAGCAAACAAGTCTGCTTTTCAGAAAAGAGCATTTTCTTTAAAAATGTATTAAGATTTAGCAAAATTTGGTAGAAGTGTGGAGAGACTGCACCCGTTTAGTATAATATTCACAAACTGCTTTGTCAAAGACCTGTCCCTCCCTATTACAGTAGACTGTATCACTTCTTGTGTTATTACTCTGCTCCTTTAGGCATTTGTGTTTTGGCCCTCACTATAAGATGAAGTTAGAATTTTCCTCTGCATTTCCACTTTCTTTAAAACTATTATTACAGGGGCGCCTGGGTGGCTCAGTGGGTTAAGCCTCTGCCTTCGGCTCAGGTTATGATCCCGGGGTCCTGAGATCGAGCCCCGCATCGGGCTCTCTGCTCAGCAGGGAGCCTGCTTCCTCCTCTCTCTCTCTGCCTGCCTCTCTGCCTACTGTGATCTCTCTCTCTCTGTCAAATAAATAAATAAAATCTTAAAAAAAAAAAAAACAACTATTATTACAGTTCCTTGCATGCTCTGAGGGAACAAAAGTTAATGAATATACCAGAATATGTCAAAAAGAGGACACATTAAAGTACTGATAATCCCATACACAATGTTCTGAACTTTACCTTTTTTACTAAATATAATCTTTTCATATCAGTATAGTTGCATTATTTTTAAACAACTGTCAATATTCCATTCCATGATGATGTATTTAGCCATGAAAGCTAAGGCTGTTTCTGTTTTTTGTTTTTCGGGGTTCAAAAAATTTTTTAAATTAAGTAAACTCTACCCCCAGCTGGGCTGAAACTCATGACTTGGAGATCAGAGCATGCTCTGCAGACTGAGCTGGCCAGGTGCCCCTTGTTGGGAGCTTTTTGTTGTTTTTTGTTTTGTACTATAAACAGGTCTGGATACCCTGAACACTCGTGCATACACATCCTGCTGCATTTTTACAGATGTTTCCACAAGGACCCACTAGGTCAGAAGATATGTACAGGCCATATTTTGGGACAGGAATCTAACAAGTAAGCAAGTCAAACACAAGCTCACATTCTATTAACAAGAGACAGATTAACAAAAATAAGATAATCAAGAAATTGGAGAAAATCCAACAGGATCGGGGTCGGTGATTATTAAGGGAGAGGATATTTGGAGAGGCCTTACCGAGGAGAGAACTACGACCTGCCAAGGAAACAGGCTGCCCAAGGAAAGGGGAATAGCAAACGCAAAGATTCTAGACAAGAAACAAATTTGCCATGTTGGAGACGTAAGAAAGCTAATGTAGATGCAATGAAAAAAACAGTACGCCCGAGCGGTAGGCAAGGACTCTGTGAAATAGGGCCTCAAAGGCGATGATTAGCAGTTCGGGCATGGTTCCTAGCTACACTGGGAGGCCTCGAGGACTTTAAACGCGAGTGATAGGACCGATAATGAACAAAGGAAACCATGAAACTTACCACGGGGTGACCGTGGACAAGTTCTTCCATCTCGCTAAAGCTCTTTTCCCGTCTGTGAAAGGACACACTAATAATCGCCACCTCAAATGTCTGCGAAGGCGCCACAGGCAAGGCTTCAGGGTACGCAGCCGCGAGTGTTTACCTGTCCTCCAGTACTGATTCCATGGGCTCCACCCCGTCGGTGTCCACCGCGCGGAGCCGGTCGGCAAAGGCGATGGCTTTCTCCAACCGTGCCACGGCCTCTTGGCTGCCGAAGTCCACAAGCGCTAGACGCTCCAGGTGTTCGATCACCTCGGCCGTGATCCGGCCACTACCCTGGAGGGATGAGGCGGAGAACAGGGGTCACGGGTGGGGCCTGCTCCGCCACCCGCTTGACGCCCCCGGCCTTTACCTGAGGATCCGCCTTGGAGGTGAAGCCCCGGTGCCAGCCCAACCAGGACCAAAGGCCCAACTTCGTCGCCCGGGCCCACATTTCTCTCTTCAGCCGCCGTAGTGCGTCTCCACGTAAAGCCGAGCGACGCACTCAAGAGTGACGACATCAGAGCGCGCCGCTACTGCCGCCGCCGCCATGAATAGCGTAGGGGAGGCCTGCACCGACATGAAGCGCGAGTACGACCAGTGCTTCAATCGCTGGTTTGCCGAGAAGTTCCTCAAGGGGGACGGCTCCGGAGACCCGTGCACCGACCTCTTCAAGCGCTATCAGCAGTGTGTTCAGGTGAGCCCTTAGGTGGCCAGAGCCCTTTCGTGTCTACCCCCCTGGTTGTCTCTGCGGTGTCCCCGGCCACACGGGTAGTAATTCGCGGAGGTTGGGATGGGAACGGTGAAGAAAAGCTTCATTGAGGACAGTAGCAGGAGCTGTCTCCCCATTATCACCACCAAGGCCGCCCGGTATCTCTCTGAATGACAAAGTTAAATATTTTTACAATATGTGTTACATTTCACAGAGCACAGGGATATTCTTTGATTCATTTGGTGCTCGTCCTAAACTCGCAAAGTGCGCGTAGTTGTTCGTATTTTATACATGGAATGTTCCCCAAATAGGAAGTGATTAGTTCATGTTAACCAGAATCGTTTCTTTGATTTTTGCGGTGGTGCGCTATTTCACTATTAGTGTTGGGGGTGGAAGAGGGGTGTTAGAATCTGGCCTGTTAGACATGAGGATCTCATTTTGTTGTAATTCCTTCTTTGGCCTGTTAAATCTCTCAACCCGCTAGGAAATTTTCATTCTAGTTCAGTGAATGTGAAACTGCTTTGGATTTTAAGAACCTCAGTGGGCACAACATTCCCAGTTAGTTAACTTAAAAGATCCTCAGGGTAGTTGCAAGTTGCTATCTTTATCCCTATTTATAGACAGGAAAGTGAGGCTTGCCCAAAGTCACATAGCCATTGTCCTGGAACTCAGATTTGAATTTTGTGTCTGTCATAACAGAGTGGAGATACTGTTTAAATTCCACATCTGAAACTCCTTTCCAGTCGCTCTCTGGTCTTACATTTAAGGTTAAAAAAAAGTACAGGTCTTTAATCATGGTTGGGTGTTCTCTTGGTCCCATATGATTTATTTTTGCACCATCATATTTACAAAGTTTGGTCCTCAAGCTTCTTACAGACCTGTGTCATGTGTTTTCTCCTCCATCAGAAAGCAATAAAGGAGAAGGAGATTCCCATTGAAGGACTGGAATTTATGGGCCATAGCAAAGAAAAGCCTGAAAGCTCTTCTTGACCTTGACAGTCACCTTGAAAATAGACTTCTCCAATCAGGAAATTGAGGACACTGGATTTCGTCAATTAAGGCTGTGAAAATAGCCACGGATTTGATGAGGAGTTTAGGAGGCAGTAGTCTTCTTTCCTCATTGATTTCCTCACTTGTAAAAGATGATGAACCATCACTCTTTGCTTTGAGATTTCTTACTTGCTCTGGCATCGTACAGGAACTCCATGTGCTTAAACTGAATGATTGCTTGGGACTATGGTTGCGATACTTGGTCTGGGATCAGCTTTAAATATCCTTTTTTATGTAAATACTGATAAACTTGTCAGGATGATCAGGGTGGCCTGACCTCTTGAGTTTTGCTGGGAAGAACATTAGGTACATTGTACTAGGGTTATTATTCATGGAAGCAATTTGTTAGGATCTCTCTTTTCTCTCAGGGAGCTAAGGCTCTGAAAAGGGATCCCAGCACAACGGTTGTAATCAATGCTTGGGAGCACGGTTTTACTTTTATAATAACTTTTAAGATTGCTGGTGGACTGAGTTAGCCAAGAGGAAGACAGCTTTAAGAGTTCCCTGCCTTAAGAGATGTGATTTCTGATTAAGATGTGAAAGCTTGAAGAATGTTACAGTACACACCATTTCGGAGCTCATAGTGTAGTTTAGGAATGAAGATTGTTGGAATAACAATGAAGGAAGATCTTAAATTGCCAAGATTTGCTTTTTTTTTTTTTTTTTTAAGATTTTATTTATTTATTTGAAAGCGAGACAGTGAGAGAGAGCATGAGCGAGAAGAAGGTCAGAGGGAGAAGAGACTCCCCATGGAGCTGGGAGCCTGATGTGGGACTCGATCCCGGGACCCCGGGATCATGACCTGAGCTGAAGGCAGTCGTCCAACCAACTGAACCACCCAGGCGTCCCCCAAGATTTGCTTTTGCCAGCTCTCAGCCCAAGTCAATTAATTAAGCCATCCTGTATTATCATAAAACTGCCAAAATGCTGCATCTAGTTAAATGGGAGAAATTTGTCCTATTTGCTTTGTGTACCCACCCTGCCCTGTAATGTCTGTAATCATGAAGATGGAATAAATTGTAATACTTAGTTTCATTATTTGCCCCTGGAGAACTCAGTGCACTTTACAAAACAAGTATTATACTGCGACCTCACATATCCCATATGTACACTGGAGAAAATTTTGTTTTATAATTTAAAGGTGAAGAAAAAGTGAAAATTTATCTAAGGTCAATAGTGTGCTAAAACAATTAGAAACCTCACTGATTTCTAAAATTTATTTCCACAATAAGTTACACAAGTAACTTAATATGCTTCTGTACCTGCACAAAAAAAAAAAAAAAAAGTCAGGATCAGGTGAGCACTTAACACACTTTGAAATGTCAAGTAGTCACCAAAATTGCAGGTCTTGTGTAATCTGGTTCAATTTTATATACCCAATATAGTATGAAACAACTTACAGAAGGTAGAAATTGTATTGGGCTCGCTCCAGTTTATGTGACTACTTCATATTTAACATGACTAGTCCTGAATGTCATTTCAATACATTCTGCATTTATATTTTGACTGGTTACGGTCTATTATACAAGAATTATAAAAGATACTTGAAGTCCAGCTGAGGGAGGCCAGGCAGCAAGCCAAAGTCAAGTCCTGAACTCAGACTCAGCTCAAGTAAAATGGTTCTATGGGGACTTGGAAGCACAAGCACAGGCTGTGGTTAGATCACAAAATGGAAAAGATAGCAGGGATCCTTTTCTCCCTTACTGTAAAAGGCTTTCACATCCTGTGTTTCCATATGCCTCACCTCTGCAGTACCAGTTTACTTTATGTACTATGCAATGCCAAAACCTGGTAGCTTCTTGAATCTTATTACAAAACTGTCTGGTTGAGCCTCGAGAATAAAACCATTCCAAGCCAACCATCTTCTTTCATTGTAACTGCTACCGAGGGAATAATAAAGAGGAAGAGAAGACAGAGAATCTAGGCAGGCTGCACACAGCGTCGAGCCTGATGCAGGTCTCAGTCTCACAACCTTGCAATCATGACCTCAGCCACAATCAAGAGTCAGACACTTAACCAACTGAGCCACCCAGGTGCCCAATTGTTCTTCATTCTATTTTGACTTTATAGTGACTTCATCTATCTCAGCTACTTCAAGGACTTTAAATTTTGAGAAGTTAAAAGGTCTGTAAGGGTGACTTTGTTACTGTTACTATTATTTCTCCCTAATTCTTAATGCTATGGAAAGGTTTTAATTCTAGAAACAAATAAAGCTAATGCTATATGCAAAAATGTGTAATACTGCCTTTTATTTTTTCAAGATATTATTTGTCAGAGAGTTCACACAAGCAGGGAGAACAGGCAGAGGGAGAAGCAGACTCCCAGCTGAGCAGGGAGACTGAAGCTGAACTCTGGGATCATGACCTGGGCCGAAAGCAGACCTTTCACTGACTGAACCACCCAGGAGTCCCCATACTGCCTTTATTTCTCCAAAAGTTTCTGACCCTTCCAGTCTTCAAGGTGCTAAGAGATGACCCCAAGATGAGAACTTGACATCTTTGGAGACAATTATCTGACTACAGGGAATATTCTTCAGCAAATGATGGTGGAATGGAATAAGAGAAAGCCAGGACAAAGACTAAGCACTTCCTCTGGAGAATCAAAAGATACCTCTTTGAGATGTAAATTGCCACTCATTCTATTGGCCACTCAGTATCTTTGCCACCCAAAGTCTGTCAGGACCCAATCTTGATACTTAAATTAGTTCCACTTAAGGTCGCTTGGCTTTACCTACCCCAGGTATAAGAAACCAAGGACAAGACTGTTACAAACACTGTTATCCAGAGGCCTGTACACAGGAGCCATAAACCTTCATTACAGAAACAAAAATAATGCTGATTTCGGAGGGAAAAACACCAAAAAATGCAACTCTCAGATCATTGACCAATCTAAGTTATTTATTTAAGCCACCTCCTGCCATAAGCAAAGGGATGGAAGATCAGTATACTGGTCATCATTTGATACAAGTAAGGAAGGTGAGCTTAAGGTCCCATAGACTTTTCTGGTCCGTGTGCAGAGCCATGGTCCAAACCAGTGCTGTGGTCCCCACTGGGTGGTGGTCCAGGTTCTATTCATCTTCATAGCCAGTTGGAAGTGGATTCACTTGAGAGTTATGGAATAGAGTATGATTACCATCTCCCCAGGGAAAGGGCTGTGGAGTGAAGATGTCAATTAGGCAATTCCAGAAAAGAATTCAGAACAGCACTGCCATAACTGCTTCAGCTAAGGATAAGTGACAGACTATACATAAAAACAAAATGATAATTAGTCCTTTAACTATTGGGGTATTTCAGCCTTCCCATAATTTAAGGGAGCTCTTTTTTTTTTTTTTTTAAAGATTTTATTTATTTATTTGAGAGAGACAGTGAGAAAAAGCATGAGCAAGGAGAAGGTCAGAGAGAGAAGCAGACTCCCCGTGGTGCTGGGAGCCCGATGCGGGACTCGATCCCGGGACTCCAGGATCACGACCTGAGCCGAAGGCAGTCGTCCAACCAACTGAGCCACCCAGGCGTCCCATAAGGGAGCTCTTTTAACTTCCAGGAGAGCTTTTAAAGTAGGCAATAGGAAAGGCAAACTCAAGTTCATTATTCATGAGCCTCTCCCTGGCACTGCAGTGTTTGTGGAAGTGTAATCTTCACGTCATCCTATCAGTATGGTAGACGTAAACAAGAGAAGATGCTTATTTAAATGTAGACTTTGGGCTTCGTTCCAGATCTAAAACAATCCTCTGTATTGGAAACTGCAACCGACCCTCAATTTTTTGCACACTGACTTTGAAAAAACATTGCTCTAGGGCAGTGGTTTCCAAACCTGTATAATTTTGCCCCTCCAAGGACATGGGGGCAATATTTAGAGACATCGGGGAGAGGGCATCCAGTGGGTAGAGGTCAAGGATGCTGTTAAATATCCTAGGACTCACAGGATCGCCCCTTTTGCCACAACAAGAATCATCCAGACCCAAATGTCAATAGTACTGAGCTTAAAAACTATGCTTAAGTGGCTTCTACATCTTTGTACAAGGGTGGGAGTGGGGCTCAGACTCAAAAATTCTTTCTGAATCTAAGAATCTAGCTCAAGTTTCTGTTAAGGCCAGTCCTATCTTGGCTAAGTGATGTAATAGTTATTAAAGAGCCAGCAGGGCATCTTGTTAAGAATACTTACAAAAAGCAATGAAAAATGATTACATCTACACCACTAACAAAGGGTAAAACAGTTGTGAAAATAACTAGCAGAGGTAGGAATAGGAGAAGCTTTTAGTCTCTTCATCATGCAGCTAGTACCTGTCAGATACCCAGGTCATAGAAGGGTGAATCACCTTCAGATTTTGCCGCTCTAAGGGAGATTCCCAAACCTCTAAGTCTCATACAAGGGACAACCTTTTCAGAAGAGTAGGAGAAGGCAGAGGGCGGATGGGTCAGGGAAAAAAAAAAAAAAAAAAAAGAAATCTGAAGGGCACTTACTGTATGACCTTGAAAAAGAAAACAGATGTGACTCCCCCCAAGTCTGTTACATTTTCATAAAACCGGAGAAAATAAAAATTTGTAAAAATTAAATGACAAATTTTGCACGATTTTAGAGAATGAAGAACTTAGACTACGCATTTGTAATAAAACGGGAATTGATGCTCGAAGAGGCTACAAAGGCCTACCTTGGACCTGATGCGGAGATGGGGGTAGGCGACGAACTCGGGTCTCTCATGCTCTCCATGATGCGACTTCAGGAAGACATTCAGCATGCTCACACCCACGCCGGGGAGCGCTACGAAGTAGGTGAGAGCCTTCCACAGGCGAGCTGCAAAGGAGGCACGACCGCTCAAGCCTGATGGGGACCCCGCCCGGGTCTCACCCCGCCCTCCCCAAGACCTCACGCCAAGGTCACAGTCCTGCCCCGCCTCGCTCGAGTGGGGCTGAGGCCCTACCCGCGAACCGCAGCTCCAGTACCTGAGCCCTCCTCGCCGTGGGCGCCACTTGACATGGGCCGCCTCAGCTGTGCCCCGGACCGACCTAGCAGCCCAGACAGCCGGAACAGAGAAGCCGCCGCCACCGCCATTTTCAAGCTGGACAGCCTCAGCGCCGGAAGCGGAAGTAGAAATTGGGCTGGGGGCGGAACCACAACGTCAAAAGCAAACTCCTATTGGGCGGATCCTTCCCACTCGCCTTAAGGCAAGGAGCGTGAGTTCTAGTTAAACTCCCCAGAGCCACGAATCTCGAGGGAGCATGCGCTCTCCACCCGCCGTGTGCACGCCCCTTTCCCCACAGTCCCCACCCGGGAGAGGCTAGGCGAGGCTGAGAGTTAAAGAGAGGTTTATTGGGGCGGGGCAAGCTGGCCTTCGGAAGCGCTGTCTTGGTTGGAGTCCGCGGACAGCAACTGGAGGTTCTGAGCTCAGAACACCCCATCTAAAATGCCATTCCTGTTCCTCCCCGTTCTGTGACGCCATTTTTCTTTGCACTTGACATAATAATCGTCGTCATCATTATTATGTCTGCCTCCCCTACTAGAGTATAAACTCTTTGATGCCCGAGTTTTCCACAGCACCATTCCCAGAGCCTGGAATTGTACCTGGCACGGAGCAGGTACTCGGTAAAAATGAATGAGTGAGTGAGCGAATGAATGAATGAATGAAAACTAGGGGAACCAGAGGGAGCCCTGAAATTGGTAGCAGAAAATCTGGATTTTTTTTTTTAAAGATTTTATTTATTTATTTGACAGAGAGATCACAAGTAGGCAGGCAGAGAGAGAGGAGGAAGCAGGCTTCCCGCTGAGCAGAGAGCCCGATGCGGGGCGAGCTGAAGGCAGAGGATTAACCCACTGAGCCACCCAGGCGCCCCGCAAATCTGGATTTTAATCCTGCCTCAACATCCTTAACTTTCGGCTTTTTTCGTCAAGTTAGCCTTCTCTCGAAATTCTGGAAACAAAAATTAGCATGTTTTGTCTCTTCAGTCCTCTTCCCCCAGTTCTTTTGTCTTTCTTCTACTCATCTAAAAACAGTTTTATTAAAATATGGGGGCGCTTGGGTGGCTCAGTCGTTTAAGCGTCTGCCTCTGGCTCAGGTCATGATCCCAGCTTCCTGGGATTGAGTTCCGCATCAGGCTCCCAGCTCAGCAGGGAGTCTGCTTCTCCCTCTCCTTCTACCCCTCCCCCTTGCTCGTGCTCTCTCTCAAATAAATAAAATCTTTAAAAATTTTTTAAATTAAAATAATAATAATAGAGGAGAAGGCAATGTTAAGACCGAGGTAGAGATTGGAGTGATGTGGCCACAAGACAAGCTTGAAGAGACACGGTATGGGTTTTCCAGAGAGGCCATTCAGAGGGAGCATGGTCCTGCTAACATCTTGATTTTGGACTTCTAGCTTCCAGAACTATGAGAGAATAAATTTGAGGGTTTTTTGAAGCCCCCCAAAAAATTCATAAGAGAAAATGTAAGGAAACTTTTGGATCATAGGCCTCTTTGAGAATGTAATGAAAGCCATGAAGCCCTTCCCCCAAAAATGCACCTGCTCCTAAGCACACAATGTTGTAGGAAGAATGTACCATTAAGTACATCCAGAGACACCCCCCTCAAGAGTCCTTGTACCCCAGGTTAAAAATCCAAGGAGAACAAATAGGACACTGGTTTGGGAAGACTGGATTCACATTCTGTTTCCATCCTTTACACCCTGCGCAAACTAAGCTATGCAGTTTCATGAAGACAGAAATTTAGGATCATGTTACTAGAGCGTCACAATCTGATCTCGCATTAGCTCTTTCTTTCTCTTAGTAGCCAGGGTTTTTACATAGTATGCCGTCAGGATCATCAGGATCATCAAATTCCTAGGCATCCTCAAACACAGCCAAAGGGCCACATTATGAAGCTCCATAGTGTGGCCATGGAAAGGGTCCACGCTCAAGGATCAGGATATCCTGGGTTCAGTTCTTTGGTCTGCCACCAGCTGGTTCCTCTTCTCCAAAATGGGAATGTAATACCCATTTATTCATCCCTCTATCAAATAAATATTTATCAGGACCCAGCTCCACCTTCGGATGTTACTCAGCCTCCATCTATAATCATGAGATTTCATTCCATGAATATTAACCAAGGTGTCTGCTATGTGCCAGGCATGTGTGGTAGCACACAGTAGGCGTAAGATCTCTCTCATGTAACTCACATTCTAGTGGTAGGGAAAGGAATCAATGAAAAATGTCTGAAATATATTAAAAACTCTACAAATACTCATTTTCTCATAGGGCTTTTGTACACTTTGTAAGGTGGTACTATTAAGTAAACATTCTGTCATGTGCTTGGCTCACAACAAACATATTAGGCATGATGCTTATGATGTTTTTGCCGGGTATGTTCATCATTTCCAGAGCCTCAGGTGACTGAGTTTGGATAGCCCGGGACACCAAAATCAAAAACACAAAGAATAGCTAATATTTTGGGGGCATTTATTTTGTGCCCACATCCATGGTGAGCACTTCATACAAACTATCTTCCCCACCTCACTAAGTGACTATTCCATTCCTCAAGTTAAACACTTCGGAGTCATCTTTGACTCGACACACACTCTCTCTCTCTCTCATGTACACACACACACACACTTTATATCCAATCCATCAACCAAATCCTGCCAGCTCTTCCTTCAGGCACATCCAGAATCTGACCATTTCCTACTGCCTGGTGCTACCAGTTTGATCATAGGTGTTCTCATCTCTCTCCTGGATAACAATAATAGCCCCCTGACTGGTCTTCCTGCTACCTGGTTCCCCCCCAGTCTATTTTCTACATGCCAGTCAGAAGGATCCTTTAAAATCTGTCAGATTGGGGCGCCTGGGTGGCTCAGTCATTGAGCGTCTGCCTTCAGCTCAGGTCATGGTCCCAGGGTCCTGGGATCAAGCCCCGCATCAGGATCCCTGCTTGACAGGAAACCTGCTTCTCCCTCTCCCACTCCCCCTACTTGTATCCCCTCTCTCATTGTCTCTCTCTGAGTCAAATAAATAAATAAATAAATCTTAAGTAAATAAATAAATAAAATCTGTCAGATCATCTTCTTTTTTGGCTCAAAATCCTCCTATGGCTCCCATCTCAGAGTAAATACCAAAGTTCTTAGAGTAGGGTACTGAGTTCTCCACTCAGTCCCTAGTCACCCTAGGAGAGTCCCTAGTCACCTAGGAGGTGCCCCTAGTCACCTCTTTCACATCATCCTTTCTCCCTGCCCCCTTGCCCATTTCACTCCAGCTACATTGGCCTTCTTGACTTTCCTTGGGCGTTCCACTCATGTTCCTGCCTCAGGACTGTTGCACTTGCTCATTTCTCTGCCTGGAAGAGTTTTCTCCCAGATTGCCCCATGAATTGCATCCTCATGTCACTCAGGAGTCTGCTCAGAGGTCCTCTTATATCAGAAAGTCCTTCCCAGACCACCCAGAAGTGAAATAACTCCTCCCCACCCTGACACTCTATCCTCCTTACTGTGCCTTATCTATCTTCACGGCACTTACCACCATCTGTTGTATTAAATATTTATTGGTTTATTGTCTGCTTTCCTTCACCAAACACCAGGGGGCACGGACTGTTTTGTTCACTGGTATGAACCCCACACTTGGCACACAATAGGCACTCACTGAATATACATTAATCCCAACCAAGATCCTGTGAATCAGATACTATTCTACCCAATTTTCATATAAGAAAACTGAGACTCTGGGAGGTGTAGGAAATTTACCACAGTGAGAATCTTTACACAGGTGCTTTAGACCCAGACAGTCTGGGACTCAAGCCAGTTCTTTTAACCTCAAAACCATACAGGATTTGCTTTAGGTAGAATGATACCAAGCTTAAGAGGTCACCCTGTCAAGTTCATGCTGATCTGAGGCTCTGGAAAGAAAAGGAATAGCTATCTGATTTCTGACATCAGTGGGTTTTGGAAAGAAAAATATTTCAAGTCATGGGGTCCTTGAGAATGGACAGAACCATCAAATGTGTCCTCAGGGTACTGAGCTGGCAGTCACCAGCTTGTGCTGCCTCTCACAGTGACCCCCAGGGCACCAAGCCTCTCTGTGCAGGGAGCCTCCCCAAGGCCACGGCCAACCAGGCATGGATTTGACGTCATCCTCTCGGGCAGCTGGCGATGTTTATGCTCATGCTGAAGCCACTAAGGTCTCTGGTGCTCTATTTCCTTGAAACAGGGAGCTGGCAGGTGGACATCGCAATACTAGGGGCAGCTGATGAGGGGAGGCATGGTTGTTAAGACTGGGGGAGGCTCCTTGCCAAGGACAGGGCTTGCTTAGGGGAAAGATTATCTAGGGGTATCCTGCTTGCTATTCCGATTGTGGCTTTTCCCAATGAGAGCACCTCCAATTCCTGGACTAATAAATATTTGTCTGCTAACAGACTAATCCTAGGAACAGACACTGAAACCTTTTTCAAAGCATACTGCAGGGGAAGTCAGGGTGTTACGACCACCACCTCCAACCTCTGAATAACTTGTCTGAGCTGTTCAGCATCATTTGCTCCTTTAATTAGGGAATCAACTGTGTCCCTGGACTGGAGTGACAGAAATGATCCTCAATGGAACACCCAGTCTAGACGGAGAGACTGACAAATAAACAGTTATTACAACCAGTGTGAGGAGTTCTACAATGGGAGGCAGTGCAGCATGCACCTTGGTGTCAAGTTCAATTCCCGGTCTGCTACTTACCTATGTAACCAAGGGGAAGTCAAGTTACCTCTTAGATTTTCCACCTGTGAATTAGAGTCATTACAAGGACTTAACAGAATAAAAGTTATTAGCTAACATTCATTAAGCACTTACCGTCAGGGTGCCTGGGTGGCTCCGTAGGTCAAGTGTCTGCCTTCGGCTCAGGTCCTGGGATCAAGCCCCACATTGGGCTTCTTGCTCAGCAGGGAGTCTGCTTCTCTTTCTCCAACTTCCTTGTGCTGTGCTTGTGCTGTGTGTGTGTGTGTGTGTGTGTGTGTGTATGAAATAAATAAATCTTTTTAAAAATACTAAAAAAAAAAAAAAACCCACTTAGCATGTCCTGGGCCCTTCACAGCTACAACAGTCCTATGAGATAGGTGCTATTCTTAACCCCATTTTACCGGTGAGGCAACTGAGGTACAATGGGAGATTAAGCCATTTGCCTAAATTTCACGGCCCTTTAAGTGACTGAGCCAGGGTTCAAATCCAGAAAATCTGGTCTTAAAACTTGCATGTTTAGGGGTGCCTGGGTGGCTCAGTGGTTAAAACCTCTGCCTTCGGCTCAGGTCATGATCCCGGGGTCCCGGGATCAAGCCCCACATTGGACTCTCTGCTCAGCGGGGGGCCTGCTTCCTCCTCTCTCTCTCTCTCTCTCTTCCTGCCTCTCTGCCTACTTGTGATCTCTGTCAAATAAATAAATAAAATATTTTTTTAAAACTTGCATGTTTAATTACTGTGTGATACTGCTTCAACAACTCAAGTAATGTTAGCACAAAGTGGAATGCTCAAAAATTGTAAACTATTATTATTATTATTGCCGTGATTAAGAGAAGGTGTATAAGGTCATGGAAGCAGAGCATAAGGGCCTGGATTATAGAGGGGCAATACAGAAGTCTTTCTGTAGGAGGTGACATCTAAGTCATGGCTCCCCAAATAAATATAAATGAGTCAGGGACAAATTTGAATTGGGAGGGAGATAAAAAGAGTTTTCCAGGCAGAGAGGAAAGATAAGGGTACTATATCTGGAAGTCCAAACAGTGCCTTAAGGCTGGAGGTGTGAAGGCAGGGAAGGAGCAAGAACTTAAAGGGTCCTGCGGGTGGTACTGAGTTAAGATTTTATCTGAAGGGTACCGAGAAGGCTTGGTTTTAAGCTAGGAGAGAGATGATCAGCTTTGCAATTTACAAAGATCCCTGGCTGTAATACACCTGGAGGTTTGCACAGGGGGCTGGCTGTGAAAGTCTGTTTCTTTGGGGGCAGTTAGGGCAGGCAGAATAGTGTAGCTTGCCAGTTAGAGCACCAGATTCAGACCGTGAGCCTCCTCAGTTGACTCTTTTGGCCCTAGCCCTCCCTACTCAGGGACCTACAGCAAGGCACTTATTTCTCTGAGACTTCCTTTCTTCGTTTATAAAGAGGCCAACAACTGGCAATCTTCACAATCTGTTGTGAAGTTAAATGTGATAGTGTAGGTAGAGAAACTGGAATGTGGGATGTGCACAGTGAAGGTAACTATTATTTATTTCCATGGTTCCCCCACCCCTCTGAGTAGTTTTTGGTGGGCAGACAGAGGTGTCATCCATCTCTTTATTCCCATAGAACTTGGGGCTCAATTATTTTCCCCTACTGGTCCCTGTTTGGGCTCATACACATGTCTGCACCTGAAGCTTCTCTGAGGCTGGTCCCTCCTGGCTAGAAGAGCTCTTCCCACCCTGTTGCCCATCTATGTCTACACACACCCACCCCGTCCTCTCCTACAGGCAGCCTTTCCTGATTAAATCATGGCTCCCTGTTGTGGTCCCTCAGTGATGTTTAAGCTCACTGTACTGTGTATGAAGAACATTCTACGCCCTCATTTACACTCTGAGCTCCAGGAAAGCCTCTCCCCTTCCACCCCCCCTGATTCTTCTGAATTCCATACAGCACAGAGAAGGCATAACAAAATAGTTAAGAACTCATGTTCTTGGGGCACCTGGATGGCTCAGCCAGTTAAGCGTCTGTCTTCGGCTCAGATCATGATCCTGGGGTCCTGGGATCCGCTCCCAGCTCAGCAGGGAGTCTGCTTCTCCCTCTCCCTCTGGCCCTCCCCCTGCTTGTGTGTGAGCTCTCTCTCTCTCTCTCAAATAAATAAATTCTTTTTTTTTAAAAGATTGTATTTATTTATTTATCAGAGAGAGAGCACAAGCAAGCAGAGTGGCAGGCAGAGGCAGGGAGAAAAGCAGGCTTCTCACTGAGCAAGGAGCCCAGTTCGGGACTTGATCCCAGGACCCCAGGATCATAACCTGAGCTGAAGGCAGCTGCTTAACTGACTGAGCCACCCAGGCGTCCCTCAAATAAATAAATTCTTTAAAAAATTAAAAAAGAGATCATGTTCAGAGAGCATTCAACTTTTGGGTTGTGAGTTTGAGCCCCATGTTGAATATAGAGATTACTTTTTTAAAAATTACGTTCTCAGACAAGGCTGAATAAAAATCCTGGCTCTGCTACTTTTACTGGACAACCCCCCCGACCTTTATTACACATGTAATTTCTATGTCCAGCATGGGGCTCGATCTCACAACCTCATCAAGAATTGTAAGCTCCACCGATTGAGCCAGGCAGGTGAGTCTCACTTTCCTTTTCTATATCTCAGTTTCTTCATCTCAGAAGGAGGAAGATATTAGTGCCTACGTCCTACAGTTTTGGGGAGGACTGAATGTGATGATGTGCGTGAAAAATCTCAGCACCTTGCTCAACAAATAGCAATTTGCACTGCATTATTATTAACCTTCCACTGTTAAGTTAAAAGCAAGGCTGGTGTATGTTATGTGAAATATATCTCAATAAAGCTGTTAAATACAACAAAGCAGGCTGCAAAATGTTATGAAAGGCAAGTTTCCACTTTTTGTAAAATGTACCAAGAAATACTGTAAAGACTATACTCACATGTTAACAGAAGTAATGTCTCTGTATTAATTTTCTTTTCAAATTTACTGCAATGAATGTATATCACTTGTGTTATAAGAACAAGGGCTTTTCAGGGGCGCCTAGGTGATGCAGTCAGTTAAGAGCCCAACTCTTGGTTTAGTCTCGGATCCTGATCTCATGGTCATGGGGTTGCGCCTCCACCTCTGGCTCCGAACTCAGCGTGGAGTCTGCTTGACATTCTGTCTCCCTCTCCATCTGCTCCCCCAGCTCGTGGTCTCTCTCTTTAAAATAAATAAATCTCAAAAAGAAAAAAAAAAAAAAAGAACACGGCTTTCACGAAAAAGCAGATCATGAAGTTGCTGCTATTCTTCCCATGAGACCATAAGCCCCATGAGGACAGAGACCCCTTTGCCTCGCGCAGAAAAGACACTGAACAAACATTGACGCGAGGAGGACTCTTTGGGGGTGTCTCGGGCACCAGCGCCTGCAGTACCGCTCTCTCCCTGTGGGTGGCACGCTCCGCATGTGCGGGCACCGCCCACAAGTCTGGACGGAGAAGAGTAGTGTCTGCGACCTTCAACGTGGCTGTCCGACCTCAGGATCCCTGAAGGAGAATGGCAGGTGGAACCTGCAAGAGGGATGGAGGGAGCCCGACCCGGGCCTCAGGACTCCTCCTCAATGCCTTGCCTCTGAAATTTTTCCTGCATCTTCCCTGGATTGGAACAAAAAAGAGAAAACTCCACTTCCTGGAGAATGTCCCCACCTCCAACTCACCCCTTAGTGGGAGGCAGACAGGAGAGACTTGACAGGCCCCCTGGGTTGGAGGTGGAGGTGTGGGGGGCGGGAGAGAGAGAGAAAGAGAGATCATCCTGAAAATCTTCGCCTTCCTTACTCATAACTCACAGGGCACTGCACTTGGCATTGACTAACCGTCCCCACCCAGTAGCTCTTTGATCTTAGGAGGAAGGTGTGTTGGCATCTTCATTTGCAGAGGAGGGCCGTTGTGGCTTAGAGAGGTAGTCCTCACTTAATGAGACAGAACTCAACTGTGTTTGATTCCAAATCTCTTCCCTTGACCCTCCCCTGTGTGTCAAGCTGAGATTATCCTTGGAGGGGGTGTGTGCCCATCTAACTTAACATTAAATTATCAATACTAATAGCATCTATCTAGCCTATCCTTACTGCAGTACAGGCATTCGACATATATTATCTCATTTAATTTTTCCAACAACCCATGAAGTAAGAAGTACTATTATCTTCATTTTACAGATGAGGAAACTAGGCCTTGTAGAAGCAAAAATTGACACAGCTAGAGATAAGCTTGACAGAGGCAAGATGCAATGCACAGCTCTCTGACTCCAGTCTTTTTTTTTTTTTTTTTTTTAATGTACGCTCTACATCCAGCGTGGGGTTTGAACTCATGACCTGGAGATTAAGAGTCACATGCCTCCTCTCTCTCTTTGCTTGCCTCTCTGCCTACTTGTGATCTCTGTCTATCAAATATATAAATAAAACCTTAAAAAAAAAAACTGTTTAAGGAGCACCTGGGTGGCTCAGTGGGTTAAAGCCTCTGCCTTTGGCTCAGGTCATGATCCCAGGGTCCTGGGATCAAACCCCACATTGAGCTCTCTGCTCAGCAGGAAGCCTGCTTGCCCCTCTCTCTCTGCCTACTTGTGATCTTTGTCTGTCAAATAAATAAATAAAATCTTAAAAAAAAAAGTCACACACCCCACTGACTGAGCCAGCCAGATGCCCCCAGTACCTGCTTTTTTCTTAATAATTATCTAAGTATTGGAGTATCAAATAGGTAATACATCCACATGGTTCAAATCACCAAAAAATAAAAAAATAAAAATAAAGAAGGAAAAGTCACCTCTCATCCCTGTCCTCCAACCATAGTTTTATTGCAAAGAAGGTCACCGTACTAGAGATTTCTAATGAATCTTCCCAAGATATTCTGTGTGTAGATGACTACCTCTTACACACTCACCACTGAGTTTCTAAAACACAGGAAGGACCAAGTCATTTTCTAGAACTGAGTGTGAGTTCTCTTCACTGACTCTTCAGACGGCCAGAGGTATGGCCTCCTGGGAGAACCTCTAGCCACTTTATGTCTCAACCACATAGGTCTTCTCCAAGCTCTATATCATGTGTCGTCTTCCAGCCTCCTGTCTCCAGCTTCTCTCCAACTGTTCCAACTGTTGTGATCTCTTTGCCCTTTGAGTCTCCCCAGTCAGAACCCATCTCCCCTCCCTCTTTGCCCCCAGAGGCCCTACCAGCATCTCTCTTGCACATTTCATTATACTGTGTGTGATGGATGGTTGTCTCCCTGTCTGGCTCTCCTGCTAGATTATCAATTTCAGGCATCTCTTGTCAGTGGTTAGGTGGCCTGAGAACAGCACTACCATCCATGCAGTCCCCACACTAACAAACTAGGGATGGGTCTTTCTCGTTGTCTTCTTCCCCTTCATCCTTGCATCTGGTCAACCACCAATTGGATTTTACCTTAGAAATGTCTCTCCTGGGGCACCTGGGTGGCTCACTCAGTTAAGCATCTGACTCTTTTTTTTTTTTTAAGATTTTATTTATTTATTTGACAGAGATTACAGGTAGACAGAGAGGCAGGTAGAGAGAGGAAGGGAAGTAGCCTCCCTGCGGAGCAGAGAGCCCAACGCGGGGCTCGATCCCAGGACCCTGGGACCATGACCTGAGCTGAAGGCAGAGGCTTTAACCCACTGAGCCACCCAGGCACCCCAAGCATCTGACTCTTGATCTCAGCTCAGGTCTCAATCTCAAGGTTGTGAGTTCAAGCCCCACATGGAGTTCACGCTCCATGCTCAAAAAGAAGAAAATGGCTCTCTCATCTTCTCCATCCCTGCTTTAGTTATGGCCACTATGGTTCTCTCTCCCTTGGGTGACCCTTCTAAAGCACAATTCTTCAATGGCTTCACAACCCTTCAGTGGCTTCCTGTTCCCTTCAGACAAAACCCTTATTCTGACCTCCACCATCCTGAAGGATACAATCACTGCCTCTCTCCACTATTTTCACCAAGGACACATCCCCTGAGCTAGCCTTCTTTCTGTTTCTGTTTCTATTTTTATTTCCAACCTCAGGGGCTTTGTTCATGCTGTTCCCTCTGCCAGGAGTGCTCTTTCCGCTCCTCAGCTCCCTAATGTCTAAGTAACCTGGGAGCTCCATGACAGCAGGGACCTTGTCTGCTTTGCTCACTCCTATATCCCAACACCAAACACAGTGCTTAGTCAATATATTTTTTAATTCTTTATGTTTCTTTTTTTATTTTATTTTATTTGCTTATTTGACAGACAGAAATCACAAGTAGGCAGAGAGGCAGGCAGAGAGAGAGAGAGGAGGAGGAAGCAGGCTCCCTGCCGAGCATAGAGCCCAATGCGGGGCTCGATCCCAGGACCCTGGGATCACGACCCCAGCGGAAGGCAGAGGCTTTAACCCACTGAGCCATCCTGGTGCCCCATAGTCAATATTTTTTAAAACAAGGTGATTCTGCTTCTTTATTTTTAAAAAGATTTTATTTATTTATTTGAGAGAAAGAGAGCATGAGCAGGGGGAAGGGCAGATGGAGAAACAGACTCCCAGCTAAATGGAGAACCCTATGCAGGACTCGATCCCAGAACCCTGAGATCATGACCTAAGCTGAAATCAACAGTCAGATACTCAACCGACTAAACCACCCAGGTGCCCCAAAATTCTGCTTCTTTAAATTTTGATGCAACTGGGGAACCTGGCTGGCTCAGTTGCTAAGCGTCTGCCTTCGACTGGGGTGGTGATCCCAGGGTCTTGGGATCAAGCCCCGCATCAGGCTCCTTGCTCGGCAGGAGGCCTGCTTCTCCCTCTCCCACTCCCCCTACTTGTGTTCCCTCTCTTGCTGTGTCACTCTCTGTCAAATAAATAAATAAAATCTTAAAAAAAATTTTTTTTGACACAACTTTGAGACTCTATCAAGCAGTATAACATATCTTCTGTTTTTATCTGACAACATCCAGCACTGTAGGGCTAGAGCCTAAACTCCACCCAGGTAATCACCACACCCCTATGTCTGTGACAGGTAGTACACTAACAAATACTAATTCTTCTAAAAAAACCTTTTTTTTACCTTGAAAATGTTTATTATTATTTTGCTCTTGTTGTTCTTCTAATGACAAAAGAAAATATGCCTGTTGTAAAAACTTCAGACACGAGTAAATTAGAAGGTAAAAGTCCCCTGTGGACCCACCCTATAGAGTTATCGTTTGATTTCAATGGCACCTTTAACCATGTTTCTACTTGTAGACTTTGCAGGAGAGCAAGAGAAGAGAACCTGGCCTGCCCATCGTCAGTTCGTCTCCTTAATTCCTACGCCCCATCTGCTCCCCGGTTAGGCACACAGCATCGTTACTGACATACATTATCCATGTTGAAGTTGGCAGACAGTGGCACAAATGGCTCTGATGGAGAGGAGGTCTATTTAAACCTCACCTGTGATGAAGGCCACTCTGACACTTCAGTCAGACTCTAGGTCTCCATTCAAGTTTGAGAACATCAAATGAACTTGAACCCTGCTGCAAATTGGTGCAATTAAAACACGTGATGAAATTCCTGGTCAAACTGAACCCAGGTTCATATCTTGCCTTCATCACTTCCTGTGTCACACTCCAGCTGTTTGCCTTTCTGATCCTTGAACAAGCCAGCCTCATTCCCACCTCAGGGCCTTTGCAGTTGCTGGGCCCTCTGCCTAGAACCCTCTTCCCTGGCTTGTCATGTGGCGTGCCTCCCCTTAAATATCAGCCTTCCAGAGAGACCTTATCTGGTCACTTTCTCCAAAGGTGAAAAGGTGATACTTGTCTTTATCGTAAGGATCATTTTTTTAAAGTTTATTTATTAAATAATCTTTTATAAATAAAAAATAAAATAAAATGTTTTAAAAATATTTTTAATATTTTAATATAAAAATCTTTTATAAATAAAAAATAAAATTAAAAAAAAAAAACACCCAGGGTACCTGGGTGACTCAGTTGGGAAAGAGTCTGCTTTCAACTCAGGTCATGATCCCAGGTTCCAGGAATCAAGCCCCTCAGGCTTCCTGCTCCCAGGGGAGCCTCCTTCTTCATCTACCTCTGCAACTCCCCCAGTTTGTGCTCGCATGTGTGTTTGCTCTCTCTCAAATAAATAAATAAAATCTTTAAAAAAATAATCTCTATACCCAGTATGGGTCTCAGACTCATGATACCGAGATCAGGAGCCACAAGCTTTTCTGGCTGGGTCAGCCAGGTGCCATGCAAATGTCATTTATTTTTATTTTTTAAAGATTTTATTTATTTATTTGCATGAAAGAGAGAGGGGGAGAGCACAAGCAGGGAGAGCGGCAGGTAGAGGGAGAAGCAGTCTCCCTGTTGAGCAAGGAGCCTGATATGGGATTCCATCCCAGAACCCTGGGATCATGACCTGAGCTGAAGGCAGATGCTTAACCAACTGAGCCACCCAGGCGTCCCACAGGTATCATTTAAAAAAATATTTTATTTGTTTATTTGACAGAGATCACAAGTAGGCAGAGAGGCAGGCAGAGAGAGAGGGAGAAGCAGGCTCCCCACCAAGCAGAGAACCCGAGGTGGGGCTCGATCCCAGGACCCTGGGATCAAGACCCGAGCCGAAGGCAGAGGCTTCAACTCACTGAGCCACCCAGGCACCCCAATTTTTTTAAAAAAGATTTATTTATTTATTTGAGGGGGAAGGGGCAGAGGGAGAGGAAAAGCCTCAGTCAGACTCCACGCTGAGTGCAGAGCCTGACACAGGGATCAGCTCACTATCTTGAGATCAAGACTTCAGGTGGAACCAAGAGTTGGAGGCTCAACCTCCACCTAGGTGTCCCAAGCATCACTTTCTTTAATAGCACAAATTGTAACCTCTTTTTGTTTTGTTTTGTTTTTTAGTTTGGTTTGTTCTTCATCTCTTCCATTAGAGTGTGAGGTTTTTTTTTTTTTAATTTTACTTATTTATTTAAGAGAGAGAACGTGAACGGAGAGAGGGATGGGGGAGAAGCAGACTCCCCACTGAGCAGGGAGCCAGACGTGGGGCTCAAACCCAGGACCCTGAGCCCAAGCCAAGCGCTTAACGAACTGAGCCACCCAGGCGCCCCTAGAGTGTGAGTTCTTTGAAGGCATTTAATTTGTTTTTTGTTGTTGTGTCTCCAACACTTTGTGCTATTCCTGGCGCCTGAATGCTAACACCCATTTCCTGTGGTCCTACTGTGTGTTAAGCACTCTTCCTAGCATTTTGTAGAAAAAGTCAGTCTATTCTTTAAAAAACATAGCAAAACAAAACCCAAAGAAACCCACAAATGAACAAACAAACCTCTTTGGAAATTGTAGGTATTATTATTAGCCTCCTCTGCCAGAGGAGGAAATTGAAGTCTTGGAAAGTCAAGTAACATGAGTCCCAGGACAAGTAACTAGAAAGTGGCCCAGGGCAGATTGAAACCCAGGCTAGCTGGCTCCAGGATCCTACCTCCCACCTCAATATGAGTTATTAGTGGGGACCACAAGAGTCATCAAAACTGGGATGAGATCCCGCAATTGCTCTGTAATAGAGTGATGGAAGGAGCAGGTGTTCTCCGGAGCCCTTTACAAAGGAATTCTCCTCCACTTATTCAAACATCACCGCTTGCTGCTGGGTGCTATGACTCTAGATAGAAGGCCTTAGTTAAACAAACAAAGGCTTAGCATTAACAATGGAGGTGAAAACAGCATCCAAATTAAAGGATGATCAGTTTCTGCCCACCATTAGGCTGATAAGAGAAACCTCCAAAGTCCTGGGAGACCACACCAGCCCCCCCCCCACCCCTGGCCAGCCGGATTCCCTTCCACGCCCATTTTCTTCATCCAGAATGGGATGAAGCAGATGCTTCTATCTGAGAAAGCATTGGAAAGCAGTCATTTCCTCTGCAAAGTCCTTCTGATCACCTCAGGCTAAGCCAGTTGCCTCTTCCCCCAGGCACCTGGTCTCATCATTCTGCTAGGTTCTATCTTTTTCTCCAGGTTTTCCTGACTGTGGTGGCCTCCCTAAAGGCAGAGACCGGCTTCTTCATCGTTCTGTCTTTTATTCCTTCCTCTTGGCTGGTTCACTCCTACTCACTCCTCAGATTTCATCTTAAAGACCACCTCCTCCAAGAAGCCTTCCCTGGCAACCCCCACAATCCGTATAGGAAACTTCTCTGTGCAATGATCACTTGTTTGCTTATCTAGGTCGCCCCGCCCTCCACCAAAGGGTTCCCACACCTCAGCATCTAGGACTCGCCTGGGGGAGCTTGTAAGATGCAGATTCCCAGGCTCCAACCTCAGAGAGTGATTCCAGACACTGGAGTAGGGCATGAGAATTTGCCTTGTAACCACTCACACGGTGATTCTGGTATGAGGGGCATCAGAGGATCATGCAATAAACAATTGCGTGCTTGAGGGCGGGGGACCGTCATCTTCGTGAACCCCCATGAGCCGGTCTGAGCCTGGCACATAAGAGGTGTTCATACATGATGGTTGAATGAACGCTTGAATGAATGAATGGCTACCAGCCTTATAATACCTTCTCCAGATACAGCAACTTGAGTTTGACCTTGAAACAGCCACATGAAGGTCATAGGTTTATACTCTGCTGGAATGGGGGTGGGAAAGTGTTGAGACTCGTGTCCACAGGACTAAATTGGGAACTAAGGATGCTTCTTCCTGACTTGCAACATGAGCAACTTATTTGCTCTCTAAGCCTCAGTGTTTTCATTTGCAGAACAGAGATGGTAATAATAATAACAATCATACCTGCATCACAGAGTTTTGGAGAGATGAAATGAGGTAAAGTTCTTAGCACAGTGCCTGGCCCAGAGGTGGTGTCCAAAAACTTCTGGATCCTATTATTATGGGTGTTGTTATCATTACAACTACTTTTTAAAAATATTTTATTTATTGGGGCACCTGGGTGGCTCGGTGGGTTAAGGTCTCTGCCTTCGGCTCAGGTCATGATCCCAGGGTCCTGGGATCAAGTCCCACATCGGGCTTGATCAGGCTCTCTTCTCAGCAGGGAGCCTGCTTCCTCCTCTCTCTCTGCCTGCCTCTCTGCCTGCTTGTGATCTCTGTCTGTCAAATAAATAAATAAAATATTTAAAAAAGATTTTATTTATTTATATGAGAGAGAGAAGGAGAAAATGAACTGGGATGGAGGTGGGGGGCAAAGAGGGAGATCGAGGGACAAGCAGACTCCCACGCTGAGCACAGAGCCCTATGCAGGGCTGGATCTCAGGACCCTGAGATCATGACTGAGCCAAAACCAAGAGTCAGCTGCTCAACCGCCCCCGCCCCCTAGGCGCCACATCATTACAACTTTTACCATCAGAGCTAGAAGGGTTCTCAGATCCTCCAATTCAAGAGCTTCCCTCTCAAGTTTCCATGGATTCCTCTCCTTTCCCAGGCAATCCATAGCGGGGGTCCAGGAGGGTGTTCTATGAACATCCAGAAGTAGAGGACACAATTGTGTCTGTTCATATTTCCTAAGAGAACTCTAACTTCTAAGTTAAAGATGGAGAGACTGACACCAGAGAGAGAGAAGGGGCTTTGCTCCAAGTTTCTTCATTCATTTGTTTGTTCATTCATTTATTCACTCCTCATTTCTTCGACCAAGCATTGAATATTTCCTGGAGGGCCTTCTATGTGCCAGGATCCAGAGGTGAACCAGACACAGTCTCTATTCCTTAACCCCTACCTCACACCCTGAGGCCTCTTGGCCTCAATTGTTAAAAGCTCGGTACTTGTATTCTGATTCCTTTGTTCATGCAATGCCCTAGGGGTAAGTTAGGCACTTAGATTAAGTCTCAGTTCTTGCCCCAGGTTGAAAGCCCTGTTTTACTTGAAGCCTTTATTTCCCTTCTCCAAACCTCTTTTTCCCCACCTGTAGAAAGGGGGTAATAACGCCTGCTGCCCAGAGTAGTTGTGAGAGATAAATAGGACTTGTAAGTGTTTTATTTTTTTTAAGATTTTATTTATTTATTTGACAAACAGAGATCACAAGTAGGCAGAGAAGCAGGCAGAGAGAGGGGGGAATGCCCCGCTGAGCAAAGAGCCGGATGCGGGGCTCGATCCCAGGACCCTGAGATCATATCCCAAGCCAAAGGCAGAGGCTTTAACCCACTGAGCCACCCAGGTGCCCCTTGTAAGTGTTTCATAAACTGTAAAGTGCTGTGCCAATATTAGATATTACTGGCTGGAGAGAGATGAAATAGAAATCAATAAATAATTAAGAACTACACAACCCCCTTCCTCTTTTTTTTTTTTCAAATAAAATATTCTGTAGTAGGAGCTCTTATGTAATCTGATCAGATGAGTGGTTGGTAAGTTTATTGAAAAAGCCCACCAAAACAAGAAATGGTAAAAATAATACTTACAACCCTTAAATATTCTATTCTAATGTAAAAGTCTATTGCTATATATTCATTTGCCGGTCTTTTGATGTAGGTCCAAAGCCTTGTCTTTGAGCCTGATCTGAGCCAGCTGGTTGAAGTTTTCCCACATCCTTCTTACGGGAACCACTCCCCTGAGCTTCTTAAGAGTTGATGTAGATCTGAAGGCCCTCGTTGTCCAGATTTTTAGAATTCCACCTCCAACCCCATCCTAGAGTCTCTCATTGTCTACACCACACCTGACCCAACTAACTTCCCCGATGGTTTATGACAAAATTTTATTTTTTGGTCATCCTGTATAACCATAGTGGATCAGGCTGGGGCTTTGCTTCTTTCTTTTCTTATTTCTAATCTTTTTCTCTTATTGATTTTGGTTTGGAGAGGTTTAATTCACAGCAATTATTAGCAAAAGATACAGAGATGTCTCATACGCTCCCTATCCCACCCCATGCATAGCCTCTCCCGTTATTAACGTCCCCCGCTAGAGTATTACATTTATTGGAACTGATGAGCCCACAATGACAGATACATCATCACTCAAAGTCCAGAGTTTATATTAGGCTGCATTCTCAGGATAGTGCACTCTATAGGTCTGGACAATTGCATAATGACACGTACCAACTAACTTTTAAAGAATCTTTCCAGAGCATTCGACTGGGTTTATGGAAACATAAGTTTTCTTTTCCAACTTCCATGTTATCAATTTGTCACATACAATGACATGATTTAGTAACAAGAGTAACTGACAGAAGAACCAACCCAGCTGACTCTTGGGAGGCTCACAGTCACGTCGCTAAGTCATCAGGAGGAGTTACTGGCTGGTCATACTAGGAATGAGTCCTCCAGCCGCTGTGGGCATGACATCGTTCTGGGTTTTGCAGGAGGCAAGATGCCTGTTGGTTAATCCGGGGAGCCAGCTTCAGGGAGTTCTTAATCCAGTGAGCTAGTTAATCCAGAAAGCTTCTACTATACCACCTCCTATAATGAAAAGTCATTCTCTGAGTAATTTGCAAGACCAAAGCAGATTCTGCCCTTCCTTCTTATATTTTTTAGTTTTTTTTTTTTGCACCTTTAAAATGGGTGAAAGGGTTTTTTTTAAGTTAATTAAGAATATACAGTCACATATGCCAAGTGCTGGGTGAGTATACTAGACTTCAAATTCTTTGAATCTAGCCCATTGTAATAGGATAGGCTGGACGTGACATAACATGCTGGAGTGGGATAATGACAGTGGAGAGATCCTGGTATTAGGCAGTGGTTCTCAAAGTGCGCTCCAGGACCGATAGCAGCAACATCACCTGGGAACTTTTTAGAAATGCAAATTCTCGAGCTCCACCCCGGACCAGCCGCATCAGAAATTCAGGGGTGGGGCCCAGCAATCTGTGTTTGAACAAGCCCTCCGGGAGATTCTGATGCTCCCTCAAGTGAACAGATGTTTCCCATCCCAGGCTTATCATTTGGAGGCTGTGTGATCTCAGACAAGTCACTGCACCTCTCTGAGCCTGTTTCCTCCCTGGAGGATAAGAATGATAGCAAAACTACCTTACAAAGAGATTGTGAAGATTAAGTGAGATAATACATGTAAAATGTATAGTACCGTGCCTGATCCACGGCAGGAACTCAACGTTAGGAAGAGTTGATGTTATTGTTAGAGGTTCACAAGGGGAGGCTCTAATTAGGGGTCAAAACATTTGAGAGAAACAAGAAACGGTGTGAGATGTTTTTAAATGTTTCTGAGCAGCTACACGAAAGCAAACACTTTGACCTCATTCTGTCCCTTTGCCTTTCTAATAAACTTGTTGAAGTAGGTATAATTATACTCTCCCCACTACCCAGATGTGGAGACTGAGGCTTGGTGAGGCTGAAGGACAGCTAAGAAGAAGAGCTAGAAGCTGACCACATCCATGTGCCCCATGTGTCCCAACCCAACCTCTGCCCCAAACAGATGCAGGCAGATTGGCAGGTCCCAGGGCCAGCCCCTCCCCTCCAAACCACCCTTCTCCTGCACGGGGCAGGGGGTGTGGGAGGAGAATATCCAGCTGTTCTCCTCCCACATCCCCTGCCCCGTGCAGGAGAAGACTTGAATTTTCTGCAGGAATCATGGCAGGATTGCTTTCTAGCTGCTCTAGAAGTCAAAACTTTCAAGTAATCGCTGCTGCACCAGCATTTCCTGGTTCAGTACACTGGTCCACTTCTGCTGCTTCGGACCCTCCCCCAGCTTCAGCCAACACCAGCATGAAACAGTTTTGAACCTCAGACCAGAACTAATAAATCATTAGTTCATCGGATATTCCACCGGTGGTGTTCCAGGCACTGGGAGGCACAGAGATGAGCCAAACAGACAAGGGCCCTACTGCGGAGAACCTGGATATTCAAATGAAGGACACACAGAAGCAGACAAATACTACATGGTAGGGTCAGTACAGACATGGGAAAACAACCTGGCTCTGTGAGAGCCCAGAACAGGCTCCTGATCCAGTTCAGAAGTGGGAGGGGAATCCTGGAAGGCTTCCTGGAGGAGTTGACCTCTGCGTTGATCTAGAGGTATTCTCCTTAGTGTTTCAGCAACTTCTCATTTTGTGAATGGAGAAATGAGTCCGGAAGAAATTATTTGGCTCATTCATTCATTAAAGCAAGCAAATATTTCCCCAGTATTTCCAATTCCCCAGTACCAGGCCCCGAGCCTGAAGATACAGAGGGAAATAAAGAAACAGCCCTGCTAGAAGCCCCAGACACCCAGAGGACCACACCCACTCAAAGCCTATTAGCATCTTTTGGGGTGGGGGTTGTACTAGTTTTTGTTTTTTCTTTTTTAATTCTATCATTTATTATTTTTTTAAAGATTTTATTTATTTATTTATTTGACAGATAGAGATCACAAGTAGGCAGAGAGGCAGGCAGAGAGAGAGGAGGAAGCAGGCTCCCCGCCGAGCAGAGAGCCTGATGCGGGGCTCAATCCCAAGACCCTGGGATCATGACCTGAGCCGAAGGCAGAGGCTTTAACCCACTGAGCCATCCAGGCGCCCCTAATTCTATCATTTAAAAGTCGGGTTATTGCAGTATGTTGCACGTAGAGTAAAATTCTCCCTTTCCAGTTGTAGAGTCCTGTGAGTTTTGTCAAATACACACGGTGCTGGGACCACTATCCCGATGAAGAAAGAGAACATCGTTTGCAGCTTATCCGACTTCCTGGGTCCAAACTTACCGCCCGATAAACCGCGGAACCCGGGGCAGGTCCTCCCCTCCCTGACCCTCAGTTTCACCATCTGTAAAATAGGGACCGTCAAGTCTCTGTCACATGGATAATGGTAAGATGCCGGGCACACAGTAAGCACTCGATAAATACCTGTTGTCACTGGGATGTCCCTCTCCTCCTTCCCCGTTCTAGCTCTCCCAAGCTCTCCCTCACCCTCTGGGTCTCTCTGTCTCTGTCTCAAAAACTCGCGCGCGCGCGCGCACACTCATACACACACACACACACACACACACAAAGACATTTTTTGAAGCCTCTTGTTTCTCAAAGAGGTTTTATTTATAGGCCGCGCCTCATTGTGAATGTGAAAAGGAGAAAGCCCAGGCCCTGCGTAGACCTTTCATGTGTAAATCAGCCCGGGCCAGGAGCACCGGGGTCACCGGGAGGAGGATTTCACTCTTAATTACTCCCGGAGAAAGCGGGCGGGAGCGCGGCCCGGGCGCAGACTCCACCCTCGTCCGAGGGAGGCCTCGCCGGGAGCCCCGCGCCTGCCCGGCCTGGGCCCCTCGCTCCGCTGGCTGGGGACCGCCTGCTCGCCGGGGCCCGGGTCGGGCGCTTCCTGCGCCTGGCCTTGATTTCTGCTGAACCCCGGCCAAGGCAAAGGCGCAGGTGCCTCCGGGGAGCAGGGCCCCAAGTGGGTTTCTTTGACGCCAAGACGTTTGGACGTGGAAAGAGGGCAAACAGCTTTGGCAGAGTGGGAGGTAGGGAGCGATGGTCTGCGAAAGGGGAGGCCTTCCATTAAAAAAAAAAAAAATTTCCCCCAAAGGTCTTTTATTCATTCTTTATTTTCCTGTGTAAAAATGGCATGCTCTAGAAAAAAGAAGTCTGGAAGTATTCTTACCGGGCCCTGAATGTTGTTTACTTCTGGGAATGAATTTGGGAGATGAGGAGAAGGACATTATTAACATTTTTAATAACACATTTCTTTATTTTTTGGCTTGGTACAACGAGTGTGTGTTGCCTTTCATAATTAAAAAAGAGATACTTTTCATAATATCTGTGATATGGTTTCCTCATGAGAAAAGAAATTCATAACTAGTGTAAAACACTGAGAAAATGAAGTATAAAAACCACCTCTGATCCCACGCAAAGAAAGTCACTTTTCATATTTTAAGTATAAGCCCTTTGATGATTTATTTCTACTCCCAAGTTTTTGGGTTTTATTTTTGTGTGTTTGTTTTGCATACTTAACACTGCCCACTTTTGGCACAACTTAACACATTGAGGTTTTTTTCCCATTTGTCTTTTCATGCATCTTACCTATATTTATGTTATTGGATGGCAATATCTTGAAATTTAAAAATACACAAACCCTTGGGCCCCAACAATTTCACATCTATGCTATTCTTCAGATATACTCACAGGGGTGGGAAAAGGTAAATAGTATAAAGGAGTATGTTCATTGTCGCAGTGTTTATAGAAGCATAAGCTAGCAACAATGTTCATGTTCACTGTGAACCTCTATGGTCATGAGTAGAGGATTAATTAAATTATCATGTGACATTAGAGTAAAATGTTTTGTAGTCCTTATAAGAGAATATCATACATGTCAACATAACCTCAAATTTATACTGCATTGAATAACAAAGCAAGTTTCAGAATAATTTATATGTATTCAGAATAATATGTGTATGTGATCTATATATAAATGGATAATCATACCTAAGTGTGTATGCACAGAAAATTGAAAATTTCTGGAAGAACACACATGAAACTGGTAACAATTACCCTTTGGGGAAGGAGACTAAGGGGTAAAGAGGGGTCAAGAACTTTTACTTTTCACCTTACACTTTTGTGTACTGGTTGAATTTTTCTCTTAATGTAAGCATTCGTTTGTAATCTTAAAAAAACTAATAAAAATGTAGCTTGGCTATATATAATTCTAATATATGTTTATTAAAGAAAGTACGATTTTCACTGAATAAACACCAAGTTTGTTGAAGAAACACAGCATTGATTAAAGAAAATACAATCCCCTATACCATCCAAAGACAAGCACTGTTAACATTTTGGTTTATTTCCTTCTAGTTTTATTTCTAAATATATTTTGTTAACTTTAAAAAATATACTTAATGGAAAATATACACAAATGAGGCATTTGTACAAAAGTTAGAAAATAAATACCACTCAAACCCTGCTATTCAGAAATAACCACTGTTTACATTTTAGCGTATAAACTTTGAATGCTTCCCTGCAGCGTTTTCTTTGGGGAGTTGATTTTGTTTCTGCTTTTTTTTTTACACCATTCCCTCTATATATGTAAATTTGTGTTTTCCTTTTATTCATTCGTGTATTTTTATATCCTTTTCCATGTTAATATAAATGATTCACAAATTAAATTTTAATAGTTAGAAAATACCCCAGCCATAAACAAAGAGTCCTTCACTCAAACATTCCCCTTTTAATGATCGCTAAGTTGTTTCCAAGTTTTTGTGATTATAAACAACTCCGATGAATGCTTTATACTTACATCTTTTCCTCTAAGTCAAATAATGTCCTCATATCTCAGCAGTAGAGTTACTAGGCTAAAGGGTATGTCTATTTTTCAGGCTCTCTCTCTTTATTTTAAGATTTTATTTTTAAGGGGCTGCCTGGGTGGCTCAGTTGGTTAAGCGACTGCCTTCGGCTCAGGTCGTGATCCTGGAGTCCCAGAACTGAGTCCAGCATCAGGTTCCCAGCTCAGCGGGGAGTCTCCGTCTCCCTCTGACCCTTTTCCCTCTCATGCTCTCTCTTACTCTCTCCCTCTCTCAAATAAATAAATAAAAGCTTTAGAAAATTTTTTATTTTTAGGTAAGCTCTACACTCAATGTGGGGCTCGAACTCACAACCCCCAGATCAAGAGTCACATGCTCTACTGACCGAGCCAGTCAAGCACTCCTATTTTTCAGGCTCTTAACAAGCATTGTCCAGTTGTTTCTTGAATGTATGACAGACAAAGATGTTCTAGAGGGGGAGAAAAGATGGGAAGGGGAGGGTTCAGCTGGCCAAGATTGAGTGGGAACACCTGGAATTTCTATTTCTCTGCCTGTCTGTTGTGGCATTCTGCTTTCTCTCCTAACACTGCAGCAACTACCCCCAATCGCTGAGCCTTTACTTTGTGCTTTGCTCTTTACATGCATTATCTCATTTGCTTCTCACAAGAACCCTAAACAATTAAAAAGGGTGGGTGGTCTCATCATCCCCACTTCACAGATGAAGAAACTGAGGCGTAAAGACAGAACTGTACTTCCCAAGGACACGTAGCTGGTAAGTGGCATGGCTGAGATTTGAACCAAGCAATTGGATTCCTTTTGCATGAATTTATAGATGGACCAAACTCTCATTTTATAGGTAGAAAAACTGAAGCAAGAAAGGGGATGGGAGCTGCCCAGAGAAATAGCCTAGCTCAGATTGCTGGACATTTTCCCACTATGCTCCATTGTCTGCTCACAGGGCGCTAATCCAGGGAGTCGGGACTGAAGGCGCTCCAAAATTCTTTGTCTTAAGAGAATCTTCCTGTGGGGCTTCTGGGTTCCAACAAAACTTAGAGTCTCTCAGAACCACAGCTCCAGCTGTGTGTCTCCCCTCCAGGGCTGGGTGCTGCCTGTCCATAGTTTAAAAAAAGAAAAAGAAAGAAAGAAAGAAAGAAAGAAAGAAAGAAAGAAAGCAAAAAAAAAAAAAAAAAAAAAAGGAAATAGCAGTTAAGCACCCACATGCCCAGGCAGGGACGAAATTGGGCAGCCCCAATGCATGTTCAGCCTTGGCCATTCCATGGTTAGGAGTATGAAGTATTAAGATGAACAGAAAAGAGATGAGTGAAGAGAAGGAAAATGCCCAAAGAAGGAGTGAAGACCACAAAAAAAGACAGTGGAGGAGATGATGTCTGGAAGAAGTGATTTGGAGTCTGCTGATCCCCTCAGGTAAGCAAGAACTCAATACCTTGGGCTAAGTTCCCACTTCAAAGAATTGTAGGGAGTCTGGCCTAGAAGTTCCAGCCACTGCATTTTACAGTTGAGGCCTCTGTGTCAGAGAGAGAGAGAGAGGGAGAGAGGGAGAGAGGGAGGAAGAGAGAGAAAGACTCTCCCCAGGCCACAGAACCGGCAAGTGTAGGGTTCCGCCATTGCCTCTGACATTGCCTTCTGTCATATTGTCCCATCATCTCTTGGCTAGAGGTCAGAGCCCCAGGAGGTGAAGATTTAGATCAGTCTTCCTTGCTGAGGGCTGAGCTATGCTCCCTGCTTGTGTGGATTCAGATGATCTGATGTCAAGGATGGAGAGGCAACTAATGGGATGGAAAATTCCAGGAAGGCCAGGACAGTATCCATCCATCCATCCATCCATCCATCCATCCATCCATCTATCCATCCTTCCTTCCTTCCATCTGTCCATCCATTCATTCATGCATTCATATATCCATTGATTTGTCTGTTCAATTGTCAGTCCTTCTCTTCATACATTTGTCTACCCTTTTGCCATCCATGGGACATCCATGGGTATCCATCATCCATGAAGGGACACTAACCAATAGTCACAGGAACATCCTGGTTAAGAGTGAATTCTGGAACCAGACTCTCTGAATCCTGGCTCCGCCCCATACAAACTCTGTGTGACATTAGGCAAATTACCTAGCTTCTCTGTGTCTTAGTTTCTTCATCTATGAAGTGCAGATAACAATATCATACCAACCTCATAGTGTTGTTGTAAGTGTTAAATGAGTTAATCCACTTAAAGGACTTAGCTGGTTCATAACACTGGTTATTACTATTCAAGGATGTGCAAAATGGGATCCTGGGTTTGAGTAAAGTGTGGCAGAATACAGAGGCAAATGCAAAGAATTTGGTTTGAGGGCCAACTCAGGGAAAGTTGAGGTTCTGCTCCTTGATTCACTGTTTTCAGGGTCCTCATTTGGAGCCCAGTGATGAGACGAGGTCAGAGGGAACCCCTTTGGCTGTGGTTTGTGAACTACACTGGTCCCCCTTTGGGACAGAGGCATGTATGTCCCTAGCGGCAGGAGGCGTAGGTTGCTGATGGCTCACAGGTGAATCCCTCTCTGCCGCTTGCCCATAGTTAAGAGGCGCTGTCACGCTGAGGTCAAGCCCCCCTGTCAGGGCAGCTCATGTCCTTAGACTGCTCAACACAGGTATAAATCCTCAGCCCGTCATGGCAGCTCGGGGCAGCTCTGATGGCTCATCTCAGTTTCTCCCCTCTTCCAGTGAGGAGGCTGAGGGCTCCATGGAGACCGCATCACAGCCTCTATCTACTCTTGCTTCCTGCCCTGGACAGCCCCACCGGGGTTAACCCAAGAGCACCTCCTGATAAAGTTCTGCCTGCTAATCTCCATCTCTGAGTCTGCTTCTCAGGAAACTGACCTACTGGAGAAGAACACAGCATCACTTAGGGGCTGTTCACTGGGTGTAATATACACAGAATTCCTGGCAACGCGCTCAGGAAGTAGGTACTTTTTATTACTCCCATTCGCAGATGGGGAAGTTGAGGCACACAAAGGAGCGAGGGTCTTCCTAAAGTCACAGAGCTGGTGTATGGCAGAACCAGGATTCAAACGCAGCAGTCAGGAGCTAGAATGTATGCACTTGACTGCTACGCTACGCTTCCTAATGAGGTTCTTTAAAAAAATATATTATTTATTATCTTTTTAAAAAATATTATTTATTATCTTTTTAAAATATTATTTATTTATGGGGTGCCTGGATGGCTCAGTGGGTTAAGCCTCTGCCTTCAGCTCGGGTCATGATCTCAGGGTCCTGGGATCAAGCCCCACATCGGGCTCTCTGCTCGGCAGGGAGCCTGCTTCCTCCCCACGCTTCTCTGCCTACTTGTAATCTCTCTCTCTCTGTCAAATAAATAAATAAAATCTTTAAAAAATGTATTATTTATTTATGTATTTGACACAGAGAGAGCGGGCGAGCGAGAGAGAGAGCAAGCACAAGCAGGGGGAGCAGCAGGCAGAGGGAGAAGCTGTCTCCCTGTTGAGCAAGGAGCCTGATGCGGGACTCAATCCCAGGACCCTGGGGCCATGACCTAAGCTGAAGGCAGATGCTTAACCGACTGAGCCACCCAGGCACCCCTTCTAATGAGGTTCTGACCAAGCACAGGAATTCAGCAGGGGGGTAGGGTGGGTGGCGATGTGAGTGTGTGAATGAAGGGGATGCATGTATTGTAGGGTCACAAGTGCACACATGTTCCTGTGTGATTGCATGGGTGCGTGCTCTGCTGGCATGAGGATGACTGAGCAAGGCATGTGGGAATGTTATGTGCACATGAGTCCCCCATTCATGATCCCACAGGACTCATCTCCCAGGTTTCTCCTCTTTTCTGTTGGTACACAAGAGGCTGGGAGCGGTGCAGGATTTGGATTCCAAAGCCAAATTTCCATTTCCTTATTCCCACCATGCCTCTTGACATTAGGTTAGGTCTAGACCATTGGAACATCAAGCTCTGTGGAGTAGAGTTGATAAGAGAGACAGGGAAGTCAGAGAATGATGTGATTGGCATCAAAGGCAACCACCCCAGCCTTTGGTCCTGCCCGGCCTCCAGTGAGGGTGGCTGGCGTCTTTTACCTCAATTGGGGCCATTTAGCGATGAGTGGGAGAAGGCCGTGGAGTGAAACCGTTGGGTTTGAGTCCCAGTTTTGTCTTTTATGTGTGTGACTTCGGCAACTTACCTCCTCTCCCTGATCCTCACTTCTTCTCCTGTAGAATGAGAGTCTGATAATAGTAACTACATCATAGGGTTTGTTATAAGGCTGAACACCTCTTGAAATAAAGCTGAGCCCATAGTAAGTCTTCAATAAGTGCTAGCTTTATTATGATTTTGAACCCACACCAGGCAAGTAAAGGGCAAAGGAAAGTGCCTGAACTGAAGGCAGGTGCTTAATGGACTGAGCCACTCAGGCACCCCTCATGCCCATTTTGTAGATGAGGAAACCGAGGCTTAGCAAATGAAGTAACTTGCCCCAGGTCACACAGCCAATGAGTGACAAAACCAGATATCAAAAGTGGATCTCAACTCAGTTCCAATGTTCTACCCAGCACAACACAGCTGCCTTCTTGTTTGGCTTAGAAGTTTCTGGGTTGTGACAACTTATCTTGGAAACTCTGTTTAACACAGATATTTTGCTGCCTACATGTTTTTCTCTCATATTGCCTACTCATAAGAGAATATGTAGGGATTTGCAGGTGGTCAGATTTTAGGGGAAAAAAAAGTAGACATTTCTCTTTGGGCAGAAAGAAATACAAGCGAGACAGTTGAGACAGTCTAGTGGGGAGCTCTTAGAGGAAAATGGGAGGTTCAAAAGGCAATTAATGCTTCTGTCTGAAACTGTAAACAGATAGTTACCGGCTCTGACACCACCAGCACACAGACAAAAGGCAGACAGAAACAGCGCACCACAAGGAAGCTGAGATAGACTACGCCCAGAGTGGAAATTAAATGTTTTCCTGAAAGCAGAAAGGAAAACCATGGTTAAAGCCAAGCCATGACTCTAAGTCTGTGACTCCATGGCAGTATAAGTTCAGTGAGTTAAAGGCCCATAATTTGTACCTAGGTGTTGTGAATCTTAAAGTCTTACTCGACATTCTCTCTTGACCTAAGTTTGTAAAACAAAAGTAATAATTAGAACTCAGTCTTCAACACACACTGACATTTTAATCATATATATATATATATATATATATATATGTATGTACATGTATATATGTGTATATATATGTGTGTGTGTATATATATGTATATGTGTGTGTGTGTGTATATATATGTATATATGGAGAGAGAGAGAGGAAGGTAAGGAGAGAGAGAGAGAATCACTGACATATTTAGTTAGAACTTGTGGTTGTTAGCACAGAGAACTGAAACAGATGAGAACCAAAAAAAGTTAAATTTTTTTTTTAAGATTTTATTTATTTATTTGACAGAGAGAGATCACAAGTAGGCAGAGAGGCAGGGAGAGAGAGAAGAGGAAGCAGGCTCCTTGCCAAGCAGAGAGCCCGATGTGGGACTCGATCCCAGGACCCTGAGATCATGACCTGAGCTGAAGGCAGAGGCTTAACCCACTGAGCCACCCAAGCGCCCCAACAGTTAACAATTTTTAAAAAAGATTTTATTTATTTTTTTGAGAGGGAGAGAGAGAGAGCGCACAGGAGGAGGCGGAGTGGCAGAGGGAGAAGCAGACTTCTCCTTGAGCAGGGAGCCCAATGCAGGACTCGATTCCAAGATGTGGAGATTGTGACCCGGCCTGAAGGCAGATGCTCAGCTGATTGAGCCACCCAGGCACCCCCAAAATAGTTAATAATAATTATTATTAATGGCTCACAACTGGATCTAGGCATTCAAAGATTTCAGTTAGTGTCATTGCCATGTCTTGGCTCTGCTTTCTTCTGTGGTTTTGTTCTCAGGCACAGAACCTCCTCCCCAGGATGATAAGATGGCCCTCAGAAGCTCCAGGCTTGCTTTCTACTCCTGGTGGAAAAGAGATTGCCTGCCTCCAGCTAAAAATCTCAGGGTTCCCTCTGATTGGCTGTCCTGGGATCACATGCCCATCTTTCAACCAATCCTTTGGTCAGGCTGGATCACCAGGGCGAAATAAGTCCCATCCAAGGTCCAGAGACTGATATTGGCAGAGAGAGCTCCCCAGAGAAATTGGGGTGCTTTTTCCAGTAGACAACACATGTTCACCATCTGGTAGTTCCTGCTTCTCTGTTAACCAAGCCTAAGGAGAGGCTGTCAACAGGAATAATAATAATAATTAATAATAATAATAATAATAATAATAATAGCTAGTTCTTACTGAGTACTCATGATGTGCCAGGTATTATGCTAAATCCTTTCAGGCATTATCATTTTTACTCTTCACATTATCATAGTTACTCCTCATATTTATTCCTTATCATCACCTAACTTCATCAATGAGTGAACTGATGCTGAGAAGATTTTAGGAACTCGTCCAAGTTCATACGGATCGTAAGGAGTGGAAACAGGCAGTCCTTTTCCCAATCCTGTGCTCTTAGCTTCTCTGGGAACCACATTCAGAACTGGTCTGTTTCTCAGAATTGCCAGCTTCCTCCCAAGAGGAAGTTCCAAGGCTTCTAAAGGGCTACCTTGCACAGGCGACCGACCCGGTGTGGGAGGGCAGATAGCATCCTGATGCTCTCTTGGAGTCGTTCTTGATTCTCAGAGAGCTTGTTCTGGAGCCGCGCCACGGACCTAAGTGCCACGGGTACGGAGAGATTTGACAACAAGAGAAGTCGGATCCAAGGCTCATTGTGGGTTAAGAGCCTGGATTCCTTGGTGCCCTTGTCGTCCCACCCACCAGGAGTGTGGGGAAAAAGAATGTGAGAAGGAGGGACTGTGTTAGGTTTGATCCCCTATTCTGCCACTAACCACTAACTAATGGTAAAAATTCCATTAACCTCTCTGAGCCTTCGTTTCCGAATCCATAAAATGAGCATAACCCCTTCCTCAGAGGGTTGTGAGGATTACATTGCATTCGAGGTAATGCCTGCTTGTCACCCCACTGGCATCCCATGAAGTTAGTTCTCTCTGCATTATCCCTCTTGCCCGCCCCTTGTGAGATTTAGCAAGGGACACAGCAAGGAGAGGAAGGAAAGCACCTTCCAACTCTCCTGGCCCCCCTCCTGCCCTCTCCCCTTCACCTCCTCCTCCTGGGTTTGAATCCCAGATCAGTTGTCCTCTTCCCAGCTTTGTGACCTTGGGTAAGTCCCCGTCACCCAAGGGGGAAGAACACACCTCCCCCATGAAAACTCGCTCTGTAAATTTGCCTGGCACATGGCTTGTTTATTCTCCGAGTCTGAAACAGTGAAAGGGACAGAGGCGGGTGGTTTAGGCTGCTTTGGGCAGGGCCTGAGATGTCTGGTCAGCAGAGGGGCCCTCTCCACTACACTTCCCATCTCCTGAATAATTCATGACAAACAAAATGGCTGGCCCAGACTTGGGCCCTCCCTCCTCCCCAGGCTGGGGAAGGGAGAAAAGTTTCTAATTACAGGTCAGCCGCCTGGCTCCCCTGGGCCCCTGGGCGCTGCACACAGGGGGTATTTATGGGAAGAGAGGGAGGGGAGGGGCTCAGTCCCAGCCCGTTTCCAGAAGGAACTCAACTCCTTTTGAAATTGCAGCCTGGGCCTGCTAAGGCCCAGGGATAGACTATGCGGGAGTGGGGAGATGGCGGGGGCAGTGTGTGTGTGTGTGGGGGGGGGTGGTCGGTACTTAGAATCAGCAGGAAGGGAAAATCTCACTGAGGAGTCAGAGTGATGTGTCCAGAAAAATGGCAGGTCAAGGAGGGGAAGACCTGGCACACTTGCCCAAGTCCCATGGAGAATACGGCCAAGTTGAACTTCAAAAGGAGGCCTTCCCGACCCCAAAACCACAGCCTCTCAGCTGTCTTTCAGTTTCTTCACCTGTAAAATGGGAAGAAATACAGAACCTACCTGACAGAGTGGTTGGGGAACAGCATGAGAACATAAATGTGAAGTGCTCAGGCCACTGAGGGACATACAAACTAAAAAAAATACGCCTGGGTGGCTCAGTTGGTTAAGCAGCTGCCTTTGGCTCAGGTCATGATCCCAGCCTCCTGGGATCGAGTCCCACATTGGGCTCCTTGCTCGGCGGGAAGCCTGCTTCTCCCTCTGCCTCTGCTGCCACTCGGCCTGCCTGTGCTAGCTCTCTCTCTCTCTCTCTGGCAAATAAATAAATAAAATCTTAAAAAAAAAATTAAAAACAAAAATATGCTGCCTCCCAGGGGAGGTCAGTAAAGGACAAGGGTGATAGATCATGGGAGGAAAGAAAAATCACTTATCAAGGAGTTTAGTATAGTGATTTAGAGCAAGGATTATATTTTCAATTAAAAAAAAAAACCAAAAAAACAAAAAAACAGAACACTAAGGACCCCAGGATTAGGCTGCCTGTGTTCAATTCTGACTCTGCCTCTACAGAGCTGGGTGATCTTGGGCAAGTTGCTGTACCTCTCTGAGCCTCTGGATCCACTCTCTGTAATAAATGGTGACCATTTCCATTGGTGGAGAGTGGGTGGATAAAATTCCAGTCCTCACATTGCTTGCAGCTAGAAAGATGCCCCTAACCAAGTGCATTTACCGAACGCCTACTGTATGCAGCTCTGGCCCGCCTCTACCATATCACGGAACTCACGGTCTACTAGAAAAGCCACACTAATCTAGAACACAGCACCGTGTGTCCGCCATGTACAGGTCCTGTGCACCCTGCAGACGTTCCCTACCTTCAGCTTCACAGCATTCACCCCCATTTTATATATGACAAGGCTGAAGCTCAGAGGTCAGGAACAGAGAAGGGATTTGACGCTAAAGTGGGGATTGTTCGACAGCACGGATGAACCTCCAAACGGCATGTTAAGGGAAAAAAGCCAGACACCAAAGAGTATACATTGTATGATTTCATTTACATGAAATTCTAGAAAAATGCAAACTAACCTATGGTGACAGAAAACAGATCAGTGGTTGCCTGGGAACAGGGAGTGGGGGCTGGTGGGGGGGAATGGCGGGGGGGGGGGGGGCAGGCATTGACTGCAAAGGGGCACAGGGCATCCTTTTGGGGAGATGGAAATGTTTTACATTTGACAGTAATACTAGTTACATGGGTGTAATCATTTGTCGGTGCTCATTGAACTGGACACTGAAAATGGGTGCATTTCACTGCATGTAAATGCTATCTCAATGAATCTGATTTTTAAAAAAAGAAGAGGGGGGGAAAAACTGCATCGGACCTCAGAGCCCTGCAGCCTTTTTTGTATTATTTGAATGTCTGATTTCCAATTCATTTGTGGGGAGAAACTGTATCAGCTTCAGAATCTAGCAAAATATTCACAAACCCACTAGTTCAGATCAACAGATAGACCTTGGGCACCTTCCTTGTGCTGGGCACAGAGCAATCAGCCCAGTGGGGAAAACAGAAGAAAATGGGCAAAAAGGCACAATGCCCTGCAGTATATGTTCTGATGCAGTAGGTGAGACATCAAAGGCGCACCTACTGGGCCGTATGATGGATACTGCCCCAAGACTGGGCCTTGGGGTAGTGAGGACCCCAGGCTCTGGAATCTAATGCCTGGGTTCAAATCCCCACTCTGCTTCTTGACCATCTTATTAACATAGAACGCTTCAGTTTCCACCTCTGGAAAATGGGGAGACAAGTAGCTCCAACCTGAAGGGCTGTATAAGAATGAAGGAAGACAGAGGATATCTCATGCTTGATACAGTATGCCCTGTAAATGTCCAATAATTGTTAGCTGTTCCTATCACAAATGAAGAGTAAGGAGCTGGAGGGTGTACAGAGAGAGAATGGGACTCCCTACTCGACTTGGGGGTGGGAGAGGGGTCAGGGTCACCTCTCCCAGGGAGGTGATGCCTGAGGACGAGTTGGCCAGTTTAAGTGGCCACAGGGACAGGAGGGAGTGGGAACCGCTCAGAGCAAATGCTCAATAAATATTTGCTCAATAAACAAAAAATAAAATAAAATAAAGACTGTGCAAGGTCTGCCTGTAACCAGGGGGATAGAAAAGCCTGCCAGGGCAGACTGGGGGGTCCTCAGGAGGCCGGACCTGGGTGGCTGGCCCCACTGGCAGGCTCCAGACTTTTCTGGAATACAGGACACTCCTTGGCCTGGCCCAGCACTGCCCCGTGTGCCCCGCCCAGTGCTCCAGAGGGAATGTGCCCCAGACCTCAGACCTGGAGCCCGCGGGAGGGGGAACGTTGGGGTGGGCCGGCGGGGCGGAGGTCCTCCGGGGCCTTCTCCCCCTAGCGAGAATGGCCAAGTCCCTGCGAGGCGCCTCCCGCGCCCCCGTTGTCCGAGCCACAAAGGGCCCGGATCAATGGAAGGCGGGAGCGGCCGAGGGGCCTCCTCTTTGTGCGGCTGTCTCAGGCCTGTTTGCACCGCCGTCTCCGCGCCCCCATTGATCAGGCATGTGGAAAGATTCCGCCTCCCGGGCTCCCTTTGTGGCCGCGTTGCCAGGCTGCGCCCGGCGTGACTGCACCGCGCTGGGCGCTCCCGCCTGCGGTGGGCACCGGGCTGCGAGACGGGCGGGGTCCCAGGAGGGCCGGCTTGCCAGATTCAGCAAATACGAACACTGGACGCCCGGTTAAATTCGAATTTCTGATAAACAACGAGTAAGAGCTAAAATGAAAAAAACAAAAACAAAAACAAAAAAACCAAAACCGAATGCATTTATTTTAGTTTAAGTATGTCCCAAATATTGCATGGGACATACTTTTACTTAAACAGTATTTCTTTGGCAACCCTCTGGGGTCCCCTCCGTCTTTGGGAGCTTTGTACTCTATCATTCTATAA